>NC_139541.1:78705178-79305178 GCF_965153285.1 Podarcis tiliguerta
ACAGCTTACGAATATCATAGCATGCCATGAAGCTTGCAATTCTAGGAATATCATTAGAAGATGGAAAAACAAATAATCGGATAGGACCGAGATGGAAAGCTACAGATTTAGTGGGAAAGGCCACAAAGTTAAAATGGACACATGCAGGACACGTGGCAAGAGGTGATCTGGGCCAATGGAATAAGGCTGGGTTCGCATGGAGACCCTACAAGTTCAAAAGACCAAGGGGCTGACCACTATGCGATGGGTGGGCGATCTAAAACTAACAGCAAGGCTTGTGTGGAGGCAACAGCTGTTTGACAGTGGAACGGGCTCCCATTGGTGGGCTCTCCTCCTCTGGAGGTTTTTAAGCAGATGTTGTGTGGCCATCTGTCATGGATGATCTAGGTAAGATTCCTGTGTTGCAGGGGGTTGGTCTGGATGACCCTCAGGGTCCCTTCCAACCCTACCAAGACCGGCAGCAGCTAGACTGGTGACTGGGAGCGGCCGCCGAGACCACACAACACCGGTCTTGAAAGACCTACATTGGCTCCCAGTACGTTTCCGAGCACAATTCAAAGTGCTGGTGCTGACCTTTAAAGCCCTAAACGGCCTTGGCCCAGTATACCTGAAGGAGCATCTCCAGCCCCATCGTTCAGCCTGGACGCTGAGATCCAGCGCCGAGGGCCTTCTGGCAGTTCCCTCACTGCAAGAAGTGAGGTTTACAGGGAACCGGGCCCTCCCACCAGATGTCAAAGAGAACAACAACTACCAGACTTTCAGAAGACATCTGAAGACAGCCCTGTTTAGGGAAGCTTTTAATGTTTGATGTATTATGGTATTTTGATATTTTGTTGGAAGCCGCCCAGAGTGGCTAGGGAAGCCCAGCCAGATGGGCGGAGTATAAATAAATAAATAAGTTGTTATTATTATTATTAATTATTATTATTAAACCAAGAATGGTAAAGAACAATGGAGAGAACTTGAAGGGGCATATGGCCAAAGATGGATGTGAGAGGCTGCAAAAGAAAAAGATACGCACACACCCCACATTAAATGCAACCTCACAAATCTATTTACTTAGAAATATGAAGACAACAGGACGCGGGTGGCGCTGTGGGTTAAAGCCTCGGCACCTAGGACTTGCCGATCGAAAGGTCGGCGGTTCGAATCCCCGCGGTGGGGTGCGCTCCCGTTGCTTGGTCCCAGCGCCTGCCAACCTAGCAGTTCGAAAGCACTCCCGGGTGCAAGTAGATAAATAGGGACCGCTTACCAGTGGGAAGGTAAACGGCGTTCCATGTGCTGCCCTGGCTCGCCAGATGCAGCTTCGTCACGCTGGCCACGTGACCTGGAAGTGTCTTCGGACAGCGCTGGCCCCCGGCCTCTTGAGTGAGATGGGCGCACAACCCTAGAGTCTGGCAAGACTGGCCCAAACGGGCAGGGGTACCTTTACCTTTACCTTTTTATGAAGACAACAGCCATCAATTAAAGCTATACAACACAACAACTAAGATGAAGTATAATGGGGGGGGGATGACTTTTTGAAGCTAGATGGTGACTGTTCTGCTTTCTCTTTCTCTCACCCCCGGCGCCCAAACCTTCCCACAGCTTAAGGGCTTATCACCTCCTTCTCCTTTTGTGGGCAGAGGACCAGGTTTTTTCCAGACAGCCACCTATGAAGTAGATTTAAAGCGCTGCTGCAGAAGCCAGCCAAGCAAAACCCGCCCGGCTCAGGAGCCGCAGGGAAGGAGGAGGCAGAACAAGAACACTGCGGGGACCAGCCAGCTCTCAGCTGCGGTTGAAAATGATGGGAAACGTTGTCCTCCCTTCCTTCTCATCCTCTACACAGCACGGTTTCCAAGCCAGCAGCGTTAGCATGCGGCTGGTGTCTCCGAGCTCATGCCGGCGATGGAAGGTAAATCATAATTATTTATTGCCTGTGCTCTTGCCGCCTGTTGCTCTTGCGAGAGGCAAAACTTTCCCCCAGCAGAGGATTCGGCAGCTGCTGATGGATGCCGGCTCTGTGTGCCGTTCGCCGCCGACACCCGGCTCCTGGGGCGCTGGAGTGGCTCCCAGGAAGGAAAACGAGTAACATAGAGACAATGGCTCTCTTCGTACCATAGGGCTCTTTGTGGCAGAAGGCAAGAGATTCCTACAAACCCCTCTTCTCTCCCTTTTGGGGAAGCAAAAAGCATGAACGAGCACAGTTCAATTCCACCTTCCTGCCAGGCCAAAGCTTGTACAGGGTTGCAGAAGGGCTCGCAGGAGGGGCGCTCAGGGAGATGGGGTACGGCTTGGGCACAGTCTCATTGGTCAGCTGGTGAGGCTTGGAGGGCCACATTCAAGCCATGGGCCAGAGGGCCCTCCCGGTCTCCCAAGTCACTACACAGTTGTACCTTGGATCCTGAACGCCTTGCGAGTCGAACGTTTTGGCTCCCGAATGCCGCAAACTCAGAAGGGAGTGTCCCAGTTTGCGTACGTTCTTTGGAACCCGAACATCCGACATGACTTCCTCGGCTTCTGATTGGCTGCATTCTAAAGTTTTAATATGGGGACAATGTTTTTTTAAATACAGTGGTACCTCGCAAGACGAATGCCTCAGAAGACCAAAAACTCGCAAGACGAAAGAGTTTTTCGTTTTCTGAGTTGCTTCGCAAGACGGATTTCCCTATGGGCTTGCTTCGCAAGACGAAAACGTCTTGCACCTTTTAAAAAAAACCGCCAATGCATTCCTATGGGAAACCGTCAATACACAGCGGTGCTTCGCAAGATGAAAAAATTCACAAGATGAAAAAACTCGCAGAACGAATTAATTTCGTCTTGCGAGGCACCACTGTATTGCCTATAAATCTCCCATTCCTTTTTAAACTTTTCGGTCGAACTATCCCTGATCTTTTCCGTCATATTCGCTAGTTCCATATATTCAATCAGTTTAACTTGTCACTCCTCTTTCGAAGAAGAAGAAGAAGAAGAAGAAGAAGAAGAAGAAGAAGAAGAAGAAGAATGGGAGCTTGGATTTGACATCCCGCTTTATCACTACCCTGAGGAGTCTCAAAGTGGCTAACATTCTCCTTTCCCCTCCTCCCCCACAACAAACACTCTGTGAGGTGAGTGGGGCTGAGAGACTTCAGAGAAGTGTGACTGGCCCAAGGTCACCCAGCAGCTGCATGTGGAGGAGCGGAGACGCGAACCCGGTTCACCAGCTTACAAGTCTTCCGCTCTTAACCACTACACCACACTGGCTCTCCAGTGATGGGATTTTATCTCCTTTCCACCCCTTGGCAACCAGCATACTCGCTGCTGTTGTTGCTACAAAAAACCCCTCCTTTTCTCTCTTTGAATGTCTGATGCCATAATACCTAAGACAGGGGTGGGCAACCTAAGGGGGTTGTTTAACTGGCCCACGAGCTGCCCCCAAACCAAGCCACCCGCTCGGCAAGTCCCCACGCGCCATGCTAAACGGGCACAGCATGGCGCAGGGACTTGCTTCTGTGGCGCTGGAAATCGCGTGTGCGCATGCACCGGAAAATGTGGGTGGGCGCACTCATGCACACACGCAATCTGGCCCACAGATGCATCTCCGCTGGAGGGAACCGGCCCAGTGTGAGGTAAACCTTGCCGACCCCTGACCTAAGAAGAAGGCTTCCGTTTTTTTTGATAAACGTTGTTTTAAATATTTTTTAAAATTCATTATATCTAAGTTCCCGAAAGCTATTTAGATATATATTTTTTTGCAACCCCACCACATGTGGTACATTGTTCCCTCTAGCTCTCTACACCTCCAGCCTAAATTTGAGCTGGTTTTGTACATTTTGGCCAATTTGCTGGGGGTGTTAAAATAAGCAGAGGTGACCCTCTTGGTAGTTCTGCTACCCTCAGAAGCTGGGGGGGGGGCAGGGAGTGGCAGTCCAGGAAAGTCCATTATTTGTGGCGGCCCCTAAATCAGTGGCTCTCAAACTTTTTGCTCTGGGCCACATTTTCAGAATAAATATTTGCTTGCGTCACAACAATTTTTTTTATTGATAGCAAATATACTGGAAAACACAACTGGGATTGTCCTCAGTATCACCTGATGCTCTTGCTCTCGTTTTGAAAAGGTATCTATCCATATTATGCTATTTTTTTAAAAAAATACTTTTATAGTAATACTGTACCACTCTGAAATATTAAAATGTTTCTTTGATCAGCCTTGAAGCTTCCTGGCACTCTTGCCGTCCTCTCCAGTGTGACGGGCCACACCACGCCAGTGTGGTGTAGTGGTTAAGAGCGGTAGTCTCGTAATCTGGGGAACCGGGTTCGCGTCTCCGCTCCTCCACATGCCGCTGCTGGGTGACCTTGGGCTAGTCACACTTCTCTGAAGTCTGTCAGCCCCACTCATCTCACAGAGTGTTTGTTGTGGGGGAGGAAGGGAAAGGAAAATGTTAGCCGCTTTGAGACTCCTTAGGGTAGTGATAAAGCGGGATATCAAATCCAAACTCCTCTTCTTCTTCTTCTTCTTCTTCTTCTCCGAGAATCACTTCCCTAAGTTATGGAATTCCTTCCCCACAGAAGTGCACCTGACAGCTTTGCTATGAACCCTTTGGAGAATGCCAAACACATATTTCTTTACCCTAGTTTTTGATAATATATATATATATATATATATATATATATATATATATCCCAAGTTGCAATCATCATTTGTTTTTAGTGTTGTTTTTCAGTCTGACCAGCCTTGGAGCCTCCTGGTGAAGGTTCCTTGTGAATAAATATTATTCTGGTGGCTTATATGGATATAATTTGTGGGGGGAGGGGCATGTATAAGGAACTCCATTTCAACCACTTTCCGCTTCCTCGACTCTCGCCATAAAAGATGCCTCGCAATATGTTAGATGAACCTCGGAGAGAAGGAAATAACAGTTTGCATTTTTCTGTTTCGGTATCTTCCTCTTCTTCTTCTTTTTTTTTAAAGCACTAAACTGATTAGAATTCACCCCAAAACAAAAGCAATTTCTGCTCCCCCCCTTTTCTCTCGACAGAAACACTTGTCTAATTAATGGCGCCTGGCTGCCACCTCCGTTCAATAGCACATTAGCGTTCATAATTGTTCCTTTAGAGCAGGACGGGCTCGGCGTTCCAAGCCGTTTGGCAGGGCCGAGGCAACAGTAATGAGAAACGACTCCGCGGCCCACGACCGGAATACTAAGCGGCTTCCCTAAATGTCTTCTGAGGGGAGGAAGAGAGGAAGAAATTCACACAGGCCCTGCCTACCTGACGCAGATACCTGTATCGCCCCCCCCCCTTTCATGAATAAATCCCCCCTCCCCTCTCTTTTCTGCCTTGGGAGAGCAAACAAGAGGTGATGGATGAGGAGGGACAGATGGCCCAGCCAATTCAGACGGATATGTCCAATAAACGTGACTGGCGGACGGCTTTCCAAGGCTCCCGCCAAAACAGGCTGTCAAGAGCGATTTAAGGAGACTGGAGCAGCAGCTCCAGATGTTCAGCGGCCGAGACAGTGCCCGGCTGCCGGCCGGCTCAAACAGGCTCCGTGCCTGGGGTCCGCCGGCCTTCAGGGGTCAAGACCTGAGGGCAACTGCAACCCCATACATCCCAGAATGAGAGAGAGAGATGTGGAGCACGATCCTGAAATGAATTCAGACACAATAAAGAGCAGCGAGAGAATCAGTTCTAGCCTTGGTGGTGGCATTGATAGTCTTTCTTACTACCACCGGCAGCCATTACCGTACTTTTTGCTCCATAAGACACACTTTTTTCCTCCTAAAAAGTAAGGGGAAATGTCTGTGTGTCTTATGGAGCGAATGCGTGGTCCCTGGAGCCGAACTGCCCAGGGGCAAAAAGCAAATCATGCTTTTTGTTTTTGTTTTTTTAGAAAGAGGGAAGGGGGTGTTGAACCAAAGCTGCTGAGCAGCTGATCGGCAAGTGATAGGGAGGGAGATAAGGGACTCTAGAGATAAAGGAGGCTGCCTGGGAGGGGGAGGTAAAAGCACATGGATCCTCAGGACTTTTGCATTGGGTCACCCCAAATACACCATCAGATCACATAGTATGTCCATGGCTATAGCCTGCACCAAAAAATCCACTGTTGCTTTGGGCCGCAATGGTGCAAAAACGTGGTTACAAAGCATAGATCCACATGGATTCTCAGGATCTTTGCATTGGGCTACCCCAAACTCACCGTCAAATCACATATCATGTCTGTGGCCACAGCATGAACCACAAAAATCATACATCCACTGTTTCGCTCAGAATATTTTTTTTCTTGTTTTCCTCCTCTGAAAACTAGGTGCGTCTTATGGTCAGGTGCGTCTTGTGGAGCGAAAAATACGGTAATTTCAGAGGGAAGCGGCCATTTGCCACAGCAGGTCCCACAGGCTGCATTTTCCCCATCCGAAGCACCGCAAAACGAAGCCCCACAGAGAGCAACTGGCGAAAACGGCACGGCAAAGGGGTGAGAGGGAAGCAGGGCCCGGGACTCCAGGCAATATATCACCTGAGCCGCAGTTTCCATGGTAACCGACCACCTCCGTCCTGAGTGCGCCATGGACACACACACACACACACACACACACACCCTGCCACAAGGTGAGGCACAGCAAAGCCATCGCCCGAATGTTGATGAGGAAAGAACGGAACGGCACCCAAGGGCTGCGAGGAGAAAGCACTCAAACATCAACCCAGTGTAAGCTGGTCTCTGAACGTAGTAATAAATTATTATTATTATTATCAACCCAGTGTACAGAATACAGGTGAAGCAATGGCCAGAGTCCCATGAACAATCAGAACAGGGCTCTTCGGGGTTTGGCGGTTTTAACTTAATGCCACATTTTTTTTCTTGTTTTATTTATTACATTTAAATACCGCATTTATATTCCAAGGATCTCGAGGCGGTACCTTACATGCTTCTCCTCTTCCTCCCCATTTCATCCTCACGGCTAAGGGAGCTGGGCATGTTTAGCCTGGAGAAGAGGAGGTTAAGGGGTGATATGGTAGCCATGTTCAAATATATAAAAGGATGTCACATAGAGGAGGGAGAAAGGTTGTTTTCTGCTGCTCCAGAGAAGCGGACACGGAGCAATGGACCCAAACTACAAGAAAGAAGATTCCACCTAAACATTAGGAAGAACTTCCTGACAGTAAGAGCTGTTTGACAGTGGAATTTGCTGCCAAGGAGTGTGGTGGAGTCTCCTTCTTTGGAGGTCTTTAAGCAGAGGCTTGACAACCATATGTCAGGAGTGCTCTGATGGTGTTTCCTGCTTGGCAGGGGGTTGGACTCGATGGCCCTTGTGGTCTCTTCCAACTCTATGATTCTACAACAACACTGTGAAGTAGGTTAGGCTAAGAAATGGTGTCTAGCCCAAAGTCACCCAGTGAGCTTCACGGTGGAGTGGGGACTTGAACCCTGCTCTGCCAGGTGCTAGTCCAAAACTCTGACCCAGGGGTCAGCAAACTTTTTCAGCAGGGGGCCGGTCCACTGTCCCTCAGACCTTGTGGGGGGCCAGACTATATTTTGAAGGGGGGGGGGGAATGAACGAATTCCTATGCCCCACAAATAACCCAGAGATGCATTTTAAATAAAAGGACACATTCTACTTATGTAAAAATACACCGATTCCCGGACCATCCGCGGGCTGGATTTAGAAGGCAATTGGGCCGGATTCGGCCCCCAGGCCTTAGTTTGCCTACCCATGCTCTAACCATTACGCAGCACAGTCTCTCTCTCTCTCTCTCTCCCCACTTGTTATTTTGAGCTAGAGCAGCTGCATGGAGAAGACAGCTTAACAAGAAGAAGAAGAGTTTGGATTTGATATCCCGCCTTTCACTCCCTTTAGGGAGTCTCAAAGCGGCTAACAATCTCCTTTCCCTTCCTCCCCCACAACAAACACTCCGTGAGGTGAGTGGGGCTGAGAGACTTCAAGGAAGTGTGACTGGCCCAAGGTCACCCAGCAGCTGCATGTGGAGGAGCGGAGACGCGAACCCGGTTCCCCAGATTACAAGACTACCGCTCTCAACCACTACACCACACTGGCTAACAAAGAAAGAAAAGGGCACCAAGGTTTAACTACAGCCACAATTAAACAGGCCAGGGTTATCTCTTTTAAGTCTTTACCTGGCACTGAAAAGGTACTGCCAAGTATAGAGATCCCAGGGTGCTAAGTGCTCCCAGTGCAGGATAGCAGCAGAATCCCATAAACTCAGGTCTGCTCAATGTGCCCTGAGAGGAGGCAGAAAAGGACAGCCCAAGTCTGGGTTCTCATGCCATCAGCTCTTGAAATGCGCGTACACACTCACACACACAGCATTTTATTCTTTAAGTTGCCTTGGGCGCCTTATCTGAAAAGCAGTATATAAATGAAATCCATCAATATCACCCCCCAAGCAAGCAGATGCTAAAAATATTTCTGCAAGTGCCTAAGAGCGCAGGATAAATAAAGCAGCATAATCAGGGTTGGATCAAAGAAGGCAGAAGAATGAGAAATTAACTCTGAACCAAGAACGAATGGGAATGGAAGCGAGAAGCCGTTTACAGCAGAGAGGTCACCTGAAAGCCTCGGCAAAGCAATTCTGCACAGAAAGCCTGCTTGTCTGCAGCCCAGAGAAGAAACTTCTTGTCCTGGAGGACCAGCCTTAAAAGTTTAAAGGCAGCCTCCTCCCTCAACCTGAATCCTCTGCTTTGAACTACAATTCCTATTATTTACTTCGGGGTTTTGCTTTACTTTTATTAAAAGGTAAAGGGACCCCTGACTCTTAGGTCCAGTTATGGCCAACTCTGGGGTTGCGGCGCTCATCTTGCTTTATTGGCCGAGGGAGCCGGCGTACAGCTTCCGGGTCATGTGGCCAGCAAGACTAAGCCTCTTCTGGCGAACCAGAGCAGCGCACGGAAACACTGTTTACCTTCCCGCCGGAGCGGTACCTATTTATCTACTTGTACTTTGACGTGCTTTAGAACTGCTAGGTGGGCAGGAGCTGGGACCGAGCAACGGGAGCTCACCCCGTCACGGGGATTCGAACCGCAGACCTTCTGATCGGCAAGCCCTAGGCTCTGTGGTTTAACCCACAGCACCACCCTTTGCTTTTATTAACTGAGGTCAAATCAGTCAAGCTGTTGCTTTCAGAAGGATTTTAAGAAGAGCCCAGGCCAGGCCCTTAAAGGATGGGCTAGCATCTTGGTCTCACAGTAGCCAATCAGATGCCCAAAAGCAGGTCAAAGTATCATAGAGGGACCCCCAAGGGAATTCCCAATGCAGGAATAATTCCCAATGCAACTAAATAATCCATGACAGATGGCCATCCAACCTCTGCTTAAAAACCTCCAATGAAAGAGAGCCCATCACTTCCCGAGGGAGACTGTTCCACTGTCGGACAGCTCTTAGCGTCTGGATGTTTAGCCAGAATCTCCCTTCTTGCAACTTGAAGCCTACTTGAGTGCT
Source organism: Podarcis tiliguerta (assembly GCF_965153285.1). Lineage (NCBI taxonomy): Eukaryota > Metazoa > Chordata > Lepidosauria > Squamata > Lacertidae > Podarcis > Podarcis tiliguerta. Next base: position 78,714,589 of record NC_139541.1, read on the forward strand.
ACCCTCCAGAGCAGGAGAAAACAAGCGTGCTCCTTCTTCCATCTGACAGCCCTTAAGATATTTGAAGATGGCTCTCATACCTCCTCTCAGTCTCCTCCTATCCAGGCTAAACATACCCTTCAAGCGCTCCTCATAAGACTTAGTTTCCAGACCCCTACTTTGGCCACCTCATGAGAAGAGAAGACTCCCTGGGAAAGACCCTGATGTTGGGAAAGGTGGAGGGCACAAGGAGAAGGGGACAACAGAGGACGAGATGGTTGGACAGTGTTCTCGGAGCTACCAGCATGAGATTGACCAAACTGCAGGAGGCAGTGGAAGACAGGAGGGCCTGGCGTGCTCTGGTCCATGGGGACACGACTAAACAACTAAACAACAACAATCATCTTGGTTGCCCTCCTCTGCACACCTTCCAGCTCAGGGGTCAGCAAACTTTTTCAACAGGGGGCCAGTCCACTGTCCCTCAGACCTTGTGCGGGGCCGGACTATATTTTTTTTTGGGGGGGGGGGCGAATTCCTATGCCCCACAAATAACCCAGAGATGCATTTTAAATAAAAGGACACGTTCTACTCGTGTAAAAACACGCAGATTCCTGGATCGTCTGCGCGCCAGATTTAGAATGCAATTGGGCTGCATCCGGCCCCCGGGCCTTAGTTTTCCTACCCATGTTCCAGCGTATCAACACCCTTCTTAAATTGTGTTCTGCCCACCTGCGATTCGCAGCAACGAACATTCAAATGCACATGTATCCTGCTTAAATTGTTCCTTGTGAGTTTGCAACTGCAGTGAATGCTCCTGAAAGATTATTCCAAGTGGACTCTGACAAACAGATGCCATAAGTAAATACACAGAGAACCTTCATTGAGGAATCTGAACTCGCTGAGGTTCAATGCTCCCGGCCCGGGCCAGGCCATTATAGACTCACCTGCTCCACTGAACACGTCCCCTTTGTGCTTGACATCAACACCTTCTTCTCAGCGCTGTCAATGGCAAACGTCAGGACCGACTGAGCTTCCTGCAAGAAGAAAAAAAGGCCCTGAAGTTTGCAGATATACAATCAAGACCCAGAGGCTGTAAGCCAGGATGGGTAAACCCAATGGACTCTCCAAGTATTGCGGGACCAGCGGTCTTTGCCTACGTGGCCAGCGGTCAGATGTGATAAGAGCCACAATATACCCACCCCTACTGTGACCCATAACCAGCTCTAGAAGGTGGTAAATTTGGGTCAGGGCCCCAGTCCGAAATTTTGTGGTTAAGGGATCTGAGGGGGTAAGGAATAGCTGTACCTAAATGCAGGCACTTTAAATCGGCATAATTACTATGACTTTGGAAGCAGTTGCCACCAAATCCTACCTGCACATTTCCCGAGATATTTCTTTTCTTTTTTGAAAGAGCCTTGTTAAAAATAATAACGAAATACAGTACTGTAACTCAGGAGGGACTTTGTGTTGGAAGCTTGGGGGTTGGAAGAGAGGTTTTGAAGGCATTAAAGCTGATAGCATTAAGGACCTCCAGATTGCTGGACCATCCCTGTATCTTTAACCTCTTGAGCTGACCCCTATCTCTCTCTCTCTCTCTCTCTCTCTCTCTCTCTCTCTCTCTCTCTCTTTGTTGTTCATTTCATAGAATCACAGGTTGGAAGGTCCAACCCCCTGCAAAGCAGGAATATGCAGGTGTCCCTTATGGGGTTCGAACCTGCAACCTTGGCGTTGTCAGCACCACACTCTAACCGGACCGATTATGTCTTAGGATGCATCCTGTTTCACAACGTCCTCCTCCTCTTTCAGACCGCAAGATGAGGGGTCATCTTTTAACTATTCTCTGAGAGGACGAAGGAGCAAGCATGTCTGCGTTGCTCTTCTCTAGATTAGTTAGACTAGAACTAGGAACTTTTCTATCCAAGTTATGTATTTGTACCATAAACAACTTAATTATTTTCTTACCTACAACAACCACCTCTGTGTGTGATGGCAAAAGTCTAGTCTCCAAGATTCGCTGGCTGAAATACAGCTCAGTCTGTATTGGAAACTGGCCCAATTACTCCATTACTTAAGAGTATTCCTGAGGGTGCGGACAGACCAACATAGGCTCCTGGGACAAGCACAGACCTGTTATAAGAGTTGTAGAAAGCTGTACAAGGCTTTCAAAAAAGGTGTATTAACTGGTCTTTGCTTCCCCCTCTCCCTTGGACCTTCAAGCGTATGAAAATTCCCCACCTGACAGGATCAGCGTCAAAGGTGCTTTTCTAGATTTGAGAAGTGTGATGGGCAACTGAATATATGGCTTTTAAAAATTTAATTTTCTACCTCTCAATCTCAAGCCATTTTTGAGATACGGCATTTTCTGCGGTAGCAACTGTGACCGTACAAAAATGTCCCAAAAATGTCCACTTGGTGACTTAGTTGTTACTGTTAAGGCAACTAGGAAGACTATTTTAATTCTCTTGAGCTTTCTGCTCAGCGTTCTGCTGTCTGAATCTGGCTGATTAAATCAGACCTGGCCTATTTAAGTTTTGCTGTTTTCCTGCTGCTGTTTAAATGTTCGGCAATTTAATTCAGTTTAGTTTCTACTGCTGAATTGATTTACTTATGTGAATTGTTCTTGTGACCGCTTATAATTTGTAACCAACTTTTAGCGCTAGTCAGTTTACAGATATATAATGGTGGAGAAGTGAAGAAAATAACAAAGCATAATCTGGGTCAGTTAACCATCTGGTTGACCTCAGAATTAGGGTGACAGAGGATGGGATTTTCCCCCTTAAAAAGAACAAACATTCAGTGCTTGCCTAGGGATAAAGTTAGGGTGCTGTTCTGGATTACTGCAGAATATAAAAATATAATCTTCTGCAGATACTGTGTGAGACACAGCACAGTTTCAAGACTGGATTGGTCATCAGTTATGCCTGGAGACATTCTTCCCCCTGCAAACGAAATTCTAGAAGGAGATGCAACTTTGCATCTATTTAAATGTGGAATAAATTTCCCCTGATAAAGATATTTGAAACACACTGGGAATTATTCATTAAATTATTCTTGCACCTAATTGGCTTCACCTTCTGAATTCCCCCCAAGGCATTACTGGAATGAGAAATGGAGAAAATGTCCTTTGGTTATACGGCAGAAAACTGGAAGGTGCATTTTTTAAAAAAATGGCTTGCATGATTCATCCAGGCAGAGAATTCTACGGTACTTGGATCTGCAAGCCTCCTCCCTGCTCTTAACCGTCTCCAAACCAAACAGGCCATCTTTGGGCTGGCAACGCACAGAACTAAATTACGTGCTATGTTCAGAATCGGGGCCCCACCCCGATCTTTCTGGGGAAAGCTTTCAAGAAAGGGCAGGCAGCAGACAGAGCCAAACTGCAGTTGATTAAGGGGAGCCCTGGGTAGAGAAGGCAGCTGGAGATGGATTGAATCCGCTGGCCGATAAAAAGGAGCAAAGCCATTAGGAAAGGCAGCGAGGGCCAGGCGGTAGGGGACAGGGAGGCAGAGAGAGAGAAAGAGAGCTATTGACCTGTCAGGCCACCATAAGCAATTACCCACCCGAGCAGATAAAGGAGCAAACGATAGGTCTGCATCCCTTCTGTGGCACGTGGCACCAGGCCAACTGTGCGCCTGCTGGATGGCAAGCGGGGAGCAAAGGCAACCTGGGTGAATGGGAGCCTAGCCAAAAGCCAGAGATCCCCAACGACCTAGGACCTTCTCCCCTGCTGCAGCTGCGGGTGGGATCCCAGAAGCCCCCAGAGTTAGAGACTTCACGGCTAACCTCATCTCCCTGCCAATGGTGGGGAAACCAGAACCCAAAATGTCTGGCTCTCACGGCTTTTGCATTCCCACTCTCAATTCCAACCTAATAATTGCCACCTGCCCAGATTTTAACTTGTCTGAATTAATTTTAAGGTGTATTTTAATTAATTGATGTCTGTTTTTATGCATATTGTGTTGTTTTTATGATGTCAGTTGCTCTACGCTCGGCCTTGGACAGGGAGGGCAGGATACAAATAAATAATTTATTATTATTATTATTATTATTATTATTATTATTATTACAAAGAAACACAGGTGTGATGGGAAGTTTTGCCTCTGCACATGAGTTTGACAAACCGTTCTGAGCTGAAGCATTCCGTGCTCACCCACCTTGGAATGTTCAGTTCATATTAAGTTCATGAAACATTGTATCCCGACCTGTTCCTGTTCTTAATGCGTGGTTGACCACATCTATGGAATGCGATGGTTATGCCCTTTTAAGTTTTGCTATATCAATCATTAGTTTAATAACGAGTATATTAATCATTTAGTAATAGTTTAATAGGGAGGTTTGCATACCTGTCCAACTCTGTGTTCCTTTCCCAACCTTTAATCTATTGATGATTAATGCCTATATGCAACCTTTGCTTTGTCTTTGTGTTAACCAATCAGCAACAAGCACATACGTGGCAATGCTGTAATATTCAATAAAAGGGACTCTCTGAGACATGCTCGAGAGATGCCTCCCGTATGACACTTGTCACTCGTCTGTCGTTTATTTCAACCCAACACAGGTGCTCTGTTTTTCTGTCTCTCCCCAACTGGGTTCCCTCTCCCCTGATGCTTTGGACTACAGTTCCCATCAGCCCCAGCCAGAGCAGTAAGCTATCTTATGCCACGACACGTACAAGAAAGTCTCGAAATATCTCTTCCCCAAAGAGGAGGTGCAAGCGTGCCAGCTGCCTGGCTAGATCTCCAGAACATGCTTGGAGCCAGCTGCATGCAAGTACTGGACCCACCTGTGGGAGCCTGTAGGAGTGCACATATCCAGAGTGTGGGGTCAGGTGGGATTACTATGAGGAATTATAAAATTTGCATCAAGCCATTGTGTCCACGATGAATGCACTGTGTTGACTGGGTTTCATACATTGACAATAATTTCTGATCAAATCCCACAACCCTCTGCATCTCTGGCCATTTCCTCTACTGCCCATTTCTCTTTCTTCACAAGTCATGTACCCACTTAGACAGGCAGGCATCCTGGGTCATCAAAGACAGCGGGCAGCTTCTTTGAAGTAGCCTTTCTGATATGTTAATCCCAGGATGTTAATCTTAGGGCCAGGAAAGAGATTTCACATAAAGGTGATAATGATCGCTGTCCTCCTGGCCAGGATTTCTTATCATGTATATTGCTTGTTTATCACCTTCGTGGGTTGCCAAATGCTCTGCTTTGTAGTGCTTTTCTTTGTTTACCCCGTGCTTAATTAGTTTTGGTAGTTTAACTTTTCCCCACTGGGGTTTGTTGAAATGCTCAGAAGAAATCTGATTGGTTCTTTCGAACACTCTGTAAAAAGTTCTTTTGTGAATAAAACGACCTGGGCCGAGGGGTGGAGAGAGAGACAGAGACACAGAGATTATTATATGCACCCTTCCCACAGTCTTGCCAGTTCAAGCCTCTGTGTGTATTCTTATTAATCAGAGTTCAATCCTTCCTTTACTTTGTGAACGCCTCAGGAGCCCACAGTCCTCCGTCACCTTAGTAGGCAGCACTCACCTGGAGGGATGCTTTGGCTCAGGCATCAGTCGCATGCATCCAGTCCCCACCAGGCCAATTTCAGGAGCAGAGGAAACTGCCTTATACTGAACCAGACCATTGGTCCATCCAGCTCAGTATTGTCTACACCAGCTGGCAAAGTTCTCCAGTTCCAGGCAGGAATTTCTCCCAGCCCTATCTAGGATTGATCCTGGGACCTCCTGCCTGCAAGGCAGCTGCTCTGCCACTGAGCTATGTCCTTCCTCTGATCTTTCAGAGGGGCGACTTGTTGCACTGCAGCAATACAGGCGCCATAGCTGTCAACCGTCCCTTATTTGGCGGGAAAGTCCCTCATCCCAGCATCGTGTCCGCTGCTGTCCCTTAAATTTCCCGGGTTTCAAAGGAAGCAGCTCCTCTCTCTCCCTCCCTCCCTGCTAGCCAGGGAGGAGGGAGGCTCCAACTGTGTTGCTTGGCTGCGTTGCTCACCCAATAAGGAGTCTAAGAACGACTGGGGGGTGGAGCTTGCATGCCTTGTGCCAATCAAATCGGCCGCGTTGCCTGGGACTCGCCTTTGCTCAGTGCTTCCCAGCGGAGAGGTGACAGTGGTTTTCCTTGCTGCATCCCCTTTGTTGGGTTGCTGCGCTGTGGGTACCACTGCTTGAGGCTTCGTTTGGCTGCTGGCTGGGCTTTCTGCCTTTGGCTCGGAGGGGCTCAGAAGTTGAACCTCCCCGTGCTCTGAAAACCCCTTATTTTGGCTGCTGATCCCTTATTTTCGAGGCTGCTGGTCCCTTATTTTCAAATCTGTAAGCTGACAGCTATGACAGGCGCTTGAAAAGATGCATCTATCAAAAACCTCCTCTTCTACCCAATTAACGCAGGAGCCCCAACGCAGAGAGCATTGGGCCATCTTTTTTACTAGACTGAACTGAATCCTGCCAGGATAAGGTGGCTAAGCCCAGCGAATTCCGCCTTCTTTATTTCAAGCTGAAGGGCACAAAAAGGCGTGTTTCCTCCTCCCACCTCTCCTCAAATCAGTGCACTGTTGATCTCTGGAACTCCCTGCCACCAGAAAGAGCAAAGGCATTCCACCCCCTTGCTGAGACATCACGATACCCACCTTTTCCTGCTTCGCTGTGGGGTCCAGGGTGATGTTGCCATCCGCGTCCAAAGCACACGTCACCCCGCAGAACAAGGACTTCATGGGTAGCCCTGCGTCCATCAGACCCACACAGGTGGCATTCAAGCAGCTTGCTAGCAGCTGCAGCGGAAGAGGTTTTATTAAGGAAAAAACTAGTCCCTTAGCAGGCAGGAGCAAGCCTGCATCAGCAACGGCACACAGCACAACACAGAAGAAGGTAAGAAGGGCAGGAATGTAAAAAAGTAAAGAACTTCGGGGAAATGATATATAATGAGACGAAAAAGATGTTGAAATATACATTTTTTTAAAAAACAGAAGCATTTTTACTTGGTATTATAGGTCAGGACATTAATAGGCAAGATGTTATTTTTTTTATATATGCAACAACTGCAGCAAGAGTATTGTTAGCCCAGAAATGGAAACAAGAAGAAATTCCAATGAAAGAAGAATGGCAGACGAAATTAATGGACTATGCAGAATTGGACAAAATGACAGGAAGGATTCGAAACCTGCGGGACCAAAGATTTACAGAAGATTGGAAGAAGTATATAAATTATTTGAAGAGCAACTGTAATCAACAAATTACACTAGTAGGACTACAAGAAGTTTTGTGAGGAGAAATATACGAAGTGTTACAAAGTAGAAAAAGATAGAGATATTGGTTATGAGTTTGAAATATAATAGGGAAGATACTAAGAAATTAGATTGGAAAATTTTCAGACAGGATTGATGGAAGTCAAAACACAAATTGAATAAGATGTAAAAGTATGTTTAATTACTGTTGAAAATGATATGTTAAAAAACTAATTATATATATATATACACACACACACACACACACACACACACAAGAGCCTCCTCTCCTCTCCTTTGCTTTCCAGAAACTGGTATTCAGAAGTGTTTCTGTCTCCATCAGCAGCCTTCACCCTGAATTGGTCCAATCCTCTTTTAAAGTCACATACATCAGTGGCCATCACTGCCTCCTGGGAAGCAAGTTCAAGAGTTTATCCCTGCGACGGGGTGAGCTCCTGTTATTTGGTCCCAGCTCCTGCCAACCTAGCAGTTCGAAAGCACATCAAAGTGCAAGTAGATAAATAGGTACCGCTCCGGCGGGAAGGTAAACGCCATTTCCGTGCGCTGCTCTGGTTCGCCAGAAGCGGCTTAGTCAGGCTGGCCACATGACCCGGAAGCTGTACGCCGGTTCCCTCAGCCAATAAAGCGAGATGAGCGCCGCAACCCCAGAGTCAGCCACGACTGGACCCAATAATCAGGGGTCCCTTTACCTTTTATCATGTCAGCTCTCACTTAACTTTTCTCTAAACTGAAAAGACCCATATGCTACAACCTTTCCACATAGGAGAGTTGCTTCATCCCCTTGATTATTTTGGTTGATTTTTCCCTGAACCTTTTCCAACTCTGCCGTGTCCATTTTGAGGCAAGGCAACCAGAACCACACACAGTATTCCAAACGCCCTTGCACCATAAATCTGTATAATGGCATTACGGTATCAGCAGTGAATATTTTCCACCAATTGCAAGGGCAAGCCTTCTTCTGTAGCTTGGTGCCTTCCAGATAGATGCTCTAGGCTATCACTCCTACTAACCCAGCCAGCAAACATCTGGAGGGCAAAAGGTTGGGAAAGGCACTGCTAAGAAATCGAGGAAGGCCACAGGCCTCATGGAAAGCAACCTCCAGTTCCATGAAACCTAAGACAGGATATTCCACCAGCATGGAGAAGAAGCGCAGATAAATCAGTCGAACACAATGATTTTTTGTATTCAAGTTTCTTATTTCTGGACCTAACAAGGCTGGGATGGAGGGAGGCGAAGCAGCTAGGAAGAACGCAGAAAATGTCAACTCTCCAAGCCCAGTCAAGCATGGTGGGAGCAACGAAAACACATCCTACCACCGCCTCTGTCCTTGTTTCAGGCTAAGCAGGGTCTCAGATGCACATTTCAGCATTACACGTGTGCTTGCGAGTGGTAGGAAACATTTTGTGACTTCTATGGCCCGTTTGGTTTTGTAAATGCCTGCTTCTCCTCCTGTGATCGCAACCTGTTTCCAAAACTCGGCTTATTGGCTGCGGAAAAGGGGAGAGAGAGACCAGGAGGATTTTTCCTGCTGTGTCCCATCGACACAAGGATATACACCTGCACAACAGGCCTTTCCTCCTCCCCGCAAATCTGCTCCGAAGGGTTAGGAGTGAGGAGATTTCACCCCTCCCATATCCAAGAATCTCCTGAGGAGTCTGCTGATTCTGCAGAGAGGAGGAGGCGTGTTCTGCTCTCTACTTATTCTGCTCCAGCACCACATCAAAGAGTCGGTCAGTGTGTGGGTCAGTCAGTCAGTCAGAGAGAGAGAGAGAGAGAGACTGAGTGTTAGAGATTGTGTGTTTAGATAAGGTTGCTGCTAAGAGCAGCTGCAGACACTCAGTGCGGTTCAGCATTCTTTATGCTTAGACCTATTTAGCTCTGTATATAGTTGTATAATAGTTGTAGTTATAGAATAAAGAGAATATTCTACAGAGCTGCTCTCCGAGTTGTTTATATACTCTGCTAGACTCTGCTGTACTCTGCTGTGCGGACGACTGTCTACTTGTGGAAGTGAATCCGGTGCTCACAATTCTAAGCTGTGAGTCCACAGCACTTTGACCTGTTCGTGTGCAGAAGGTGGTCTCTGGAAGTGCTACCCAGCTCGCCTAGCCCAGTCGGGGCTGAAGTGGATGAGTCCAGTTAGTGGCACTGGCTCAAGGGTGATGCTGACAAGGAGAACCCCTAGGACAGGTTGAGAGGGGGAGAAATTTCCACTGCGCAGGCTGAAATCCTCATGTTGACCTAATGATCTCCTTAGCGCCAGACTGGGCGCCCAAATAACCAGTAACTGGCTCCATTGGCTTCTTGCTTCTTCTTTCCCCAACTCCATTTTCAGCCAGGCCCAGGTTAGGTAGCTTCTTTTGGTTTTCTCCTCCCCTTAGAAACCAAATGACGGCTTAATCCAGGCTGCAAAGGATGGAGGCGCCTTTCTGCAATATTATCCTCCCTGCAAGGTCTCAAGGTTATCCTCCCTGTATGGCCCCAACGAACAGTGGTGTTTTTCTGTGTGTGTTTTTGCTTTCTTTCTTTTTAATGGCTGAGGCACGGGGGAAGTCCAAAGCATCTCTCCCTCCTGGCATCCTGCATTTCCAGGTTAATCAGCCGGCATCGTATGGGATGCTCAGTGGCAGATGGAAACGAGGGCTGGCAGCTCTTGTTATCCGGCGCTGACTAACTGAGATGGCAAAAGCCTTGGGAGGAAAGAGACTAATCAGAGGCCGGATCGGGGAGCTTGGAGAGGAGAAAGGAGGGGGCTGCAAGGCCAGGCTCTCAAAATAGCTACCCACAGTGCAAGGGGGGGGGGGAGGACACAAGCACAGGCCACACAGAATTGTCCCATTAAGCCATGGGGCAAAACAACCTACTCCCTGGGGGATATTGCCTATCCTGCGACAGAAGCATCTTGCTAGATCACACCAAAGATCTACCTTGAGGTTGGCTCACCTGCAGCCCTCCAGACTTATATATCTGTTTATTTGATTTATATACATTGGTACCTCGGGTTACATAAGCTCCAGGTTACAGACTCCGCTAACCCAGAAATAGTACCTCGGGTTAAGAACTTTGCTTCAGGATCAGAACAGAAATCGTGCTCCAGCGGCGCAGCAGCAGCAGGAGGCCCCATTAGCTAAAGTGGTGCTTCAGGTTAAGAACAGTTTCAGGTTAAGAACAGATCTCCAGAATGAATTATGTTCTTAACCCGAGGTACCACTGTACAGTGGTACCTCTGGTTGAAAACGGGATCCGTTCCGGAGGCCCGTTCGCAACCTGAAAGGAACGCAACTCGCTTCTGCGCAGGTCACCACTTCTGCGCACGCGCGTGACGTCATTTTGCACATCTGCGCATGCGCGAGCGGCAAGATCCAGAAGTAACCCTTTCCGGTACTTCCGGGTCGCCGCAGGACGCAACCTGAAAATGCTCAACCTGAAGCAAATGTAACATGAGGTATGCCTGTACTCCCCTTCATCGCAAGATTTCAGGGCGGTTCACAATACAAGGTAAAAACACAAGTAAACAGTTACAACAAGGAAACAATAATGTCCCCCCCCCCAAAAAAAAACATGTAAAAGGCTGTAGAATATTAATCAGCCAAAGGCCTGGTTAAAGAGGAATGTTTTCGCCTGGTGTCGAAGATATGCAAGGAAGGCACCAGGCGAGCCTCCCTGGGGAGAGAATCCCACAAACAGGGAGCCACTGCAGAAAAGGCCCTGTTTTTGTGCTGCCACCCTTGTGTGGAGGAGGCACATGAAGAAGGGCCTCATGAAACTGGCAGCCACCATGCACCACAAGAGAAGCCCTAGGAAATCAAGAATAGCTCTGCAGGATCATACCAAAGGCTCATCTAGTCTAGTATCCTGTTCTTTCAGAGGGGCGTACAAGCAACAGCAGCGAATGGGAAAGAGGGAGAGGGTCAGCAAGCCTGCTAGAAAGATCCCTGTTCCTCGGTAGGTAAACAGAACAGGTAGGAGGTGAGCTTGGACTCCAGGGGAAGGATGCTCTACGCATGGCTATGGAAGGGCACTGCCATGTGCTGCAGCCTCCCTGGGTGCCAGGAGATCCACCTCCCAAGTTGCACCCACAAGCGGTCTCATTTAGCTCTCAGTTGTGAAACAGCTCCGTAACAGCGGCAGGACGTTTACAAGAGGGTTAACTGGCAAGCGGTGGGACGCGGGTGGCGCTGTGGGTTAAACCACAGAGCCTAGGACTTGCCGATCAGAAGGGCGGCAGTTTGAATCCCCGCAACAAGGTGAGCTCCCGTTGCTCGGTCCCTGCTCCTGCCAACCTAGAAGTTCGAAAGCACATCAAAGTGCAAGTAGATAAATAGGTACCGCTCCAGCGGGAAGGTAAATGGTGTTTCCGTGCGCTGCTCTGGTTCGCCAGAATCGGCTTAGTCATGCTGGCCACATGACCCGGAAGCTGTACACCGGCTTCCTCAGCCAATAAAGCGAGATGAGCGCCGCAACCCCAGAGTCGGTCACGACTGGGCCTAATGGTCAGGGGTCCCTGTCAGGGAACTGCCATGGGAGCCAGAAGGAGAGGGAGGGCTCCAGAGGGATTCCGGAGAGCGTCCCGGGAGGGAGAGAAGCAGCACATCTTCTGGGGAAGGAAATCAGCGTAGCACCAGTGGAGGAGGGGGGCAGAAGGGGGAATCGGCGAGGTGGCTCCAAGACTCTTCGCCGGGAACCAGCAGGGAGAGCACGGGTCCACCGATGCCCACACCCTCCCTGCGCAGAAGGCTTCCACGCAGGGAAAGTAGGCGGCAACTAGGCGTCAAATAACTTTTATGCTGGAAAGTTCAAGAAATGCCCACTGACGGATTCTGCCAGTGATTAAGACAGCCACGGGTGAGTGGCTGTCCGGACAGGAAAGGTTCACTCAGGCAACCTAGCCAGGTGTTGGCACCGATTTACGCACGAGCAATCCCTAGAACCATTACAGTCCCTTAACCTTTTTGACTGGCAAGCAGTTTCTGGCAAGACTCTGGAGACCTCAGAGATACGCTACAGAGTTACTGCAACCCCAAGGACTGAGCATCAGACATCTCTATGCTTTACTCAACTTCCATCTTCGCCGGAGGATGGCCCGGGGCAAGTCAGCCTTCCTCACAAGTCCTGCTTCCCAGGGCTCCCCTCCTGCCTCACGGGATTTCTCAAAGCCAACAAGATGAGGAAATTAGCCTCCGTCTCGAATGTTAGGGTACAGAGCCAGTGGGGAATCTTAATTAATGAAACCTGATTAAGTTTGCAGGGAAGAAGGTTCTGTGTTTTTGAGGTTGAATCCTGACAAGACAGAAGTACTGTTTTTGGGGGACAGGAGGCGGGCAGGTGTGGAAGACTCCCTGGTCCTGAATGGGGTAACTGTGCCCCTGAAGGACCAGGTGCACAGCCTGGGAGTCATTCTGGACTCACAGCTGTCCATGGAGGCACAGGTCAATTCTGTGTCCAGGGCAGCTGTATCCCAGCTCCACCTGGTACGCAGGCTGAGACCCTACCTGCCCGCAGACTGTCTCGCCAGAGTGGTGCATGCTCTGGTTATCTCCCGCTTGGACTACTGCAATGCGCTCTACGTGGGGCTACCTTTGAAGGTGACCCGGAAACTACAACTAATCCAGAATGCGGCAGCTAGACTGGTGACTGGGAGCGGCCGCCAAGACCACGTAACACCGGTCTTGAAAGACCTACATTGGCTCCCAGTACGTTTTCAAGCACAATTCAAAGTGTTGGTGCTGACCTTGAAAGCCCTAAACAGCCTCGGTCCAGTATACCTGAAGGAGCGTCTCCACCTCCATCATTCTGCCCGGACACTGAGGTGGTATTATTAATTATTATTATTATTATTATTATTATTATTATTATTATTATTATGTTTTCCACCCCACCACTGCCAGGAAGGCAACCTCGGCGCGGGTGAAATGAAAGAGTGTGCCGCTCTCCAAACGAAACTGCATTAATTCCCTCCGAGCCACTGTATATTCAGATTTGATAAAACACCGCGGCACCCGGAGTTAATCTCTCCCGCACCACATTTGAGTCTCCGTCAGAAACGGCAGCGCTGTCATTTGTCACCGGAAGAAACAAACAGATAAACTGCGCCACTTTGGAAACGGGTGGAAATCTGCCAATTACGACCCCGTGGCCTAGCTGCCCCGGGACACTGATATCTCGGATGCAACTGATAATCCTAGACTGAATCCTAGATATCCCTCAAATATCTGACACAGCAGCAAGCAGCCGGATAGGTTTACTAATCAGGATTACTTATCTGCAGAGCTGAGATGACTTCCTGGTTCTCAAGGCAGGATATAAATTATGAAACTTGGGTGTGTGGGGAGAACAGGCCCCCAAATCTCAGCAACTCCCTCCCTAACCTACTTCCAACAGAACTTTCTGGACGTTTGGAATTTTTTTAATGTAACTATGTAAGGAAAGGGCATCCTATTGATGTCACAAGATTTTGCAAAAATTAAAATCCAAGATTTTTTAAATGGGCTAGGTTTGAGCTGTATAAGACGATTAAGCGCCCTGCTGATGAGAGGCAGGAGTTGTCAGGAAAAGGTGCTGAAGCAAATGCTGTTATATATGCCACAGGGATTTTTATTTTTATTTTTGGATGGGGGGGGGGATTGAAAGATGTCCCTGCATTTGGCCAAAGTCCACACTCGCTCCCTAATTCAGAATGCCTGCATCCCAAGAAGAATTGCTGCGATCAGCCAGAAAACAGCCCCATTTCTCCTTTCCGCAGAACACCTGGCAGAAGCTAATATTTCTCTCCTTCCCTCAAGCTTTTATTAATGGCTCTGGGTTGGCTGGAATGCTATTAGGCTGAACACCAGTGGCAGCCACAAACCCAGTTGGCAGATGCATCCAGCAAAGACAACCGATTTAATGTGCCCCAGAGAAGCTATTCCTTCCTTAACCCGTTTCTGCCTGGCCCCTATGACTTCCATTGTCTGCTTAATTGCAGTTTTTGTCCACATTCACCATCCTGATTATGCCAGTAGATTAGCACAAGGAACCACCTCGACCAGAGACTCCACTTAAGTTAATGGCATCTGAGACGTATGACCTATAGTTTATTGTTTAAACTGAGCTGGGGAAAAGATTACAGTGGTACCTCGGGTTAAGTACTTAACCGTTCTTAACCTGAAACTGTTCTTAACCTGAAGAACTACTTTAGCTAATGGGGCTTCCTGCTGCTGCTGCGCTGCTGGAGCACGATTTCTGTTCTCATCCTGAAGCAAAGTTCTTAACCCGAGGTAACATTTCTGGGTTAGCGGAGTCTGTAACCTGAAGCGTATGTAACCCAAGGTACCACTGTACTTGTAATTGTACGGTAGAATGTGCAATATCATAATATTTATTTACTTTTGCTCACAAAAAAATCCCATCATCTGTGATCAGGGATCAGCAACCAGCAATCCTGGGCTAGATCTGACCACCCTCCTCTTCGTTATTCACTCTCAGTCTTCCTCCAATTGATCCATAAAATGGGTAGATGGATGTGACGGGTGGAGAAGAAGAGGAACAGGGGAGCATGCAAGCAAGCTGAACAGCTCTCTGCAACCCCCACCCCACCCCTGTCCACCCCAACCATTTTCAAAAAGGGCTTCCAAGGAAGAGAAGGGTGGATCCCCCCCCATTCCTAAATCATCTCTTTCTTCTTTGGATACAGCAGTTTGAGAGAAAGAGGGAGCTCCGTCAGCCACCACCAACCCGCTTTCAAGTTGGATGCTTGCAAAATTAGTTGCTGACCAGGATGTTGACATTACAGAATTTTGCACAAATATGGCTGCAGGTCAGTGGAGAGGAATCTGTGGATGCTAAGGAACCTTTGGCCCCAGAATTGTTAATTGGCCTGCCCTTCACAGAGAAATGAGCTACCTAAGAATTGAGCTGCATAGCCTAAAACAGCCGTGTTTCAATAATACTTTATTTTTTAAGGGCTTCTGCCACCTGCTGGCCTTAACATCTGCATGCTTGCTTTTATTTCCCTCACCAGCGCGAGCCCTTGCAAGCTGCCTTCGCCAACCTGACGCCCTCCAGATGTTGTTGGACATCTGGTGAAGGCCTTTCAGACAGCGGGGAAGAGGTAGGCTCCTCCACAAGAGGAAAAAATGCTTCTAAGAAGGAGCACGGGACTTAAACCACTTCACGCTTCCTCCAACGTATGAGTGGCTGAAAGAATCAGCACTGTCCCTTTGTTGTTGTTTAGGCGTTCAGTCGTGTCCGACTCTTCGTGACCCCATGGACCAGAGCACACCAGGCACTCCTGTCTTCCACTGCCACCCGCAGTTTGGTCAGATTCATGTTTGTAGCTTTGAGAACACTGTCTAACCATCTTGTCCTCTGTCGTCCCCTTCTTCTTGTGCCCTCCATCTTTCCCAACATCAGGGTCTTTTCCAGTGAGTCTTCTCTTCTCATGAGGTGGCCAAAGTATTGGAGCCTCAGCTTCACTATCTGTCCTTCCAGTGAGCACTCAGGGCTGATTTCCTTAAGAATGGATGCGTTTGATCTTCTTGCAGTCCATGGGACTCTCAAGAGTCTCCTCCAGCACCATAATTCAAAAGGGTCAATTCTTCGGCGATCAGCCTTCTTTATGGTCCAGCTCTCACTTCCATACATCACTACTGGAGCACTGTCCCTACCACTGCCTTAAAATCCTTCCCCTCAGGCAGGCCAGAGGTTGGATCCTGCCCTAAGCCTCATCCACCTTTCTGCTGGCCAGAATGCTACACACCAGAAGACGACATTTTCCCCAAACCGATGAGGTGGTCTTGCACAGGGAAAGGCCTCAGGGGAACCCATATTTTATAGACACAGGACTAAGGAGAAGGTGGAGAGTCCATCAAAGATCACATTGTGGTGCAGTTGGCAATCATCTCTGACTGTTGGCAGGGCTGGTGGAAGTTGGGAGTCCAACATTCGGAGGCCCACACGTCCCCCAGCCCTCACAGAAGGGAATAGTCTCAGAAAGAGTAACTGCACGTTCAAGGAAACTTTGGCCCGGTTGGACTCAGAGGTGCAATATTGGCACGTCTCTGCTGAAGGGCAACTGCCCTGGAATCGTGGCTTCGGGACTTTCTTCCCCAGGAACTGCTTGTCTACCCCCACAATTGAAAAACAATCCAGCATCTGAGGCCATCTGTATCTCAGACGCTTTAGCAATAAAGACTTCCTGATCGCTCGCAGCAATTTGCACTCATTACCTCCGTAACTGCTAGAACAATCTGACAAGGTGCCCCAGTACGAAGTCTACCTTTAATTGCCGTCAGATGGGAGCCTGAGCAGAGGTGTGTGCGCATGTGTGTGTGCTTACCCTTGATGGTTCCAGCAAACTCTCACCTGCAGCAATGCACCAGAGCCCCATGTTCCTTACCATGGCTTTATTACTTATGATTAGACTTGTTCGCCAAAGGTTTCCAAGTGTTTTGTGCCCATTTAAAAACACGCAGTAGCCACACAAACCAAACAGTGCCACCTCGGAGTGGGAAGGCAAGTCTATACAGTGGTACCTCGGGTTAAGAACTTAATTCGTTCCGGAGGTCCGTTTTTAACCTGAAATTGTTCTTAACCTGAGGTACCACTTTAGCTAATGGGGCCTTCCGCTGCTGCTGCACGATTTCTGTTCTCATCCTGAAGCAAAGTTCTTAACCCGAGGTACTATTTCTGGGTTAGCGGAGTCTGTAACCTGAAGCGTATGTAATACAAGGTACCACTGTATTTGTAGGAGCCACCGTATTCCGGTAATTTTCGGTTGCTTCAAACCATTTTGAATGTTGTATTTTAAATTACCATTGTTAGGGTCATTTACTATTATTATATCGCCCGTCTAAGGCCTCAAAGTGAGTTGCAACACAATATTAATATCCTGCACAGTATTACACAACATTAAAAACAGTTGGAAGCGACTTGCCATCACAGATATAGGGTGGCTCCTGAAAACATGTGTCTTCCGTGTTAAAGGTCAGAGCTAAGAGGTGGGTCTTCAGCATTTGCTGAAAGCTGTATTGTAATGAAGGTGTCAGATGCACCTCCGCAGGGTGGGAGTTCCACAACGTAAGGGGCGCCACCCTCCAACAAACAGAAGGGCCCTCTCTGTCAATCTCAGGGGTCAGCAAACTTTTTCAGCAGGGGGCTGGTCCACTGTCCCTCAGACCATGTGGGGGGGCCAGGCTATATTTCGACGGGGTGTGTGTGAATGAATTCCTATGCCCCACAAATAACCCAGAGATGCATTTTCAATAAAAGCACACATTCTACTCATGTGAAAACACCAGGCAGGCCCCACAAATAACCTAGAGGTGCATTTTAAATAAAAGGACACATTCTACTCGTGTAAAAACACGCTGATTCCCGGACCGTCCACGGGCCGGATTTAGAAGGTGATTGGGCCGGATCCTGCCCCCGGGCCTTAGTTTGCCTACCCATGGTTGATCTCATCACCTAAGAGGGAAGGAGGTGGCTTTTCAGGTGTTTTGAACCGGAGTCATTTACAGCTTTAAACAAAAATATGAGCAACTTGAACTGGGCCTAGAAACGAACCGGCAACTGGTACAGATGTTTTAAAACTGGGGTTGCATGTGATCTCAAGGGAATCCCAGCCAGCAATCTAGCTGTTATCACTGTCCTTGGGACCTCAGGGTGAAGGGCAGGTAATAATAATAATAATAATAATAATAATAATAATACGCAGAAAGGATACTGAGCCGGCATCTGTGACTACCTGAAGCACAACCGTAATAGAGGAACGGGGATGAAGGGTTCCCAGGACCACTGCCTCGCACGTCTTCTTGATCATCTGCTCTCGGCTTCTCTCATAGACACCTGGGCGGGAGGAAAGCAAAGAGCACTGCAGGTGAGCCACAGAGAAACACGAGGCTCAAAGCAATCATCTTCTGAAAGGTCACACTGCCGAGGCTCAAGCGTCGGGGCTGCCTTGTCGGATCAGACCAATAGTCATATAATTCCATAACAGCAGCTTGCTGGATGTTTCTAGGCAACGCAGAAGCAGGGTATGGAAAATGATGGCCTTTTACTTTGATGTGGCCTCGGCGGCAGACTGCCACTGCAAATGGAGGTTCTATTTATCCATGATGCACCATTTTTGAGGGAAGCCGGAAAATTCTCCAGCGTCCATGGGGCTAGGAATCTAAAGCACTATGTTCTACTGTGCCTTAAGGTTTATATTGGCCCTGAGCAACAGGGAGACTTAAGCGGGGTTTATACATTCAGCAGAACGCAATGGGAAGGATTTCCTTCAGCTGGCAGGTGCTGGTGACCTGCCTAAATGCTCTACAATAAAAGAATACCGCTCAGATGGATTACTGCCTCCAACTATGCAACCAGAGCGCAGTCATTATGGCTGGTAGTCACTGACAAGAGTTATCTCCCATGTCCAATCCTCTCCCCCAATCCACTTTTAAATATCCACATTGGTGGCTCCTGTGGGAGTGAGTCCCATAGTTTTAACTAGCCACTGTATGAAGCAGCCCTGCAAATGTTGAGACATGAATTCTGTCACCTGAAATGATTAAATCCAGGAAATTCCCCACCCCACCCCAGGTCCTACAGCACGACACAAATCACTTGAAGAAACAGCCGCCCACATCACAATTCTATTAATGGCTGCTGTCTTGATCCCAAAGGGCAGGTACATACGCAGATAAAATTCTATTTTTTATTGGATGCTTTGTTGTTGCTTAGTCGTTTAGTCATGTCCGTTTAGTCGTTTAGTCATAGAGGAGGGAGAAAGGTTGTTTTCTGCTGCTCCAGAGAAGCGGACACGGAGCAATGGATCCAAACTACAAGAAAGAAGATTCTACCTAAACATTAAGAAGAACTTCCTGACAGTAAGAGCTGTTTGACAGTGGAATTTGCTGCCAAGGAGTGTGGTGGAGTCTCCTTCTTTGGAGGTCTTTAAGCAGAGGCTTGACAACCATATGTCAGGAGTGCTCTGATGGTGTTTCCTGCTTGGCAGGGGGTTGGACTCGATGGCCCTTGTGGTCTCTTCCAACTCTATGATTCTATGACTCTTTTTGACCCCGTGGACCAGAGCACGCCAGGCACTCCTGTCTTCCACTGCTCCTGCAGTTTGGTCAAACTCATGCTGGTATCTTCGAGAACACTGTCCAACCATCTCGTCCTCTGTCGTCCCCTTCTCCTTGTGCCCTCCATCTTTCCCAACATCAGGGTCTTTTCCAGGGAGTCTTCTCTTCTCATGAGGTGGCCAAAGTATTGGAGTCTCAGCTTCAGGATCTGTCCTTCCAGTGACCACTCAGGGCTGATTTCCTTAAGAATGGATGCGTTTGATCTTCTTGCAGTCCATGGGACTCTCAAGAGTCTCCGCCAGCACCATAATTCAAAGCATCCATTCTTCGGCGATCAGCCTTCTTGATGGTCTAGCTCTCACTTCCATCCATCACTACTGGGAAAACCATAACTCTGACTATACGGACCTTTGCTGGCAAGGTGAATAGTTTCAGGTAAAGTCAGGAGCATGGGAAGGACCTCAGCTAGTTGGCAGAGTATCTGCTTTGCATTCAGAATGTTCCCAGTTCAATCTCCAGGTAGTTTCTGGGAGAGGCTGTCTGTCTGAAATCCTGGAGAGAGCAGATGTCAGTCAGTATGTAGAGAACACTGAGCTAGATGGACCTAGTGGTGTGACTCTGTATAAGGTAGCTTCTTATATATAGGCTTTCAGGTTCCACAGAACCTTTCATGCCCAACAAAGATTTCTGTGAAACTCAAAGTCTTGCACATCAGAAGCTACTCTCCTTAAGTACGCAGGACCTCAAGGCACACACATGTCCAGACATGCCTCTCTTCCTCTTTTACCATGAATACCATCAAGTCTGCAAATAGGATCAGCAGGATTTAATTTTTTTAAAAGCTCTTCTGTTTCCACAAAAAGGAAACAAATTCTTTTGTTTCTTAATTTAATTATTCACAGCAAAGCCAGCCCCCTCTGGAGGTTTCACATGCACTGAAAGTCTCAGCGGGTGGGGAAAAAAGGGAGAAATTCTTTTTTTTTTCTCTGATGCCAGCAATTTTCTTTTGTGAGCTCCCTGTGGAGTGAACAAGATATCCAGATGGTATCACTGCAGGATACCAGATGGCCCAGTTGGTTATGAAGATAACAGCTCATCTCACCTTTTGATTATGCTAGTTCCTGGGGGTGGGGGAAGGAGATGAATGGTGAGAGCACATGCTAAATTTAAATTAGAACAACACGGGGACGAGTTTTGAGTTTTCACTTGCTAACGCTGCCATGCAGAGACATTTTGGAAATGGATATAATGAAAGATTTAACAAAGGTGACACACGTCGAGCGTCCCACTCAGGGGACACGCGGAGCAGTTTTAACTCAATGACACCACACTAAGGCATAGTTTATTGTGACAAGAACAAGTCATTCCCCCAAGCATTCCCCAAACCCTTCCGGCATGGCCACAAGGAGAAAACTTCCATTTTGATTACCCACCACTGGTCTGAACCAACAAGCTGTCATTAATGCAGATGATGAGTTGGGTTTGAACTGTGCCATCTTCAAAGCAGGTGTTATGAAGCTAGCTTCTTTAAACAAGCCATAGTGGACATTTAACCATAGTAGTGATGTATGGAAGTGAGAGCTGGACCATAAGGAAGTTTGATCGCTGAAGAATGGATGCTTTTGAATTATGGTGCTGGAGGAGACTCTTGAGTCCCATGGACTGCAAGAAGATCCAACCTCTCTATTCTGAAGGAAATCAGCCCTGGGTGCTCACTGGAAGGACAGATCGTGAAGCTGAGGCTCCAAGACTTTGGCCACCTCATGAGAAGAGAAGACTCCCTGGAAAAGACCCTGATGTTGGGAAAGACTGAGGGCACTAGGAGAAGGGGACCACAGAGGACGAGATGGTTGGACAGTGTTCTCGAAGCTACCAGCATGAGTTTGACCAAACTGCGGGAGGCAGTGGAAGACAGGAGTGCCTGGTGTGCTCTGGTCCATGGGGCACGAAGAGTCGGACACGACTAAACAACAACAAACCACAGTTTAGGGTTTAGGCGACACACTAAATTGTGATCAAGTGAAATCAGAAGTTTCTAATCTCTTCCTTGCGGTCACACCAGAGGAGAGAGGAGGAAGGAGTGTATGACCCCCCAAGGCTCACTGCAGCTTGTTGAATACAGAAGGTAAACACTTTCGTCTTCTGCTGAAGGACCTCAGCAGCAGAACTGGGAAATCAAGCACCTATAACTGTCTTACGGGTTAGAAATACGGCTAACTGTACCTTGCACCCAGACACTGCGAGTAATCGGTTGTGTCCACCCTTCTGGACACTGGTTCCCAGTGCCAACCCAGTAAAAAGTGATTAACTGAATTCCCATCCCATCCCACCTTTGTCCTCAGATCCAGGATGGTTTACATGATGGGAGATTTAGGTCAGGCATAGGCAAACTCCGGCCCTCCAGATGTTTGGGACTACAATTCCCATCATCCCTGGCCACCACTGGTCCTGTTAACTAGGGATGATGGGAATTGTAGTCCCAAACATCTGGAGGGCCGGAGTTTGCCTATGCCTGATTTAGGTGAACAGGGATGAGGTGGGGGGCATCACAGGGCTGTGCAAACTAGCTCCGCCTGCTGGCCACAAACCCCACCGGCTATGCATTTCACAAATAAATTAGTTCAGCATGCATACCAATATACAAACGTGCAGCACCTTAGTAGATTGGCTGAGGACCTCTCCTAGCATGGAGTTGGTATAAACATGGGGGTCTCTCCACACCCTCGTTGAACATGCAGTTGGTGCAAGGGAACAACTAGCCTGCCTGCCAATATGACAGCGAGCCCACATAGCCCTGTGCCCCCCACAAACGCTTCACTCGACCCCTCCTTTTGTCTTTTTAACTACCTCCATGAATGAAATTTCCAAATCACAGCATGCAAATACAGTATGAGAATGCGACACCTATTCATTTAAAGGAACACCAACGTTAGCATGTAGGCCTGCATGCCCCAACTATACAAATCCTAGGGGCAAGCACCTGGGTCAAAGCAACTCCCCAAAGGGGATGTATGAGTCGGTTTGCAATACGTCTCACCTGGTAGACCCACTTTGGGCCTCAGAAGCACTTCCAGGGTAGCTTTATCATAGATCTCTTTGCTGACCTTGACTTCAGTTGGCCCGTACACTCCAACTAGTACTGAAGTGTCTCCTGGGGAAAAACAGGGGAGGGGGCATGAACAATTTGGCCTAATTTCCTAAGCTGCCCTGAGGGAAGGGAAAAGAAGCAGTCACAGCTTTTTTCTAAACCAAACAAGTTGCCGTTTCCATTCTGTTTATTTTTCCCCCCCAGCACAAATGAGCAAATGAGGCCCTGCCCCAGCAACTGCAGTCTGCCCTTACCCATAGCTGTCAACTTTTCCCTTTTCTTGCAAGGAATCCTATTCAGAATAAGGTAATTTCCCTTTAAAAATGGGAAACGTTGACAGCTATGCCCTTACCCAGCCCCCTCCAGCCTGCTTTCTTATTTACAAGCAGTTCCGGGTGTTGCACTGCCTCCTAATTTCATAGAAGGGACCCCAGAGGGTCATCTAGCCCAACCCCCTGCAATGGAGGAATCTCAACTAGTAAGCACCCATGACAGATCCAACCTCTGCTTAAATTCCTCCAAGAAAGGAGAGTCCACCACCTCCTAAGGGAGTTTGCTCCACTATCAAACTGCTCTTACTGTCAGAAAGTTCTTCATGACTTTTCGTCCAAATCTCCTTTCTTGTAACTTGAATCCATTTGGTTTGGGTCCTACCGTCCAGAACAAGGTCAGCAAACTTTTTCAGCAGGGGGCCGATCCACTGTCCCTCAGATCTTGGAGGGGGGCCGGACTATTTTGGGGGGGTGGGAATGAATGAATTCCTATGCTCCACAAATAACCCAGAGATGCATTTTCAATAAAAGCACACATCCTACTCATGTAAAAACACCAGGCAGGCCCCACAAATAACCCAAAGATACATTTTAAATAAAAGGGCACATTCTACTCATGTAAAAACATGCTGATTCCCGGACCGTCCGTGGGCCGGATTTAGAAGGTGATTGGGCTGGATCCGACCCCCCCGGGCCTTAGTTTGCCTCCCCATGGTCCAGAGCAAGAGAAAGGAAGCTTGCTCCATCTTCCAAGTGATAGGCCTTCACATATTTGAAAATGGCTATCCTATCTCCTCTCGGTCTCCTCTTTTCCAGGCTGAACATCTCCCTCAACCGTTCCTCATAAGACTTGGTTTCAAGACCCTTGATCCTCCCCCTTAGTTTTGGTATTGCCATTACAGAACTCAGTTAAGGACGTGGATGTGGGCCAAACTAGCTTTAGTTGGCTGTGCTTGTCACTGGCTCTGGCAGCGCCTAACTGCTGGGTTCTCTGCCTTCCACCCTATCCTTCTCAATGGGCACCAGCCACCAGGGACAGATGCCCATGGGAATCCCGCAAGCAATAAATGGGAGTAACAGCGCTCTCCTACTTGCGATCCCTGGCAAGTTGCATACAGAGGCACAAGGCCAACATGACTAGCTGCCAGCGATACCCTAAAGGTAAAGGGACCCCTGATCATTAGGTCCAGTCGTGGCTGACTCTGGGGTTGCGGCGCTCATCTCGCTTTATTGGCCGAGGGAGCCGGCGTACAGCTTCCGGGTCATGTGGCCAGCAGGACTAAGCCGCTTCTGGTGAAACCAGAGCAGCGCACGGAAACGCCGTTTACCTTCCCGCCGGAGCGGTACCTATTTATCTACTTGCACTTTGATGTGCTTTCGAACTGCTAGGTTGGCAGGAGCAGGGACCGAGCAACGGGAGCTCACCCCATCACAGGGATTCGAACCACCGACCTTCTGATTGGCAAGCCCTAGGCTCTGTGGTTTAACCCACAGCGCCACCCACGTCCCAACGATAACCTATCCATCCTGAATGTGCCTAATTCCCATTTTAAGCCATACAAGTTGGTGGTCTACCACCAAACCATGGGGAAGCAAACTTTGTAATTTAACCATAAGCAGGGTTAACTTGCGGGGAGAGCGGGGGTTCCCCTCACTCAATTTTAATCAGCATGGAGTATGGAGCAAGCTTCTTTTTCCAGCTATGGAGGACCCAAACCAATGGATTCAAGTTACAATAAAGGCGATTCTGACAAAGTATCAGGAAAAGCTTTCTGACAGTAGGGGTTGTTGCTCAGTAGAATGGACTCCCTTGGGAGGTTCTGGATTCTATTTCACTGGAGCAGAGGTTGGGTGGCCATCTGCCATGGATGTTTTAGCTGAGATTCCTGCATTGCAGGGGGTTGGACTAGATGACCCTCGGGACCCTTCCAACTTTGCAGTTCTATGATCTATAAGCTCTGTTTTGGAGAGGGGTTAGGAAAGCAAAGGGTATTAAGTATTAAGCATCTGGTACTCGGGCTAAGAAAGGAGCCTGGGAGATATGAGACTAAAGACCAGACACCCATCCCAAACAGTAGGAGCAACAGGGCGATATCGAGGGAATAAAGACCCCGAGGCAAAGAGAACCTTAAAAGCTCTCAGAAGCTTGGAAGGGGAGACCTGAGAAACGCCCGTCTGCACCCCACACCTACGGAGTATCAATAGCGCTGGTTAAGAGGATATAACCCAGAGATGGAGGAGCAGGAAGGGGGGGGGGTGGAGGAAAGGAAGCCACGGCTGACCCTGCATCCAGGAGGCAGATCCATCAGGACGGGACAGCAGTCCCTGCT
The DNA here is from genome assembly GCF_965153285.1 of Podarcis tiliguerta. Lineage (NCBI taxonomy): Eukaryota > Metazoa > Chordata > Lepidosauria > Squamata > Lacertidae > Podarcis > Podarcis tiliguerta. The sequence goes on from NC_139541.1 coordinate 78,739,554, forward strand.
CACACAGGATCCGGCGCAGCGCAGGGAGATCCCCAGAATCGAAGCGTTTCTGTTCAGTCTCCATCGCTCCGATCCACCCACGTGGTTTCCCCCTTGATGCTTCCGGATCCGGGGTTTGACGGGGCGGAGCTACGGGAGCCGACGCCTCCTTTTTAAAGCAACAAGCCACACCAAACCTTCTTAAGTCTTTCAAGCACATTCAAAAAAAAGCACAGCCTTTCCCGCAAAGAATTCTGGGTGCTGCAGTTTGCTAAGGGATGCTGGGAATAGGAGCTGTGTGAGGGGTAAACTACAAGGCCCAGAATCCTTTGAGGGAAAGGATGTGCCTCAAATGTGCTTTAAGAGTTCACACACACAAACGCAGAGAGAGATTCATGAATTAGAAATAATGGTTCAGGAAGGGGAAAACTTGGGGTGTCCCCTAGGAATCAGAGTGTGGATGAGTGGGGGGGTGTAATAATTTAGGGGAGGGGTTGATTTCCCAGCATTCCCCCCTATGTCCTTACAAATTGCTACTTCACAGGGTTGTTGTAATCAAATAAATAAAATAAACAGTTCAGCAACGAATTAACATTTTGTTCCGCTTTAGCTATTCCAAATGTCACTGACAAACGGTAGCCTAAGTTTCGTTTCGTTTGTGCTTATTGTCCTTCTGTGCAATAAAACTATTTATTTTTCTATTATTATTATCCCTTGGAGACGGGGAAGCGATTCATGAACAGAACCAGATAAAATTTTTAAAAAATAAAATTGGGGGAAGGCCCGCTCTTTGAGTTTAGGGCAGTACAGGTGTGTCCTCTGCACAGGTCGCTGAGCAGAGGGGGCTCAAAATAATAATTATAATTATAATAAACCTATACAGTGGTACCTTGGGTTACATACGCTTCAGGTTACAGACTCCGCTAACCCAGAAATAATGCTTCAGGTTAATAAATTTGCTTCAGGATGAGAACAGAAATTGTGCTCCGGTGGCAGCAGGAGGCCCCATTAGCTAAAGTGATGCTTCAGGTTAAGAACAGTTTCAGGTTAAGAACGGACCTCCGGAATGAATTAAGTACTTAACCCGAGGTACCACTGTATTTACGCAGGTGCCGACTGAAAATATCTATAAAAAAGCAATTGCACCCAAAGGAATCACTGTGAAAATAAGAAATATTTAGGTGTGGGCGCCAAACCTAAGACTTGCCAAGAAAGGCCTATTGCCACAGTCCATCCCTGACTGGGTTGACCCTCAGAATAATTTCCTCCACAGTTTTTGCTGCGAGGATAAAACGGGGGTTGTTATGTACTGAAGTTCTCACCCTGGGCCAGCAGGGGGATACTGTAGATACGGTAGTTTTCACTCAGGTCCACATATGCAAATAAGGGGTTGAAACTATCAGTGATTGGATAGTTACAGAAAATGGTTACTGTTGCGTTCCAGTGGAGCTCTATATAAGCAGGCTGGCTGAACCCTTCCGTTTAGTTCAGTTCTGGCCTGTGAATAAACAAGAGCTGTTTGAAGAATCGCTGTGTCGTCTGATATGTTCACCCACAACTTGGTTCCATATACACACCCCAAGTCACTTGGGGCCGGCGACTTATTTCCCTCTCCCTCTCTGCCTAAATCTACCTCGCAGGGTTGTTGTGCGAGGTAAAAGTGACAGAACAGGGTCCCAGAGGGAGGGAGAAAAAATCCAGAGGAGGGGAGGAGGACTCATCCCTCGGGATGGTTAGGACGATGATTAATAATAAATAATAATAATTTTTTATTTATACCCTGCCCTTCCCGGTTCAGAAAACCCAGGCTCAGGGCGGCTAAGGACAAATTTAAAACACTTAATTGATGCAAAAAAAAAACAGCATAAAATACAGTATAAAACGTGAATAACAAGAAATTCAGAATTCAAAAATCAATTTAGGGGGGAAATCCATCCAATAAACATTAAATGATTACTCATTACATTCATAACACCTCCTGTCTGAGGATCTGCGGCTGCTGCGGGTCCGGATTTTCCCGGACGCAGAGTAACACCGGCGGGCGGCCACTCGTCCGGGAAAACCCGGACGCGTGGCATTTCCCGCTGGGACACCTCAAAAACGGCATTTTTAAAATTTTATTTTGTTTTATTCCGTCTTGCCCAGCTCTACAACTTTTCTGTCAGGATATTGTTTGAAATACGTCAACAAAATCACGACCCATTCTTGGGCTCTGTTCCCAGGGCCCCGTTATATTTCGGAGCAGGTTCGAGGGAGGAGCGAGGGCGGCGGCGGCGGCGTCTTTCCCGCCTCCCTCGACGGAGGAGGAGGAGGCGAGGCCTAGTGCCCGGCGCCCGCCTCGCGCTTCCCAGCCGCCCAAAATGGCGGCGTCGGCGAGGCTCCCTTGCGCGGGGCTGCGCTCCCTGAGGCGCCTGCTGCTGGGACGCCCCTCGCACTCCGGGCGGCTGCCGGCGAGGGGGCTCCGCGCAGGAGTGAGTCTCCCGAGGCGGCCCCCCCTGCCCCCTTCCCGCAGTCACGACCCGGATATTTGGGCCCCATTTAAAGGGAGGGTTGGATAGACGTGGGCTTTCCCCCCCACCTCTCAGCGAGAAAGGAAGTCCCTGTGCCCCACTTAGCCGTGGGGGTTTCTTTTCCTTGGGGGGCGTATCAAATAAGGGGTGGAAGGAGAGGTGGGGACCCCTTTCCCTGGGGGTCTAGAGGTGGGGTTATGTCTCTCCCCTCCCTCCAGATCTCTTCCCCCCCCCCAACCCTAAAAAACCAAAACAAATCACAGAAACCCACATTTTTCAGGGTTTGGAAGGCTGGATGGGGGTGTGGGGTGCGAGGGAATGTGGAAGTTGCACATCCCCACGTGGCACTTTGCACGTGTATGGGTGCAAACTTTGCGTGGGGGAGGGGAAGGAGTGGAGTATTTTTATATTGCGGGTCCATCTGTCCTTGTTGAAAATGCTATATCCGTCTTCTCAGAAATGGGTGTCCAGAGATTTTTAACTGGCATATGTTTCCTGAAATCATCGTTCATGCTGGTCTATTGGGGGTTGTTGTTATTGTTGTTGATCATGTATGTATGTATTTGTTGTGTTCTTTATGTGAACTACTTCTGAGTGAGCTCTGCCCAAATAATGACATGGGTCCTTATCATAGTGCACATTGTTAAACTGTGGAACTCACTGCTGCTGCAGGAGGAAGTGATGGCCACCAGCCCAGATGGTTTTTTAATGGATTTGATTTTTTAAAAACGGTTTTGATAACCCAGGTGGGTTTAAAAAGAAAGAAAGAAAGGATTGGAGAGATTCGTGGAGGACTGGCTGTATCGATGGCTACTGGCCTTGATGGCTGTGCCAAGGTCAGACACAGTAATCCTTCTGAATATCAGTAGCTGAAAACTGTTTGGAGGGGACGTTGGAGTGTTGATCTTACGCTTGAATCCTGCTTGCGGCTTTGCCACAAGCATGTGGTTGGCCACTGTGGGAAGAGGATGCTGGATCAGATGGGCCGTTGGCCGGATCCGGTAGGGTCTTCTTACATTCTTGCGGCTATTAATTTGGCTGACTCAAATGGGATGATGGCGGAGGGTGTGTGTATGTGTGTTGAGTTTGAGTTTCTACTGAAATGAGGCTGCATTTTAATGTTGTACAGTGGTACCTCAGATTACAGACGCTTCAGGTTACAGACTCCGCTAACCCAGTGCTTCAGGTTAAGAACTTTGCTTCAGGATGAGAACAGAAATCGTGCTCTGGCGGCGCGGCAGCAGCAGGAGACCCCATTAGCTAAAGTGGAGCTTCAGGTTAAGAACAGTTTCAGGTTAAGTACGGACCTCTGGAACGAATTAAGTACTTAACCTGAGGTCCCACTGTATTTTAATCTTGTTTTTAAGTTGCATTTTAATCAATTGTTTTTATACCTGGTGTTAGCCCTGAGCCCAGTCTTGGCTGGGGAGGGTGGAGTATAAATATTATTATTATTATTATTATTATTATTATTATTTATTCAGCAAAATCTAGAAGACCACAGCTTCCCTGCACCTTATGAACTCGAGTGGTCTGTGGCCTTGTGGCCAAACACAAACACATACACACTCTTAATGATAGAACTGGCTGCTTTGCACTGCTGTTCACAAGGAGAGGTGAGCTTTCCTTCACCAGAGGCTTTTAAGCAGAGGTTGGATGGCCACCTGGCATGGATGGTTTACTTGAGATTCCTGCATTGCAGGGGGGTTGGACTAGATGGCCATCAGGGTCCCTTTCCAACTCTTAAATTAGGAGTACGTCCCATTGAATTCGTTGGACTTACTTCCCCGGTGGGGTTTATGATTGCCATCAATTTTGAATTTGATTTTAATTAATTTTTTATAATGTTGCACTATTTTAGTGTTGTTAGCTGCCCTGAGCCCGGCTTCGGCTGGGGAGGGCGGGATATAAATAAAATTTATTATTATTATTTAACTCCCAAGTAAACATGTGCAGAACAGATGAGGCTGTGAGAGGGAGTTGATTGCCTTTGCGCCCCAATGAAGGTGGGAGGCTTGTGTTAGAAATGCTGCAAATATCTATTTTCCAAAGCATTCAGCAGGGAACCAGTCTTTTAAAAGGCATCGTCAAATGTGGTGTGTGTGTGTGTGTGTGTGTGTGTGGCAGGTCACCCTGTGTGTTTTCAGGACTTGGAAAACACTTTCTTTCAGAAAGGGAGGGAGAGAATCCGTCTCCCCTGCAACTTTCTCCTGCCTGATTGGGCCGTCTCAAGGGGCGTGTGTTTCTCTCTTTTTCTTTTGGGACTGCATCCAGTTTTCCCTCACCCTTTCCCCAGTGTTGATTTACTGAAGTCAATTAGCTTTCTTGTCACAGCTTTACAGGCCCAAGATCTGTGGAGATAATTTTCCTTCTCTCCCTGGCAGCAGCCGAGGACGTGGTATTTGTTTAACAAACATGTCCGTCCTGGATTTAAAGGCTTATTCCACTGTTGTTTTCGACAGCTCATATAGCCTGAATAGGGAACCTGATCTCTCCAGATGTTGAACCATACAGGGACGGCCTTTAAAGTGTGTGATCCAGGAGACACTTTCTCTGGTTCTTCCACCCAGTAATATGTTGTTGTTGTTGTTTAGTTGTGTCCGACTCTTCGTGACCCCCTGGACCAGAGCACGCCAGGCTCTCCTGTCTTCCACTGCCTCCTGCAGTTTGGCCAAACTCATGCTGGTAGCTTTGAGAACACTGTCCAACCATCTTGTCCTGTGTCGTCCCCTTCTCCTTGTGCCCTCCATCTTTCACAGCATCAGGGTCTACAGCCTACAGATGGGCTCCTGCAACTGCTGGCCGTGTTTCACACAGGGCTAGACTTTACCTGCCACCCCTGACAGTCCCGTCCTTGCAGAGAGGCAGTCCTCTGGGAGGGGAGGCGCACTGCATGCGCAAGCACACCCTGGGATCTTGGCAGTACATGCCACCTCCTTCTACATTGCCATTGGGGAGGCAAAGCAAAGTAGGTTAGAGGGTTGGTGGGACCACCTTTTGAAAAGCCAAGGCACATCGCTCGCTGCTGTGATATGGAAGCCGGGGGTGGGGAGAAATACCTATGTGGTGATAGCTTTGCAGAATGACAAGTGTAACTGAAATAAAATAGGTAGCTGTGTTCATCTGAAGCAGTAGAAATATATATATATATATATATATATATATATATTCCAGTAGCACCTTAGAGACCAACTACCGTATTTTTCGCTCTATAGGACGCACCCGACCATAGGATGCACCTAGTTTTAGAGGGGGAGAACAAGAAAAAAAAATTCTCTCCCTCGCTGCACAGCGCCCCTTCAGCGAAGCGGCAGGAGAAACAGAGCCCCTTCCATTTCACCTCCTGCTTCGCTGAAGGGGCGCTGTGCAGAGAGGCAAAGCAGAGAGGCGGCTATCCCTGAAGCCTGGAGAGCGAGAGGGGTCGGTGCGCACTAACCCCTCTCAATCTTCAAGCTTCAGCGAAAGCAACGCGAAGCCTCCGGAGCGCGTGTTGCTTTCGCTGAAGCCATGGAGCCTGGATTCGCTCCATAAGACGCACACACATTTCCCCTAGTTTTTGGAGGGGAAAAGGTGCGTCTTATAGAGCGAAAAATACGGTAAGTTTGTTCTTCATATGAGCTTTCATACGCATGCACACTTTTTCAGTATCTGTGCGTATCTGAAGAAGTGTGCATGCACATGAAAGCTCATACCAAGAATAAACCTAGTTGGTCCCTAAGGTGCTACTGGATAATTTTTATTTACTTATTTACTTATTATTTCTACTGAAATCAAATACATAGCATTTCAGTTGCCTCGTCGCTGTACGGCATGATGCAACTCTGTTCACCTTTTCACAGGTGTGTTGTTCCCTTTTTATCTGTCCCAGGTATGCCTTCAACAGCAGGAAGAGTTTACCTCTTTGGAGGAGAAGCCGCAATTCCCCGGTGCCTCGGCCGAGTTCGTAGACAAGCTAGAATTCATCCAGCCTAATGTCATTTCAGGGATTCCCATCTACCGAGTTATGGACCGACAGGGGCAGATCACCAACCCCAGCGAGGACCCTGAGGTAAGACCCAGGGGGCTTGTCAGATTGTCCGGTTCAGTGCGCTGTGCAGTTCTGCATTGCCACTAGAAGAAGAAAAAATCAAGAGGTTCTTGCAGGAGGCAAGGAATTTTGAAATGCTTTCCTTTGGCCCTGTTCAAATATTTTTCATCCAGCGGCATTTCTCCCTCCCTTGCAGCTTCCCCAAGAGCAGGTGCTGAAATTCTACAAGAGCATGACGCTTCTCAACACCATGGATCGGATTCTCTACGAGTCCCAGAGGCAGGTATGGCCACAGTGCGCACACACATGTGCTGTAAGATTCTGCCCCCCTCATTCAAAAAAACAAATTGTCCTATTGGGAGGGTCACACAAAGTACCGTATTTTTTGCTCTATAAGACTCACTTTTTCCCTCCTAAAAAGTAAGGGGAAATGTGTGTGCGTCTTATGGAGCGAATGCAGGCTGCGCAGCTATCCCAGAAGCCAGAACAGCAAGAGAGATTGCTGCTTTCACTGCGCAGAGATCCCTCTTGCTGTTCTGGCTTCTGAGATTCAGAATATTTTTTTTCTTGTTTTCCTCCTCCAAAAACTAGGTGCGTCTTGTGGTCTGGTGCGTCTTATAGAGCGAAAAATACGGTATCTCCTGACTTGGGGATGTGGATGTAGCCTGGCCTTCTCCAACCTGATGTTTTGGTTGGACTTCCATCACCCCTGAGCTCTGGCCCTGCTAGCTGGGGCTGATGGGAATTGTAGTCCAAAACACCTGGCTTACAGCAGGTTGGGGAAGGTTGATCTAATGTAGGACTGTCCGACAGGTTGATTGCGATCTACTGGTCATTCGTGGGGTGCCCCTTGTCAATCATGGTTGATCGTGCCCCACCCCCAAAAAAGCTCAACAACTCTGAGAAGATCACTGCCAGTTTTTTTTTTTATAGTGGTTGGAAGTTGGACAGCCCTGATCTAATGAATAGACAGAGTGACATGCACACAAAGCTGGGCCTAGAGGCCTTCATCTTCCTTAGAATCATAAAATTGTAGAGTTGGAAGTGACCATGTGAACCCTCTAGACTAACCCCCTGCAATGCAGGAATCTTGCCCAACATGGGGCTCGAACCCACAACCCAGAGAATAAGAGTCTTTTGCTCTCCCGACTGAGCTGTCCCTTTCTCCTTCCATAACTAAGTTCAGTTTGTTTTCCTTAGGGTCGGATCTCCTTCTACATGACCAACTACGGGGAGGAAGGCACCCACGTGGGCAGCGCAGCGGCTCTTAGTGACACCGATCTGGTGTTTGGACAGTACCGTGAAGCAGGTAAGAGACAATTCACTCTCCCTACCGCTGAAGTGTGGTGTGCTACTAGCTTCTCAGCCACTGGGTGGCAGCACATGACAGCTCAACACTGCAGTGCTCTTAACAGCATTAGGCATGTTTGCATCCTCGACTCTCACCCCAACAATACTTCTTCTTTCCTGTTATTCCATTTTTTAATCATTTGTTCCTATTTTCCCTTAGGATACACTGTCTCTTGGGCTGGTTAGTTCTGCACTCCGTGTGACCGTTTATAAACAACTAAAGGAGCCGATTAGACAGGCACATGGTACCATGTGCTTTAAAAGTCGATTGATCTGTTTTTATATTCCATAATAGCAGCCACTGCAATAGGTGTTCTTAATAGGCCTCTTTTTCTGCAGTGTAATCTTGAATTTATTTTATAGTAGGCTTTTGAACCTTGACTGAGATGGCTCCCCTTCCCCAAATGCTCTCCTCTCGTCCATCAGATGACCCCCCCCCCCTCTGTGGAAGAAGCGTTGCTCCTGAACTCTGTGCATCAACTAGTGTGCTGTTAATACCATTACAGTGGTACCCCGCAAGATGAATGCCTCGCAAGACGGAAAACCCGCTAGACGAAAGGGTTTTCCGTTTTTCGATGCGCTTTGCAGACGAATTTCCCTATGGGCTTGCTTTGCAAGATGAAAATGTCTTGCGAGTCTTGAGATTTTTTTTCGCTCCCCACCCCCTTTTTCTAAGCCGCTAAACTGCTAATAGCCTTTTAGCAGCTAATCCCTTAAGCCTTTAATAGCTGCTAATAGCGCTAAGCCGCTAATAGGGTTGCTTCGCAAGACGAAAAAACCGCTAGACGAAGAGACTCGCGGAACGAATTAATTTCGTCTTGCGAGGCACCACTGTACTGGCTTCTCACTCTGATAAAAGGTGCTTCCGGTTAATCTCATGTTCCCTCTTGCTCCTCTTAGGTGTACTGATGCACAGAGGGTACCCTCTGGACCTGTTCATGGCGCAGTGCTACGGCAATGCCAGCGACACTGGGAAAGGCCGGCAGATGCCCGTGCACTACGGCTGCAAAGATTTGCACTTTGTCACCATATCGTCCCCACTAGCTACGCAGATCCCACAAGGTGAGACGAAAACGGGGTTAAAAATTTCCAGGATGATAAAGGGTCTGGAAACCAGGCCTAATAATAATAATAATAATAATAATTAATTTTTATTTATTCCCGCCCTCCCAAGCCAAGGCCGGGCTCAGGGCAGCTAACAAGCAATAATAAAAACAAGTTGAATGAATGCAACTTAAAAACAAGATTAAAATACAACAATTAAAATGTTGAAACATTAAAATATTAAAATGCAGCCTCGTCACAGGAGGAGAAAGGAAAAATGAAAAAGAAAGAGGGGGAAGGAATCAAATTGGCTCCAAGCCAAAGGCCAGGCGGAACAACTCTGTCTTACAGGCCCTGCGAAAAGAAATCAGATCCTGCAGGGCCCTGGTCTCATGAGGCAGAGCGTTCCACCAGGCCGGAGCCAGAGTTGAAAAGGCCCTGGCTCTGGTTGAGGCTAATCTAACTTCCTTAGGGCCCGGGACCTCTAGGGTGTTGCTATTTATGGACCTTGAGGCTCTCCGTGGGGCATACCGGGAGAGGCGGTCCCATAGGTACGAGGGTCCTAGGCCGTGAAGGGCTTTAAAGGTCAAAACCAGCACCTTAAATCTGACCCTGTACTCCACCGGGAGCCAGTGCAGCTGGAAAAGCACTGGGTGAATATGCTCCCATGGCAGGGACCCCGTGAGGAGCCTCGCTGCAGCATTCTGCACCCGCTGGAGTTTCTGGGTCAGCTTCAAGGGCAGCCCCGCGTAGAGCGAATTACAGTAGTCAAGCCTGGAGGTGACCGTCGCATGGATCTCTGTGGCCAGATCACTGAGGAACAGTTGAGGGAACTGGGTATGTTCAGGCTGAATCGGTGGTTTAGCTTGATCTATGGTAGCTTCAAGTGCACATAGCATCTGATCCTCTTTCCCTCTGGCAGAGTCAGGAGGTGTGAGACACCCCAGGCTGGCAAATCCCCCTTTGGGGTCGTTGCCAAAGGGGTCTGGGAGCTGAGCGGGTCACGACACTGCTTAATATGGACAGATCCTTCACTTATTAATGAACAAGCCATGTTCAAATATATAAAAGGATGTCACATAGAGGAGGGAGAAAGGTTGTTTTCTCCTGCTCCAGAGAAGCGGACACGGAGCAATGGATCCAAACTATAAGAAAGAAGATTCCACCTAAACATTAGGAAGAACTTCCTGATAGTAAGAGCTGTTTGACAGTGGAATTTGCTGCCAGGGAGTGTGGTGGAGTCTCCTTCTTTGGAGGTCTTTAAGCAGAGGCTTGACAACCATATGTCAGGAGTGCTCTGATGGTGTTTCCTGCTTGGCAGGGGGTTGGACTCGATGGCCCTTGTTGTCTCTTCCAACTCTATGATTCTAAGGGTTCATTACAACAATGCAATCCTTTGTCTGAAGACACAGTCACAGTGAATGCCCTGTGTACCCATCTCTTTCCTTTCCCATCTCTCATTCCCTCTCTCCCCTCCCCATTTGGCAGCTGTTGGCTCCGCCTACGCCATCAAGAGGGAGAACACCAATCGGATTGTCATCTGCTACTTTGGGGAGGGCGCGGCCAGTGAGGGCGATGCCCACGCAGGCTTCAACTTTGCCGCCACCCTTGAGTGCCCCATCATTTTCTTCTGCCGCAACAACGGCTATGCCATCTCCACCCCGACGTCTGAGCAGTACCGGGGTGACGGAATAGGTGAGGGGGGTCAGGCCGGGGTGTGGGTGGGGTGGAGAATGCTCTGAGGCTACATGACCTTGCCCTCCTGCCCCAGATTCTGGGTAAAGTAGGAATAACATAGAAAGTCCACTTTGGAAGCCTCTGCTGTCACCAGCCACTGCCGCATAACTAGCACAGAAATATATGTGCCTTTTTTTCATCTTTATATTGGCATTGTTTCATCAACTGTCCTGGAAGCACCTGCAGCACCGTGAAGTGTGTCTTCCCAGAGTAGAGTGTATCAAGTTGGGAGTAAAAGTTAATTTTTGCAAATTTCCTCAGCTAGGGGTCTTAAAATCATGTTTTCGAGGTGCGAGGAATTCAAATCTGCTATTATTTTAGCTCTGTAAGTCTGCATTTGATGAAGAAACATGTAAACTGCTTTCGGGAAACCAATGAATTTTAATATTAACTTCTGAGAATGTCAGGTAATGCTAAAGAATAATAGTGTATAACTGTTCTTGGCTATCATTTTTAATTATTTCTATGCAGTTTTGCACACATTTTACCTATACTAAGTAAAACTAAATTATATTTATTCAACCAAAATACAGTGGTGCCTCGGGTTAAGTACTTAATTCGTTCCGGAGGTCCGTTCTTAACCTGAAACTGTTCTTAACCTGAAGCACCACTTTAGCTAATGGGGCCTCCTGCTGCCACCGCGCCACTAGAGCACAATTTCTGTTCTCATCCTGAAGCAGATTTCTTAACCCGAGGTAATATTTCTGGGTTAGCAGAGTCTGTAACCTGAAGTGTATGTAACCCGAGGTACCACTGTATCTTTCGAATTCCCAAATCAATGTCATGACTTCTTCGCACCTCTCATTTTTGGAATTTGAAAGTTGAACAGTCCAACACTCCCTATTCCCAGAGCGCTTATCCTTTGCTTTCTTCCCACAGCTGCACGTGGTCCTGGCTACGGCATCCAGTCTATCCGGGTGGATGGCAACGACGTCTTTGCCGTGTACAATGCCACCAGGGAGGCCCGTCGCCGGGCTGTTGCCGAGAACCAGCCCTTCCTGATTGAAGCCATGACCTACAGGTAGGTGTGGAGCGAGTGGGGGGAGTCAATGGAGCACAAGTCCCCTAGCCTGAGAAGGAAGTGACCTGATGTGGGGGGCGGGACCAAAGAACCCCCTGAATCATGAGCTGCCCGTTTCCCTCTCAGGATTGGACACCACAGCACAAGTGACGACAGCTCCGCCTACCGCTCGGTGGACGAAGTCAACTATTGGGACAAGCAAGACCACCCTATCTCTCGTCTCCGTCACTACATGGTGGGCAGAGGCTGGTGGGATGAGGACCAGGAGAAGACATGGCGGAAGAAATCCCGCAAAAGGGTGAGTGGCTTGGATGTATGGTGTCCACGTTACCCTCCTGAGAGCCAGTGTGGTGTAGTGGTTAAGAGCGGTGGACTCGTAATCTGGTGAACCGGGTTCGCTTCCCTGCTCCTTCACATGCAGCTGCTGGGTGACCTTGGGCCAGTCACACTTCTCTGAAGTCTCTCAGCCCCACTCACCTCACAGAGTGTTTGTTGTGGGGGAGGAAGGGAAAGGAGAATGTTAGCCGCTTTGAGACTCCATAGGGTAGTGATAAAGCGGGATATCAAATCCAAACTCTTCTCCGTCTTGGCTGTGTTTCTGTGGGTGCCTGCTTGCGATAAATAGGCAAATGTACAGAACAATGCAAAATATGAGCAAAGGCCAACAATATTGAAGTCTCCTAGGGAAGAACATAGGGAGCAGCTTTAATGGTGAGCCAGAACATTGCTCCCCCTAGCTTAGTGTCAGTGCTCTACCCTTGAGCTACCTCTTCGTTATTTACGGGGGTGCTCCTTCCATCTGCCCGTGCCCTAGGTACAGGAGTACATACCCCGCTTGAAAAGCAGGAACATGCATGGTGACTTCCACAGGGTGTCAGGGACTGGCTAGGTCAGGAGCCAGGAGATTGGTGGTGGGGTGCAGAAGACAAGTCAGAGGAAGAAGCAGGGGCAGATGGGTTGGAGGCTGAGCAAGCACTAGGTTTAAGTGAGAGTGAGGCAGCTGAGGAGGAGGCTGAGGCTGCGACAGATTGCCAACCCCCTGCCAGTTCCACTGTCTCCTCCTCCCATCCTCTTCTGTCCCCAAGAACAAGAAGGGTGTTACCTGTAGCAGAGCAAAAGGCACAGAGAGCCCCTCCTCGAAAGAGTTTGAGACTGTTGCGAAGGCAGCCAGCTGCAGAGGAGCCTTGGAAGGAAGTGGGAGGCTCAGATCCCCTGTTCCGGCCCAGGATACCTGAAGGAGCGTCTCCACCCCCATTGTTCAGCCCAGACACTGAGGTCCAGCTCCGAGGGCCTTCTGGCAGTTCCCACACTGGGAGAAATGAGGTTACAGGGAACCAGGCAGAGGGCCTTCTTGGTAGTGGCACCCGCCCTGTGGAACACCCTCCCATCAGATGTCAAGGAAATAAATAACTATCTGACTTTTAGAAAACATCTGAAGGCAGCTTGTTTAGGGAAGCTTTTAATGTTTGATGTTTTATCATGTTTTTAATATTCTGTTGGGAGCTGCCCAGAGTGGCTGGGGAAGCCCAGTCAGATGGGTATAAATAAATTACTATTACTACTACTACTACTACTTCATCATCAGGTTAGTCCTGCCTGTGAATTTCGCCATTGTGTTTTGTCTCTCTGAATAAAGAATCGACTTTACTGCTCCTCTCTGAGTTTCTGTGCTGAACTGCAGCCAAACCAGCCCTGACACCGGGAAATCCCAGTGCTCCTCCGATCAGCTTTCTAAAATAGAACCACTTCTTTGTGACGAATAGAAGCATCCTGGGTGAGGTTGGGCTGCATCAATAGGAGTATAGCATCTAGATCAAGGGAAGTAATAGTGCCACTGTATTCTGCTCTGGTCAGACCTCACCTGGAGTACTGTGTCCAGTTCTGGGCACCACAGTTCAAGAAGGACACTGACAAACTGGAACGTGACCAGAGGAGGGCAACCAAAATGGTCAAAGGCCTGGAAACGATGCCTTATGAGGAACGGCTAAGGGAGCTGGGCATGTTTAGCCTGGAGAAGAGGAGGTTAAGGGGTGATATGATAGCCATGTTCAAATATATAAAAGGATGTCACATAGAGGAGGGAGAAAGGGTGTTTTCTGCTGCTCCAGAGAAGCGGACATGGAGCAATGGATCCAAACTACAAGAAAGAAGATTCCACCTAAACATTAGGAAGAACTTCCTGACAGTAAGAGCAGTTCGACAGTGGAATTTGCTGCCAAGGAGTGTGGTGGAGTCTCCTTCTTTGGAGGTCTTTAAGCAGAGGCTTGACAACCATATGTCAGGAGTGCTCTGATGGTGTTTCCTGCTTGGCAGGGGGTTGGACTCGATGGCCCTTGGGGTCTCTTCCAACTCTATGATTCTATGATTCTATTCTATGATTCCACACAGGATTGTAAAGCAAATTGCAGGTCCGGAACGGGGACTCCCATCTCTGCTTTCCTTTTGTATTCCTCAGGTGATGGAGGCCTTTGAGGAAGCGGAGCGCAAGTTGAAGCCCAGCCCTCAGTTCCTCTTCTCCGACGTCTACTGCGAGATGCCCTGGCACATCCAGAAGCAGCAGGAATCCCTGGAACGCCACCTCAAGCAGTACGGCGAGCACTACCCGCTGGGCCAGTACGAGAAGTGACCTGCCTTCCCCTCGCCTCTCTGCCCTCCGGCAACTGGGATGTGCAGGAGATTGGCTCAAGCCAGCGTGCAGAGAGAGAGAGAGAGAGAGGTTTCGTGTTCTGGGCAACCCCTTCCTTGTCACAGTGGCGATCGTGTGAAAAGGAAGGATCAGTTGCTAAAAGACTCCACACCGGGGGATCCCTTTTGGATACTTTGGGGTTGAGGGGCTGGCACCTGTAAGCTGTGTCATTGGGTCCCACCCAGGGGCTTCAAACTAGCTTGTGGCAGCAGCCCAGACTGTTACTTTGCCCCCGTTTTTAGAATCTGCTAGTTGCACAAAGCCTGTTCAAAGCACACGAAACATCCACGGCTCTCCTGCTGTGGATGTGAATTGCCTTAGATCTGCTGCTTCCCCAAATCTTCTCCTGCTCCCGGTACCCTTTCCCTCCACGATTCTGTCATTCAAAAAGAAATTGGGCATAAGCTAGCAGGCAGCACCTTGGTTTCCCCTGTGGGGGGCAAGCATTTTTGCCAAACGGATCCCTAATGCCATCGTAAATGTCTCCGGAACTGAATACCACTTTGGTGGAATCTGCCGCTAGAATCTGCGCTGTCTAGAGTGGGAGGCCGCAGCTGGTGTCCTGTCTGAGAAGTAAATCCAGGCCTTCTTCGGATAGTGTCTTTTGGGTGATAAATGGCATTTTTAAGGGATGTGAACCTCAAGCTGCCATCTTGAGTTTTTTGAGGGTTTTTAGCAGCCGGGGAGAGCAATGCTGAAAGAAGTTACGGCTGTCTTGCCTGGCCTTTTTTTCCTGAACCCTTTCCCCGATCTAAACTGGCACCTGGAGGGGGGAGCTCTGTTGCTCTGTTACACTTGAATCGGAAGTTCTTACCACTGAAAAGCAATGGTTCTATTTGGGCTGCTGGGAGTAACAAGTGTCTAGGCAAATGTATGTATGAACAAAGGGTCACATTGTGGAATTAATAAAACTTTCGTGGGCATTTGCCTCTATGCAGTCTGCTTTTCAACCAGTGAAAACCCAGCCGGGGTGCCACATTCTTGACTGGGATAGTTATCAAAATGGGTGGAACCCGTTTGGCAGTCACTTGGGAAGGAAAGAATGGCACTTTGCACGTGCTCAGAGACACACTGCCTTCGCTTCACAGGAGTTAGGTCTTGCGCCCTAAATTGAAGCAGGCTGTGGATTCATGTTAGATGAATTCATGTTAGAATGATTAAAACTGTGGTAAAGCAAAGTTAGCTGCTTCATCTCATCTCACCCTGACTGCAATGAATATTCTGCAGTTGCACTACAGTGCCATAGGGTCGCATCCAATGCCAGCCTTCCTCTGAGTAGACCTACTGAAGTTAATGGCCGTGACTAATGCAGATTTATTCATTTCAGAGGCTCTTGTCTGAGTAGAACTTGGTTGGAAACAGGTACTAGGTACAGAATCCATCATCTTCAACACCTTACAGCACGTTCCTTAAAATTTTGTATCGGAGTATTTTCCTAGTTTACCTGTTATTTGATCACTGCTTTGTTTTAGCACCTGTCAGCCACCATGTGGAAGGACACTATAAAGATTTCTTGGCTATCTGCGTTCCTGTCTACAACCCCATTCTGTCCCTTTGATATCACCCGTCGCCCTTCCATTTTTTGCCTCGACTGCTTGCCCCAGCCAAAAGGCAGACTTTTTGGTTTATAAAACACAACACTGAAAACAGCTTGCCTCTCTGCTGCACCATCGTTTAGGAACCACTGCCTTGCCGCAAAATACAGTGGTGCCCCGCAAGACAAATGCCTCGCAAGACGGAAAACCCACTAGACGAAAGGGTTTTCCGTTTTGGAGGTGTTTCGCAGGACGAATTTGCTATGGGCTTGCTTCGCAAGACGAAAATGTCTTGCGATTCCTGGGGGTTTTTTCCCCGCTCCCTACCCCCTTTTTCTAAGGCACTAAGCTGCTAATAGCCTTTTAGCAGCTAATCCGCTAATCCCTTAAGCCTTTAATAGCCGCTAATAGCCGCTAACAGCGCTAATCCGCTAATGGGCTTGCTTCGCAAGACGAAAAAACCGCTAGACGAAGAGACTCACGGAATGGATTCTTTTCGTCTTGCGAGGCACCACTGTAATAGTTTGGCACTAGATTACTAGCATGGCATTTTAAAAGCACTTGTGGATACTTTCCAATGAGCAGCAATAAGTATAACTTCCAACCACGGCAGACACGAATCACATCATCAATACACAGCACCTGAGGCATATTTTATTACGATATCTGTACATCATTGCAGTGTGGGAGAAATAGTCTTCCCTGCTCTTTAAATAGAGCTCATGGAAACATCCAAACCTTCCTCAAATTTCTGTGTAAGATGCAGCCAAGAAGGCAGCAACTAATAGCCTGTGATTTCATAGAACACCTCTATTTAATTATTTTTTGCCATTGATGAAGGTGGACACTTTTCCTTAAGGTGTATTTAAACACTAGGAGGCCAGTAGCACAGACACGTTTCCTGGGCTCCTTTGTTCTTTGGGTGCCTTGGACCTGGGAGATCAAGCCACAGACCTTGGGGGGAAATGCTTGCGGTGGGTAAACACGTCAGATAATACAGAACTCTTCAGCAGGATCCGCCCAGCCTGTACCCAGATCCGGCACTAGGGTGATGAAGGTGAGGAGTGAGAGTCCAACCCAGACTCAGTACCACTCTTACCTGATCTTTATAAGCAGCCTGACAGGTGTGAACCAGGCAGAGGTTTCTGTACCACCTAAGTCATGGGTAGGCAAACTAAGACCCAGGGGCTGGATCCGGCCCAATCGCCTTCTCAATCCGGCCCGCAGATGGTCCGGGAATCAGCATGTTTTTACATGAGTAGAATGTGTCCTTTTTATTTAAAATGCATCTCTGGGTTATTTGTGGGGCATAGGAATTCGTTCATTTTTATTTTATTTTTAAATATAGTCCGGCCCCCCAAAAAGTCTGAGGGACAGTGGACCGGCCCCCTGCTGAAAAAGTTTGCTGACCCCTGACTTAAGTCTTTCTGCAGCACATGTCGTAAAAGCTGCAGCTGCTTTTCAATGTGTCCAAGTACGGTACTTTTCTGCTAAGGTAAAAGGTGAAGGTACCCCTGCCCGTACGGGCCAGTCGTGTCCGACTCTAGGGTTGCGCGCTCATCTCGCTCAAGAGGCCGGGAGCCGGCGTCGTCCGAAGACACTTCCGGGTCACGTGGCCAGCGTGACGTAGCTGCAGCTGGCGAGCCAGCACCAACGCAGCACAGAAACGCCGTTTACCTTCCCGCTGTAAAGCGGTACCTATTTATCTACTTGCACTTAGGGGTGCTTTCGAACTGCTAGGTGGGCAGGAGCTGGGACCGAAGGATGGGAGCTCACCCCGCCGCGGGGATTCGAACCACCGACCTTACGATCAGCAAGTCCTAGGCACTGAGGTTTTACCCACAGCGCCACCCCCGTCCCTCCAAAGTCCAGGACAAAAAGGTGGCAGCCTTAGGATCCCGAGTGGTTATGCATGTCTGCAGCCCTCCTTGCTTCAGCAGGAAGAAAATGGGATTCAAGTTGTATGTTGGATTTTTAATATTTTTAATTAGCTGAGCCAGCTCTGGTACAAGAGCTGTATAGAATCCCACTGTGTGATCAAAGAGTTGGATTGAAAGCAAATTTGACAAGCACCTGAACTGTACTGATAAGTACCCAAAGGCCATCTAGTTCAACCCACTTGCCATTGCAGGAAATCTATCAGTGCGACATCCCTGGTAAGGCTGCAGACCTTCACACCAGAAAAATGTTTTTAGCAGGGGTTGATCCTCCAAATGTTTTTTAACCTGAGTGATCTGAGAGAGTCAAGAGTTGTTTCCCCTTCCAAATCTGAAAATTACCATTCCCTAACATTGAGCTGTTGTGGTAGAATTGTCCCCTCCTTATTTTTACATCCCTCCTCTATGCATGTGTAGGTTTGTTCCTTTCTAAAGGCAAAGGCAGCTTGGATATTTGTTCCCCACGCACTAAAATGGCCTTAACAGATTGGAGGACTGGGTCAAAAATAACGAAAATAATTTCAATACGGACAAATGTAAAGTTCTGCACTTATAGAATCATAGAATCATAGAGTTGGAATAGACCACGAGGGCCATCGAGTCCAACCCCCTGCCAAGCAGGAAACACCATCAGAGCACTCCTGACATATGGTTGTCAAGCCTCTGCTGAAAGACCTCCAAAGGAGACTCCACCACACTCCTTGGCAGCAAATTCCACTGTCGAACAGCTCTTACTGTCAGGAAGTTCTTCCTAATGTTTAGGTGGAATCTTCTTTCTTGTAGTTTGGATCCATTGCTCCGTGTCCGCTTCTCTGGGAGCGGCAAAAAACAACCTTTCTCCCTCCTCTCTGTGACATCCTTTTATATACAGTGGTGCCCCGCAAGACGAATGCCTCGCAAGATGGAAAACCCGCAAGACGAAAGGGTTTTCCGTCTGCAGAGGCGCTTCGCAGGACGAATTTCCCTATGGGCTTGCTTCGCAAGACGAAAAAAAACGCAAGACGAAAAGACTCCCGGAACGGATTCTTTT
This sequence comes from Podarcis tiliguerta, assembly GCF_965153285.1. Classification (NCBI taxonomy): domain Eukaryota; kingdom Metazoa; phylum Chordata; class Lepidosauria; order Squamata; family Lacertidae; genus Podarcis; species Podarcis tiliguerta. Next base: position 78,758,410 of record NC_139541.1, read on the forward strand.
CGTCTTGCGAGGCACCACTGTATTTGAACATGGCTATCATATCACCCCTTAACCTCCTCTTCTCCAGGCTAAACATGCCCAGCTCCCTTAGCCGTTCCTCATAAGGCATCGTTTCCAGGCCTTTGACCATTTTGGTTGCCCTCCTCTGGACACGTTCCAGTTTGTCAGTGTCCTTCTTGAACTGTGGTGCCCAGAACTGGACACAGTACTCCAGGTGAGGTCTGACTTCAGGCAGGAAGAACCAGATGAACAAATATAAGATGGTGGGGGACACCTGGTTTACTAACAGTACATGTGAAAAAGGATACTGGGGTGTTAGTGGACCACAAGTTTAACGTGAGTCAACAATGTGACGCAGCAGCAAATAAATAAATAAAAATACTAATGCTATTCTAGGCTGCATCAACGGAAGTCTAGTGTTTTGATCAAGGGAACTCATAGTACCACTGTATTCTGCCTTGGTCAGACCACCCCTGGGATACTGTGTCCAGTTCTGGGTGCCACAATTTAAGAAGGATGTGGACAAGCTGGACCGTGTGCAGAGGAGGGTGACCAAAATGATCAAGGGTCTGGAAACCAAGCCTTATGAGGAACGGTTGAGGGCGCTGAGTATGTTTAGCCTGGATAGGAGGAGACTGAGAGGAGATATGAAAACCACCTTCAAATATCTCGAGGGCTGCCACACAGAAGGTGGAGCAAGCTTCTTTTCTCCTGCTCTGGAGGATAGGACCTGAACCCATGGCTTCACACAGCTGTCCATGGAGGCGCAGGTCAATTCTGTGTCCACGGCAGCTGTCTGCCAGGTCCATCTGGTATGCAGGCTGAGACCCTACCTGCCCGCGGACTGTCTCGCCAGAGTGGTGCATGCTCTGGTTATCTCTCGCTTGGACTACTGCAATGCGCTCTACGTGGGGCTACCTTTGAAGGTGACCCGGAAACTACAACTAATCCAGAATGCGGCAGCTAGACTGGTGACTGGGAGTGGCCGCCGGGACCACATAACACCGGTCCTGAGAGACCTGCATTGGCTCCCAGTACGTTTCCGAGCACAATTCAAAGTGTTGGTGCTGAACTTTAAGGCCCTAAACAGCCTTGGCCCAGTATACCTGAAGGAGCGTCTCACCCCCATCGTTCTGCCCGGACACTGAAGTCCAGCTCCAAGGGCCTTCTGGCGGTTCCCTCACTGCAAGAAGTGAGGTTACAGGGAACCAGGCAGAGGGCCTTCTCGGTAGTGGCGCCCGCCCTGTGGAAAGCCCTCCCATCAGAAGTCAAGGAGATAAACAACTACCTGACATTTAGAAGACATCTGAAGGCAGCCCTGTTCAGGGAAGTTTTTAATGTGTGACATTTTAATGTATTTTTTATCTTTTTTGGAAGCCACCCAGAGTGGCTGGGGAAGCCCAGCCAGATGGGCGGGGTGCAAATAATAAATTATTATTATTATTAAAGTTACAAGAAAGGAGATTCCGACTAAACACCAGGAAGAACTCTCCTTTGGTCATACCCCGTCTCCAAGCCATACCCCACTTTGGCCCTTTTTCACACCCCAAACGGCTGTTCCAACATTGCAACCGTCTCCCTTGGAAGACGGTGAAGCCTCCTTCCTTGGAGACTTTTAAGCAGAAGTTGGATGGCCACCTTTCATGGATGCCTTCGCTGAGATTCCTGCATTGCAAGGGGGTTGGACTAGATGACCCTCAGGGTCCCTTCCAACTCTCCCATGATTCCACAAATGTCTCCTTGAACTCCTCTCACACCTTTTGCTTGTCCAGCAGGAGGATAGGTGGCGTCTGTTGGTGTAGAAACCTGCCTCCTATACAAAGGCCAAATTTACACCCATCGCTCCACTCAATTGTGCCTCTGGCCACGCCTACCACCAGCATGCGGCCCCTCAGAAGATGGCACGGAAGAAAATGTGGCCCTTTGGCAGTAAAGGGCCCCACTCCCACCCCCGGTCGAAGAGATTGAAGGTGGGCCTTGACGCGGCCAGATGTGTCCTCTGCCACTGAGATACCACCCTTTCCGAACGACTCCTCAGAAAACCGCCCCTCTGGCCTTCTGTTTTCTACAGGGCTGCCCGCTACGCCACCGGCCAACCTCTCCCCTCTCCATGCTGCCACCCCAGAGCAGACCTAAAACAGAAACCTAAGGAGAGGCCTAGGGAAGAGGGTCTGGTGCCCCTCTGACCCAGTATTTGGTTTCTGGCCCCTGCCTCTAGGAAGCGCCCAAGCAGAATACGAAGGCAGGGGCGTGGCGCCGCCACTCAGAACTGCCCTTTCTCCGCACACAGACTTTTCAAGGAGGTCGTTCCCCTCCCTTAACTGTCCAACGTGTCCTCGTGTCCAACAAAGACACAGAAGGCTGCGCCACACCTGCCTCCGTCCGCCTTCAGCGCTCGGCAGGAAGCGTCTCGAACCCATTGTTCCTGACTCCCATCGTTCAGCAGCTGAGGTTCGGGTCTGTGATCTGCTTCCACAGTTGGAAGGTCTGTTGGGGGCTGCGGCGGTGGACCAGCAGCAGCCTGCTGTGAACGCAAGGATCGCTGCGGTCCTTTTCCGCGATGTCAAAGGTCAGGAAGCCCGGGTGCGCCTCGGGGAGGATGCCCAGGGCTTGGAAGCAAAGGCCCGTGTAAACGTCGTCGATGGGGTAGAACGCGATGTGTCGGGAGATGAGGTGGAGCCAGCGGGCTAGCGGCCCCGAGAAGATATACCCCCCACCCCCCGCGTAGGACGGGTAAGGCCCCACGTAATACGACTCGGGGACGTAGTATTTGCTCCGGCGGACGCGGAACGGCGAAGCGTTGGCCATCACTTGGCCCGTGTAGAGCATCTTGTTGGCGTCTAGAGACCCCAGGTACTCCAAGACCTTGGGCGTGTTGATGAAGACGTCGTCGTCCCCCTTGAGGACGTAGCGCACGTCCCGGCAGTACTCCGCGGTCCAACTGAGGAAGAGGAAGTCCTTCAGGGTCAAGTTGAAGAAGGTGTCCTCAAAGTCCCACATCAAGATGTCGCCGTAGCTCCGGCTCTCGTACTCCACCAGGTTCTGGAGCCGAGGCCCCAAGCGGCCCTGGGCCGTGCCCAGCAAGAAGACCGTGCGGACGGGCAAGCCTCCGGGCTCCCCCTCGCGGCCCCACGTGTCCCGCACGGCCTGGCGGGCGGCAAAATTCCCCGGCAGAGATTTGATGGCCAAGAGCAGGAAAGTGCGGTTCTTGGTGCCGGAACACTTGCCCGCTTGGTTGATCAAGAGAGAGAAATTCCGGCATTCGTCGTAGAGGAGGAAGTTCCTGTAAAGTTCTGGGTAGGAGTTGAAGTCGCTGATTTTGGCCACCCGGCTTGCTGCCTCGGGGCCAGCGGAACAGTCGTTCCATGAAGTGTTCACCAGGCCGTCGTCCAAGTCCTTGAAGATCTGGTGCTGCTTCTCGTTCCAGTAGGCGTTCGTCCGGGGAATGCTCTGGCGTAGCTGATGCAAGGAGGCGTTGAAGCGCTGCAGGGTGAAGGCCGGCAAGTCCTCCTTGGAGGGCTGGGCTGTGGTTGGGACGCCGTGCCCGCCGTGAGGGGTCGGCACCCTCTCAGCCTCCTCCACAGTCCACTCAATGTAGGCTTTGAGGGCCACCAGACTCAGCAAAGCAGTAGCCACGGTGATGCAGCGCGAAGGTTTCATCTCCTTCCTGGAAAGCGAGAGCAGAGGGGAAAGTGAGACTCGGAAGGGCTGAGGTTCGGGGTGGAAAATAAAAATCATTATTAATAATAATTAATGATGGCAAACATTATCCAATTCATGCTACTCGCGCCATCTGTTTTTCTCTTTCCAAAATCCACTCCTTTGGATTTAACACTCATAATATAATAATATTAATAATATAAAATAATTAATAATATAAAATTATTTATTATTTATACCCCGCCCAACTGCCTGGGCTTCCCCAGCCACTCTGGGCAGCTTCCAACACCATATTAAAATACAGTAGTCTGTTAAACATTAAAAGCTTCCCTAAACAGGGCTGCCTTCAGATGTCTTCTAAATGTCAGGTAGTTGTTTATGTCTTTGACATCTGGTGGGAGGGCGTTCCACAGGGCGGGTGCCACTACCAAAAAGGCCCTCTGCCTCGTTCCCTGTAACTTTGCTTCTCACAGTGAGGGAACCGCCAGAAGGCCCTCGGCACTGAACCTCAGTGTCCGGGCTGAACGATGGGGGTGGAAACACTCCTTCAGGTATACTGGACCAAGGCCGTTTAGGGCTTTCAAGGTCAGCACCAACATTTTGAATTGTGCTCGGAAACGTACTGGGAGCCAGTATAGGTCTTTCAAGATTATGTGGCTATGTGGTCTCGGCGGCTGCTCCCAGTCACCAGTCTAGCTGCCACATTCTGGATTAGTTGTAGTTTCTGGGTCACCTTCAAAGGTAGCCCCACGTAGAGCGCATTGCAGTAGTCCAAGCGGGAGATAACCAGAGCATGCACCACTCTGGCGAGACAGTCCACAGGCAGGTAGGGTCTCAGCCTGCATACCAGATGGAGCTGATAAACAGCTGCCCTGGACACAGAATTGACCTGTGTCTCCATGGACAGCTGCGAGTCCAGAATGACTCCCAGGCTGCGCACCTGGTCCTTCAGGGGCACAGTTACCCCATTCAGGACCAGGGAGACCTCCACACCTGCCCGCCTCCTGTCCCCCCAAAACAGTACTTCTGTCTTGCCAGGATTCAACCTCAATCTATTAGCTGCAATCCATCCTTCAACCACCTCCAGACACTCACACAGTATATATATTCTGTTTTACAATTTAGAATACTCATTTAAACATCCTTAAAATATCAATGACTTCTCTTCTTCTCTTTCCATGGTTCATTTTGCATATCTTAAATCCCTGCATAGTTTACAAAAGCTAAACCATTCAGTATTCCTTAATTACATCCATCAAAACTCATCTATACTGTTGAATTTATCTTAATGCTGCCAGCATTTTTAAGTGTACACAATTCCCCACTATATATTCAATAAACGTTTTCCAATCTTCTCTAAATGTATGTTCTTCTTGTTCTCTTATTCTATATGTTAAGTCTGCAAGCTGCACGTATTCTGTCAGTTTAAGTTGCCATTCTTCTTTAGCTGGGACTTCGCTCATTTTCCATTTTGGGGCTAACAAAACACGGGCCGCAGTAGTGGCACGGGATTTAGCACGCTTAATAGCTCGGTCGTTTTCTGCCAGGACAGCACAGAACGGTCTCTGTAATCCTCTGGTGCCAGCTTGCGATAGCGAGAATAAAATCGTACCACTGGCATAAATGTTTAGAGGCCGGCCCAGAATCTTAGGCATATTAAAGTTCTGATTATGCAAAACTATATCGCTGATATAAAAGTTAAAATGGAGCTACAATACGGGTTTGTAGCCAACTAAGGTCTCCTCAGAGTAAACCCACTGGAATTAATAGGGTAAGTGACTTAAGGTCCATGAATAACCATAGCTTAGATGTCCCAGGCCCTAAGGAAGTCAGACTATCCTCCACCAGGACCAGGGCCTTTTCAGTGATGGCCCCTGACCTGGTAGAATGCTCTGTCCCATGAGACTAGAGCCCTACAGGATTTAACCTCCTTTTGCCGGGCATGTAAGACAGAGCTATTCCACCTGGCCTTTAATTTGAATTCAGCCTGATCTTTTATTTCCCTTCTCTTCCCTCCCCCCCCCTTTTTATGAAGATTACCCACTCTGGGACCCCACAGCTAATTCTCCCCTGGCCTCCTTGCTGGCCCAATTAGGACTAATTCAGCCAGCTAGCCCTAGTGACTGACTAATGTTTATTGGATGGATTTCCCCCAAATTGATTTTTGAACTTTGAATTTTATTGTCATTCATGCTTTTGTACTGTATTTTATGTTGCTTCTATGTTGTATTACAATTAAGTGTTTTAAATTTGTTTTTAGCCGCCCTGAGCCTGATTTTCTGAACAGGGAAGGGCAGGGTATAAATAAAAAAATATTATTATTATGCCCATTCATTCCAGCGGGTCTACTCTGAGTAGGATTCGCACTGGCTACAAACCACAGCCTTCTTGGGCTTCTTTAGATGTAGGAATCTTTTCTGCAGGGGTCAGCAAACTTTTCCAGCAGGGGGCCTGTCCACTGTCCCTCAGACCTTGTGGGGGGCCGGACTATATTTTTTGGGGGGAAATGAATGAATTCCCAAGCCCCACAAATAACCCAGAGAGGTGTTTTAAATAAAAGCACACATTCCACTCATGTAAAAACACCAGGCAGTACCCACAAATAACCCAGAGATGCATTTTAAATAAAAGCACACATTCCACTCATGTAAAAACATGCTGATTCCTGGACCGTCTGGGGGCCGGATTGAGAAGGCAATTGGGCCAGATCCGGCCCCCGGGCCTTAGTTTGCCTACCCATGTGCAAGAGCCTGTTCGAACCTTCGGACGCAATTGTGTGTTGAAGCAAACTACTTAAAAATTAAAGTCTCGAATCAATATTGGCGTTTAATAATTTATCCCAGGGATGACTTCTATTTATGGAAGCAAAAGCAGCAATTAAGTCAATAAAAGCTGTAAAAAGCTGCGCAGGTTCTGCTGTGGCTTCCCATTATCAAATGGTTGAGCGAGAAGCAATTACCAAAGGAAATTCCCTTCCTTGAAACCTGCCTGGTCTACTACTACCGGTATATGATAATGACCCTTTTAGCAGACATTTTGGCCAATATATCAGTCAAGCTGATGAGTCTGTGGTTCTTAGCAGGACTTTTGTGGGGAGCAAAAACTATGGGGAACTGAGTTCCCTTACCTTTTAAAAATTAAATAATTACTATTTTTGTCTGGGGGCGGGGGCTGGAACGGATATAAACCCAATCCTTGAGCCAAAAATCCACCTGTATCAATAAATCAATAAAGTTGTGGCCATTTGCAAACCAGATCATTGACTGCTTGAGTTTATTCAAGTTTATTGACTGCCCCGGGGTGGGGGTGGTACCGCGGCTGGCCTCACAATCAACAAACAAACAAACTTTGTGGTGATTTTCTCCACCATTATCCCCCCCCCCCCGCGAAAAAAAAGGACTGTTAGGATTCAGCCAATTGTCTTCCATATATATATATATATATATATATATATATATATGGAATATAATGCTAAATTTCCTCCCACTTAGTATTACAGCAGTCTTGAAAATTTCAGGTGGCAGAAAATCCTGTCTTGGAGCATTATTTATAATTAAAATTATTATTTATAATCGGGGGGGCCCAGACACATTTAATAGTCCATAGATTGTTTAATCAGCCCAAAGTGTGGTTGAAGAGGAAAGATTTTCCCTGGCGCCTAAAGATATGGAATGAAGGAGCCAGGCCAGCCACCTTGGCAACAGCATCCCACAAACGGGGGGCCACCGCAGAAAAGGCCCCGTTCTTGTGTTTGCCCCCCTCTGGACCTCCCGTGGAGGAGGCACACAAGGAAGGCCCTTGGGTGATGTGCGCAGGGTTCATACGGGGAGAGGCGGGGAGTGAAATTAAAACTTCTCCACTGATCTGAGCGCTGTGGCCTCATCCACGGCTGGCGTGCGGCCCCGGAGGGGTTGGCAAATGATGCAAACGGCCTTCGGGTCGCAAAAGTTTAGCCAGCCCTGCTCTGCGTTAATAACGTACGGTCAATTTAAAAAAAAAACAACGAACCACAGCACACAGCTGTCAAAAGGACTGAGAACCCTTTTCCCTGATCTGCTAGTTCTCAGCTTGCAAGGAGTTAAAAAAAATGGAGAAGCATTTGAAAGCAGTAGCATGAAGCGGTACAATCCCTTCCTACACCTCTTTCTTCTGGGCATAGGTAAACCTAGCCATAAACGCTGCATGATGTGAGAGATAGGTCCCTTCTAAAGGATTTTACCCATTTCTTTTCTGGCTCATTCTGTGCAATGGCCCAGGCACTGCTGTTTTCATCACAGTAGTGCAGTATCTTTGCAAGGTCTCTGCTTCTTAGAACCATAGAATTATAGATTTGCAGAGTCGGAAGGGATCCCCAGCGGTCATCTAGACCAACCCCCTGCAACGCATCATTTTCCAGGATGGCCTCTTTTCTTTTTCTTTTTGGCCTGTGACCCTTAATGTGATGGTGGGGATGCAAAATTGTAAGGAAATTTTGGAACGAGGTATATGAGGATCTGAAAAAAATTATTCAAGATTTCTTTTGCCAAAAAGCCAGAGGCTTTTTTTGTTAGGCATAATATCAAATGACATTCCCAGAGATAAGAAAAATGTATTCCTTTACGCAACAGCAGTGGCCAGAATACTGATCGCAAAGAACTGGAAGGGGGAGAAAATACCATCATTACTAGAATGCCAAAGTAAACTCTGTGAGTTTGTGGAAATGGCAAAGATGACGGCAACTACCGTATTTTTCGCTCTATAAGACGCACCAGACCACAAGACGCACCTAGTTTTTGGAGGAGGAAAACAAGAAAAAAAATATTCTGAATCTCAGAAGCCAGAACAGCAAGAGGGATCGCTGCGCAGTGAAAGCAGCAATCCCTCTTGCTCTTCTGGCTTCTGGGATAGCTGCGCAGCCTGCATTCGCTCCATAAGACGCACACACATTTCCCCTTGCTTTTTTGGAGGGAAAAAGTGAGTCTTACAGAGCAAAAAATACAGTATTAGAGGCCATTCAAATCAGAGAATAATTAAAGAGTGGGAGGGAGTGAAGGAATAAATGAAAAAATATGGTTTCGGAACTGGAATATTAATAGATAGCGTGTAAAACGTGCAGGGGTAAGCAAGGAAATAATAAAAGAATCAGCTGAACAATGATTAAATTATAACAACAGAACAAGACGGAAGAAGAAGAAGAAGGGGGGGGGGAGAGATGACACATGGGTGAAGGGGAAGGGGGGGTATAGTGGAATTTGAAATATTGTTTATAATATAAAAGCTTTAATATAAAATTTCTAACTGTGTTATATTTGTATACAGCAAAGAGAAGTTTAGAGTAGTTAGGTATATTTTAATTTAGTTAATTATGTAAGAGGTTTATGTTAGAAAATGAATGTGGATGTTGAATTTGATGTTTGTAATTTTAGAAATAATTATTATTTTTTTTAAAAAAAGAGTGAGGATGTGCTTGCATCCAGCACACCAGAACGTGACAATATATTACAGGTCAACAAACGGACAGTCCCTTATGTACTTACCTTTTCATTGCTGCAGGTTTTATAGACCTGGTGTTCGTTGGCACAGTTTTCCTGCACTTAGAGGTTTCCTGTTTGTGACTTTAGCAGGCTTGCTGTGCTCACAAGCCCTGGCGCCAAGAGGCAGTTGTCCCTAGTGTGCCAAGGCCTGTTCCCCTGCGGCCCTTTTTCACGTGGTGCACGCACGGAGCCCCTCTCCGGTGGAGTTCCAGCGCATAGATGTGCCTCATGTGACAAGCACACGCTCACACAATGCTGCTGGATTTCCCCCTCCCGACGAGGCTTTCTACCGTCCGATCCTGGCCACAGGCCAAGGGGATAAATTTAAATTCTGCCTGGGTGGCAAAACTAAACAGTCGCGCAGGCCGGGAGACAAAACAGTGCGCTTGGCATCTCTGAAAAGGGCATCTGCCACTCCCCCTTGGCAATGGCTGGAGGCGGAGGAGAGAGAAAAATCTCCTCCCTGTAGTTAAAAACTTTTCCACCCCAGTTGCTGGGATGGGTTCAAAGGGTAAGGGAAGCCACAGGCTAGAAGCTAATGCCATTCTTCCTTCTCTGCCCCGTGTGCAAGGAGCTGGAGGAAGAGAGAGGGAAGATAAGGACCTAAGAAGTGGCCGGCTGGATCAGGCCAGAGGCCCACCTGAGCCAGCATCCTATTCCCAAAATGGCAGATCCCATGCGTATGACAGGGACCCAAGTGGCGCTGTGGGTTAAACCACAGAGCTGAAATATACTCAGAGTCACAAAGTGATTTCATGCTCTTTATTCAGCTCATAGTGGTGAGGAGGAATGAATGAAAGTCCCCTCAAAGTATCTGCTTTATATACATTATTTACACAATGGGCTGCACATGATTGGCTAATTCCGGAATTCTACTGTAAGCCAATCAGGTTGTGGATTCACTTCTATCTGGAGCATGATTGGGTGGTTCCTGCCAACCAATCATACTGCTGCATTGTTCTAGGACCAATCAGACTGCTGCATTCTGAATCCTATTGTTCTAGGACCAATCAGACTGCTGCCTTTTGGATCCTATTGTTCTAGGACCAATCAGACTGCTGCAGTTTGGATCCTATTCAACTCAGTACATAACAAGAGCCTAGGGCTTGCTGATCAGAAGGTCGGCGGTTCGAATCCCCGCGACAGGGTGAGCTCCCGTTGCTCTGTCCCTGCTCCTGCCAACCTAGCAGTTTGAAAGCACGTCAAAGTGCAAGTAGATAAATAGGTACCGCTCCGGCGGGAAGGTAAACGGCGTTTCCGTGCGCTGCTCTGGTTCGCCAGAAGCGGCTTAGTCATGCTGGCCACATGACCCGGAAGCTGCACACCAGCTCCCTCGGCCAATAAAGCGAGATGAGCGCCGCAACCCCAGAGTCGGACACGACTGGACCTAACGGTCAGGGGTCCCTTTACCTTTACCAATGCATATGACAAAACCAGGACCTGGGGAAAACAGCAGTCCTCCTTCTAGAGGCAGGGGTCAGCAAACTTTTTCATCAGGGGGCCGGTCCACTGTCCCTCAGACCTTGTGGGGGGCCAGACTATATTTGGGGGGGGGGGGGGGAATGAACGAATTCCTATGCCCCAAAAATAACACAGAGATGCATTTTAAATAAAAGCACACATTCTACTCATGTAAAAACACGCTGATTCCCGGACCGTCCGTGGGCCGGATTTAGAAGGCGATTGGGCCGGATTCGGCCCCCTGGCCTTAGGTTGCCTACCCATGCTCTAGCCATTCTCAGCAACTGACCTTCAAAGACATTCCCTCCAACATTTCTCTGATGGAAATAGGGATGTCCTGATCCATAACAATGTTATTATTTAAACCTTGCCCATATGACTGTGCTGCCCCAGCCACTCTGAGTGGCTTCCAACACATATAAACATAATAAAACATTAAACATTTTTAAAAAAAACTTCCCTATATGGGGCTGCCTTCAGGTGTCTTCTAAAGGTTGCATAGTGACTTATCTCCTTGGTTCGGGGGTCACATAACACCATCATTTCTCCGCTGAAAATAGGAAAAGTGGGACATTACAGGATCAAATCAGAAACCGGGACGGCTTCTGTAAATCCAGGACTGTCCCTGGGAAATAGGGACCCTTGGAGCGTCTGCAAAGACATAGTAAAGGTACAGGGACCCCTGACCATTAGGTCCAGTTGTGGCCGACTCTGGGGTTGTGGCGCTCATCTCGCTTTATTGGCCCAGGGAGCCGGCGTACAGCTTCCGGGTCTTGTGGCCAGCATGACTAAGCCGCTTCTGGCGAACCAGAGCAGCGCACGGAAACGCCGTTTACCTTCCCACCGGAGTGGTACCTATTGATCTACTTGCACTGTTGTGCTTTCGAACTGCTAGGTGGGCAGGAGCAGGGACCGAGCAACGGGAGCCTAGGCTCTGTGGTTTAACCCACAGCGCCACCCGCATCCCTGGAAAATAGGGACCCTTGGAGCGTCTGCAAAGACATAGTACTTCTTGACAGAATGACATTCCTTCACGGCAGGGGGTTGGAATAGATGACCCTCAGATCCCTTCCAATTTTACAATTCTATGATTCCATCTAGTCAGGATAAAACCCCAACCCAGATCTTCAACATGGGCGATCTGTGGGTAAACATGGGCCACATCAGCAATCTACCCAACATTTGACATATTCCCCATTCTAGTTGGAACACAATATGTTTCATTAGTTTGTTTCAGGGTTTATTGCCAGCTTATCTTCAGGTTAATGAGGACTAGCTGCCTGGCTCCCTCCCCAGCCCCTGAATGTAGGAACCAATAAGCATTTTCCAAGCTTTTATTTCATTTGCCTTCACGACAGATCGGTCATATAGTCTCCGTTTTACAGCAAAGGGACAGAGGCCAATTTGTCACGTGCCACAAAATGAGTTGAAATAAAGCCAGGCCTATATTTAATATATTTGATTGAATTTCATTGTCTGGTTCAGACAATTTTCCAGGGAGTCTTCTCTTCTCATGAGGTGGCCAAAGTATTGGAGTCTCAGCTTCAGGATCTGTCCTTCCAGTGAGCACTCAGGGCTGATTTCCTTCAGAATGGAGAGGTTTGATCTTCTTGCAGTCCATGGGACTCTCAAGAGTCTCCTCCAGCGCCATCATTCAAAAGCATCAATTCTTCGGCGATCAGCCTTCTTTATGGTCCAGCTCTCACCTCCATACATCACTACTGGGAAAACCATGGCTTTAACCATACGGACCTTTGTTGGCAAGGTGATGTCTCTGCTTTTTAAGATACTGTCAAGGTTTGCCATCGCCTTTCTTCCAAGGAGCAGGCGTCTCTTAATTTCGTGACTGCTGTCACCATCTGCAGTGATCATGGAGCCCAAGAAAGTAAAATCTCTCACTGCCTCCATTTCTTCCCCTTCTATTTGCCAGGAGGTGATGGGCCCAGTGGCCATGATCTTCGTTTTTTTGATGTTGAGCTTCAGGCCATATTTTGCGCTCTCCTCTTTCACCCTCATTAAAAGGTTCTTTAGTTCCTCCTCACTTTCTGCCATCAAGGTTGTGTCATCTGCATATCTGAGGTTGTTGATATTTCTTCCGGCGATCTTAATTCCGGCTTGGGATTCATCCAGCCCAGCCTTTCGCATGAATTCTGCATATAAGTTAAATAAGCAGGGAGACAATATGCAGCCTTGTCGTACTCCTTTCCCAATTTTGAACCAATCAGTTGTTCCATATCCAGTTCTAACTGTAGCTTCTTGTCCCGCATAGAGACAAGGCAACTTATTTGCCTTCCCCCTATTCACATCAAGTAGAATTTGCTTTTGAGAAAACATGGGCAGGAAACATTCAGCCACAACACAGACATTTGCTCATTTTAAGAAAACCACAATAATGAATTAGGCTGCAAACCGATGTCCTATGTGGAAGTGAACTCCACCAGACTCAATTTGGCTTAATTCTGAGCAGACACAAAGACACAGACATCCTCTGAGGAAGTGGCTTGTGACTCCGTATGCTCTAAATAAAGAGGAACACAAAATGCCTAGGTAAGAAACTCTTCTCAGCATAAGAATCAAATGTGTGCATCCTATGTTAATTCAGAAAAAAAGGCGCAGGGTGTTTAGGAAATACTGAATCAAGCTCTGCGTCAGCCCATGTGATTTGGCCTCATCCTGCGTTGCTAAGTGCCCATTTAGTGCCCTAATGTGAAGAAGGAGCTGACATTTCCCTTTCTTCTTCTGGCAGGGCTTGCAGAAAATCCATCTCCAACCAAATCAACAGGAAGCTGAATCCCACAAGAGGATTTTTCTCAATTAACCCCTACCTATCCACCCCCGGCTGGTTACAGCCATACAGCAACCAGAAGGCCCTGCAGTCATAGAATTGGAAGGATCATCTCGTCCCTGCAATATAGGAACACACAGCAGTCCCGAACCTGCAACCTTGGCGTTATATCTGCACCACACTCTCAGCCACAGGTCGGCAACCTAAGGCCCATGGGCTGGAGGCGGCCCATGAGGGTCGCTTAACTGGCCCATTAGCTGCCCCCTAACTGAGCTGCCCGCTCGGTGAGTCCTTGCGCACTGCGCTAAATCGGTGCAGCACGGCGTGGGGACTCTCTTCCGCAGCTCTGGAAATCGCTTCTGCGCATGCCCAGACGCTAAAAAGGGACACAGGTGGTGCTGTGGGTTAAACCACAGAGCCCAGGACTTGCCGATCAGAGGGTCGGCAGTTTGAATCCCCGCGACGGGGTGAGCTCCCGTTGCTCGGTCCCTGCTCCTGCCAACCTAGCAGTTCGAAAGCACGTCAAAGTGCAAGTAGATAAATAGGTACCGTTCCAGCGGGAAGGTAAACGGCGTTTCTGTGCACTGCTCTGCTTCGCCAGAAGCGGCTTAGTCATGCTCGCCACAGGACCCGGAAGCTGTACGCCGGCTCCCTCGGCCAGTAAAGCAAGATGAGCGCCGCAACCCCAGAGTCGGTCACGACTGGACCTAATGGTCAGGGGTCCCTTTACCTTTATGCCCAGACACTGGAAATCGCTTCTGCGCAGGTGTGATTTTTCAGCGTCTGGGCATGCACAGAAGCAATTTCCGGCGCCACGAATATGCGCAGATGTGATTTCCGGCGTCGCGCTGCACCGGTCCAGCCCACGGAGGATCTCCGCGGGAGTGATCCGGTCCATGCCCGGTAAGCCTTGCTGACCCCTGTTCTAAGCAACTGAGCCATCCAGGCTGATCGATACCTAGAAGGATCTCCCAGAGGCGGCCAATGTCTTTCTACCAGCTCAGACTGAGCCATAAGTGGCAGTACAGCGGGCATCTGGTTTTGCACGCCTGGGGTGCTTAGCACCTGCCAAACTGTTAAAAATACGAAAGGCTGAGTTTGCAGCTCTCCATCTTGCAACAACTGTGATCCCCACCCACCCCCACCCCCGCCTCATGAATATTCACAAACTAGCTTTGCAATACCTGGGCAAAGCACAACTGGCAACAAGGAAGAAGGCAGTTCTTTTTGGGAGTCCCTTCTGGCCGGAAGAGCACCAAGACATCATCATCATCATCAATTATTTGTACCCTGCCCATCTGGCTGGGCTTCCCCAGCCACTCTAGGCAGCTTCCAACAAAGTTTAATAATATATTAAAATGTCACACATTAAAAATTCCCCTGAACAGGGCTGCCTTCAGATGTCTTCTAAATGTCAGGTAGTTGTTTATCTCCTTGACATCTGGTGGGAGGGCGTTCCACAGGGCGGGCGCCACTACCGAAAAGGCCCTCTGCCTGGTTCCCTGTAACTTGGCTTCTCACAATGAGGGAACCGCCAGAAGGCCCTCGGCGCTTGACCTCAGTGTCCGGGCTGAACGAGGGGGATGGAGATGCTCCTTCAGGTATACTGGGCCGAGGCCTTTTAGGGCTTTAAAGGTCAACACCAAAACTTTGAATTGTGCTCAGAAACGTACTGGGAGCCAATGTAGGTCTTTCAAGACCGGTGTTATATGGTCTCAGCAGCCGCTCTCAGTCACCAGTCTAGCTACCGCATCCTGGATTAGTTGTGCTTTCTGGGTCACTTTCAAAGGTAGCCCCACATAAAGTGCATTGCAGTAGTCCAAGCGGGAGATAACCAAAGCAAAATAATGGGCATGGGAGGGTTTCGTGCCGTCAGTCACAGAGAAACTCCTACTGGAAAAAGCTCCTGTCCTAACATTGCATCCTTGCAGTCATTAATATGTGAATCTCCTTTATTATTTACATTCACGAGACTGCAATGCTGCACACATGTTGTCCCCCTGAGCTGAGCAGAATTTACCTCTGAGTAGACATGCATAAGATGGAGTCCACCTTTCACCCTCCCAGACCTCTATGCAACTCATAAGCAACACAATTCAATGCTGTGATAATATGCCAAATCAGGTGAAACAACAGCAGCACAAACTTTAGATCAATAAGGGAGCTGTTTCCAAAGGAAGGACTGTGAGGGGATAGAGTCTTTGTGCTAGCCCATCAGGCAATGGCTTTTTCCACCTGCCTCCTACTGCCCTAGGAGCCTTCAGGAAGGAATTGCTGCCACAGGAATTATGTATATGAGTCTTTTAATGAGCTGAATTGAGTGGAAGATTATGAGTCATGAGGTGGGTAGGTGAATCCAACAGTGCTAAGTTTGTTTTTTGGTTGCTGGTGTTGTTTTAGAGATTTTGAAGACTGTAATACTTTGTGAATCCCGTAATATGCCTTTTGTAATTGGGCTGTTCTGCTTATTTTCTGAATTGTTCTGCTAACAGTGCATTATAGACTGTAATTGTTTTACTGGCGATTTGTTAATTATTCTATACGATTTGTGTCAGGCTCACAATGTTCCATTACGTTATTGGTATTTACTGTGAATGAAAACCAGCAAAGAAATAAAACCAATCAAATCAAATCAATAAATGGATTATATTTCACTCTTGCCTTTTGTCGTTATAATCTCCAAGGCACCTTGCAGCACATCATTTCAAACTGGGCTGCATACTGCCCTCCATCTGAAAATCACAAGGCGGCTCGCTACCTAAAAACACAAAATACATGATGAACCAAAACCAAAACAAACCAACAGTCCCCCTAACCCACAGACACATTTAAAAGGCCATAGAACACTAATCGGCCCAAGGCCTGGTTGAAGAGAAAGGTTTTTGCCTGGCACCTAAAGATGTGTACTGAAGGCGCCAGGCGAGCCTCCCTGGGGAGAGCATTCCACAAGTAGGGGGCCACCACAGAAAAGGCCCTGTTTTCGTGTTGCCACCCTCCAGACCTCTCATGGAGGGGGTTCACACAGAGAAAGGCCTCATATGATGGTATCAAGGTCTGGGTTGCTTCATAGGGAGAAAGGCAGTCTGCTCTCTACCTCAGCCAGCAAAACGGCCTTGGGCCGGCCCTGCCTCAAGGGGACACCAACCGCGAAAGAAAAGATCCAAACATTTTGTATGCCTGGCGTACCTACAAACCAGAAGCCACAATGGGCTGGCCGCTATTCTTCCCCATAGCTGGGCTGGCCCGGTAGCCTGGAATAGCAAAGGGCCCTGCACTGAACCCTGCTTGGGGGCAGGCATGACTGCACATTAGTATCATTATTTATTGTATTTATGAGGTGCTTTTTTCTGGAAAGGCGAACTCAAAGCAACTTACAGAAACGTTCAGAGCAAGTACAAAAACCAGAGTAAGAACGAGCCAATACTGTTGCGCCAGGATTCATGTTATAGGCTGTTGTTGTTGTTATAAGTCGAGACTGTTTTGCCCCAGTCAGCAATCCAGCTGCTGAATTCTGCACCAGCTGCTGATTCTGAACCATCTTCAAAGGCTGCCCCATGTATAATGCTCTACTGTAATCTAACCCAGAGGTTGTCGTCGGAGAATAGACAACAGAAGTTAGGCTAATGCAACTTGCAGGGGCAAATCAGAAGATGCCAGAGGCTCTGGACCTCTGGTCAACAACAGATTTAATAAGGAGGCATCGCTTCTGTCCTGGCAGGCTGGAATGAAATGGAAAGACACAGTTTCTGAAAGCGGTTCTTCTGCTTAGGGAGCGGGGTACTTCAGCGGCCAGGTTCAAGCATGATGCGCATAATGCTAAACACAATGTCTGGACCTGTCTGTCCCAGCAAGGGTAGGACAGGGTACGGAATGCATTGATTGCTACGCACCTTTTGCAAGTACCCTACATATCACTGTTCCAGGAAGAGTTTTCCATAAAATTCCCAGCAATGCTTTTCCGCACATGGCAGGTTTATCTGGCACAGGGCATGATAAGACACATGCCCAGCCGTGTGTGGGAATTCCAAACCTCCGCATGATGCCAGTGAGAGGCACGCAAAGCGTCTCTCTCTCTCTCTCTCTCTCTCTCTTTAGAATAATGTTTACTGAGACTTTCCAACCTAAAATACAATAAAACCAAACCAATCCAAAGAAGATCATTTGGAAAGAAGCGAGAATAAGCACAAGAAGAAACTGAAGAGGTAGAAAAAGAATAAGGAAAAGCAAAGTCCTCTAGTATCGTAATTATATCGTAATCCTTTTTTCCACACACAGAAGGGAGATAGGGAACTTCGAAAAGCAAAGCATAAATATGGATAGAGTTAACAGAAAGAAAGCAAGAATAAGTTCATAAGAAAAGCAAGAGAAGAGAAATAAGAGGCACGCAAGGCTTCTGAGAGGATTTACAGGCCTCAAAACAAACACGTGTTGCTTGCCTGCCGTTTATTTTGAAATGGGGCAGGTGATGGACCCCCCCCAACACCACCTTAGGCCATGGGGCTCATAGCCCTCCCCCCTTGGTAATGTTGGGGGGGATGATGTGAGGGGTTTGGGGTTCGTGCAGCTCACACCGGCAAATGCGTGACATGGAGCTTCAGGGGTACCTAACGTCCCCAGTGCAGCATCGCATCTTTGAGAGAAGATGCTGAACCAACAAAAGGTAACCCATAACTGTCCCGATCTTCTCCCACAAGCCACCTCTCCCAGGACGCAAACGTTGTGGGCAACGCACACAAGCTGCGGAGGAAAACTTCACAGCTTTACACCATTTCCCTCCTGCTAAGGAAAACTCCTCCATGTTTTAACTCATGCGCACCCACAAAATAAAATTTAAAAACACTCAGAGGTTCGCAGGACAAGTCAGGTCACCTAAATCTTCCACATTTGTGGGGAGTCTTTAGGCATGCAATTGCAGATTCACAGAAATAGCAGTGTTGGAAGGCACCCGCACGGTCATCTAGTCCAACCCCCGGCAAAGATGTATCTTTCTCTATTTTTGTCCCTTTTTTTGCTTTCCTCTTGTTTTCCCATCCATCACAACTGCAATTTAATTTCACACTTTAAAAAAAAAAAAAAGCCAACCCACTTTCCATCTCTAATCCTGCTTTTTCAACTCAAGAATTCAATATCGCAAATTGCATGAGGAAGACAAACGCCAGAGCCATGGGCTGAATTACTGCACTTGCAGACTTTTCAGCTAATGCATTTTATCCTAAAGGTCTCCTATCGCCCCATTTTTATTTCCACCTGTCGTAAAAAACACCAGGAAGTAGAAGCAACACACAGAGCAAACTCTCCCCCCTCCAGCCCCCCTCCCCCAAACAAAGCACATTGGTAGCAACAACAACCCCCCCCCAAAAAAATAACAACTCTCAAAAGCTCTGTCTTTCCTTCACCTGTGTCCTCTCATATAAAAGTTGTTTCGATACGATATGATACAATACGATCATCTTTATTGTCATTGTCCCATACAGAACAATGAAATTGAAAAAATCTACATCAGACATTCAAAAGCAACAAGCCTGCTATCCCAGCTATCCCAGCCTGGTTAGCCCCCTAAAAACTCTGACACCCCATTTTTAAATACAATATACTCCCATAGAGACTCCTTACACTGCATTTGAAACCAAAATCGCATTTGGATAGAAACTGTTTCTCAGGCGGCTAGTCCTAGTCTTTATAACCCTGTACCTTCTTCCAGAAGGCAGAAGCTGAAAGAGATCATTTCCGGGGTGCGCACTATCCTGCGCTATCTCTGCTGCTTTCTTATGGCAGCTGGAAGCATAGATTTGATCCGAGGTGGGAAGAGTGCACCCACTTTCAGCCATGCTACAGTCCTGCCACCCAGGCTCATGCCGTGTGATGGCGAGCATGTTTTGCTCAGAAGAAAAAATGAGCATTTCTCTGCTGGATGGCACTTGCTTCTAGCAAGTAGACACAGGACTGCTCTGCAAAAATGCTTGGCATGCTTGCTTGGGAGCCAGTCCCGCTGTGTTCAGCTTGCTCCCAGGTAAACGCACATGCAGGATTTCACAGAAGAGGCACCATTGCCCAGAACAGGTCTCACCTGAAGGCCTTGTGAGAATGAGGAGGCTCCTATTGTCCTTCTCTCCTCTTCTCTGCTTGAAGTTAGACTGTCTTCATCTCTCTCTTCCTTGCTCTCTCCCTCCTCTGCTGTTGCCCCAGGCGATATGGGTGTCTCTCTCATCGCACACTAGAGACACACATCCTGACACTGGAAGCAGAAGCGAAACCTCCCACTTTTTTTTTAATTTCTGCAAAACCAAAACCATTCACAGGCACAAGCCGCCTCTCTTGGGGAGACGAAAGAAAGGTGAAGCAGAGAGCAAAAAAACAAGGCAGGCAGGTGCTTCTTTCCAGAGCAGAAAACCACTGGAAGGAAGGCAAAAGGGTGGAGCATTTACATTTTCTGGTTGTTGTTTTTTTTAAGTGTCTTAATATTTCATCTCCGATCAAATATTCATGCTGCCGGCAGGGCTGTGGGAGGGAATCATTTGCTTAAGGACTCGCTTGGCAGCTCAGAAAAGCAAATTTGGAGGGAAATTTGGAGGCAGCTGGACCCAGCGCTTTTTCCCAGGGGGTACGAAGGGGTACGCATACCCCTAAATATTTTATGAATCTTAAAGTTGGTCTCATTGAAGGGCAGTATTTCAATACGAGTAGGGAAAATGAGAGCACAGTGGTACCTCGGGTTAAGTACTTAGCGGAGTCTAGAACCTGAAGCGTATGTTACCTGAAGCGCATGTAACCCGAGGTACCGCTAACCCAGAAATAGTGCTTCAGGTTAAGAACTTTGCTTCAGGATGAGAACAGAAATTGTGCTCCGGCGGCGCGGCAGCAGCAGGAGGCCCCATTAGCTAAAGTGGTGCTTCAGGTTAAGAACAGTTTCAGGTTAAGAACGGACCTCCGGAATGAATTAAGTTCTTAACCGAGGTACCACTGTACCCCAAAACATTTAGCCTGGCTTCAGCTGGGTAGGGCGGGATATAAATAAAAAATTATTATTATTATTATTATTATTATTATTATTATTATTAGGGAAAGCACTGGGTGGGCCCACCTGAGGAATGAAGTCAGGAGATAAGACCAGGCATCTAAGGGACTTACAGAAAACACACCTCGGGATGTGGCCTGGGGCATCCACAACCAGTTTCGGAAAACACACAGGACAGGTGTTCCCTCCTGTCTCGGCCACCTAGCACACCTTGAAACAGTTGCATAACTGGCTGAGAGTTCAACTGGTGTAGCACCACATCGCCTCTCTGCAGTAGCAATTCTCAGGATTTCAGGCTTGGAGGTGCAGAAGAAGCGTGGGGAGATTTGTGAGTGCCTGAGGGGCTTTTTCATAGGGGCTTTCCGGAGGTGTGGGCCCTCAGGGTCAAGGAGATCAAGTTCTGTAGGAATGCTTTTACATGTGGCCTCTGAAGACGGTTTGGAAACTCCAGCCGGCGCAGAATTTGGCGGCCAGGTTGCTCAACAAGTCAAGACGGTTTCGGGCATATGACACTGATCTCGGCCCAACTGCTCTGGCTGCCAGTTTCCCAATTCAAAGTGCTGGTTTTGACCTTGTTGTTGTTGTTTAGTCATTTAGTCGCGTCCGACTCTTCGTGACCCCCTGGACCAGAGCACGCCAGGCACTCCTGTCTTCCACTGCCTCCCGCAGTTTGGTCAAACTCACGTTCGTAGCTTCGAGAACACTGTCCCACCATCTCGTCCTCTGTCGTCCCCTTCTCCTTGTGCCCTCCATCTTTCCCAACATCAGGGTCTTTTCCAGGGAGTCTTCTCTTCTCATGAGGTGGCCAAAGTATTGGAGCCTCAGCTTCAGGATCTGTCCTTCCAGTGAGCACTCAGGGCTGATTTCCTTCAGAATGGATAGGTTTGATCTTCTTGCAGTCCATGGGACTCTCAAGAGTCTCCTCCAGCACCATAATTCAAAAGCATCCATTCTTCGGCGATCAGCCTTCTTTATGGTCCAGCTCTCACTCCCATACATCACAACTGGGAAAACCATAGCTTTAACTATACGGACCTTTGTTGGCAAGGTGATGTCTCTGCTTTTTGTCATTGCTTTTCTCCCAAGAAGCAGGTGTCATTTGATTTCGTGACTGCTGTCACCATCTGCGGTGATTATGGAGCCCAAGAAAGTAAAATCTCTCACTGCCTCCATTTAGGTTTTGACATATAGAGCCTTAAACAGCGCAGGACCGCAATGCCTCAAGGACTTCCTCTCGCCATATAAAATGTCCCGGACCCAGCAATCATCACCTGAGGCCTTTCTTCATGTGCCACCCCCATAAGAGGTCCTGAGGGTGTCAACACAACACTGGGCCTTTTCTGTGGTGGCTCCCCGTTTGTGGGATGCTCTCCCCAAGGGAGTCCCGCCTGGCGTCTTCATTACATGTCTTTAGGCTCCAGGCGAAAGCATTTCTCTTCAGTCAGGCCTTGGGTTGATTGACACCCAATGCCCTTTTAAATGTGTTGTGGAAGGGTTTGTTATTGGTTTGTTTCTGTTCTGGTTTTTATTATATATTTTGTGGTTTTTATATTGTTGTGAAGTGCCCTGAGATCTATGGGTATAGGGTGCTATACAAATGTAATAAATAATTATAATAAAATGTTATACCATGGAAGGAAGCTCCCCCCAGAGACACAAAGTAGGCATATAAACCATTTTGAGATTTTGGTGTGTTTTTTTTTTGGGGGGGGGGGGTTAAATAATAAAAAAACCCAATCAAGCAGGGTATAATTTTTTGGAAACAAATAACATATTTATTCGAAAGCAGTTGTAAAGCGCAACTTTTTTAAAAGGAAAAAAGCCACCTCTAAGCCGTGTGCAAAAACACGACGTTAAAAAGTGTTTTGTAAAACTGCTTTATAAAAAAACGAAATTTGATGATAGTTTTTGGAAATAAAGGGTGGGGCGAAGCCTGGGCAGCGAGATAAATATTTGCGAGGCCGTCTGAAGCAAGGAGTGGGCGGTGTGTCATGTATGGCAGAAGGGATGGGGTTGGAGATATGGAGAAAAAAACCATTCTGAGGCCACCACCAAGTGTTAAGGAGAAGGGGGATTACTCTGACAAGCTGCAGTTATCTGAGGCCCTCAGCCTCATTGGAAAAGCACTTTGGAAGTCATTGGCTTGGACCTCTGGCAAGTGTACACTCTCTCTCCCTGCTAATAGTCTCTGGTGGGATGGAAGAGTTCGAAGGGTAGGTGTCAGAGTAGAAAGAGGGATAAAAAAAATAGAAGAGAGAGAGAGATAACTTCTAAGAGCAAAGTTCCCAAGGGTCTTTTCTCGTAGAATCACGTAGAGTTGGAAGGGACCATGCAAGTCATCCAGTCCAACTCCTTGCAATGCAGGTGTGTGAGACTCGAACCCACAACCTTCAGATTAAGAGCCTCCTGCTCTACCAAATGAGCTATCCAAAAGAAACAGGTCTCCCAGCACCACTATAGAGCGCCCTCCCATGCCAGATTCTATGCACGCCATACATTTAAAGCACATTCTCCCGCCGCCGCCCAAGAATACTGGGAATCTGTAGTTTCCCCATCACAGATCTAAATTCCCAGCATCCTTAACAAACTACCGTTCCCAGAATGATTATTGGGGGGAGGGCTGTGTGTGCTTTAAATGTATGCTGTGCACACAGCTTATGTTTAGCCGACAATTCGAAAATATGGAATTTCTCGAACACCTGACCGAAAGCAAGATCGTGAAACACGGAGGGTGTTGATGGCGAAACAGAGATTTGCATAAACAGTTACTCAGCCCCATAATTATTGTCTCGTTTGGGGTGTTCAGCTGGTTGCAATCTGAGTTTTCTCCCTGCTGATCAAGATAAGCCGGTGATGGCAGAGTCCACAAAATTGCTAGAGAGTGGCATTGGGGAAAAAGCAAAGGCCACAACTACGCTCTCTTTGATCTTTAAATTGCACATTTCAGTTTGGCAATTTAATCCGCTTGGTCATGTTTATACATAGGTGTCCTTTGTACGCAGATTCCGGTGGCTGAGCTAGGTGCTTAGCTGTAAAGGTCTTTGGTTTATGACCCCCTTGTGACGGAGTCGGTCCAGAATGTGCAAAACCAGTTAAGATTCTTCCTCCACAAATCTCCCCGAGAAATTTATAATATTTTTGGAAGGACCTGCTAATCCAACAAGTCTGTTTACGTTGCCTTCAGCTCAGCTGCTGATTTTATGGAGGTTTGACCTTCGATTCATAACCAGGGACTCTTCTTTTATATCACCTCCGTTCCCAATTGTTTTGTTCACATGGCAATTGTAATTACCCGTGACACTTTAAAATAAAATTTTAAAAAAGCTTTCGAGAAAAGATGCAAGCCCGCTTCGTTTTGCACACACTCCTCCTGTCGTCCACAGATACCCCAAATTTCTGACATGTGAGAAAGGAGAACCAACTTTTGCAAAGCTTTAGAAGTAGCTGTTTAGAACTCTGCTCAGTGTCTAACAAACCAGAGCTTTTTTCTCCCAGTGGGAACTCACCGGGACTCAGTTCTGACACCTCTCAGGTAGGCGCCATTGCCATTATAAGAGAACAAGGGAGGATTTTGTGGTAAGTTCCAGCACCTCTTTTTCTATAAAAATAGCACTGAGCACAACACTAGGCATTTTACAAATACAGTGGTACCTCGGGTTAAGTACTTAATTCGTTCTGGAGGTCCGTTCTTAACCTGAAACTGTTCTTAACTTGAAGCACCACTTTAGCTAATGGGGCCTCCCGCTGCTGCAACACGATTTCTGTTCTCATCCTGAAGCAAAGTTCTTAACCCGAGGTACTATTTCTGGGTTAGTGGAGTCTGTAAACTAAAGCGTATGTAACCTGAAGTGTATGTAACCTGAAGCGTATGTAACCTGAGGTGCCACTGTACAGCCTGCAATAAAATGTTGCAGTACATCCCCACCCTGATATTTCTCCAGGTCAAGGTTCCACTAAGCCTAGAACAGACGCCTGTTATTCCATTAGTTACAATGGCCACCTAATCAAACTTTAAGATCATTGAACTTGTCTCGTCCAGCATTGCTTGGTTCATGAGGCAGGAAGACTGCGATGGAAAACCAGACGTGCATCTTTAAACAAAACGGCAGGTTCCTTCTTATTGGGGGCTACCTGATAAAACGTCTCTTAAAATTCCTACAATGTTCTAGAGAGTTTTCCCTGCATATGCAGCAACCACTAGGGATGCTGCAGAATTCTGACGGAAGTGTTAGCAGAAATTCCCAATGTTCGCTTATTCATTTCATCACCAGATCGTAAATCGAGCCGGCAAATGCAATTGTTTCTTCCACAAACAATATGCAATTGATGATGTCCCCTCACGTCATTTGCATTGTATTTCCTTTGTGTTTAAATAAATGGTGTGGAGCAATAGGACGTTTACATGCAAACAATTCCAACACAGCATATGGGAAAATGAAGAACACAGTTTCGTTTCATGAACCGAACTGCAGCGGAATAGACCAGCACTCAGCCACCTGAGCTTGCTATTAGAGGGAGTGACAAATAATTGACAGCAATACCTTATTGAAACAAACCAAACAGCCATGCTCTAGTAACAAATCCGTTCAAGGGTTTGGGTGGATCCTGAGGCTCAGCCGCTGTGTAAATTTATCACCCTTTAGAACAGGGGACGCGGGTGGCGCTGTGGGTTAAAGCCTCAGTGCCTAGGGCTTGCCGATCGAAAGGTCGGCGGTTCGAATCCCCGCGGCGGGGTGCGCTCCCACTGTTCGGTCCCAGGGCCTGCCAACCTAGCAGTTCGAAAGCACCCCTGGGTGCAAGTAGATAAATAGGGACCGCTTACTTGCGGGAAGGTAAATGGCGTTTCCGTGTGCGGCTCTGGCTCGCCAGAGCAGCGATGTCACGCTGGCCACGTGACCCGGAAGTGTCTCCGGACAGCGCTGGCCCCCGGCCTCTTTGAGTGAGATGGGCGCACAAGCCTAGAGTCTGTCAAGACTGGCCCGTACGGGCAGGGGTACCTTTACCTTTACCTTAGGCAACCTAAGGCCCGGGGGCCGGATGCGGCCCAATTGCCTTCTCAATCCAGCTGACGGATGGTCCGGGAATCAGCGTGTTTTTACATGAGTAGAATGTGTCCTACAGTGGTACCTCAGGTTAAGTATTTAATTTGTTTTGGAGGTCCGTTCTTAACCTGAAACTGTTCTTAACCTGAAGCACCACTTTAGCTAATGGGGCCTCCTGCTGCCGCAGCACCGCCACAGCACGATTTCTGTTCTCATCCTGAAGCATAGTTCTTAACCTGAAGCACTATTTCTGGGTTAGCGGAGTCTGTAACCTGAAGCGTATGTAACCTGAAGCGTATGTAACCCGAGGTACCACTGTATTTGAAATGCATCTCTGGGTTATTTGTGGGGCATAGGAATTCATTCATTATTATTTTTTCATAATATAGTCCAGCCCACCACATGGTCTGAGGGACGGTGGACCAGCCCATGGCCGAAAAAGTTTGCTGACCCCTGCTTTAGAAGGACACTGCGTGGAAATTTCCAGAGAGGGGGATGGTGGAAGAAGAGTGTGCTAATGGTTAGAGCTGGAGGTTACCGTGAAGGATGTGGCAAAGACCCCAGGCAAAGAGGACTGTTTGTGCAAAACAAGTTAAGCCTGTTGACATGTGAATTGCAAGAGTTTGAAGGTTATTTCTGGCTGTTGTCCCTTTTCCTCCCAAACAGCTGAAGAACAAGATTTGTAAAATCAAGTGGGTGCCCAAAGTTATCTAAACAAGTGTGGCAGGAACCCTTATTACCTAGGTCCAGTACCAGTGTTTTTAAAGAGCCTTTTCAAAAACCCTATAAGGCAAAGACAGATGAGGAAAATTCTGAGTTTTCCTTTGCCAGGCCCCTCTCACCCGCCCCGCCTTTTTAAAAATACCTTCAAAATTGGCACCTTTATTTTAGGAATTCAGCAGTTTCCTGTGTGTGCAAAAAACACGGCAACTTTTTCTTCTCAGTTGCAAACAGGAGGCAAGCTTAGCTGGCATTATTATTATTATTGGTCACGCTGCATTTCTGGAGCAGTTTCAGCCAAATAGAAAACAAGAGGTGTTGTGCGTGCGTGTGTGACCTTTATCTGTTTGGAGTTGGCAACAGGTTAATTATGTGTTAGCTGAAACACCGCTTCCGTTTGCTCACCTGGGTTGCTTAATTGAGCTGACCTCTGTGCTTTACAGAAGAGCCTGGGGTGGGTATCTAGAGGGTTTAGGGAGAGAGAGATTTGTCATAGAATCAGAGAATTGCAGAGTTGGAAGCGAAGCCAAGGGTCATCTAGTCCGACCCCCTGCCATGATTCTATGATTAAACCACCGTTTATCTTATCTGTGGTTTACTGTGCAGAAGGTAAAAATGCCAGCTGCTTTTACACTACACTACATTTTTGGGACACGGGTGGCGCTGTGGGTTAAACCACAGAGCCTAGGACTTGCCGATCAGAAGGTCGGCGGTTCGAATCCCCGCGATGGGGTGAGCTCCCGTCGCTCGGTCCCTCCTCCTGCCAACCTACCAGTTCGAAAGCACGTCAAAGTGCAAGTAGATAAATAGGTACCACTCTGGCGGGAAGGTAAACGGTGTTTCCGTGCGCTGCTCTGGTTCGCCAGAAGCTGCTTAGTCATGCTGGCCACAGGACCCGGAAGCTGTACGCCGGCTCCCTCGGCCAATAAAGCGAGATGAGCGCCGCAACCCCAGAGTCATCCACGACTGGACCTGACGGTCAGGGGTCCCTTTACCTTTACACTACATTTTGGAATATCTGTCTTAATGCTTAATAAAATCTTGGATAGTAGAGTCAGGTTGCCCAGCATGTCCATCATGATTCCTGAAATTAATAGCCAATGTGAACCATGGGAAGTGATGGAGGTAGGAAATATTTGTTATTTGTATCATAGCTTTGTGGTAGCCTTCATGCCATGTATACCCTGCTAAAAGGACCCCAAATATCAGAGCTAGAGGAAAAACATCTGCCTGAGACTCCAAAGACCCCTGCCAGTCACAGCAGATAAGCCCTTGACTTGATGGACCAGCGTTATGACACAGCGTAAGAGAGCATCATATATTCATTAATCTCCTGTGCTATTAAAACTGCTTAAAATATCCAAAGAAGCTGCTGCCAATGACAGCCTTTTCTTGTACTCTAAAACATCTCCAGGTTGCGGAATGCTGGCATAGACTTGTGGAGGCTGTGGGTGGGAGAACTCTGGCACCGACCTGCCTGATCGGCTCTGAGGCTGGGTTTCTTCCACTTGGGCAAGCGTCAGAGGAGGTGAGCCAAGGCTTCCGCTGGGATGCGGTGAGAGATGGCAGCAGCCTCACCTCCAGGTTTCTCAAGCAGTATCAGCAGTCATTGCCCGATATTGCAAAATACAATACAATTCCACTCGTTCGCGGAATCCTTACGCAAGCACGGAAGGGCCTCCTGGCAACAGGCAACTGCCATCCTCTTTTCCCATGTCTTCAGTCACAGGGCTGGTCCCCCATGGCTCACCCAAGGGACAGATTCCTATCAGGAAGACGTCTCAGGTCTTGTCTATGCAGGTAGCCAGACCAAAGGGCGGAGGACTGCAACACGGCGGTGACTCCATTCCCAAAAACCCCCGCAGAAATGCCCAGCCAAAATAAGAGAGGACACTGATCTGCATATGTTTCGCATACGCCAATTTATCTGATAGATGCATATTTCGAAATGATGGCTACAGCTTAAAATACAAGTGCGATGCCATAGTGGCTTTGAGCTTCAATCTACAACCCGAGGGCCTCAGCGTAGATGGAGAACGTGAAGGCATACACACATCCAGCTCTTTCTTCCTTAACTTGAAATGTCTTTCAGCTGAACCAGATAGCCCTTCAAACAGAGGACACCTTCAAATAGAGGACTGTACTCTACAAGGTGGGACGCGGGTGGCGCTGTGGGTTAAACCACAGAGCCTAGGACTTGCCGATCAGGAGGTCGGCGGTTCGAATCCCCGCGATGGCCGTTGCTCGGTCCCTGCTCCTGCCAACCTAGCAGTTCGAAAGCCCCTCAAAGTGCAAGTAGATAAATAGGTACCGCTCCAGTGGGAAGGTAAACAGCATTTCCATGCCTTGGTTTGCCAGAAGTAGCTTAGTCATGCTGGCCACATGACCCGGAAGCTGTACGCCGGCTCCCTCGGCCAGTAAAGCGAGATGAGCGCTGCAACCCCAGAGTTGGCCACGACTGGACCTAATGGTCGGGGGTCCCTTTACCTTTACTCTACAAAGTAGGACCCATGGTGATCCTATTAAGAGTGCTGCAGATGGGAGATCAACTTTTAAAAATACACTCGTACCTCCGCTTACATATCCCTCTGGATACGTAAACTTCAGGATGCGAATGCAGCAAACCCGGAAGTATTTTTCCGGGTTTCACAGTGCGCGCATGCGCAGAAGCGGTCCTCCAGTTGCAAATTCCTTGGGATGCGACTGGACCTCCGGAAGGGATCCCATTTGCAACCGGAGGTACCACTGTAATGAGAGGAAATGAAGGGGAAACACTCCCTGAAAGCAAAAAATATCTAGCATGTCAGTTCTAGACCAAACCATCCATTCTACCCACAAGGGTAGACATCAGCTCATCAAATTTTACAGGTCGTTGGGCACTTGTTGACTCTGCTATCTCCTTCCCACCTAATTCTGCTGTTTTATAACTTTAAAACAACAAGCCAGCCACTCTCTCTCCTGCTGATGTTCAGGGGATGAGTGCCATTGCTTACATAGCAGGCAGATGAGGAAAAAGCACTTGGTGAACCCAAAAATTATGGGAGGAATTCAATGCTGTGCTGGTTTGAAATCACTTGGCAGTGTGCCAGTTGTGCTAGTTGTGCAAGAGAAGCCATGGGAAGTCGCATTGGCTCTTGGCACTCTTCTGCGGTAGGTCTGATCCTGCCAGCTCTGTGCAACCTCTTGCCCCAGCAAGCTTCCACTGGTCCAGCTGTTGCAACACATTTCATATCACGCCTCTGTTACCCTCAACCTTATGCCAGCGCAGCAGCCCTCGCACCGGTGCTCAAAGAATGCCCTTTTACCAAATCACATCTCTTAAACTCTGCAGAGCACCCCTAAAGCTGCAATATGGAGTACAGGGTCAGATTTAAGGTGCTGGTTTTCACCTTTAAAGCCCTTCACAGCCTAGGACCCTCTTACAGTGGTACCTCTGGTCAAGAACTTAATTCGTTCCGGAGGTCTGTTCTTAACCTGAAACTGTTCTTAACCCGAGGTACCACTTTAGCTAATGGGGCCTCCTGCTGCTGCCGTCGTGCGATTTCTGTTCTCATCCTGAAGCGAAGTTCTTAACCTGAGGTACTATTTCTGGGTTAGCGGAGTCTGTAACCTGAAGCGTCTGTAACCTGAAGCATCTGTAACCCGAGGTAACACAGTACTTACGGGACTGCCTCTCCCGGTATGCCCCATGGAGGACCTTAAGGTCCATAAATAGCAACACCCTAGAGGTGCCCTAAGGAAGTCAGATTAGCCTCAACCAGAGGCAGGGCCTTTTCAGCACTGGCCCCGACCTGGTGGAACGCTCTGCCTCATGAGACCAGGGCCCTGCAGGATCTGATTTCTTTCCGCAGGGCCTGCAAGACAGAGTTGTTCCACCTGGCCTTTGGCTTGGAATCAACTTGATCCCCTTCCCCTCTATCCTTTTTCCTTTCTCATTCTGCGATGGAACTCCTCTTTGGGGACTTCCCTGGCTTTTTTCTGGCCCACGTAGGACCAGTCTGCATAGTCGTCCTTGGTAAAGACTTGACGTTTTCATCCCCAAAATGTTTTTGATTTGAGACCCTACTTAAATGAGGCTGCATTTTAATGTTGTACTAAATCTTGTTTTTATGTTGTATTTTAATCAATTGTTTTTACCTGCTGTTAGCTGCCCTGAGCCTGGTCTTGGCTGGGGAGGGCAGTGTATAAATAAAATTTATTATTATTATTAAGATCATGACACATTTTGGTCCTGTGGGCATGACAGCAAGTTGGAGGCTGTCCCATGGAAGATGGAGCAAGCTGGTTTTCTCCTGTTCTAGGACTCAAGCAAATGGATCCAAGATGCAAGAAAGGAAATTCCAGCTAAACATCAGGAAGAACTTTCTGACAGTATGAGCTGTTCAACGGTGGAACAGACTCCCTTGGGAAAGTTGGGGACTCTCCTTCCTTGGAGGTTTTTAAGCAGAGGTTGGATGGCCATCTGTCATGGGTGCTTTAGTTGAGATTCCTGCATTGCTGGGGGTTGGACTAGATGACCCTCCGAGACCCTGCCAGCTCTATGATTCTATGATCAAATGCAAAAGAAAGAAGAAGAAAAGTTGTTGTTGTTGCTGTTGTTTGGTCGTTCAGTCATGTCCGACTCTTCGTGACCCCGTGGACCAGAGCACGCCAGGCACTCCTGTCTTCCACTGCCTCCCACAGTTTGGTCAAACTCATGTTCGTAGCTTCGAGAACACTGTCCAACCATCTCATCCTCTGTCGTCCCCTTCTCCTTGTGCCCTCCATCTTTCCCAACATCAGGGTCTTTTCCAGGGAGTCTTCTCTTCTCATGAGGTGGCCAAAGTCTTGGAGCCTCAGCTTCAGGATCTGTCCTTCCAGTGGGCACTAAGGGCTGATTTCCTTCAGAATGGAGAGGTTTGATCTTCTTGCAGTCCATGGGACTCTCAAGTGTCTCCTCCACTGAGAGCCAGTGTGGTGTAGTGGTTAAGAGCGGTAGTCACGTAATCTGGGTAACCGGGTTCGCGTCTCCGCTCCTCCACATGCAGCTGCTGGGTGACCTTGGGCCAGTCACAGTCTCTCAGCCCCACTCACCTCACAGAGTGTTTGTTGTGGGGGAGGAAGGGAAAGGAGAATGTTAGCCGCTTTGAGACTCCTTAAAGGGAGTGAAAGGCGGGATATCAAATCCAAACTCTTCTTCTTCTTCTTCTCCAGCACCAGAATTCAAAAGCATTAATTCTTTGGTGATCAGCCTTCTTTATGGTCCAGCTCTCACTTCCATACATCACTACTGGGAAAACCATGGCTTTAACTATATGGACCTGCCAAGCACTGGGCGTAAGGTTGCCATCTTTGGTCAGACAAAATACGGTACAGATCAGGCAAAAGAAGGGACAGGCCGGGGGGTGGGGATTGGGGGCCACACACACACTCACATGACACCAAATCCTCCCCTCACTTTGCAGAGGAGGGGTTCCCCACATATGACCTCCAGGGGGCGAGGGAGGGAGAGGACGCCACTCCTTCCCCCTTCTCTGTATTGTTGTTTGGGGCTGGCCAATCTCAAAAACAGGAAATATGGTGTCCTGTTTGAAGTCCAAATGGGACAGGGGACACTTTTGTCCAAAAAACAGGGCGATCCCATTTTTCTAGGGACGGGTGGCAACCCAAATGGGTGGGGCCCTTCTGCTGAGTGAGGACTCTGAAATCCTGCCTTGATAGTAAAAAGGTAAAGGACCCCTGGATGGTTAAGTCCAGTCAAATGTGACTATGGAGTTGCGGCACTCATCTCGCTTTCAGGCCAAGGCAGCCGGCGTTTGTCCACAGACAGCTTTCTAGGTCATGTGGCCAGCAGGACTAAACCGCTTCTGGTGCAACAGGACACTGTGACGGAAATCAGAGCGCACGGAAACGCCGTTTACCTTCCCTTCGCAGTGGTACCTATTTATCTACTTGCACTGGTGTGCTTTCGAACTGCTAGGTTGGCAGGAGCTGGGACAGAGCAACGGGAGCTCACCCCGTCGCCGGGATTCGAACCGCCGACCTTCTGATCGGCGAGCCCAAGAGGCTCAGTGGTTTAGACCACAGCTCAACACCCATCCCATGAGGCCAAAGGCAGCGGCAGGAATGTCTGATCATGGAGGGGGCAGGGGGAAAACACCCCGCAGAAACACATATATGCAAAAAAGCAGCTTTAGGAAGAATGCTATCTTGGGCTCGAAGGGAGCCTTGTCTAACCAAACAGCTCTATCTCTTCCATGGGAAGACAAACGGGGCTGAGGGAGAAGGAGTTGAGGCTGTCAAGGGAGACGCTTTGCTCTGGGCCTGAGTCACATTTTCGTGCGACAGCAACCACAAAGAACGCGAGGAGGCGATAAGGCGAGTTTGCAACTGAACGGGGGGGGGGGGGGGAGAGCACCAGCGGTTAAAAATAAAACATGTGACAATCCTGCGCCCGCTCGTTCCATAAGAGGTAACGGGAAAGGGAGCAGACCTCAAGTTGGGCAGAGCGAGACGGAGGTTTTCTCCTCGTTTATGGCGGCCATGTTGACACGCGGAGGGTTCTTGCCTCCAGCTAAGGTCTCGTCCATGCTGTCGTTTCATGAAGACAGAGAACTTCCTGTGACTTGCCTTTGCTTTATTGTCAGGATTTTCTCATACCAAGGTTACTCTGAAAAGGGAGAGGCCTAGGTAGGAGGAAACCCAGACTGAAGGAGGGGAGAGTGCGGACAGCAGAATGAACAGAGGTACTGAAAACTTACTCTCCACAAGGCTAGACACCCACCCACACACCCCACGTCTACGCAGGCTCAGGCTTTAGGCTTCAGGCTCGCCAAAGCCCAAGTTCAGGGTCTAGCTCAGTCGGCAGAGCATGAGACTCTTTATCTTAGGGTTGTGGGTTCGAGTCCCGTGTTGGGCAAAAGATTTCTGCATTGCAGGGGGTTGCACTAGATGACCCTCAGGGTCCCTTGCAAGCATGGGAGCCAACTCCCAGGGGCCGTAGGTGTTATGTACTGAAGTTCTCACCCTGGGCCAGCAGGGGGATACTGTAGCTAGTTATGCAAATAAGGGATCGAAAGTGACGTTCAGTGATTGGATAGTTTTAGAAAGTTGATACAGTTACGTTGTACTGGAGCTCTATATAAGCAGGCTGACTGCACCCTTCAGTTCAGTTCTGTCCTGGCCTGTGAATAAACAACAGCTGTTTGAAGAATTGCTGTGTCATCTGATATGCTCACCCACAACTTAACAGTAGGGGCTTTAGCCCCCACAATTTGAGATTTGAGGGGGCTGTGCCCCCACAAAGTTGATGGGCATTCCCATTCAAATGGTGTATGTGCACTGCCTCATGCGATCAATTATGTGGGACGAGGGCAACGATATTTTGTTATTCAAATTGGCACCCCTGCTTCCAAGTCTACAATTCTATGATTCTGTAACCGGGCACAGGGCAAGCTGGGTTTTCGTCAGGGTCCTCAGGAGGTCTCCGAGGCCAAACCCAAGACCCGGAGATGAGGCAAGCAAGAAACCACATTACACACTCTGTTCTGCTACTACTGACGTCACTCACAGTCACATTTCTCAGCTCTCTCTGGGCCTTTTACAATGGATCCATTGGGTCATTAATGGCCCATGGCAAACAGGAAACACAGACTATAGAGAGCAAGAGAGGCCCGGGCTGAAATTTAATTTAAATGCTCTAATGGCTTTTCATGGGAGGGAGGGAGAGAGAGGTTGGCCACTATGGATTAATCATCACAAGTTAGAAACAAAAGCTCATCAAGAAGGAAGCCGATGGGAATACGCTTTTTTCTGACAAATACTGGAAAGCCAAGGGCGCTGGACACACACGATGCACAGTACTGTATTTCTGGTACAGCACAGGGATGAAGAGAAGGCAACAGAAGATACACACACACACTGACATGCTTCACAGAGGAAATTAACTCCAGTGGCTGAGAGCCTGCGCAGGAAACGATGGCGGCAGATCTCGCTTCTGGAAATCGCTGGTGGGCTTAGATCAGAAAAAAGACTTAACTTGTGTGTCGGGAACTGTAGGAGAAACAGGCAATACAAGGCGAGCTTTGCTGTGTTAGGATAAGGAGGAGGCAAACCTTTGTTGAAATAACTCAAGAACTGGGACCCTTTTCACCCCAGGCGCCATATTCCCTTCCAGGGGCGGGGCCATGTCAGGGGTGGGCGGGGCCACAGACAAAAGCAGGCGGGACAAAAACAGGGGTGCACTGGGGTAACGTTTTGTAATATGGCACCCTGTGTGAGGCCAAAAATTGGTGCCCTGAAATGGATCTTCTAAATTTTGTGCCCCCTGCTCAGTGCCGGGCGGGGGGGGGGGGAGACACTTCCTGCACCACCCTAAACGGTTGACTTTTGACCTTTGTGCAGGAAGGGTGTCTCCCCCTCCTGCCACAGCAAGCTCTCCTCCTGCTGGTCTCCCAGGACCAGAAGCGGGCTGAAATGAGAGGATCAAAATCAGGCACACTGGCATAGTCTCAGATTGCTTGGGAAGGACCTGGGAAGGACAAAACAGTTGACTTTTGACCTTTGTGCAGGAAGACAGGCTGGTGAAGAAGACAGTGTTCTCCTCCTGCTGGTTTCCCAGGACCAGAAGCGGGCTGAAATGAGAGGATCAAAATCAGGCACACCGGCATAGTCTCAGATTGCTTGGGAATGACCTGGGGAGGAGACTTAGGCAGCTGAGGGAAGGCCTTCAGTCTCCACAAGTGCCACAGGACCTGCCGAGAAGAGTTGCTGTGCTCAGTAGGCCTAGCACTTCTGAGCAGACTTTGTTTCTCCTAATAGAGAGTTCACTTATCCCGTGAGATTTATTACTGACCCACTCCTGACACAAAAACACTCTGCTGCTTGTGGGGCGTATTTCGCTCCCAAAGCCCAAGGTTCCCTGTTCTTGCTTTAGAATTGCCAATACATGGGTGGCGCTGTGGTCTAAACCGCAGAGCCTAGGGCTTGCTGATCAGAAGGTCGGTGGTTCGAATCCCCGCAACGGGGTGAGCTCCCGTTGTTCGGTCCCTGCTCCTGCCAACCTACCAGTTTGAAAGCACGTCAAAGTGCAAGTAGATAAATAGGTACCGCTCTGGCAGGAAGGTAAACGGCGTTTCCGTGTGCTGCTCTGGTTCGCCAGAAGTGGCTTAGTCATGCTGGCCACATGACCCGGAAGCTGTCTGCGGACAAACGCCGGCTCCCTTGGCCTATAAAGTGAGATGAGCGCCACAACCCCAGAGTCATCCACAACTGGACCTAACGGTCAGGGGCACCTTTACCTTTTTCCTGGCAGCTGCACTGGACGTTGGCAGGAAAGTCCAATGCCATCCGCTAGATCTCTGGCCTTCAATTGGCAGGTCGTGGCCTGATCCCAGGTGGATCACAGCAGGAAGAAGAAGAAGAAGAGTTTGGATTTGATATCCCGCCTTTCACTCCCTTTAAGGAGTCTCAAAGCAGCTAACATTCTCCTTTCCTTTCCTCCCCCACAACAAACACTCTGTGAGGTGAGTGGGGCTGAGAGACTTCAAAGAAGTGTGACTGGCCCAAGGTCACCCAGCAGCTGCATGTGGAGGAGCGGGGAAGCGAACCCAGTTCACCAGATTACGAGTCCACCGCTCTTAACCACTACACCACACTGGCTGGTCCTGCTCATCTGGCTACTGTGCAGGTAGAAGGCAAAAGGTTCAGAAAAGGGGTTCCCTAATGCATATTCAGGTTAAAAGCCTCCCCGCCACTTCAAGTGCACTTTGGCATCCAGCAGGCAAGTCAATACTTCTTGTATCCAAGAACCCTTTCAACACTGGAGTGCGTACGGCCTGCTTTAAATGATTTATAGAAACCTCCACTCCGCACTAAATCGTCAGGCATTTAGCCAACAGGCAGAAAGCATCTTCCTTGTCTTCAGCTGCTGCAACAAGGCCTCTTCTGTGAGTGTGCTAATCCCGCAGGGCTGCCGCCACCGCAAGGCTTGTTCTTACTTGCAAAAATATCGCTGTGTTTTCGTCAACAGCCTGCCAACCGCACAGCTCAGGTGCTCAGCATCTGGGGCTCTAAGGCCAAGCGCCATCAACAAAGAGGCAAACTGGCAGACGTGCCGTAAGGGGGCAAATGGTGCCTCTGGCAACGGGTGCAAGCGACGGATTTGAGCGCAGTCAGAAAACAAACAAACCTGTGAGGATGAGCAGGACCAGCAAGCGAGGACGTGTACATATTGCTGCACAGGAGGACAAAACAGGAAACAAAGTCCCTTTCTTCTTCTTCTTCACCACGCAAACTGTATTCCTGACACAGATTCAACAAGGCCGCCTTCCAAAGTCAGTGTGGACACCAGAGGGATGCTTATGATGCCACTTTCATTGTTACCGGACATCTCCGGTTCATTTTGGACACAGCCATGTTGCAGGACCCCCTTGCAATGTCAGAAAGGCTTAGTGGAGCCTCCCTCTTCAAAGGCAGTCTACCTCTAAATGCCAGGTGCTGAAAGATGATGGGGAAAGCCGTTTGCCTTTATGCCCTATATTTTGGGGTGGGTTAGCCTGTTAGAAACAGCATGGGATACTAAGTCAGCCTCTCGCATCCCGGGGCCCATCAGACATTTCGGGTCACAATAACACCATCTGTCCAAACAAGCAAAACAGCTGTTGTTCAAGACATCTAGAACAGCACCAGTTGGAGAAGGATAAAAAGGTAAAGGGACCCGTGACAATTAAGTCCAGTCGCGGACGACTCTGGGGTTGCGGTGCTCATCTTGCTTTACTGGCCGAGGGAGCTGGCGTACAGCTTCCGGGTCATGTGGCCAGCAGGACTAAGCCGCTTCTGGCGAACCAGAGCAGCGCACGGAAACGCCGTTTACCTTCCCACCGGGGCGGTACCTATATATCTACTTGCACTTTGACATGCTTTCGAACTGCTAGGTTGGCAGGAGCAGGGACCGAGCAACGGGAGCTCACCCGCTCGTGGTGATTTGAACCGCCGACCTTCTGATCGGCAAGCCCTAGGCTCTGTGGTTTAACCCACAGCGCCACCCGCGTCCTGGAGAAGGATGCAATAGATCAATTAAATGAACTATTTTTTGCTAGGGGCCTGAAAGTTCAGGTAAATGGTAAAGGGACCCCTGACCATTAGGTCCAGTCGTGGCCGACTCTGGGATTGTGGCACTCATCTCACTTTACTGGCCTAGGGAGCCAGCATACAGCTTCCGGGTCATGTGGCCAGCATGACTGAGCCGCTTCTGGCAAACAGAGAAGCGGACAGAAACGCCATTTACCTTCCCGCTGGAGTGGTACCTATTTATCTACTTGCACTGCATGCTTTCGAACTGCTAGGTTGGCAGGAACAGGGACTGAGCAATGGGAGCTCACCTCGTTGCAGGGATTCGAACCACCGACCTTCTGATCGGCAAGCCCTAGGCTCTGTGGTTTAACCCACAGCACCACCTGCGTCCGGAGGTTCAGGACACCCATGCTATTTTATACCAAAAGCTGCTTTCGTTCTAAGTGCAGATGGGGCTCGTCAGCCTGGGAATGTGGCCCATCAAGGAGAAGGGAAACTCTGATCCTAACCCTCTGCTGCCTTGCAGAATATCTTTGGGAGAAGAAAAGGCTCCGGAGTAAACCCTACACAAATCTGAAGTTGTCCCTAAGGCGGTTGGATAGTGCCTTGTATGCCTCCTTCCATCAACTCCTGCAGCCAAGCTGGTGCCCAACATCTTGCTCAGCTTTCCGTTGGACCGCATCAGAGAGCCGATAGGGGGGTCTTGTCAACTGAGCAGCCCCGGACCTCCATCCACATTGCCCAGGCTTGCGCCCCAGGGAGCTCACTTCAGTGCTCCTAACACAGCCATTTGACTTCACCCCTGGAGGTGCACTCCATTGTCTCTTGAGACAGACATATGCCTGCAACAACAACTCTAGTTCTGGTGTGCTCACCAAATTACAGTGGTGCCTCGCAAGACGAAAAGAATCCGTTCCAGGAGTCTTTTCGTCTTGCGGTTTTTTTGTCTTGCGAAGCAAGCCCATTGACGGAGTAGCGCTATTAGCGCTATTGGCTAAAAAAGGGCTAAAAACGGCTTTTTTAGGGGGGGGGGATTAGCGGTTTTGCTGCTAAAATGCTTTTAGCAGCCTAGCGATTCAGAATAAGGGGTTTTGGAGGTTTTTTTCCCGTCATTTTTCGTCTTGCGAAGCAAGCCCATAGGGAAATTCGTCCTGCGAAGCGCCTCTGCAGACGGAAAACCCTTTCGTCTTGCGGGTTTTCCGTCTTGCGAGGCATTCGTCTTGTGGGGCACCACTGTACACTGGTACCTCGGGTTAAGTACTTAATTCATTCCAGAGGTCCGTTCTTAACCTGAAACTGTTCTTAACCTGAAGCACCACTTTAGCTAATGGAGCCTCCTGCTGCTGCTGCACCGCCAGACCACGATTTCTGTTCTCATCCTGAAGCAAAGTTCTTAACCCAAGGTACTATTTCAGGGTTAGCGGAGTCTGTAACCTGAAGCGTATGTAACCCGAGGTACCACTGTATTTAAATAAAGGAATGATAAAAGCTCAGAGGTACACACTGCCAGAATATGGAGGGTCTGTTTATTATGTGAAGGAACATAAGGAAGGTGAAATAACCGCAGTGTAGGCATTCTTCAGAACAGGGGTGGGGAAACTGTGTTGTTGGACTCCAAGTCCCATCATGCCTCAACACCATCCAAGCTGGCCGGGGCTGATGGGAGTTGGAGTCCAGCAACACCTGGAGGGCTACAGATTCCCCATCCCCGCTTCTGAGCAACCACGTCTTTTGCTGTCTTTGTGTCGCCTTTGGGGGAACGCTCCGATTTGCATGGTTGGTGGGGGGGGGGAGAGTATCTGAGCTGCGGCCCTCCCCATTCAAATGGAGACTTCTCTATTTTTCTGGCTTCCAGCACCTCCCTGGTGCTCCTCCTCTATTTCGCCTCCGTGTTTGTCAGAGTCCAAGGGCAGGTTCAACCCCTCGGGACGGTTCATCCCCACAATGTGACACTGAGGCAGCATCTCCTCCAGCAGGATCCGAACCAATTCTTTGTGGCGGACGGAGGGCAGGTCAGAGACATCCAAGAACCTGAGATTCCTGAAAGGACAAGAGAGGGAGGGTTCATAAAGCCATTTGCACAGCCTCCTGCCCATGTGCAATGCTCGTGGCAATGATCACTTTGCACATTTTTACCAATAGAGAGCAAAAAAAAGCAAGGATGGCTTTCAAGCCCTATACAGCCCAGGACCCTCGTACCTATGGGACCGCCTCTCCTGGTATGTCCCACAGAGGAACTTACGGTCTTCAAACAAAAACATCCTGAAGGTCCCAGGCCACAGAGAAGTTAGGCTGGCCTCAACTAGAGCCAGGGCTTTTTCGGCTGTGGCTCCAATCTAGTGGGACTTGACATCTTTCCACAGGGACTGCAAGACAGAGCTGTTCCACCAGGCCTTTGGTCAGGGCACAGCCTGACTCCCTCCTTTGACAATCTTCACAGAACTTTAGCCTAATGGTTGCCATCAATTTGAGTTGAATTAATTTTATAATTAATTCAGTGTGGTGTAGTGGCTAAGAGCGGTAGTCTCGTAATCTGGGGAACCGGGTTCGTGTCTCCACTCCTCCACCTGCAGCTGCTGGGTGACCTTGGGCCAGTCACACTTCTCTGAAGTCTCTCAGCCCCACTCACCTCACAGAGTGTTTGTTGTGGGGGAGGAAGGGAAAGGAGAATGTTAGCCGCTTTGAGACTCCTTAAAGGGAGTGAAAGGCGGGATATCAAATCCAAACTCTTCTTCTTCTCCGCCAGTGTTTCCTTTTTTAAAAAAGGAATATTTATTTGATTTCAGAAAAAATAAACTAATAATAATAATATTAATAATAATAAATGTTTATTTGTATCCCGCCCTCCCTGGCAGAGACTGGGCTCAGGGCGGCTAACATGAAATTAAATGATTTTAGAATGTTGTACTATTTTATTGTTGTTAGCTGCCCTGAGCCCGGCTTCAGCTGGGGAGGGCGGGATATAAATAAAATTTATTATTATTATTATTATTATTATTATTATTATTATTATTATTATTTCAGCAGAGTTGTAGTGATGTATGGAAGTGAGAGCTGGAGCATAAAGAAGGCTGGTCCCCAAAGAATTGATGCTTTTGAATTATGGTGCTGGAGAAGACTCTTGAGCAGGCATCCCCAACCTTCAGCCCTCCAGATGTTTTGGACTACAATTCCCATCATCCCTGACCACTGGTCCTGTTAGCTAGGGATCATGGGAGTTGTAGGCCAAAACATCTGGAGGGCCAAAGGTTGGGGATGCCTGCTCTTGAGAGTCCCATGGACTGCAAGAAGATCAAACCTATCCATTCTGAAGGAAATCAGCCCTGAGTGCTCAATGGAAGGACAGATCCTGAAGCTGAGGCTCCAAGACTTTGGCCACCTCATGAGAAGAGAAGACTCCCTGGAAAAGACCCTGATGTTGGGAAAGATGGAGAGCACAAGGAGAAGGGGACGACAGAGGACGAGATGGTTGGACAGTGTTCTTGAAGCTACCAGCATGAGTTTGACCAAACTGCGGGAGGCAGTGGAAGACAGGAGTGCCTGGCGTGCTCTGGTCCATGGGGTCACGAAGAGTCAGACATGACTAAATGACTCAGCAACAACAACAAGACTTGACGGTAGATTAAACACCCAAAGCCGTAATGGATTAATCAGGGGGGATTTTAATGAGGGTTCTGGTGTGTGGCCAATTAATCAGTTGCAGAAATCAGTTAACCACAATTTGGTTGAGTAAAACAGTGCCCCAATTAGCTAAGCCAAATACTAATTTAGCCTTTATGAAAACTAATCTTAGCCCTTATGCAAGACGGCAAACGTAATCTTAGAACAAGGCCTCCTCTAAGCCGTGACACACACACACATCATGTCTCAATGCAAGGACGTTGTTTCTTTTAAAATACAGGTGCAGAAGCGTGTTCATGGTTATAACCCATGATTGAATGCTATGTTTCCTGGTTCACCGTAGGCTAGGTAGAGGGATAATATCGGGGATAAACCCTTTTATGATATTACATCCTTGAATATCCTTCAGTGTGATTTCAACAAAGTTATGTGATTTATTTATTTTTGCTATTGTGTTTTTACTTGGGTGGGTTGGAAGCCATTTCAGGACTTTCTGCAGTGAGGAGAGAAATTTAAATTTCGTAAACAGAAGCCTAAACTAGGGACTCGCACCCAGGGACTGAATACAGAATCCCTTGAGATGCTTCCTGGGTCATGACAGGTCTTCTACCAGTGCTGCTCCATCGCTCTTCCTCAGGTGATGTTCATTAGCTGAAATAAGTCCTATGAGTGCCTCTCACGTGGCTGGATGGACGGGGCGTTGCAGAAATGTCTATTTTGTACATGGCTGGAATGTAGCCCTGTAGTGCAAAGGTGAAAGCCCCATCTGTTGCCCTGCCGACTTTTTGCCTCTGCCCCCACCCATAAGGGGGGGACATAGGTGGCGCTGTGGGTTAAACCACAGAGCTTAGGACTTGCCAATCAGGTCGGCGGTTCGATTCCCCACGATGGGGTGGGCTCCCATTGCTCGGTCCCTGCTCCTGCCAACCTAGCAGTTCGAAAGCACATCAAAGTGCAAGTAGATAAATAGGTACCGCTCTGGCGGGAAGGTAAACGGCGTTTCCGTGCGCTGCGCTAGTTTGCCAGAAGCGGCTTAGTCCTGCTGGCCACATGACCCGGAAGCTGTACCTCGGCCAGTAAAGCGAGATGAGCGCCGCAACCCCAGAGTCGTCCGCGACTGGACCTAATGGTCAGGGGTTTCTTTACCTTTACCACCCATAAGGACATGTGTCCACTGGGCTGAAGAAGAACTGCCCACTCCCATTTTAAAAAAATACTACAGGCAAATTTAACCAATTAACCCAAGGTTCCTTTAGCTAGTCCTGCTTTTAATCTGCGGGGCCAGTGGCGTAGCGTGGGTTGTCAGCACCCGGGGCAAGGCAAGTAATTTGCACCCCCCCCCCCCCCGCTGCACTGTCC
This sequence comes from Podarcis tiliguerta, assembly GCF_965153285.1. Taxonomy (NCBI): domain Eukaryota; kingdom Metazoa; phylum Chordata; class Lepidosauria; order Squamata; family Lacertidae; genus Podarcis; species Podarcis tiliguerta. The sequence continues at coordinate 78,800,638 of NC_139541.1, forward strand.
CTCCCCCAGATAGTCCCTCGCTCTCTCTCCGCACCGCACCACACCGCACGCCTGGCACCCCCCCCCCACAGTGGGCGGTGACCCGGCGGCTCGGATCGGATTCGCACAGCCAGCACTACAGTGAGAGAGAGTGAGTGAGCCAGGTAGGGGCAGAGAGCTGCGAGTGCGAGCACCCCCCCCCCATATGTTGCGCCCGGTGCGGCTGGCCCCCCCTGCACCCCCCACGCTACGCCACTGTGCGGGGCTTCAGGTTAACTTACATGATCCACCACCCCAAGCATTTTTTTTTAAGCCTGCTTTGTGTTTACTCTGATAATATTTTTTAAAAATACGCTTTTTGTATTTTCTACTGTATTACTTGTTTGGTCCTGGTAAATCGCTTTGGGACTTATGAGCAACGCACAAATTCAACAAACCAGATCGGCTAGCTTTCTGGAGTATTACTAAAACAGAGAATTATGAAGGTTGTGAAGATACAGTGCCTCTGAATGTGGAGGTTCCATTTAGCAGTGATGGCTAACAGCCCTCAGCAGCTTGGCTGCTCTATAAATGTTGCTTAATCCTTTTAAAAATAAGTAAACAAACAAACACCCAAGCTGGTGGAATTTTGTTGTTGTTGTTTAGTCGTTTAGTCGTGTCCGACTCTTGGTGACCCCCTGGACCAGAGCAGGCCAGGCCCTCCTGTCTTCCATTGCTTCCTGCAGTTTGGTCAAACTCATGCTGGTAGCTTCGAGAACACTGTCCAACCATCTCGCCCTCTGTCGTCCCCTTCTCCTTGTGCCCTCCATCTTTCCCAACATCAGGGTCTTTTCCAGGGAGTCTTCTCTTCTCATGAGGTGGCCAAAGTCTTGGAGCCTCAGCTTCAGGATCTGTCCTTCCAGTGAGCACTCAGGGCTGATTTCCTTCAGAATAGATAGGTTTGATCTTCTTGCAGTCCATGGGACTCTCAAGAGTCTCCTCCAGCACCAGAATTCAAAAGCATCAATTCTTTGGCGATCAGCCTTTTTTATGGTCCAGCTCTCACTTCCATACATCACTCACTTCCATACATCACTACTGGTGGAATTTTAGTGGCAGGGAATTCCATAAGCTAATGACAGGCTGTGGGGAGCAACATTTCCTTTTCTCAGTCCTGAAGTTCCTGCCATTCAGCATCATGGGGCAGTCCTGAATAGTCGGCCCGAAACAACCAAAAGGGGAAATCACCTTTGGGAAACTGGCGACACTGTGGGTGGCAGAGAGGCTAAAGGAACAGCTCATCTGCAACGGCCACACCCTGTCCTGACTCAGGGTTGCAATTCAAGGAAGATGCTCCATGACCTGAATCTCTTCCAGATTGTCCTGATTTCCTAGTTGTCTCTGCCTGACTCACGGCAGCTTTAATAATAATAATAATAATAATAATAATAATAATAATAATTTTTTATTTATATCCCGCCCTCCCCAGCCGAAGCCAGGCTCAGAATGGCTAATAACAATAAATGTAATATAGCATTCTAAAATCAATTCATTCTAAAATCAATTCAAAATCAAATTAATGGCAACCATTGACTAGTGTTCTGTGAGGATTACCAAAGGATGGGGTCAGACTGTGCCTTGGCCAAAGGCCTGGTGGAACAGCTCTGTCTTGCAGGCCCTGCGGAAAGATGTCAAGTCCCGCAGGGCCCTAGTCTCTTGTGACAGAGCGTTCCACCAGATCGGGGCCACGGCCGAAAAAGCCCTGGCTCTGGTAGAGGCCAGCCTAACCTCCCTGTGGCCCTTGATCTCTGATATATTTTTGTTTGAAGACCGTAAGGTCCTCCATGGGACATACCAGGAGAGGTGGTCCCGTAGGTACGAGGGTCCTAGGCCATATAGGGCTTTAAATGTTAAAACCTTGAAAGTGCTTCCCTCGCCTTTTGGTCCACATGGTCTAGATCAGGGACAGGCAAACCTTCCAAACGCTTCCAGACTACAACTCCCATCATCCTTTGCAACTGTTGGGAACCGTAGTCCAACAAGTCCTGGCAGGCCACAGGTTCTCCATCCATAAGAAGAGCCTGCGGGATCAGGCCAGGGGGCACATCTAATCCAGCCTCCTTTTCTCACAGGGACCATCCAGGGCCTCCGGTGGGAAACCACCAAGCGGTACTCGAACACAGGACCCCTCGTTCCCTCCTGTGGTTTCCGGTAATTGGTATTCAGCAAACATTGCTGCCTCCATCCTTCAGATCAAGGGCAAAAGGTGAGTTGAGCAGCTAAAGGCAGGAGCATATTTAGACAACTAGGATCCGAATCCTTCCTTGCAAGCTTTCAGTGCCAAACGTGCTTCCACAAACTCAGAGTAATGAATTAAGACTGGTACACATGAAAAACAAGTGTGTGTGTGTGTGCGTGCGCGTGTGTGCGTGTGTGTCTTTCATGTGTACCAGTTTTAATCCATTACTCTGTGGAAGCAGGATTTAAGAACATTGAACAAATATATTACAACAATGGAAGGATGTATATTTAATTGAAATTTTGAATGGTATTATTCCATAGTATTAAGTACACATAGAATGTAAACATTATTATTATTATTATTATTATTATTATTATTATTATTATTTTATTTATATCCCGCCCTTCCCGGTTCAGGAAACCAGGCTCAGGGCGGCTAACAACAAATTTAAAACACTTAATTGATGCTACAAAAAAAACCAACAGCATAAAATACGGTATAAAGCATAAATAACAATAAAATCAAAAATCAATTTGGGGGGAAATCCATCCAATAAACATTAGATGATAACCAGGGCTAGCTAGCTAAATTAGTCCTATTTGGGCCAGCAAGGAGGCCAGGGGAGAATTAGCTTTGGGATCCCAGAGCGGGTAATCTTCACAAAAAGGGGAGGGGGAAGGAAGGAAGGGTAACAAAAGATCAGGCCAGGTTCAAACTGAAAGCCAGGCGGAATAGTTCTGTCTTACAGGCCCTGTGGAAGGAAGTTAAATCCTGCAGGGTCTTGGTCTCATGGGACAGAGCATTCCACCAGGTCGGAGCCATCACTGAGAAGGCCCTGGCCCTGGTGGAGGATAATCTAACTTCCTTAGGGCTCGGGACCTCTAAACTATGATTATTCATGGACCTTAAGGTCCTCCAACAAATGTGTAAATATAAAGAAAATATAGAGAAACCAGAAGGAGGAGGGAGGGAAGTACAAACTTGTTTAGAGTTAAAGTATTAAGGTTAAAAATAATAAGGTATGTATTATGTATTACGATGGTGAAATTTGTAAAATCTGTAAAACCAATAAAGATCATTTAAAAAAAAAAAAAGAGGTCAGGATGCTGAACTCGATGGGTCCCTGGCCTGATCCTGCAGACTCTTCTTACGGATGGAGAACACAAAGGGAGAAGCAAACTACAATTTCAGCTGCTTGCGCCACATCAGACCAGAGGAGGGAACTTCTGACCAACAGGCCAAGTTCGTCCCACCAGCCTGTTTTCCTCAAATCGTGCCCACTTCTCCCTCAGCTGTCATCATATGTAGGCCCTCCACTTCTCCCCTTACCGTCCTACTGGATTTTCATAACTTGTGGCATGTTTCTCTCGAAACCCAGATTTGTTAGTGGCGTAGCATTTCTGCTTTGTGAGGGAAACAAACCATAAGTCTGGACTGGGCATTATGACAAAGCAGACAATGGCTTGTTTCCCAGCAGTAACAGGAGTGTGTGCATGTGTGTGTGTGTGAGAGAGAGAGAGAGAGAGAGAGAGAGGGTGTGTTTGTGTGAAGTGCTTGCAAGCCAATTTTGCGAGCACTGCACTAGCACATCAAGCCATCGTTTATTTTAACTAAGGATTCTTGAGATTATTGTGAGCCAGGCCATTGCCTGCCGGAGCACTTAGTCAACAACCTGCTCTTTCTCGCTCCGGGCAAGGCAAATGAGGGGATGGCAAGGCTTTCAAGTTTCACAGCTGTCTCTCTGGCAGGTTAGCACAGAGCTGCCATTGCCAACCAGGTGCCCCCCACTCTGAACTACAGCTCCCATCAGCCCCAGCCGTAGACTGGCACAGAGGAAGTCTGCAAATCCACTGGGGCTGATTTTGCCAGTACAAATTTTGCCAGTACAAGCCCTGATTTTGCCAGTACAAATTTTGCCAGTACAAGCCCCTCTGTCACGGGCCAGGGGTCAGCTTCTCCTGTTGAACTGCAGCCTGAATGTAGGGGTGCAAATATCCAGAGTGCGGGGGTCAGGTGGGATTGCTATGAGGAATTATGAAAAATGAAGGAAGCCATTGTGTCCGCGATGAAAACATTGCGTTGACTGGGTTTGATTCATTGACAATGGTTTCTGATCGAATCCCACAAGAATCTCCACCTCGGCCATTTGCTTTCTCTACACCTGACAGACACGTATAAGTATTCTAAAACACAGGCCAGTTGTTCATCAGGCATCCTGGGTCATAAATATATAAAAGGATGTCATATAGAGGAGGGAGAAAGGTTGTTTTCTGCTGCTCCAGAGAAGCGGACACGGAGCAATGGATCCAAACTACAAGAAAGAAGATTCCACCTAAACATTAGGAAGAACTTCCTGACAGTAAGAGCTGTTTGACAGTGGAGTTTGCTGCCAAGGAGTGTGGTGGAGTCTCCTTCTTTGGAGATCTTTAAGCAGAGGCTTGACAACCATATGTCAGGAGTGCTCTGGTGGTGTTTCCTGCTTGGCAGGGGGTTGGACTCGATGGCCCTTGTGGTCTCTTCCAACTCCAGGATTCTATGATTCTATAAAGATAGAAGGTAGCTTTGATACAGTTTAATCTTTAGATAGATCTTAAGGGCCAGGAAGAGAGTTCACAAGAAGATAGTAAATACTGCCTCTCCTGTTTATGACCTCCGGGGTTTTGCTGAATGCATTCCTCCTTTTATTCTTATTTTATTTACTCTGAACTACATATGCATGCTTGAGTAAGAAATAGTTTCTTTGTAGTTAAAAGAATTTCTTCTGATCTTGTCCTATGTGGGGGTTTTGAAATGCTCAGAGGAAATCAGATTGGTTCTTACGAACACTGTGTAAGAAGTTCTTTTGTGAATAAAACGACCTGGGCTGAGGGGTGGAGAGGAATTATTATACACACTCCTCCCAGAGTCTTGCTGGTCAGGCCTCGTGTGTATTTTATTAATAAGAGTCCAATCCTTCCTTGCTCTGGGAATGCTACACCTGAAGGAGGAGAATGCATTGTGACTGCAGCTGATCAGCCTTCGAGGACACGGAAGAGAAGGCGCTGATGAGAACCAGCTGGTTTCAGCCTTCTTAAACACAGCTCTCTCTCTTAAACACAAGAAGAACTACCAACACTGGAAGAATGGAGAATGAAAATGATGGACTTTGCAGAACTGGATAGAATGACAGGAAGAATTAGGAATCGACGAGATCAGAGATTTATTGAAGAATGGGAAAAATTTTCAGAATATATGCATAATTTAAGTGAAAAACAAATAACGCTTGTAACGTTTAGCGAAGCTTTGTAAAAAAGAAAGTTAAAATTATGGATTGAAAGCAGATTTAATTTAAGAAGTAGATAAGAACTAAGAAATGTGTGGGAAATTGAGAAGGGAAGGAGTACCAGCCAAGTTGAGGGAAGTCAAAAAAGAGAGAATGGTTTTATAAATTGTTTGAATTGTATTAATTTGTCTTATTTGTAAACTGAATAAAAATTATATTAAAAAAAATAAAATAAACACAGCTCTCAGCAGCAGTCAGGTGCTGGAAGCAACGCCTGTGGTTCCTGGCCCTACCTTTCATTTGACCCTTGGGCTCTGTGATCGTCTGCATTCCCTGACCTCTGGACTGGACCTCTGACTTTGTATCTGGATTCTGCTCTCAGGCAAGAGACTCCTAGCCCCTGCTTGCTAGGCACCGCGACTCGGACCCCCTTGGACTGACTGGTACTCACTCGAGCTGGTGGAGGCAGGCCAGGCCCCTCTCCGTGACCTGCGGGCACCCAGCCAGCGAAAGCTCCTGCAGGGTGTCTGCAAAGTTGTGAAGGCGACTCAGACTCCAGTCGTCGATGTAGGGGCACCTGCTGAGGTCCAGCTGCTTCAGGTTTCTTTGGTTGACTGCGGGAGGGCGGGCGGGAAGGAAAAGCAGGTTTGTAAACTGGCTGCGGCCAATCTGCATCTAGCCCAACCCCCATACTGGCAATGCCTGCCAGTATGTAATGTGGTCCAGACAGGTGCATGCTCAGTGCTAAAAAGAGATACAAATCAGAACTCTGCAACCCTATTATGATGATGTATTTATACCCTGCCTTTTTCTCTGACAGGGACTTAAAAGTAAAAACATAGCAGCTCTGTAGCATCTAACAAATTTATTGTGAAGGGGCGGTGAGGGGGAGGGAAGAAGTATTGTCCAGAGCCCAAATCTATCAGATGCATGATAGATATTTGATAATACATAGCCATTTCCTTTCCTACACCACCCCTCCACCCATATAATAATTTATAATAATTTATTACTTATACCCCGCCCATCTGGTTGGGCTTCCCCAGCCACTCTGGGTGGCTTCCAACACAATATTAAAATACAGTAATAGATCAAACATTAAAAGCTTCCCTAAACAGGGCTGCCTTCAGATGCCTTCTAAAAGTCTGATAGTTGTTGTTCTCTTTGACATCTGATGGGAGGGCGTTCCACAGGGCGGGTGCCACTACCAAGAAGGCCATCTGCCTGGTTCCCTGTAACTTGGCTTCTCGCAGTGAGGGAACCGCCAGAAGGCCCTCAGCACTGGACCTCAGTGTCCATATGATTGTTGTATCACCAGAAAAAAATCACTGGCTACTGCAGGTCAGTTCTATGTCCAGGGCAGCTGTCTACCAGCTCCATCTAGTATGCCGACTTGAGACCCTGCCTGCCTGCGCACTGTCTTGCCAGAGCGGTACATGCTCTGGTTATCTCCCACTTGGACTACTGCGATGTGCTCTACGTGGGGCTGCCTTTGAAGGTGACTTGGAAACCACAACTAATCCAAGATGTGGCTGCCAGACTGGTGACTGGGAGTGGCCACCAGGACCATATAACACCAGTCCTACTGGATCTTCACTGGCTCCCAGGATGTTTCCAAGCACAATTGAAAGTGTTGGTGCTGACTTTTAAAGCCCTAAACGACCTCAGCCCTGTATACCTGAAGGAGCGTCTCCACCCCCATCATTCAGCCCTCACAGTGAGATCCAGCTCTAAGTGGTGGTTCCCTCACTACAAGATGTGAAGCTGCATCTGTAGTGGCACCCGCCTTGTAGAACGCCCTCCCATCAGATGTCAAGGAGATAAAGAACTACAAAACTTTAGGAAGACATCTGAAGGCAGCCTTGTTCAGGGAATGTTTTCTAAAATTTGATGTTTTATTATGTTTCTATGAAACCATTGACCCCCTGCAGGTGAGGCTTGCTGATCTCCCGGTAAAGCAAAAACTCGACCTTCTCCTGTTAGGCAAAGACCACAAGACAACCCAGATTGTCGCCAGATTCTGCGCACAGATCTGTAGTCACAGATCATCCCCTGAATCTGGTTTGTTAAGAAAATTCCCAAACCCGGATCCACGGGCGACTTTGGGTCATTTCTCTAAGGCAGTCTATTTTAAAGTTTTTTTGTGTTTATATGCCTATCGCACTTTTAAACTTAAAATCCATTGTTGTATATTGTTTTAAATGTTTCGTTTTGCTATTGGGATTGTAGTTTGTGTTTTCTCAAGCTAGTCTCTGACCGTAATAAATTTCATGTTTCGTGTATGTTTTTATGTGTTGGAAGCCGCCCAGAGTAGCTGGGGAAACTCAGCCAGTAGGGTGGGGTATCAATAATAAAATTATTACTGGTATTATTGAATTTTCCTGTTAGAAAGCAACTATCATACAAAGCTATGTTGTGACTGCACTTAGAATACCGTGTGTGTACTGTACAACCTCGCCTGAAAAACTCGCCCTGCTTGTGCCCTGCTAGGGGGTTGGGCTGGTGCAAACGGGACGAAGAATGCCAACGTACAACTCTAATTGTATCACTTCAAAAAGGAGATTGCAGAGTTGGAAAAGGTTCAGAAAAGCACAACCAGAAGCGATCAAGCAGGATGGAACAATTTCTCTAAGAGGAAAGTTTGCAGCGCCAGGGACTTCTCAGTTTGGAGAAACGGCGAGGCGACATAACAGAAGTTTATAAAACTACACGTGGCCTGGAGAAAGTGTGAGGGGAAATGTTTTGCTCTGTCTCTCTGCTGCACTAGAACTAGAACTTGTGGCTGCATTTTTGAAGATCCAGGACAGCTAAAAAGGAAGGGCTTCTTCCTGCATCGCTTTTCCAGAGCTCACTGAGAAGAGGGACCGATTGTTAAACCACTCTGTAAAGTGTAGGGATCTCCTTACAACTCTCAGCACCCTGAACAAACTACAGTTCCCAGAATTCTTTGGGGGGAACCATGGCTGCTTAAAGTGGTGTAAGAGTACAGTGGTACCTCGGGTTACATACGTTGCAGGTTACAGACTCCGCTAACCCAGAAATAGTGCTTCAGGTTAAGAACTTTGCTTCAGGATGAGAACAGAAACCGTGCTCCGGCGGCACGGCAGCAGCAGGAGGCCCCATTAGCTAAAGTGGTGCTTCAGGTTAAGAACAGTTTCAGGTTATATATGGACCTCCGGAACGAATTAAGTACCACATTTTTTGCTCTATAAGACGTGCCAGACCACAAGACGCACCTAATTTTTGGAGGAGGAAAACAAGAAAAAAATATATTCTGAATCTCAGAAGCCAGAACAGCAAGAGGGATGGCTGTGCGGTGAAAGCAGCAATCCCTCTTGCTGTTCTGGCTTCTGTGATAGCTGCGCAGCCTGCATTTGCTCCATAAGACGCACACACATTTCCCCTTACTTTTTAGGAGGGAAAAAGTGAGTCTTATAGAGCAAAAAATATGGTACTTAATACATTTAATGTATTGTGCAAATGGGGCCCAGGAGAAAGTGGTAAGATCAGTAAGGGGAAGGGGTGTCCTAGGAGAGAGGGACAGAGGAGGCCCAGATTCCTTATCTTCTGTGATGACCCCTTTAGCTACTTTTTTAAAAAGAAGGCTACGAAGGTGTGGGGGATTTAACTAAAATTGGGGGATTCAGGTGGGGGGAGGAGGCTTGCAGATTTAATCTACAGCCCCCTGTCTTCTCCCCCTATAATTTAACAGCTGCTTGAAACTGCTGTGGGGGTAGGAGGACGGATACATTTGAACCCAGAGCCTCCAGCTGCCTATTCCTGCAGCGAGGACAACACAGGTCCGTCCACCTGGAAGCCCTCTGGACACTCAAAAGCACAACGTCTTATTACCCAGGTTATCCAGGCCTTCGTAGTTGATGATGGAGCCGCTGAGGTTGGCTCCTTCCAAGCAGGCGTCTTTATCTTGTAGGAAAACCAAGCCGCCCTTCTGGTCCTCCCATTCCGTTTTGCCCCGGAGCCTGAAACAAAAATCATGTTGCTTTGTTACAACCCGTTCTTGTAGGTGGTTCTTTCACGGGGCAGCTTCAGCAAAAGGCAGGAAGCAGAGGGCGCGTGTGTGTGCGTGAGGGGTGTAAAACTGGCAGGATTTTTCAGATAATCCTATGGGACCGCCTCTCCTGGTATGTCCCACGGAGGATCTTACGGTCTTCAAACAAAAACATCTTGGGAGATCCCGGGCCACAGGGAGGTTAGGCTGGCCTCAACCAGAGCCAGGGCTTTTTCGGCTGTGGCCCCGATCTGGTGGAACGCTCTGTCTGCCTTGCGGGACTTGACATCTTTCCGCAGGGCCTGCAAGACAGAGCTGTTCCACCAGGCCTTTGGCTAAGGCACAGTCTGACCCCCTCCTTCGGTAATCCTCATAGAACTCTAGCCCAATGGTTGCCATTAATTTGACTCTGAATTGATTTTAGAATTGAATTGATTTTATAATGTATTTCAATTAATTGATTGTGATTTTATGTAAATTGTGTTATTTTTACTGTTGTTAGCCACTCTGAGGCCCGGCTTTAGCTGGGGAGGGCAGGATATAAATAACTTCTTCTTCTTCTTCTCATCATCATCATCATCATTTCAGAATCTGGCTTTTTCTCTCTACAGAATTTGGGTGCTGGCGTTTTTTGTAAGACCATTCTTAGGTTCGGACACTTAACAGGTTCTAACTTTGAGAGAAGCTCAGAGAAGGCTGGCAAGGGAAAAGGGCCTTTTCTGGTCCCCATTATGGCATGTTCTACCTAGTGATTTCCACTTGGCTCCTTGGCAGGTAAAGGTAAAGGGACCCCTGACCGTTAGGTCCAGTTGCAGACAACTCTGGGGTTGCGGTGCTCATCTTGCTTTACGGACCAAGGGAGCCGGCGTACAGCTTCCGGGTCATGTGGCCAGCATGACTAAGCCGCTTCTGGCGAACCAGCGCAGCGCACAGAAACGCCGTTTACCTTCCCGCCGGAGTGGTACCTATTTATCTACTTGTACTTTGATGTGCTTTCGAACTGCTAGGCTGGCAGGAGCAGGGACCGAGCAACGGGAGCTCACTCCGTCGCGGGGATTCGAACCGCTGACCTTCTGATCAGCAAGCCCTAGGCTCTGTGGTTTAGACCACAGCGCCACCTGCTCTATCCAGGCATGCTCTACCTAGTTATTTCCACCTGGCTTCTTGGCAGGTAGCACCAGGTAAAAACTTAACCTTTTCTCAGAGGTCTTTGACTGCCTTAGGTAATACGGTTTGCTGTTAGCTGTGCTGCCAAGTTTTTCTGCTACTGATATGGTGGCTTCCTTTGTGCATTTTTTTTTAATCGCATGTGTTTTTATGCTAATACGCTTCTACTGCAACATATTTTTACCAGTTAATATCCAACTGAAGCCAGAACTCTTTCTTTTAGGGCTAACTGAAATACAGTTAGAAAAGGATTATGGACAATTACTCCAATATATGATTACTGCGACGAGACTACAGCACGCAAAAAGATGGAAAGACCCACTATAGAATAATGACTGATAAAATTATTGGACTTGGCTGAGATGGCTAAGCTAACATGTTTAATTAGAGAAAAATCACTACTAACATTTGTTAAGGATTGAAAATTTCTTAGGGACTTTCTGCCTGAAAGAGAAAATGAACTTGTAATATATGGATTTTAAGACTGAAAAAAATATACTGGTTTATAGAAGAGAGAATGGTTGGATCTTAAAAAATAAAAGTCATATGTAACTGCAGAGAGTCAGAACTCCTTTTTTCTACTCTATCTTTCATTAGTTTTTTTCCTTTTCCTTTTCTCTTGCATTCTCTTCTTTATATTTCTCCTTTTCTTGTACTTCCTTCTTTCTGACTTTGCTCTTTATCTCTGTTTTATCTCAGCATATTATATAAAAAGATACTTTACAATGGGTATGTATTTCTGTATATCTCTGAATAACTACCAATGAATAAAATTGATTGATAAATTTATTGAACAACAAAAAAAGGGCAACGTATTTTTACCTATGCTTTGAAATACATTGCATGTATTTTTGTATAACAAGAAGCTCAGCAAACAATGGCTATGTTTGTTTAAAAGCCTTTTCTCTCTCCTTTCCTGAGGGGTTTTTCTAGAGGTGGTTTTAAATGCACGAGTGCCTGGGATCAACAAAATGGCTCCCACAGAAAACTGGCAGAACAAGCCGCCCTCCCAGTTTTATTCTAGCTGCCTTGGGCTATAAAACTGGAAGGAACATCAAAGAAAACACCAAGAGGGAATCTATAGAGGCCCTCAGGGGATCAAGAGTCTCTGAGAAGATCCTCAGGTAACTCCCACAATGCAGTGCTTTGGCCAGGGCACGTTTGACATACCTAATGCTTCCCTTCAAAGCCAGGACAAAGACGGCAGCTGCGATATTTTCCCCGAAATGGTTCTTCGCCTGGATGTTGTACCTGAGGGTCAAGTTGGGACATGTTAGTCATTCAAATCCCTTGTAACCGGCTCTTTGTCGTTCACCCGATCCCACATTAAAGGAGGGCATTAAAACAAAACAAACAAACAAACGTGGTCTAAAGCTACTCTGAGACGGTAGGAAGCTCACTTTATGACGCTCATTTTACAATCGCTCTTTCCTTTCCAACTTTACCTCCATCTTCCTCCGCACTGAGCTCTCCAAGGGCAGCACGGAGACGTAAGCAAGGTTGGAAATTCTGATATACAGTGGTACCTCAGGTTACATACGCTTCAGGTTACACACTCCGCTAACCCAGAAATAGTGCTTCAGGTTAAGAACTTTGCTTCAGGATGAGAACAGAAATCGTGCTCCGGCGGCGCAGCAGCAGCAGGAGGCCCCATTAGCTAAAGTGGTGCTTCAGGTTAAGAACAGTTTCAGGTTAAGTACGGACCTCCGGAACGAATTAAGTACTTAACCTGAGGTACCACTGTACAGTCATACCTCTTGTTACGTTTGCTTCAGGTTGCGTGTTTTCAGGTTGCGTCCTGCGGCAACCTGGAAGTACCAGAAAGGGTTACTTCCGGGTTTCGCCGCTCGCGCATGCGCAGACGTGCAAAATGATGTCACACGCATGCACAGAAGCGGTGAATCGCGACCTGTGCATGCGCAGACGCGGGTTGCGTTCTGCTCATGTTGCGAACGGGGCTCCGGAACGGATTCCATTCGCTACCAGAGGTACCACTGTATAAGCTAGGGGCCAAATGGCTCCTTAAACCGCAGTTACAGTTACCAAAACGGAACGCCTGGTTCCCATCCTGGGGCCAGAGGGCTCAAGAGTCGTATTTTTTCAATACAGTATGACCTTTTGGTTCCTGAAATCCATTCTGATTGTGCAGCTGAAGTATCACAGATAGAATTCTACAGGATGCGTTGCTAGTGTGTGAAAACAGTACAGATCCAAGGATCCCCAGGCAGGCTGTCGGACTACAACTCCCATCATCCCTCCCCTTTGGCCATGTCGGCTGGGGCTGGTGGGAGCTGGGAGCCCAGCAGAGGGTCACCTCTGGTCTAGAAACTGTTGGAGGAAATGGACATGGAGGAAGGGGTTAATTTCCTTCATGGGCAAAACCACCCCATGTGGGAGGTAAGGCAACATGTGCAAGGTGAGCGAAGCCTGTTACTATATAGCGGGTGCAGAATGCCGCAGCGAGACTCCTTACGGGGTCTTCGCTGCGAGATCACATTCATCCGGTGCTATACCAGCTGCACTGGCTCCCGGTGGAGTACAGGATCAGGTTTAAGGTGCTGGTTTTAACCTTCAAAGCCCTATATGGCCTAGGACCCTCGTACCTACGGGACCGCCTCTCCTGGTATGTCCCATGGAGGACCTTACGGTCTTCAAACAAAAACATCCTGAAGGTCCCAGGCCACAGAGAGGTTAGGCTGGCCTCAACTAGAGCCAGGGCTTTTTCGGCTGCGGCTCCAATCTGGTGGAACGCTCTGTCACAAGAGACAAGGGCCCTGCAGGACTTGACATCTTTCCGCAGGGCCTGCAAGACAGAGCTGTTCCACCAGGCCTTTGGTCAAGGTGCAGCCTGACTCCCTCCTTTGGCAATCTTTACAAAACTTTAGTTTATGGTTGCCATCAATTTTGATTTTAATTAACTTTTATAATGTTTTTATAATGTTGCACTATTTTAGTGTTGTTAGCCGCCCTGAGCCTGGCTTCGGCTGGGGAGGGCGGGATATAAATAAAATTTATTATTATTATTATTATTATTATTATTATTATTATTGGCGGCACTGAGCCATTGCCATAAGTGATTAAGGCATATCAGCTCATTAGTCAGTCAGCGAGTCTGTCTGTGAGATGGAGTCTGTTACGCCTTAATTGCTGGAGCAACAGAAATACTTTGTGCTTGTATATATCTGTAATTTGCGCAGAGGTTGTGTTCCAAGGCAACGTGTGTGTTGGTGTGATGTGCTTCACCCTGCCCCCTTCCGGGGCCGAAAATGGTGCACACATCTGTGGTCACACACGTGCCTTAATAATAATAATAATAATAATAATAATAATAATAATAATAATAATAATAATATTTTATTTATACCCTGCCCTTCCCAGCCAAGGCTGGGCTCAGGGCGGCTAGGTAAAGGTAAAGGTACCCCTGCCCGTACGGGCCAGTCTTGACAGACTCTAGGGTTGCGCGCTCATCTCACTCTAAAGGCCGGGAGCCAGCGCTGTCCGCAGACACTTCCGGGTCACGTGGCCAGCGTGACAAAGCTGCTCTGGCGAGCCAGAGCCGCATACGGAAACGCTGTTTACCTTCCCGCTATAAAGCGGTACCTATTTATCTACTTGCACTTAAGGGTGCTTTAAAACTGCTAGGTGGGCAGGAGCTGGGACCGAACAACGGGAGCGCACCCCGCCGCGGGGATTCGAACCGCCGACCATGCGATCAGCAAGTCCTAGGCACTGAGGCTTTACCCACAGCGCCACCCGCGTCCCGATAATAATAATAAACAAATTTTATTTATACCCCGCCCTTCCCAGCCAAGGCTAACAACCAATAATAAAAATAAGTTGATTGAAATACAACTTAAAAACAAGGTTAAATACAACATTAAAACATTGAAATACAGCCTCATCACAGGAGGAGAAAGGGGGGGGGAGAGGGGGAGGGAATCAAATTGACTCCAAGCAAAAGGCCAGGTGGAACAGCTCTTTTTTTTTTTTTTTAATAATATTTTATTAAGATTTTCACATAGAAAAAAGAAAAAGAAAAATACAAAAGTAAAAAGAAAACAAGTAAAAACAATTCCATTTTCATAATATTACTTACATTCGCTTGTTTCCCAGACTTCCCCACACCGCCCCTCTCTGTATTCCAATTCGAATATTTAATCAGCAAATCCCTTCCCTCTGTCTTATCCTTGTCAAAAGGCCAGGTGGAACAGCTCTATCTTGCAGGCCCTGCGGAAAGAAATCAGATCCTGCAGGGCCCTGGTCTCATGAGACAGAGCATTCCACCAGGCTGGAGCCAGTGTTGAAAAGGCCCTGGCTCTGGTTGAGGCTAATCTAACTTCCTTAAGGCCCGGGACCTCTAGGGTGTTGCTATTTATGGACCTTAAGGCCCTCCGTGGGGCATACTGGGAGAGGCCTTACGCCTTGACTGTGCGTAAGTGAGGAGTTGCCTGTATCTGTATCTGCAAAGCCTACAAACTGTACATATACATCAGCATCCGGAACTGTATTACTGAAGCCTTATTTTCTGCAGCAGTAAACTGTCTTGGACCTTAAGCTGCCTCTGTGTGGTGACTGGAACTGGGGACAACTTCTGCCACGTGGGTCTCTCACCTTAGATTCCCAACAGAAACATTCCTGAAAAACACGAGGCAGGGGCATATACCTGTTTTTCCTTTGTGCGTTCCATAGCCTTAGCCTCTTGCCAAAGTCTACAATGGTTTCAATGTCATAGAAGCGGTCGCAGAGGTACTGGAGAAACTTGCTTTTCACGGGACCTGGAGTGGGCAAAGTTGACTTGCTCCTGTACCGGAGGCTAGTGTAGCATAATGAGACAAAGCCTCGGCTGTGCTGGAACTGGAGAAAGAACAAAACAGGGGTAGGGGTGGGAGAGAGAGAGAGAGAGTTATTTGGAAAGGAAGACACATTTTGTCTAAATATTGCAGTTTCCTTGTGTCATTCCTTCTTGCATCTCCAACGGAAGGTTGGAAATGTAACGTGACCATTTCCCACATTAACACAATAAATCCTTTTTAGGCCACCGTTCTTCCACTTTTCCAGGTCCAGCCGCCTGTTAACTCATTCTGCAATATAACTCTCCCACATAATTTTTGGCACTTATATATTCTGCTCTATATATGCTGGTGGGCTCCAACTCCCATCTAGGACTGAGCGATATGTGGTTTTCAACATCGCAATATATCAGCAGCTAAACATTGCGATATACTGATATACCACAAAGTCTGAAATAAGGTTTTCCCCGCATTGTGATTTTTGCATAGCATCATGATTCACGATATATCAGCAGGTCAAAAATTGTGAAACTGATATCACAATATGGACTTCAAACCTGTTTGGTATGATCTATCACCCAGCCCTACTGCCATCATCCCTATCCATTGCTCATGTTGATTGGGGCTGATGGGAGTTGGAGTCTAACAACATCCTCTTCCCTACTTTTTTAACCATGTACAGTGGAACCTTGGTTCTCAAACTTAATCCATTCCAGAAGTTCGTTTGACTCCTGAAACCAAAAACCAAGGTGCAGCTTCTGAGTGGCTGTATGAGCTTCCTGCACTCAAACGGAAGCTGTGTCGGATGTTCGGCTTCCGAAAAAATGTTCAAAAACCGGATCACTTACTTCCGGATTTTCGGCATTCAGGAGCCAATTTGTTCGTCAACCAAGCCATTCGAGAACCAAGGTTCCACTGTATCTGGGAAAAGCAGCCACTGGGAAAGCTATAATAGAGCTCACCCCATCATGGGGATTTGAACCGCCGACCTTCTGATCGGCAAGTCCTAGGCTCTGTGGTTTAACCCACAGCGCCACCCGCGTCCCATCTACTGGGCTTACTCTCAGCTAAATAGGATTAGGCTGCAATCCTAATCGCGCTTTCCTGGAAGCAAGCCCCACTAAATTCAGCAGGGTTTACACTGGAGTAGACATGGCCTGGACAGAGCTGTAAGCCCTTTTAATTAGTGCACAATCCTGGGCAAGGTCTGAAATCCAGCAGGTAACTGACTTCCTGGCAAGAAGACAACAGTGAAGGCAAAAACTCCTTCTACACATTTTCTGTCTCCATGCAGTTGCTAACAGCACAAGAGCCCTGTCAGGCAGAAACAGCAACCCAACATTATAAAATTACATATTACGAATGCTGTACAGAATATAATAGTCAAAACACAGAAGCAGCATCTTTTGTTGATGTATAGCACCACCAGCTGGTCGTACAGCAAACGCTGTTTTTGGAATCCACATTACAGTGGTACCTCGGGTTAAGCACTTAATTCATTCCAGAGGTCTGTTCTTAACCTGAAACTGTTCTTAACCTGAGGTACCACTTTAGCTAATGGGGTCTCCTGCTGCCACTGCATAATTTCTGTTCTCATCCTGAAGCAAAGTTCTTAACCCGAGGTACTATTTCTGGGTTAGCGGAGTCTGTAACCTGAAGCATCTGTAACCCAAGGTACCACTGTAATGAAAACAAGTGCAAACCCAAGGAGCTGTAGGTCTTTCAGTTTAGCCAAAACAAAATAAAGACTAGACACTTATGAACTCGGCTACTCAGAAACCAATACACATTTCTCTATTATATGAGCAACTGACTCCATGAATGACTGTACAAAAGGAGAGAGGCAGGGAAAGACCAGCATTAGCTAAGGAACCCTTTTTGCTGGGATGGGAGAATGCGCTGCTGACACCTTCCTAGCAAGGCTCCTGTGCTTTTAGCAGTAGCAGGTGTCAGGCAAAAATGCAACAGGTGAATCTATCCTCAGCAGAAAGATGAAGTAATGGGGAAAGTTTCCAGCTACTAAATTATCTCTTTTGTCACAGCTGTTAAAGCACAGCAGCTCTGGTATAATAGGAAGTTGGCAACCATGGTAACCAAAGTAGCTATCAGCCCTCATCATCTTCCCCCAGGAGATGCAAGGAGTGTTGCCGGTTCCCACTTTTTAAAGTCTTGCTGCTGATAAAGTCCTCCAACTGGAAGCTTTGCTTGCGGAGAAATTCAACAGCAGGAATAAACGCCCCGTGCTTAATTTCTGTCTGCCAAGTTGCTGCTAACGGCGCGGGCGAAGAGCCCGTAAAAAAGGTGACAACCGGGCAGAGCAGAGATTAGTCTGGGGGGGGGGACATCCATTTCCCCAGCAGCCACATGGAAAGCAGCGACAACAGCATATTCTCTTCTCCATGCCGGCCGTGTGAAAGTAAACACTTCCTCGCTTCCGACTCCCCACCCCCGGTCCTTCCAGCTCCGCTGCTAACATGGCCAAGACAAGATTGCCAAGAAAAAAAAACCATGCACCTCCACCAGGTCACTTACCAACATGGGCGCAGCCATCTTGGACAAGTCATGTGACATTCGGTACGGGCACTTGAAGGAGGGCGGAAATGCCGTCTAGGATCCCTTTCAATGCTACTGAGCATGCGCCCTATATTCTGGGCATGCTCAAAGGCGGCAAATGAAGTCTCCTGTCGATTTCTTGCCCTTACCTGGAATTGGAGATGTATTTACTCTATGTGTTCTCAAGGCGGAGGAGATGAGCTCCTTTTAAGGAAAGAGGGCAAGACCTGTCCAGATCGATCAGATAAAAATAAAATTCATTTGGCCAGGTGTTGAACATGTAAAGGCTTCTTCCCTGGTTGACAGCAAGACAAGGTTATACTGGCTTAGCCAGGATTTCATTCTTTTGACCAGGTGCCACGACAGGAAGATTGAAACCAGGCTGGACATTCATATGTCGTTTTCGACACTGATTTATCTAATTTCTGCAAGATCGTGGTGATTTAAATAAAGAATGAGGTTTTGGAAATGGCTGCAAATGTCCAAAGGGATTGTTGTTAACAAAGATTGTTTTAAAAGTGCCTCTTTGAAGCACTCTGCATGTGATCAGAGGCACTGTATGGGTGGGTGCAAGTTGGTGTAATAAAAGGAAGGCATTCAGCACAAGCTCACATGCAAAACCTGCATATCAATGACTTCCCTTCTCTTTCCATAGTTCATTTTGCACATCATAAATTCCTGCATATTTTACAAAAGATAATTCAGTATTCCGTTATTCCATCCATTAAAACTTATTTACACTGTTGAATTTATCTTAATGCTGCCAACGTTTTCAAGCGTACACAATTTTCCACCGTATATTCAATAAACATTTTCCAATCTTCTCTAAACATATGTTCTTCTTCTTCTCTACTTATTCTATATGTACCATCCCCACCATTTCCTTGCCCAGCTACTGTCTTAAGAATAACTTTTCCTTAACACTTCCTTGGGCTCCAAAGGAGAGCATCCATCATTCTGCTTTCAAAAGCAGTAGGCTGATATCTCTGGGAAGCTTGCAAGTAGGTTGTACAAAGAGGAGACCACCTGCCCTTACGTGTCATTTTCCAGCATCTGTTCTGAGAGACAGCAGCACATTCAGAGCACTGTGATGGCTTCTCTGAAAGAATCATGGGAACTGTTATGGGTGCTGAGTTGTCAGGAGACTCTACTTACCCCCTCACAGAACTACAATTATCAGTCGTTTATGAATTAATCCGTCTCTACAGGGAGCTCTGGAAATTGTAGCTCTCCTAACAAATCTCAGCACCCATAACAAGCGACAGTTCCCAGGTTTTCCTGGAGGGGAGCCATGGTTGTTTAAAGTACAGTGGTACCTCGGGTTACATACACTTCAGGTTACACACAGGTGAGAGCCAGTGTGGTGTAGTGGTTAAGAGCGGTAGTCTTGTAATCTGGGGAACCGGGTTCGCGTCTCCGCTCCTCCACATGCAGCTGCTGGGTGACCTTGGGCCAGTCACACTTCTCTGAAATCTCTCAGCCCCACTCACCTCACAGAGTGTTTGTTGTGGGGGAGGAAGGGAAAGGAGAATGTTAGCCGCTTTGAGACTCCTTAGGGTAGTGACAAAGCGGGATATCAAATCCAAACTCTTCTTCTTCTTCTTCTACATACGCTTCAGGTTACAGACTCCGCTAACCCAGAAATAGTGCTTCAGGTTAAGAACTTTGCTTCAGGATGAGAACAGAAATCGTGCTCCAGCAGCGCGGCAGCAGCAGGGGGCCCCATTAGCTAAAGTGGTGCTTCAGGTTAAGAACAGTTTCAGGTTAAGAACGGACCTCCGGAATGAATTAAGTACTTAACCTGAGGTACCACTGTAATATGTTAACTGCTCTAAATGTATGGCGTATTTACCTGTATACTGTACTAATCTTAACAAATCTTTCAGGTGCTCATACTTAAATACCCGCAACAGAGAGGTGCAAGTGGTTTCTGCAGACTTAAGAGAACCCGCGGAGGTTCGCATAATTTATATATATATATAAAAATCAAGGGGAGGAGAAGAGATCATTATTTCAGCCACTCTTACTGTGGGCACAGTCATGCCATTAAAAAGCACTATGACGTAATTTCAAAGAGTCATGGCTTCCCTCAAAAAATCCTGGGAGTTTGTTGTAGTTTGTTAAGGGTGCTGAGAGTTGTTAGGAGAGCTACAATTATTCCCCTGTTCCTAGAGTGGTTTAACAACCAACCCCTCTTCACAGGGAACTCAGAGAGGAGAATAGGGTGGGGGCTCTCTCCTAACAACTCTCAGCAAAGGATCCTTTGGGGAAGCCATGGCAGTTTAAAGCGGTATCATCGTGCTTTAATTGTGTGCTGTGAATGTGGGTGTTTTGGTGGGGTCAAAAAAGATCAGGTAAGCAGAGAACGGGAGCACTCCATCATGCAATGACTAACAGTCGACTCACGCCCTCTGAGTCTACCTTGACCTTAAAAGCAAACACCTCTATCTAGCCCTCTGGCATCATCACATCCTTTGGCAGGGAATTCGTTTCAGTTAATCATGTGTGGTGATGTGTTACTTCCTTCTCCTGTCTGTGTGTGTGTACAGTATCTGTGTGTTCTGGATTGTGAGGGCGTGTCCTGCGCTGTCACCGCCTAGTGCCCTGACAGGACTTTCTGTTCCTTGTGGGGCAGAAAGAGAAAACAAGGGCGTATGAATAAGCTCTGTCACCCGCTGCACCCCGGACTTTGCACTGACAGCCCGGCTGGCCACTTGCAGAGCTGGGTGTGTTTCTTCCAAGCCTCTCTTTCTCTCTTTCGGGTGGCATTTCTGGTGTCAGCGACTGTTGTGGAATGCAAGGAGATAAAGAGCTTCAAAGATCCCCGGAACCACTTAAGAAAGGAGTTAATGGGTTGGGGGCTTCCAAGTCCCTATGCTTACCTGCTCAGGTGTCACACTCACCTGATCCCGCTTTGCATATTCTCTCAGAGCTGAGGGGTCTTGAGGAATAATCAGAAGCAGAACTAGCTAGTCACATTCCTTTTGCTTCAACGCATCAGCCGGCATTCACCCAGCACCCTCAAGCTTCCACCGCCACTCCTAGGCAGCTTCCTGTCTACCTTGAAGGCATCTCCTGCCATTCTACCATCAAGATTATTATTTTTTACATCTCCCTCTGAAGACCTCCCTCCAAGGTGCACCAGGATGAAGGCCGACTTGAGGCTGGTAAGGTGAGTGAACGATGGGACAGGTTAGAACGGCCAACCCCAGTCGGCAAACAAGCAGACCTGTAGAACAGGCAGCTGACTTACCTGACATAGTTTTAACTGTTTAATTTCCCATAGATTGAAGAACCCTTAGGCTGTAGTAGGTTGATGTCCATTTGGACTGATAGGGTGAAAGGCGGGGAGGTCAACAGCAGGTGGCGCCAGAGACAATAGGCAGAACCAACTAATTCTACTTTGGCTTGCAGCTGAATTCTACAAGGGGCAACACTGAGGCTAAAGACTGAGACTAAAGATTGTAATAAAGAAGGTAGGAAGGTTGGGGTCTGGCTGAGGGCCAACTGAGGTTGGTGAGGCAGTACCCCCATTCACCTGATTGGATGAGCCTCCAGTGCCTTAGAATTATAGCTTGAAAATGGTCCTGGGAATCCAGGGTGCCAGAGGAAAGGCACAACTTTAGTGTGGAATTGTTATGCTTTGCTCTCCCAGTTTGTATGGGGCATCCACATGCCAAGTCTATGAGCACCGATGGCCTCTGTTGCTGACCAACAAAAGTTTGGAAGACATACAGCTGTTGTTTGTTTGCATTTTGCAGCTCAGAAATCCAGGCAGACGTTTGGAGCAGTTTCTTGTGCCACGCTATTGGATCTACTTTTTTAAGTCCTGGAGGGAACTGGAACTCTGCATTTAGTTTTTCTGCCTCCTGTTTGGGTTGGAGCTTTTTAACTTCTCCTCCGCCCTTTTCACGTCTCTCCTGGTTCTGGGAGACCAGCAGGGGGAGGAGCTTGTCAGGGCAAACTAACCAGGGTCTTTTCCACTTTCCAGGGAGAGTCATGAACCGGGAGCAGAGAACCTCCCGATGGATACCTGGAGCAATGAAGAGGAGTCTCCCTTCAAAGGCTTGCCCCCCTTGCCTAAAGTCTTTCGAGAGCCCAGCTTGCCTTCATTTTCTCTGCCTGGGGAAGGAGAGCAGGAAGCAGCCCAAGAGCTTGAGGGCGGCTGCCCCGGCCTCCAAGACAAGATTGCCTGGGTGCATGGTGAAATGGTGAGGCCCTCTTTAAGCCAGGAGATGTTCTTCATGTGCTTCTTGGACCACAACTCTTTTTTAAAAAAATTAATTTTTATTAAATTTCCATTCACCAAATCATATCATATCATATCATACAAATTATTCCAGATTATAACAATACAAATAATAAAATCCAAATATTTTGCCTAATTATAAATTTTTGTGGGGGGTACCCATGCTTCAAGATCGGTAGGAGTCCAATCATCTTATATTCCTGCTGCTTTGATGTTTACAATATAGTCACAATCCCGTCTTCTCATCTCCTTGTCGTTACCCTTTTTCTTCTCAATCACCTCCGAGTTGTCTCCACAAGTGGGTTGAAAGAAACAGTCTTGTTTATATTTCTGTGTGAACTTTGTAATACTCTCTCGTAATTCACTCACATAGATCCAATAGTCCACGAGTCCCGTTTGAGCGGGCATCACCATCTTGTTCCGTTCCGATTAAATACAGTCTAAATGTCCGCTCATTCATTTCCCAGACCCGCTGCATCGTAAATAAGTCTGTCCAGGAGGGTTATCGCCCTTTCGAATTTACGTTGGACCACAACTCTTGGGCCCTTGTCCATGATGGTCCTGCGTAAGAGATTCGCACTGGCACCTGAGATGCCACTGTTGAGAACAAGGCGGTGGACTAGCTAGGGCACTGATTCAACAGGCTGTTCTTATGGAGTCCAACAAGACCTGGAGGACACTGTGTTGTTGTTGTTTATTAAATATATATAGCGCCCTTCATGGGGACACGGGTGGCGCTGGGGGTTAAACCACAGAGCCTAGGACTAGCCGATCAGAAGGTCGGCGGTTCGAATCCCCTCGGCGGGGTGAGCTCCCGTTGCTCAGTCCCTGCTCCTGCCAACCTAGCAGTTCCGCTCTGGCGGGAAGGTAAACGGCGTTTCCATGCGCTGCTCTGGTTTGCCAGAAACGGCTTAGTCATGCTGGGAACATGACCCGGAAGCTGTATGCCAGCTCCCTCGGCCAGTAAAGCGAGATGAGTGCCGCAACCCCAGAGTCGGTCACGACTGGACCTAATGGTCAGGGGTCCCTTTACCTTTACTACCCTTCATCCGAAGATCACAGGGTGGTTCACAACATAAAAATATAAATAAATGGAGACCACAAAACACAAACCAATAATCCGCGCCCCCCCCCCCACTTGAAAGGCCACAAATAGTTACAAGGCCCAAGGCCTGGTTACAGACGATTGTTTTCACCTGGCAACTATGGATATGTAATGAAGGTGCCAGGTGAGCCTCCCTGGGGAGAGGATTCCACAAATGGGGAGCCACCACAGGAAAGGCCCCGTTCTCATGTTGCCACCCTCCAGACCTCTCGTGCAGGAGGCACATGAAGAAGGGCCTCAGAGGATAATCTTAAGGTCCAGGTAGGTATGTATGGAGACAGGCAGCCCTTGAGGTATCACAGTCCTGAGCCATTTAAGGCTTTATAGGTCAAAACCAGCACTTTGAATTCGGCCTGGAAACTAATGGGCAGCCAGTGCAGTCGGGCCAGGATTGGTGTAAACTGTCTTGCCTTGGTGAGGAACCTTGGCCAGTGGTGGACCTATATTTTGGGGGCCCTGAAGCTTGAATTGTTATGGGGGGTCCTTCGCAACCAGCAACAAGGTCTGGATCACCACTGACTCTCAAACTTTGGGACTGTTGAAATATAGACAACAAAAACTTAACCCATTTTGAGTCACGCGACTCAAATTGGGTCTGCCAGACCCAAAAATTTTAAGCAATGTGGGCTAAAGTTGCTTCTGGGTACATGACAAAACTTCTCCGGGCTATGTGCACAACACAAATTTGCAAACACATTTAAAGAATGTCCTTCCCAAGAATCCTGGGATCTGTAGTTTGTTCAGGGTGCTGGGGACTACATTTCCCATGATTCTTTGTGGGGGCAGATTGCTTTAAATGCATGGTGTGTATACAGCCCTTATCGTGCATATATCGCCAGGATATAGATAGAGAATGAAAATGATTGCTTTCTTTGCCATGCAGCTGAGATTGCGGAGGGCTGACCACGTGCTTTTCCGCCATCTTTACACCCTTGCGTTGGAGATCCAGGACCTGAAGGAGTTGCAGCTGGAGATGGAAATATTCTCGAGGGAGGAGCTGCTTGTGGACGAGCAAGGCCACGTACGAGACACCGCCAGCGCAGCCACGAATGTCCACTCAGGAGCCGCTTTTGAAATGACCATCTGAAAATTGGGGGAGCCGCGGCCAACTCCGATCCATCCTTACATGCAAATCGTGATCTGGTGCTCCAGTCACCAAGCAATGAACCTGTATCTGTGAATGCACCTTCAGTCCCAAGATTTAAAAGTGGTGACCTTATAACCCTGCCTCTAGAGACAATGGGGCAGCCATTGGGCAGTATTCATCAAGTTGCACCTTTGGTTTTGGTTTTCTCACTTCTGGTCTATGTAAGTTGCACCTTAGGCCTAAGGCAAGGTGCACCTTTGGTTTTGGTTTTCTCACTTCTGGTCTATGTAAGTTGCACCATAGGCCTAAGGCAAGGTGCACCTTTGGTTTTGGTTTTCTCACTTCTGGTCTATATAAGTTGCACCTTAGGCCTAAGACAAGGTGCACCTTTGGTTTTGTTTTTCTTACTTCTGGTTTATGTAAGTTGCACCTTAGGCCTAAGGCAAGGTGCACCTTTGGTTTTGGTTTTCTCACTTCTGGTCTATGTAAGTTGCACCTTAGGCCTAAGGCAAGGTGCACCTTTGGTTTTGGTTTTCTCACTTCTGGTCTATGTAAGTTGCACCATAGGCCTAAGGCAAGGTGCACCTTTGGTTTTGGTTTTCTCACTTCTGGTCTATGTAAGTTGCACCATAGGCCTAAGGCAAGGTGCACCTTTGGTTTTGGTTTTCTCACTTCTGGTCTATATAAGTTGCACCTTAGGCCTAAGACAAGGTGCACCTTTGGTTTTGTTTTTCTTACTTCTGGTTTATGTAAGTTGCGCCTTAGGCCTCATGGCAAGTTGCACCTTTTTGTTTTGTTTTGTTTTGTTTTGATGGCTGTGGATCCTTTTCTCTCCTTGGCATGGGAAAATGGCTTTTGGTCTTTTTGCCTCTTTTGCATGGGAGCATGCCTTCTGATCCCTTTGCGGCTGTTGATTCCTGTTCGCCCAGCCCCTTGAGGGAGGAGACTGTACTGGCTGCGGGCAAGGGGTTTTTCCAGTTTGGGCCTTAGATTTTATATGGGCCTGGCCCATAGCTGTCAAGCGTCCCTTATTTGGCGGGAAACTCCCTTATCCCAGCGCCGTGTCCCGCTGCTGTCCCTTATTGATAGATGTCCCTTAAATTTCCCGGGTTTCAAAGGAAGCAGCTCCTCTCCCTCCCTCCCTGCCGGCCAGGGAGGAGGGAGGCTCCAATTGTGTTGCTTGGCTGCCCGTCCCGGCCTCCTCTCACCAGCCTCAGCCCCCGGGAGCCCCTCCCCGCCGGGACTGGCGGGAGCCTCAGGCCCTTCCGCTGCCATCCTCCTCGTGGCCGCCTGAGCGTCTCTGCCTGGGGCCTCCCCTCTGCCCTGCGCTGCCACCGCTCCCGCTAGGCCGTACTGCGGCTGCGCCGCCAAAGGACCCAGATGAGATGGGCAGCCTGGCATTGTCTATGAATTGATGAGGAGCCTTGAGAGGAGAGCGAGGGCAACCATAGAGAAAGCAGTTCAGAGAGAGGAGGAAGAGGAGGAGGCGGAGGCGCGGGCAGGTGTTCCAAGGGCTACAAGGGAAGGACCGCAAGCGCTTCTCCCATAGATTTGTAGTGGTAGACTAGCATAGATGGTCTGATCTGCGGGTTTACTTTGGGCGCTATCCCCCCCCCCCACGCCTGATGGAACTGAGAGCTGCAGATGGAGCACGAGAGAAAAGATACAGAACTGCAGCAGCATCTTCGTAGCTTGGACTTGGTTTTGCGCGAAAAGTGGTTGCTGCTTGTAGTTATTTAATTGCAGTGTTTCATCGGCTGGTGTCTTGAGCAGCAACCTCTGGAAACGAAGGGCTAAAAACCGGCGCTGCTCTCCCAAATTATCTGGTCCCTTTTAACTTTGTATTTCAGCCGGTTGACTAAAATCCCTTATTTTGGCTGCTGATCCCTTATTTTCGAGGCTGCTGGTCCCTTATTTTCAAATCTGTAAGTTGACAGCTGTGGTCCGGCCTGGCCGAGGGGGTGCAGTGGATAGCCCCAGGTGTTTGCATTGAAGGTGGGATTGTGACCCTGTGTGAGGGTGTAAGATACATTTTGTTGGGGAAAGAACTGTGTGCTCCCTTGCTAGCAGTTATAATTTTATTTTATTTTAATTTTCCTGCTTGTTCCTTGCATTTTTTTTTTTTTTTTTAATTCCCAGGCCTTATCTCCCAGAAAAAAGTGGGTAGGCCTGGGCTGTTGCTCAGGTCCTCTGCCTTAGAAGGGGGGGAGAGCTGGGGGCTGAGAGGTCTTCTCTAACAAACTGTTTATATATATATTGAGTGCTTTATTGGCAGGTTTTTCACTGAATTATGCTGCCTAGATACGAGCTTTCTGTAATGGCTATAGGCCTTATGAAAAGGCCTGACGTACAAGTTTCTCACTGCTTTGTGTATTTTGTCTTGGGCACCTGCCACACAGCAAAATGCCAGAAGGCCGAAGAGCCCCTCCCTCATAGCTGTCAATTTTCAGATTTGAAAATAAGGGAACAGCAGCCTCAAAAATAAGGGATCAGCAGCCTCACCTGTCCCAGGGACAGTCTACGGGATATCTAACAATCCGGGATAGCAGCGGGAAACGGCGCTGGAATAAGGGGATTTCCCACAAAAAAAAGGGAAGGTTGCCAGCTATGCCCTCCCTGCGCATCATAGAACGACTTAAACAAGAGGCAGGAAAAGGCATAGCACATTTGTTGGATGTGGCAATGGAGGTGTACGTGACGTGGAATGAGGGAGGCAAGTGAAGAATAGGATGTAGGAAAAGGCGGGGCTGTTAGCAGCAGCAATTGCAGTAGGAGCCCCAGATCGTGAGGATGTGGGGGAACATGGAACCCCAGGAGAAAAGGGGTGAGACGGACTCAACCAGTGCGCCCTATGCAAGAAGGAAGGTCATTGGAAGAACAAGTGCCCTGAGATTCTCAACTTTTTGGATGGGCCCTGAAGGAGGTGGGATTATTGCATTGCAGAGCACATCAGTAGGGTAATTGGATTTACCATTTTCGCATTAAAAAGTCTGTAGGCACCTAGACGTGTGCTTAGGACCCAGGCTCTTGACTTAATACTGACTTTGCACCGGCAGAACTCCTGCCCCGGTGTGGGTTAGGACACTGGCAACGAGACAATGGCCCTCTGCTACAACCACACACCGGAGGCTGGTTGTTCCACGCCAGAGGTCATCAAACTAAGGCCGGATACGGCCCACTGGGCTCGTTAATCCTGCCCGCGAACCTTGCAGACCCTGCCGCCCGCTCGGTCAGTCCCCGCGCGATTCGTGCCATTACCACAGATATTTGGAAAGCAGCCCATGTGCCAGTACAAGTCTGGAATAATAACCCGTTAAGCAATTGCTGGTCTAATCTGTTTGGGACCGGATGGATGGCAGGCCTAGCAAAAGGAGCATCCATGTTTTTCCTAGTGGTCCTTGCCTTGATTGTTGTTATGTACTGAGTTGAATAGGATCCAAACTGCAGCAGTCTGATTGGTCCTAGAACAATAGGATCCAAATTGCAGCAGTCTGATTGGTCCTAGAACAATAGGATTCAGAATGCAGCAGTCTGATTGGTCCTAGAACAATGCAGCAGTATGATTGGTTGGCAGGAACCACCCAATCATGCTCCAGATATAAGTGAATCCACAACCTGATTGGCTTACAGTAGAATTCCGGAATTAGACAATCATGTGCGGCCCATTGTGTAAATAATGTATATAAAGCAGATACTTTGAGGGGACTTTCATTCATTCCTCCCCACCACTATGAGCTGAATAAAGAGCATGAAATCACTTTGCGACTCTGAGTATATTTCAATTGTATTTGTGCCATGTCTACTTGCCTTAGTCTGTCACTTGGTTTCTAACATGCTTTCCAATATAGCCCAAAAGCAGTTATTTTTGCAATACCACCAACTGCTTCAGGAGGGTCAAGATGGGTTACCTGAGGGTCAAGCTGAATGGTGCAAGTAATCTCGTACCATTAAGCTTGAAAGGAAGGAATGTGGTGGCGGCCCAAAGGGCCACAATCAATGTGATAATGTGTACCCCTGTAAATCCTTGAGTTTGCTTCTAATAGAGAAATTATGGTAACCTGTTGCTTTATGAAACTGATGATTTTGCAAGTTGCCTCCCCCCCCCCCCCTTGGAGCAGAAATACAGCTAATATGTGAATCACAAAGATACAGCACAAAGCTAAAACACAAGTTGGTACATGGTGCAAATGGCTACCTGTAACACAGGTTCCCAACATGCACACTAACACAATGTAACAGAACACGGTGGGAATCAGAACTTAATCTGCAGAAATACTACTGCCTGGACCACTGGGCAGGGTTGCAGTTTTGTGGAACGATCTGACTGTAACCTATTGCTTTGCAATAAACAACGTTGGACTCCTAACTCCTTACATTTCTGAGTTTTATTGGCGTAAACTCAGGAGATAAGCTGTTTTCTGGCTTACAACACAAGGACTCTTCCTCACTTCTCCCCCTGCACTCAAACTCAGGACAAAAGGGAGAAATGTGCTAAGAGGACAGCATGCTTGGCAAACCCTTTGCGTGATCAACTTCCGCCTGTAAACCTATGTCTCCACTGTGGGAGGACGTGCGGATCCAGAATCGGCCTCCACAATCACTTATGAACTCACCATGTTTGTGGAAGACCATCTTACTCGGCTACGAGGGATCGCCAAAGAAGAAGATAGGAGGAGAAACATTCTCTTGCGGAAGCAGAAACCCTCGCACTGATACGTTCACACAGTGCCTCATTGCAATACAACCCAGTGATTTTCAAAATAATCTCCCCTTTTGCTGCGTAGGTTTCTCCCCATTTATACAAGCTCCATTTGCATGCGACACACACAGTGCTAGGAACCCGGAAGCAGCCTGAAAGAACCCGGAAATGGAGCACCCTGGAGAGGCCTCCTGGCTCATGAGGAGACCCTCATCAGAGCCAAAGAGGACATCCTCTTTGGCTCTGGGGTGGTTTCCTCGCCAGTCGGTGTCAGGCTTCAGAGGAAACAATCCCCTACAGTAGGTTGCCAGGAATGGACAAGAGAAAGGAAAGTTCTTACCAATGATGTTTATTCAATATTCACAGAGAGAGGCTTAGAAATGCAGCCTCTTGGATTAATGGTGTTGCTCCTGGTAAATCTCCACCCCCCCCTTTTCTCCTACTTCCTCATTCGTCAACAGCACCCCCCCCATGGTTGCCACTTAGGGCCATCTGTCTCCAAGCCCTTTGCTCTCCTACTTCCAATGATCGCCGGGTTCAGGGGGGCTGGAATGCTTTCTAGTGATAACTGCTGGGATATTCTGTTCCACCTTAAGAACAGACGTGTGGAATTGTTGTATGTCACCTGTCCGTTTACACTCCAGCACAGCTTGCTGGGAACTTCCGTTTGTGTATAGCTTTTGCTTTAGCTGCTTGCTTTGGACACGAAGGAGATCGGACATGTTTCCTTTTGTCCTGATGTATGCTGAATAAGGGACGCGGGTGGTGCTGTGGATTAAACCACAGAGCCTAGGACTGGCCGATCAGATGGTCGGTGGTTTGAATCCCCGCAACAGGGTGAGCTCCCGTTGCTCGGTTCCTGCTCCTGCCAACCTAGCAATTCGAAAGCACTTCAAAGTTCAAGTAGATAAATAGGTACCGCTCCGGCGGGAAGGTAAACGGCGTTTCCATGCGCTGCTCCGGTTCGCCAGAAGCGGCTTAGACCTGCTGGCCACATGACCCGGAAGCTGTACGCCGGCTCCCTCGGCCAATAAAGCGAGATGAGCGCCGCAACCCCTAATGGTCAGGGGTCCCTTTACCCTTTACCTTTACTTATGCTGAATAAACTGCTTGTAAATATGCTCACACAGCCTCTCCCGCCACTTCTGTTGCGTAGTGTTTACTCTGCTGAGTAGTGTGCCCCAGCTTCTGAAGCTCAGGTCGCAGATGCTGCACCAAGGACTGGAGATCGCCCGGCACACCGGCTGGTAGGCTGGAGCCAGCTGGGGGCCTGCCAATGGCCCCCGTTTCCTTGGTTGCATCCCAACATGTCAGCCAGCTGCTCCAGCTCTGCCACCTCCTCTCCCATTATTTCCCAACTTCCCCCTCATCTGCCTCTGAGCGGTGACCTCCTGCAAACCACTATTGTAAATACCGTATTTTTCGCTCTATAAGACGCACCAGACCACAAGACGCACCTAGTTTTTGGAGGAGGAAAAGAAGAAAAAATATATTCTGAATCTCAGAAGCCAGAACAGCAAGAGGGATTGGTGCGCAGCGAAAGCAGCAATCCCTCTTGCTGTTCTGGCTTCTGGGATAGCTGTGCAGCCTGCATTCGCTCCATAAGACGCACACACATTTCCCCTTACTTTTTAGAAGGGAAAAAGTGAGTTATAGAGCAAAATATACGGTATATACTGTCTTCCTCTTCTCTGGAAGCGTCAGCCGGGGGAGACAGTCTCCACCATTCCTCCTCTGTCCAGCCCCCCACACATCATCTCTGCAAGCCCCACTGCCCCTCCAGGGTGCTCCCAATATATGCAATTTTGGTTTCACGTGGGGAGGCCCAGACCACAACCCCCCACCTAAATTGCAAGTTGCCTGTACCAAGTCATGATTAAAGGTAAAGGGACCCCTGACCATTAGGTCCAGTCGTGACCGACTCTGGGGTTGCGGCGCTCATCTCGCTTTATTGGCCGAGGGAGCCGGCATTCAGCTTCCGGGTCATGTGGCCAGCATGACTAAACCGCTTCTGGCGAACCAGAGCAGCGCACGGAAACGCCATTTACCTTCCCGCCAGAGCGGTACCTATTTATCTACTTGCACTTTTGATGTGCTTTTGAACTGCTAGGTGGGCAGAAGCAGGGACTGAGCAAGGGGAGCTCACCCTGTCGCGGGGATTTGAACCGTCGACCTTCTGATCGGCAAGTCCTAGGTTCTGCGGTTTAGACCACAGCACCACCCGCGTCCCCGTACCAATGATTAGGTTCTATTAAACTCTGCTTAGAAAAGACGTTTTCTACTGCTTCGGGAAACGGATTCCAGCAGACCTCCACCAAGGAGGGTTTTACAGCTCCCGGTTTTCTACCTTTTGTCGCAAACATTCTGTCCTGCCCCTGGGACAAACAGCCCTTAACCCACAGTATGCCGCACAGAAACGAAGCAGACATTTTTCTCTTTCCACGGAGATACAGCGATGGGAAAAGCTTCGCCATCCCACAAGCCAGACCGCAAAGGAGCAAAAACCAGTAAAAGAAAAGAAAAGATATATTGGCATCCTTATCGACACTCCATCTTCCACCCACTACGAAATCCAGCTCCATCGACAGATCATCATATCAACAACAGTGAAGAATCAAGGGTATTAAAAATAAATAAATCTGTATTTGGAAATTGAAGCTTTTTTTTATAAAAAAAAAAACGACAGTCATTTGTGCCACATAGTTATTTCCCAGGTGATGCAAAGATGTTTTGTGAGTCTCTAAGACAAGGCAGGAGCAAGCAGTCTTTCTGCAAGGAGAGGCATCAGCAGTTTGGGCTGGTGAAGCATCTTCACATTTGGCTCCTCAGCTGCCTGGATTTATCTTTCTCGCTAACTTCAGCCACTCATCAACCTGCAAGGAGATTTGCTGTATGGAGAGAGTGGGGAGGGAGAGAAAATAAAACCAAGGTTGGTCAGGTTCCTAACTAGAATGCTGATTTATAGGCTGTGCTCCTAATTCAGGGACAATTGTTTTCATTTTTATTACTGCCGTTGATTTATTAACCACCTCCTAAACCACCATCTCAAGGTACTTTGCACATTAATTAAAAACAAAAGCATTTAAAACGAGACTAAAACCCTAACAAGCAGACATTCGTGGGGAGCAAAATATACATCAGGAGACTTAGTTGGGTCAGAATTGAGGATAGATTTCCAGAGTTAACACTAAATATATTATTTCTGGTACATCAGCTGCCACAGCTGCTAGAGCGCCATGAAAATTTGTGTCTGGGACTTTTTGGACTTGTCTACCCATGTATTATCTGAAACTTAAGGAATGCATTGGTTGCCTGATGTAAAATATATTGGCATTATATTCAACTCTCCTACCCCATGGACCAAGAGGTGTGTGTCCTCTTGGTCCCTCTGTGTCCAGGGCAGCTGTCTCCCAGCTCCATCTGGTGCGCAGGCTGAGACCCTCCCTGCCCGCAGACTGTCTTGCCAGAGTGGTCCATGCTCTAGTTATCTCCTGCTTGGACTACTGCAATGCGCTCTACGTGGGGCTACCTTTGAAGGTGACTCGGAAACTGCAATTAATCCAGAATGCAGCAGCTAGACTGGGAGTGACTGGGAGTGGCCGCCGAGGCCATATAACACCGGTCCTGAAACATCTTCATTGGCTCCCAGTTTCGTTTCCGAGCACAATTCAAAGTCTTGGTGCTGACCTTTAAAGCCCTAAACAGCCTTGGCCCAGTATACCTGAAGGAGCATCTCCACCCCCATCGTTCTACCCGGACACTGAGATCCAGTGCCGAGAGCCTTCTGGTGGTTCCCTCACTGCGAGAAGTGAGTTTACAGGGAACCAGGCAGAGGGCCTTCTCGGCAGTGGTGCCCACCCTGTGGAATGCCCTCCCACCAGATGTTAAGGCAATAAACAACTATTTTACTTTTAAAAGACAACTGAAGGCGGCCTTGTTTAGGGAAGTTTTTAACGTCTGATACTGTATTGTTTTTAATATTTGGTTGGAAGCCGCCCAGAGTGGCGGGGGAAACCCAGCCAGATGGGCTGGGTATAAATAATAAATTATTATTATTATTATTATTATTATTATTATTATTATTATTATTATTATTTATATCATCTTCATAGGAGGAAACAGAACTTTCCTAAAAGGGTTCTGCACTCTAATTCTTCCCTACATTGTCTCCAGCCTGAGACCAGACAGGTTAGAGGAAGTGGAACTTCCTGAAAAAGGTTGTGGGTTCCAAGCTATTATTTTCCCCCATGCCACCCCCTATCCCCAGAACATTCAAGTGAGAATCCCTGGGCCATTCTCACCTCTTTGGCATGGACAAGGGGCAGTGGGTCCCGGGGGTTGGGTGTCCTCATGTCTGCGCAGTGGGAAGTGCCGTTGATTAAAATGGCCCGTTCGGAGCGGGACTGGTTCTTGAGGACACTCAGGGCATGCCAAGGATCAATGTCGCCTGGGGAGAGAAGGCAGTGATCAATCACCGAGGAGGAAGGAAAGTAAACTGATTCGCCAGTGTGATCCAATGGGATAGGCAGATCATAGAATCATAGAGTTGGAAGAGACCACAAGGGCCATCGAGTCCAACCCCCTGCCAAGCAGGAACCACCATCAGAGCACTCCTGACATATGGTTGTCCAGCCTCTGCTTAAAGACCTCCAAAGAAGGAGACTCCACCACACTCCTTGGCAGAAAATTCCACGGTCAAACAGCTCTTACTGCCAGGAAGTTCTTCCTAATGTTTAGGTGGAATCTTCTTTCTTGTAGTTTGGATCCATTGCTCCGTGTCCGCTTCTCTGGAGCAGCAGAAAACAACCTTTCTCCCTCCCTCTATGTGACATCCTTTTATATATTTGAACATGGCTATCATATCACCCCTTAACCTCCTCTTCTCCAGGCTAATCATGCCCAGCTCCCTTAGCCGTTCCTCTCAAAAGCTAACTTCTGATCCCAGGATGGGGGACCTACGCTGCTCCTATGAACTCGCTGGAAAATGTGTTGTGGCTCTACTCAGAGTAGACCTATTGAAATTTATGAACATTGACTAAATTAGGTCCTTTTATTTCAGTGGGGCTACTGTGAGTAAAACTTATTTGGGTACAACCTAATGGGTTTATTCGTATATCCGCCTCAGATGACAGACCTCCTTGGCTTAGATTTTGAAATGAAATTGCCTTGGTATTATCTCTTGTTCTGTCCGTGCAAAAATGGAACTCACAGAAGGGGATGAGGAGAAACGGAACCAGAGGATTGTAGAGGGTCCAACCTCCTGTGATGCAGGAATCTCAACATTGTTGTTGTTGTTTAGTCGTTTAGTCGTGTCCGACGCTTCGTGACCCCCTGGACCAGAGCACGCCAGGCACTCCTGTCTTCCACTGCCTCCCGCAGTTTGGTCAGACTCATGTTTGTAGCTTCGAAGACGCTATCCAACCATCTTGTCCTCTGTCGTCCCCTTCTCCTTGTGCCCTCCATCTTTCCCAACATCAGGGTCTTTTCCAGGGAGTCTTCTCTTCTCATGAGGTGGCCAAAGTATTGGAGCCTCAGCTTCAGGATCTGTCCTTCCAGTGAGCCCTCAGGGCTGATTTCCTTCAGAATGGAGAGGTTTGATCTTCTTGCCAGTGGCGTAGCGTGGGGGGTGCAGGGGGGCCCGGCCGCACCGGGCGCAACATCGGGGGGGGGGCGCGCTCGCACTCGCAGCTCTCTGCCCCTACCTGGCTCACTCACTCTCTCTCACTGCAGTGCTGGCTGTGCGAATCCGATCCAAGCCGCCGGGTCACCGCCCACTGTGGAGGGGAGGGTGCCAGGCATGTGGTGCAGTGCGGAGAGAGAGTGAGGGACTATCTGGGGGAGGGACAGTGCAGCGGGGGGGGGGGTGCAAATTACTTGCCTTGCCCCGGGTGCTGACAACCCATGCTACACCACTGCTTCTTGCAGTCTGTGGGACTCTCAAGAGTCTCCTCCAGCACCATAATTCAAAAGCATCAATTCTTCGGCGATCAGCCTTCTTTATGGTCCAGCTCTCACTTCCATACATCACTACTAATCTCAACATACATGATCATAAATCATGGCAAATGACTACCCAACCTCTGCTTAAAAACCTCCAAGAAAGAAGAGTTCATCACCTCCTGAGGGAGTCTGTTGTAGTTGTTGTTTGCAACATAAGATCACAATATAAAAAAATAGAAAATACATAATAAAAACAAAAACATCCCAATAACACCCCCCCTTCCACTACACATTTTAAAAAGGTATTGGATGCCAATCAGCCTGGTTAAAGAGTCTGTTCCACAGACAAACGGTGAGAAACCCTACACAACCCTCACAGTGAAGGGGGAAATCTGCCTCTGAGGATGTGTAGAGCGCTTTCCTCCTCGCTAACAAGGAATCACAACCAGCCACATAAATACAGTGGAAACACGAAACCCAGACGTTACCAATTCCATTACTTCCGGGTCGCCACGGAGCGCAACCCGAAAGCGCTCAACCTGAAGCAACTTCAACCCGAGGTATGACTGTACACTGGTGCCTCGCAAGACGAAATTAATTCGTTCCGCGAGCTTTTTCATTCTACGAGTTTTTTCGTCTTGCGAAGCACCACTGCATTTAAACACTGACAACAGCGGGGAGGGGCGGGGAGAAGCAGGACAGCTGCCGCAGCCGGTACCTCAGACTCACCCGCGCGTTGTGGCCACCGTGCGACGCGGCTGCTGGAGGGCGGCGGGGCTCAGGAGCGCGACTCCAGGGAGAGAGAGGCGCTGGCGGCAATGGCTCTCTGAGGGGAGTGCGCGAGGAGGGTGGGCAGCGGCGCGAGGCACCAACCATCAGCGGGAAGGTGGGAGGGAGCCGGAGGAGCGGGGAAGCGAGCATGCGTGCGTGCAGTGACCGTCGCCATGACATGAGAGGCAGAGCCGTTTCGTCTAGCGAAGCAAGCCCTTAGGGAAATCCGTCTTGCGAAGCACCTCAGAAAATGAAAAACTCTTTTGTCTTGCGAGTTTTTCGTCTTCCGAGGCATTCGTCTTCGGGGTACCACTGTATTTGGTTTGACAAAATGGAGCTCTCCATAGGCTTCAAGTTGGGGGGTCTCTCCCTCTCTCGCAACTACGTGCTGCACACGGGCGTCTGAGAGGGCCCCACATCTCCCCACCCTCCCTACCGTTCACGAAGAGGACGCGGCTGGCTTTGGGGCGATCGGCCCCATAGTACTCGTTGGTGAAGGACACAGCCTCCTGGACAGCCTGAGGCAGGATGCCAAAGACCTCTTGGCAGGTATCAAGCTCAGTCGTCAGGTTCATAAAGCGGGAGAAACGGCAGGCTGGATCATCGCAGGTTTGGTCTAGAGCGAGAGAAATAAAGCGCAAAAGGCAGGGCTGAGGCCACTAAGTTCACGGGGGAAAATGTTGAAATATACATTTGTTAAGAAACCAGAAGCATTTTTACTTGGCATTGTAGGAGATGATATCAACAGACAGGATCGTAAGTTGTTTTCATACGCAATGACAGCAGCAAGAATATTATTGGCACAAAAATGGAAGCAAGAAGAGTTACTGAAGAATGGAGGATGAAGTTGATGGACTACGCAGAATTAGATAAATTAACAGGAAGGAGTCGAAACCGGCGGGATCAGAGATTCTTAGAAGACTGGAGTAAATATATGAACTATTTGAAAAGTAACTGTGATGGTTACGCTAGTAGGATTGCAAGAAGTTTTGTAAGGTGAATTATTTGAAATATTGCAAGAAAGACTATGAAGAGAATTATTAGTTAAGGATAATTATATGTAATACAGAAAGTGAGAAATGCAGAATAAGTGATAAAAAATGGGAAATCATCAGAGGAGTTGATGGAAGTCCAAAATATTATATAAGATGAGAAGTTGTTGTATGACTGTTGGAACTGATATGTTAAAAAAATTAATAAAAATGTATATTATAAATAGATAGGTAGGTAGATGATAGATAGATGATAGATTAGATAGATAGATAGATAGATAGATAGATAGATAGATAGATAGTTGATAGATAGATAGATGATAGATATAGATAGATAGAAAATAAGTTCACGGGAAACAATGCAAATGGGAAAGCCCACACATGGTTGGACTCAGAAGCTCAGCGGTTGAGGTCCAGGACAGGGCCTTCTCTGAGGCAGCCCCCAAGTCAGTGGTTCTCAAACCTTCTTCCTCTGGGCCACACTTTCAGATTTGCTTGCGCCACAACAAATCTTCTCTCAATACGTTGGAAAACGAAAAGAAACAGCTCCCAGCCGTGCTTGATTTGTAACGTAGAGCACGACTACTTCATAATATGATCGTGGGGCAGCCAGAATAAAGCGAAGCAGATGTACAAGAACGTGAGGGATTCCCAAAATATAATTATAAACGAGCCTCTTACCTATGTACCTTAAGTACGTATGCAAGTTCAACGAGAGGCGTGAGCTCGCTTTTTTGCCAGGCAATCTCATTTAGATTAGGTCTGATTTGAGATGAACAAACTCTCATCTCCTCACCAACACAAATAACCCATCCCAGGGCCTTAGGGTGAATAATAATAATAATAATAATAATAATAATAATAATATGTGGAGGAGGAGGAGAGCAGAGGGCAAAATGTTAACTCTCACTTACAGTATCCGAACTCTGTACATGTCTGGAAGTACCATTGCCTGATGCCCACGCCTGTCGTGGAGATGGATGTGCTGCGCAGCTCCTTCAGGGCCTCTGTGTGATTGTTCTGTGTGCATGTCATGTTCATGCCGTCCAAATACACCTTTTGAAAAGAAGAGAGGTTTTACGTATAAGCCAAACAAGCTAAAGCTTAGGGCCCCACTCTCTTGGGGACCCCCAAAAATTTAAAGGGAAAAAACATGGATATACATTTCCAAAATATAAGATAAGAAACAAATAAAATAAAACCTACATACAGCAACAGTGTTTTGTGTTGTGTAGGTTCCTATCTGTTATGTGCAAATGGGTTTAGATACCTATTAGGTCCATAAATTACCATATACAGTCATACCTCGGGTTACAGACGCTTCAGTTTGTGTTTTTTCGGGTTACAGGCCCGCCAAAACCCGGAAGTACCGGAACGGGTTACTTCTGGGTTTCGGCGGCTGTGCATGCGCAGAAGCGCTAAATCGCGCTTTGCGCATGCGCAGACGCACCGCCGTGGGTTGCGAATGTGCTTCTCGCACAGATCACATTTGCAACTGAATTGTCCATTGTAGCATATATTTAACACAAAAAACAGCGACCATTTGTTGTTGACAAAGGACAGCTGGACATATAAAGGGCCCCATTGCCTTCAGTAGCTGAGGGCCTCATCAAACCTAAATCCAGCCAGTGGCGTAGCGTGGGTTGTCAGCACCCGGGGCAAGGCAAGTAATTTGCGCCCCATTAACCCGTGGATTTTAGCACTGATTTTAGCACTGCGAGTGCGAGCGCGCGCCCCCCAGATGCGGCCGGCCCCCCCTGCAACCCCCATGCTACGCCACTGAATCCGGCCCTGGGTGGGCGAGACAACGGAATACCTTTTGAAGAGAGACTCTGTCTGCGTGGGCAACCACATGTACAGAATGTTTGCCATCACTTGCTACAACGTCCACTATATATGGACCCAAGAAACCGATTCACAAAACCCCTTTTCACGAAGGTAACAAATCTAACCAGAGGGTGAACTGGCTGCTGAGTGATGACTCCGTGACTTATAAGGTGGCAGCTAGGAAGATTAGGAAGAAAGATCTGGGTGGGCTCGCGGTCAATTGCAAAGGGGACTCTTGAGATCTAAATCTGCACATTTTATTTGAGGATTACATTTTATTCTGTGTAATAAGGAATTCAGGTAGATTGGATCATGGTTTGACTGCCTATGGAGCAACTGCTGTTTTCGTTTTTCTTCTTTAGATGATGCCATGGCCTTTGGCTAGTGCAAAAAAACCCCACACCTATACATTAAATATATAAGAAAATAAGAGGAGCTTCAGTCCCAGAATGGCTGTTGCACAGACCAAGAGGTGGCCAAGAAGTGCCTTTCAGACGCCACTGCGAGTCCAGGACTCCCAGCTCAGCTAATGGTCAGCGATGGCACAACAAGAAACAACTGAAGACATTTTTGGCCTGAAAAGCTTTTCCAGCTATGCTAGGGGTCTCCATCTGGGTTATTTTTAATGTATCTATTCCTTTTTAAATTGTTTTTTATAATATTTTTGCACAGTACCTTGTGATATAGTGAGTCAGTTATTGTTATTATTATTATTATTATTATCATTATTATTATTATTAATTCCAGAGTGTTTTCATGGTCAATCCCTCTTCACAGGAAAGAGCTAGGCAGTGGCGTAGCGTGGGTTGTCAGCACCCGGGGCAAGGCAAGTAATTTGCGCCCCTCCCCCCCACTGCACTGTCCCTCCCCCAGATAGTCCCTCGCTCTCTCTCCGCACTGCACCGCACGCCTGGCACCCTCCCCTCCACAGTGGGCGGCGACCCGGCAGCTCGGATCGGATTCGCACAGCCAGCACTGCAGTGTGAGAGAGTGAGTGAGCCAGGTAGGGGCAGAGAGCTGCGAGTGCGAGCGCGCCCCCCCCCCCAGATGTTGCGCCCGGTGCGGCCGGCCCCCCCTGCACCCCCCACGCTACTGGAGCTTTGGAATTGTAGCTTGGTGAGGGGAATAGGGGGTCTCCTTGCAACTCTCAGCAACTTTAACACACTTTGGAACTCCCTACATCGTGAAATCAGTCAGGTACCTTTCATTGTACTCTTTCTGGCACCTACTAAAAACATTTTGTTGGTTTGTTTGCTTAGGCAAGCCTATCCAGACACATGTGTTTTGCTCTGAGCCTATCATTTACTGTATTTTTCGCTCTCTAAGGCGCACCAGACCACAAGACGCACATAGTTTTTGGAGGAGGAAAACAAGAAAAAAATTATTCTGAATCTCAGAAGCCAGAACAACAAGAGGGATCGCTGCGCAGTGAAAGCAGCAATCCCTCTTGCTGTTCTGGCTTCTGGGATAGCTGCGCAGCCTGCACTCGCTCCATAAGATGCACACACATTTCCCCTTACTTTTCAGGAGGGAGAAAGTGAGTCTTATAGAGCAATAAATACGGTACTTTCTGGCACGTTGTGGGGAGACATTTCTATTACAGTTGGCGCTCTGCACAGGTTACGATTCGGCACTTCTGCGCATGCGCAACCACCAAAACCCAGAAGTAACTCATTCTGGTACTTCCAGGTTTCAGCGGTCCACAACCCAAAAAATCGCAGCCTGAAGTGGCTGTAACCCAAGGTATGACTGTATTCTATTCTTTTTTGTAAACCGCTTTTAGATCCCCCCCCCCCACTATAATCAAGTGTATATAAAGTTTATGTAATAAAATAAAGTCCTTTTGTTGTTGTTGTTGAAAAAACGCTCATATTGCGATAAACATGCCGTGGGCGCCCGCACAAAACAGCTGCCGAGGTGCGAGTCCAGATAGTAATACTAATAATAAATAATACTGAGAGAAGAAGAGTTTGGATTTGATATCCCGCCTTTCACTCCCCTTCGGAGTCTCAAAGCGGCTAACAATCTCCTTTCCCTTCCTCCCCCACAACAAACACTCTGTGAGGCGAGTGGGGCTGAGAGACTTCAGAGAAGTGTGACTGGCCCAAGGTCACCCAGCAGCTGCATGTGGAGGAGGGGGGGAATCGAACCCGGTTCACCAGATTACGAGTCTACCACTCTTAACCACTACACCACACTGGAGTTGCAGCCCAGTCATTCTCTCGTTCTAAACAAAGGAAAAGGATTGACAGCTCCTCAGTCTGGG
Source organism: Podarcis tiliguerta (assembly GCF_965153285.1). Lineage (NCBI taxonomy): Eukaryota > Metazoa > Chordata > Lepidosauria > Squamata > Lacertidae > Podarcis > Podarcis tiliguerta. Next base: position 78,841,555 of record NC_139541.1, read on the forward strand.
CCCTAGAAAGGTCACCTGCCCACCGAGATGCAGGCTTACGTTGTTGGCAGCCATAAGTCTCTGGTAGGCAGAGCCAGTCTTGTTGTCGGTCATGACACGACAAAAGTTGGCGATGGTGCTCCACTCCATGTATTCGTTGTTGTACTGCACAGCCAGCATGAAGATGTCAGCCAGGTTGGACACCAGCTCCACGCAGTCACCAGGGCCCTCCAACTCCTGGCAGGAGCGGAAGTCCTTCGCCAGCTTGGCCCGGGCTCCATCTTGCACCAGGGCGTCCACAGCAGAGAAGCCGTCAGCCACGGCCTCCATGCACTGCGAGGCAAGCAAAAAGGAAGGTGAGGACAGGAACTTTGAAAAAAAGAATGGGGAAATTTTGTAATTTATTTAGGAGACCATTGTAAGCAGATGAAAACACTGGCACGATTTTAATCGCACTTGTAAAGTAACAAAAACTATGGACAATTTAGATGGATAAAAAATGTGGATAATGGACTGATATGCAGTTGTAAATACTGACAACTGGAGGGGATGGGGGAAAGCCTTAAGATTCAGAGCAATCTCATTACAGTGGTACCCCGCAAGACGAATGCCTCGGAAGACGAAAAACTCGCTAGACGAAAGGGTTTTTCGTTTTCTGAGGTGCTTCGCAAGACGGATTTTTCTAAGGGCTTGCTTCGCTAGACGAAACAGCCCTGCCTCTCCTGTCATGGCGACGGTCACTGCACGCACGCACGCTCGCTTCCCCGCTCCTCCGGCTCCCTCCCACCTTCCGGCCGACCTTCCGACCTTCCGGCTGCCTGGCGCCGCTGCCCACCGCCCTCGCGCGCTCCCCTCAGGAGCCGTTGCCGCCAGCGCCTCTCTCTCCCTGGAGTCGCGCTCCTGAGCCCCGCCGCCCTCCAGCAGCCGCGTCGCGCGGTGGCCACAAGGCGCGGGTGAGTCCAAGGACCGGCTGCGGCAGCTGCCCTGCTTCTCCCCACCCCTCCCCGCCGTGGTGCTTCGCAAGACAAAAAAACTCGCTCAACAAAAAAACTCGCGGAACGAATTAATTTCGTCTTGCGAGGCACCACTGTATATGGATTTTTAATTGACTTTGTTATTATTTGATCCTGACTTGTTTTTAGGAGGTAATTTAATTATTATTTGATTTTATACCAATGTTATATATCTGATGTTAGCCGCCCTGCGCCCAGTCTCTGCCAGGGAGGGCGGGATACAAATAAACATTTATTATTATTAATATTATTATTATTAGTTTATTTTTTCTGAAATCAAATAAATATTTCTTTTTTAAAAAAGGAAACACAGGGGGAGCACACGACAGGCGGCAAAAAGCCGGGGTCCGTCCGCACTATGCATTTAAAGCGTTACAGAACCACTTTTAACGGTTGCACTTTGCCACACGGCCAAAAAACGAGTCATTTGGGAAAATATTAAAAACCCCCACCTCTTTGGAACCACCGACCACTGGATTGGACAGACTTGCGGCAACAACCTGGAGAGGAAGAAGTCAAAGAGAGATAGGTGAGGGGGCGGGATAAGGACAAAGTTGTTAAGTCACATGGGGCTTCAGGCATGATGGGAACATTACGTTCGAATGTGATGATTCACACTGTGGTATTAATTCCAGCTTTTTCTTCTTCACTATTTGGGGGAGGGAGAATAATTTCCTTTCGTTTCCGAGCACAATTCAAAGTGTTGGTGCTGACCTTTAAAGCCCTAAATGGCCTCAGTCCAGTATACCTGAAGGAGCGTCTCCACCCCCATCGTTCTGCCCGGACACTGAGGTCCAGCTCCGAGGGCCTTCTGGCGGTTCCCTCACTGCAAGAAGCCAAGTTACAGGGAACCAGGCAGAGGGCCTTCTAGGTAGTGGTGCCCGCCCTGTGGAACGCACTCCCATCAGATGTCAAAGCGATAAACAACTACCTGACATTCAGAAGACATCTGAAGGCAGCCCTGTTCAGGGAACTTTTTAATATGTGACATTTTTGTGTATTTTTCATCTTTGTTGGAAGCTGCCCAGAGTGGCTGGGAAAACCCAGCCAGATGGGCGGGGTACAAATAAATTATTATTATTATTATTATTATTATTATTATTATTATTATTATTATTATCTTGAGTCAAACTGGCGATATTTGGACTACAACTCCCATCAGCCCCCACCAGCACTGATGGGAGTTGTAGTCCAAATATCTGGAGGCCTTTCCGGTTGACCAAGGCTGAGTTCAACCACGGGCAAACTTTTGGCCATTGTGTGGTCATCATCATTATTTTTTTAATGTATTTGTATTAAAGATTTTCTTTATTTACAAAACTGTGTGCAATGACTTTCTCTCATATTCCCCCCCCCCATGTAATATTTTAACAAATCAGTTTCATTTGTTGACACAGTAGGAAGAAAAGGGGGAAAGAGGTGGCGGGGGGGGGAGATGAGTGGGGGTGGGGTCAGGTGGCAATGTTTCTATTTTATTTAATAAATGTGGTGGTTTGGTGTCAGCGTTGCTTGTGCAGGTTCTCTGCTGTTCACTTGTGTTCCTTTGGTGGTGAGAGAGGTTGGCCTAGGGTGTGGCTGTCATTTGTGGTTGGCTGTGGTGGTCTTTGTTTTCATGTGTGAGTGGGGTGGGTGGGTGTTTTGGATCAGGTTAGCTATATTGATTTGTATGCTGTTGGTGGATTTTTGTCACTTGTCTTGTTGGGCTGTGTGTGTGATAAATGGGAGCCATACTGGGGTGAAGGCGTCTTCTTCTATTTGTCCCCGTGTCAGTTTCAGTTTATTGGTTAATTTCTCTAGTAGGGCTGTTTCCCATACTATTTGGTATCATTGGTCCATGCTTACTCCTGACAGGTCTCTCCAGTGTCTGGCTATGATGTTTCTGGCTGCTGAAAGTAGGTGGGTTATGAGTTCTTTGTGGTGTAAGTGAGCATTATTGTCTTGGAAGATGTTTAGTAAGGCCAATTCTGGGGTGATTTCTAATACTTGCTTGGTTGTTTTACATATTTCTCGTATGGTTGTTGTCCAGAATAGTTGGATTTTGGGGCACTCCCACCACATGCGGAGGTATGTGCCTGTGGAGGTGCACCCTCTCCAGCATTTTGGTGAGGTTCCTGGGCGTATTAACACTAGTTTTCTTGGTATTCGGTACCAGTGTGGTCATCATTTGAGAGGGCCTCAAGGAGCTCTGAGGGCCATCCCCAAACTCAAAAAGACCACCTAGTTTCTTTGCCAAGAACTCACCATAAGGTAGCCTGTGAAATCCAGCTGGGCTCTGACGGGGGCAGAAGAAGCAACAGCAGCAAAGACCAGGTGGGGAAACTGGAACAGAGAGAGAGAGAGAGAGAGAGAGAGAGAGAGAATGGACGTGTGGATCCAGAATTGGCCTCTGTAGTCATTCACAGACTCACTTTTGAGACTGTGTTCATGGAAGATGGAGAGCAAGCTGTGAAGCTTTGTATAATCAGCAAATGTCCAATTCTGATGTCCAACTCTGAACTCTACTGAACAGTGTTTCCTGATAACTACCGTATTTTTTGCTCTATAAGACTCACTTTTTCCCTCCTAAAAAGTAAGGGGAAATGTGTGTGCGTCTTATGGAGCGAATGCAGGCTGCGCAGCTATCCCAGAAGCCAGAACAGCAAGAGGGATCACTGCTTTCGCTGCTCAGCGATCCCTCTTGATGTTCTGGCTGCTGGGATTCAGAATATTTTTTTTCCCTTGTTTTCCTCCTCCAAAAATTAGGTGCGTCTTATGGTCTGGTGCGTCTTATAGAGCGAAAAATACGGTACTACTGTTTTGTTGAATTCTTCATCAGCCAATTAGTTCAACACTCGTAAGTAGAAAGATCTGTAATTTCTTCATTAACCAATCTTTCGTCGAATAGATCGCATGAGCACTGTTCCAGAGTATTTAATTCACAGCTTATAAGGTCCTTATAAGGTCCGTATAGTTAAAGCTATGGTTTTCCCAGTAGTGATGTCCATACAAGTGAGAGCTTGGCCATAAAGAAGGCTGATCGCCGAAGAATGGATGCTTTTGAATTATGGTGCTGGAGGAGACACTTGAGAGTCCCATGGACTGCAAGAAGATCAAACCTCTCCATTCTGAAGGAAATCAGCCCTGAGTGCTCACTGGAAGGACAGATCCTGAAGCCGAGGCTCCAGTACTTTGGCCACCTCGTGAGAAGAGAAGACTCCCTGGAAAAGACCCTGATGTTGGGAAAGATGGAGGGCACAAGGAGAAGCGGACGACAGAGGACAAGATGGCTGGACAGTGTTCTCAAAGCTACCAGCGTGAGTTTGACCAAACTGTGGGAGGCAGTGGAAGACTGGAGTGCCTGGCGTGCTCTGGTCCAGGGGGTCACGAAGAGTCGGACATGACTAAACGACTAAACAACAACAACAAAATTCACAGCTTGCTCTCCGTCGGGTAAAGTCTGGCACCGTAATTCATTTAAGGACTTTCAGAGACTTCCGTTTGTTAGTTTTGATGTTTTCAATTATTCCATAAAGTTTTTCACATTGTTATTGTTTCTGGCCATTGTGTTGCTTTTGATATTGCTGACTCATATTTTGCAACCCAGGGGTTTGTTTGTTTACTCATGCAACCAGCCCATGCAGAATGTCGACACCCTATATATAGAAATGAGCAAACCCGTGATATTTTAGGGAGCAGGCTAGCTGACGGGGCCCATGACTTACATCCTAGGAGCCTATACAACACAAAACACTGTTGCTGTATGTAGGTTTTATTTTATTTGTTTTTTATCTTATATTCTGGAAATGTACATCCAGGGTGTTTTTTTCCTTTAATTTTTTTTGGGGGGGGGCCAAGAGAGGGAGCCGTAAGCTACAGCTTGTTTACAAGTAAAGGTACCCCCTACCCGTTCGGGCCAGTCTTGCCAGACTCTAGGGTTGTGCGCTCATCTCACTCTATAGGCTGGGAGCCAGCGCTGTCCGCAGACACTTCCGGGTCACGTGGCCAGCGTGACAAACTGCATCTGGAGAGCCAGCGCAGCACACGGAACGCCGTTTACCTTCCCGCTGGTAAGCGGTCCCTATTTATCTACTTGCACCCTGGGGTGCTTTCGAACTGCTAGGTTGGCAGGCGCTAGGACCGAGCAATGGGAGCGCACCCCACTGCAGGGATTCGAACCGCCGACCATGCGATTGGCAAGTCCTAGGCGCTGAGGTTTTACCCACAGCGCCACCCGCGTCCCAGCTGGTTTAGCTTATACATAAATCCTGCACTGCCCTGTTCCTATTGGCCCCTACTGGCGATCTTGTGGTCCCACCTTGAGTCTGAACCAGGCAGACAGCGAGCCAGGATAGGAGCCTCCGAAGCAAATCCAGGTGTTGTTGGACGTCAGGTTGAATTTCTGGGTGACGAAGTGGTGGAAGGAGGCCAGGTCAGACAAGCTGCAAAAGGAGACGGCAGAACTTTGCAACCGGAGGAGGCACATGTCCCAAACCTCCCTTGATTCTTTGCTTGAAATTTAGAGGGTGATTGACTTAAGACAATTTATTTATGCATGCCACGACAGCGGCAAGAACAATATACGCTCAAAAATGGGAAGGAGGCAAGATCCCAACGAAAAGATGCCAACGGCTTATAAAAACGACAGAGCGTGCGGAAACGGCAAGCCAAAATTAGAGATTAAAAATGAAGGAAACGTTTTTGGAGGAATGGAAGCGTTTTGTAAAATATTTCAAGAAATGTTACGGTATTACGGAAATGCATGCAGGGTTTGCGATACGAGTCACAGGTGCCAACTCACGCTTGCTGGCTGGACAAGAAATGAAGGTTGTGATCCTGCAGCCCATCGGGATTGATGCTGGCCCCATAGAAACGGTGTTCGAGGGCCACCACCAGAGCTCCGTACTTCTGGGCCAGCTCTACGTGGTGTCCTAAAACCAGAAAGAGAAACAGGGGATAGGTCTCACTCTGGCCACCTTCACACCATACGTTTAAAGCGCGGCGATACCACTTTAAGCAGTTGTGGCTTCCTGCAAAGAATTCTAGGAGCTGTAGTTCGTTAAGAGGGCTAGGAGATCCTGCCTGCTGCCCTCACAGAGCCATAATTCACAGAGTTCCCTAGGAAGAGGGACTGACTGGGAAACCACTCTGGGAATTGTAACCGTGGAAGGGGACTAGCGGGCCTCCTAAGAACTCTAAGCACCCGTAACAAACTACAGTTCCCAGGATTCTCTGGGAGAAGGCCCGAATGTTTAAAGCAGGGTTTCCCCAGCTGTTTTTGGACTACAGCTCCCATCATCCCTGACCGCTGGTGCTGCTGACTATGGGCTGATGGGAGTTGTAGTCCAGAAACAGTTGGAGACCCGAGTTTGGGAAACTCTGGTTTAAAGTGATATGATACTGCTTTAAATGTATTGTGTAGATGGGGACCTTCAGGTTCGAAGACTACAGAGGATATGAGACTCCTAAGCCTTCCCGGAGCTACAGTTCTCAGAGTGGTTTAACATTTCAACTTTCTTCATAGGGAAGATCTGGGAATTGTAGTTCTCCTGGCAACTCTCAGCACCTTTAACAGACGACAGCCCCCAGAGGTGTTTTTTTTTGGGGGGGGGGGAACCATGATTGTTAAAAGTGGTTTCATAGTGTTTTAAATATATGATCGCCCAGAGTGGCTGGGAAAACCCAGTCATATGAGCGGAGCACAAATAATAAAATCATTGTTTATTCTTATTACGGTGTGGATGCACCCTGCAAGCTGGACAGGAGAACAGCAGCACTCTGCATACCGGTGATTGCCAGCAACTGGGAATGAAAGCTTAAATGTTGACAAAAGACGCATGGACACCATTCACAGGAATTTGGGACGACAAAACCATACTAGCATTGGTGCAGGAACTTTGTACGTCCTCATGGCCGCTCCGTATGCCTTCAGTCAATCCAGGGCAGAGCCTTGGGCCCTGCAAATGCGGTTGAAGGCGAAGCTCTGGCAAATCCCATCTCAAAAAAACAGTGTGTTTCATTTCACTGCCTCTCAGCCTACCTCACAGGGTTGCTGAGGGGATTAAATGAGGAGGAAGAGAACCACTGCTATGTACTGAAGCTCTCACCCTGCTCCGTGATTTCGCTCAGTGTTTCAGCTCAGTCATTCAGCTCAGCTCAGAGAGTGGCCGCATCTGGCTGTGCTCTGATGTCCATCGATCCCATGCTCATCGCCAGTGTTAAGTTGTGGGTGAACATATCAGACAACACAGCGATTCTTCAAACAGCTCTTGTTTATTCACAGGCCAGAACAGAACTGAACTGAAGGGTTCAGCCAGCCTGCTTATATAGAGCTCCATTACAACGTAACTGTAACAACTTTCTGCAACTATCGAATCACTGAACGTCACTTTCAATTCCTTATTTGCATATGTGGACCTGAACTATCTACAGTATCCCCCTGCTGGCCCAGGGTGAGAACTTCAGTACATAACAATCACAGATGCCACCTTGGGAGAAAAACGCGGGGTTGAAATGCCATGAATGAATGAATGACTATGTAAGAGACCTCGTTCCCCAATCTCCGCAACTGATTTGTTGCATGACACCCACCTGCCAGCACATCAAACACCGACAAGGCAGACTCGCCCCCGATGAAGAGGAAGACCGGTCCGTCGGGGCGTCGCCAAAAGTCCTGGTTAATCCAGAATCGCTGTGAATTTTAGGGAGGTAAAGAAGAGACATCAAAACATCAACATCAACATCAAAAAAACGAAGATCATGGCCACTGGTCCTATCACCTCCTGGCAAATAGAAGGGGAAGAAATGGAGGCAATGAGAGATTTTACTTTCTTGGGCTCCATGATCACTGCAGATGGTGACAGCAGTCACGAAATTAAAAGACGCCTGCTCCTTGGAAGAAAGGCGATGGCAAACCTAGACAGTATGTTAAAAAGCAGAGACATCACCTTGCCGACAAAGGTCCGTATGGTTAAAGCCATGGTTTTCCCAGTAGTGATGTATGGAGGTGAGAGCTGGACCATAAAGAAGGCTGATCGCCGAAGAATTGGTGCTTTTGAATTATGGTGCTGGAGGAGACTCTTGAGAGTCCCATGGACTGCAAGAAGATCAAACCGATCCATTCTGAAGGAAATCAGCCCTGAGTGCTCACTGGAAGGACAGATCGTGAAGCTGAGGCTCCAATACTTTGGCCACCTCATGAGAAGAGAAGACTCCCTGGAAAAGACCCTGATGTTGGGAGAGATGGAGGGCATAAGGAGAAGGGGACGACAGAGGACGAGATGGTTGGACAGTGTTCTTGAAGCTCCCAGCATGAGTTTGACCAGACTGCGGGAGGCAGTGGAAGACAGAAGTGCCTGGCGTGCTCTGGTCCAGGGGGTCACGAAGAGTCGGACACGACTAAACGACTAAACAACAACAACAACAAAGACGAGAAGGAATATCACTACGAATGAAAGGGACTCCCCCTCCCCAAAGCATGACTCTACAGAGGGGGTGGGCTTGCCTAAGGTAAGGTTACCAGATTTTTTTCAGTGAATCCAGGGACACTTTTCAACTTCAATGGATTTTGTTTGGGGACTGATTTGTAAATCTGGGGACTGTCCCCGGGAAACGGGGACATCTGGTAACCTTAAGGCAACATTCAGACAGCACATGTAAAGCATAATAATAATGATGATGATGATAATTTTATAATGTATATAAAACAGAGGGAACAATAATCACAGCAAGGGAAAATAAAATGATATGGTGGATGTGTAAGGTAGTAAAAGCATTCTAGGAAATGATATATAATGAACTGGAAAAAATGTTTAAAATAACTTTAAAAAAAAAACCCCGAAGCTTTTCTTTTAGGAATTCTAGGTGCCGAAATTCAAAGGGAGCAGAAAAGACTATTTATGTATATTTGCGGATGCTATTAGCCGAGAGATGGAAAGAGGATAAAATCCCTACCAGAGAAGAATTGCAGATCAAGTTGGTGAACTATGCCAAAATGGCAAAAATGACCGGAAAAATCAGAAATCAGGAGGACCAAAACTTTAATAAGGAATGGGGAAATTTTATAATTTATCTTAAAAGCCATTGTAAACAGTTAAAATCGTTAGTGGGATTAAAACAACACTTGTAGTGTAATGATGAACTTTGATATAATGGAGATATAAAAATCTGGATTCTTATAAAAGATGCAGAAGGAAAGGACGAATAATAAGACCCACAAAAGGGAGAAGGGAAGTCCAGGAGATTCTCTGGAATCTTGTTTTTATATTTTATGTTGTTATGTGAATGTAAAATTTTAATCTGGAAAATCAAATTATTATTTTTTTAAAAAAGGAGAACTAAAAGATGAAAAGCAAAACTATAAAATAGGCATGTAGAATGAGTGGTTCTGCATGAGTTGAAATAATAAACCCAAGTAAGCGCCATCGATATTGCCAGATCATCGAGCACCTCGTACCTGGTTGTAGGTGCGCTGCTCCTGTCGGTTGAAGTGGTCCAGGGGCTGGCGGATGAAGCTCTCGAGGGGAGCGTCCCACATCCCTGGGACCAGGAACCGAGGCAGCTGTCTCAGGCGAAGATACGCCTCTTGCATCGCGCGCTGCTCTCGCTGCTTCAGGACCTGCTGGCGGAACAGCCAGAAATTCCTGCCTGGAGGGGAAGACACCGAAAAGACGCCTGAAGTTGTGCACTTCTGCATAATGCCAGGCTCTCTCAGATCACATGCATCTTGGCATTTAGACGGCCCAATGCAGGCCATCGCGGCTATTCAACGAATGCTCAGGAGTCCAGCAGCATACAGGGTTGTTATTATTTTACAAGCATTTGTGGACCAGCCAGCTGATGGGAGCCATAGCTGAAATACAGTGGTACCTCGGGTTACAGACACTTCAGGTTACAGACTCCGCTAACCCAGAAATAGTACCTCGGGTTAAGAACTTTGCTTCAGGATGAGAACACAGGTTCCACTGTACCAGACTTTTAGAAGTCATCTGAAGGCAGCCCTGTTTAGGGAAGCTTTTAATGTTTAATAGACTATTGTATTTTAATATTTTGTTGGAAACCGAACAGAGTGGCTGGGGAAACCCAGCCAAATGGGCGGGGTATAAATAATAAATTATTATTATTATTGTACCTCAGGTTAAGAACTTAATTCGTTCTGGAGATGTGTTCTTAACCTGAAACTGTTCTTAACCTGAAGCACCACTTTAGCTAATGGGGCCTCCTGCTGCTGCTGTGCCGCTGGAGCACGAGTTCTGTTCTCATCCTGAAGCAAAGTTCTTAACCTGAGGTACTATTGCATTGGCTTTTTTAGCTGCGGCGTCACACTGAGCCAGCAGTGTGACGCGGCAGCTAAAAAACCCAATGCAATTCTGGGCTGCATCAATAGGAGTATAGCATCTAGATCAAGGGAAGTTATAGTGCCACTGTATTCTGCTCTGGTCAGACCTCACCTGGAGTACTGTGTCCAGTTCTGGGCACCACAGTTCAAGAAAGACACTGACAAACTGGAACATGTCCAGAGGAGGGCAACCAAAATGGTCAAAGGCCTGGAAACGATGCCTTATGAGGAACGGCTAAGGGAGCTGGGCATGTTTAGCCTGGAGAAGAGGAGGTTAAGGGGTGATATGATAGCCATGTTCAAATATATAAAAGGATGTCACATAGAGGAGGGAGAAAGGTTGTTTTCTGCTGCTCCAGAGAAGCGGACACGGAGCAATGGATCCAAACTACAAGAAAGAAGATTCCACCTAAACATTAGGAAGAACTTCCTGACAGTAAGAGCTGTTCGACAGTGGAATTTGCTTCCAAGGAGTGTGGTGGAGTCTCCTTCTTTGGAGGTCTTTAAGCAGAGGCTTGACAACCATATGTCAGGAGTGCTCTGATGGTGTTTCCTGCTTGGCAGGGGGTTGGACTCGATGGCCCTTGTGGTCTCTTCCAACTCTATGATTCTACGAGTCTATGATTCTATTTCTGTGTTAGAGGAGTCTGTAACCTGAAGCGTATGTAACCTGAAGCGTATGCAACCCGAGGTACCACTGTAGTTGTTGTTCTTTTTGACATCTGGTGGGAGGGCATTCCACAGGGCGGATGCCACTACCAAGAAGGACCTCTGCCTGGTTCCCTGTAACCTCATTTCTCGCAGGGAGGGAACCGCCAGAAGGCCATTGAAGCTGGACCTCAGTGTCCGGGCAGAACGATGGGGGTGGGGACCCTCCTTCAGAAGGGCACCGTAACAAAAGATGCACCAGACTCTTTGCTTGTTTTTGGACAGCAGACCAACACAGCTGTCCTGCCAGAGAGAGTGGTTCTCAAACATTTTTTTTCTCTGGGCCACACTTTCAGAACAAAAATTTGCTTGTGCCACTCCAATTTTTTTTTAATTTATAAGAAATACACCAGGGAAAAAGGAAATGACTACCAGGAGTGCTTGATTCATAGCACAGAGCCCTACTTTTTTATAATATGATCATGGGGCACCCCAAAAGTATAAAACAATGCTGTGACTTAAGAACATGAATCCAACTAAACATCAGGAAAAATTCAGTGTCCCTTCCAACTCTACGATTCTCTGAACCATTCCCAAAATATAAACAAGCCCTTATATATGTACCTTAAGTATGTATGCAAACTCAACAAAAGGCGTGAGCTTGTTTTCGCTGGGTAATCTCATTTATATTAGGTCACGTTCGAGACAAACTAACACAAAGAACTCTTGGTCTCGTTTTGAAAAGATATCTATCCGTATTCTACAAATAAAAATAAAATTACTTTGATACTATGCTATGCTACGCTGAAATGTTGAAATGTTTCGTGGATTGTCTTTGAATCTTCTCCCAAAGAATTCTGGGAAATGGGCGTTTCCCAGATCTCACCAATCTACAATTCCCAGCACTCTTCACAAACTACAGTTCCTAGGATTCTTTGGGGGGAGCCATGCACTTTAAAAGCATAGCGTTTCCACAGCCTTAGTTGGAGATGGCTTGAAAGAGGAATTGCTGTTTGTGATGCGTATGCCCGTTTTATTCCTGCGGTAGTTAAAATTGTTTGCCGGCGTGTGGCGTTTGGTTTTTTTGTTCTTGTACTCTACCCAAACCTCTCTGACCTCCCCTGCAACAATATTATTTGGGGAACTTGACAAGAAGCAAACGCTCGGTCAAACCACATTTGGGGAACCGAAAGCGGCAGATGAACATCCAAAAGGGGGATTGTGCTTCACTGCTTCTCTGTAAAGCAGCAAGCTAACAAACGTTCCGGCATCTCGCTTCTGTGAAACAGAAGACGCAAAAGCTGCTGAGTGCACAGCGTCAGTTTCCTGTTTGCAAAATGCACACGCAGGACCGAATCTGCCTCGCAAGCAGAAACGCAGAGTATCAAGGTCTCTGATGCGGGGTCCAAGCCAAGAGGCTGCTCCTTCCGGAGTCCATCTGAAGCGTCCCAAGGTGAAAAGTATCCCATCAAGACTGAGCCCTGACCCTTGAAAATTCCTACACTTCAAAAGATTGTGGGTCCCTTTTGCCCAAATGGTCAATGGAAGAAAAACTCTTTTTTTTTTTTTTTTTTTTGAGTTCTGGTTACAGTGGTACCTCGGGTTACATATGCTTCAGGTTACAGACTCCGCTAACCCAGAAATATTACCTCAGGTTAAGAACTTTGCTTCAGGATGAGAACAGAAATTGTGCTCCAGCGGCATGGCAGCAGCAGGAGGCCCCATTAGCTAAAGTGGTGCTTCAGGTTAAGAACAGTTTCAGGTTAAGAACGGACCTCTGGAATGAATTAAGTACTTAACCCAAGGTACCCCTGTATTTATTTCTTACATTTATAGACAAGCTTTGTCTTCCAAAGATCTCAAGATGCTCTGCGTGGTTCTCTTCCACCTTCAGTACAACCCTGTGAGGTAGGCTAAGCTGGCTGGCTGGCCCAAGGTCACCTGGTGATCTTCATGGCCCAAGGTCACCTGGTGAGCTCAGTGGAGAATTCACTCAATCCTGAAACATCTAGGAAGATAGGAAAGCTTCCTTAAACCAGATCAGATCATCGCTTGGTATTGTTTACACTGACTGGATTTCAGAGAGGAGTCTCTTCACTCCCAATCCTACCTGGGGATGCCTGCTACCAATCTGAGAACCTTCTGCATGATGTTCTGCTGCTGAGCTGTGGCCCTTCTCAAAGGGCAACAGGTTGAAGAAGGCTGATAGAATATGACAACTAAAAGCAGCTCACTGGTAGTTCCCAGAATCATAGAGTTGGAAGATTGTACAGACAGATCTGCACATTCGGCCTCAATGAGGAACTGAAATTTATATGCCCCTGCATCCAAAAATATGTTGTTGACCAGTACTATTTCTCTAGAAAAAGAGCTGCCGGAACTCACCATGAATGCCTCCCTTGTTTTCTAATAATAATAATATTATTAATAATAATAATTTATTGTTTATACCCCACCCATCTGGCTGGGTCCCCCCAGCCACTCTGGGCGGCTTCCAACAAAACACTAAAATACAATAACCTATTAAACATTAGGCTGCCTTTAGATGTCTTCAAAAAGTTTGGTAGTTATTTTTCTCTTTGACATCCGGTGGGAGGGCGTTCCACAGGGTGGGTGCCACTACCGAGAAAGCCCTCTGCCTGGTTCCCTGTAACTTTGCTTCTTGTAGCGAGGGAACCGCCAGAAGGCCCTCGGAGCTGGACCTCAGTGTCCAGGCTGAACGATGGGGGTGGAGATGCTCCTTCAGGTCTACTGGACCGAGGCCGTTTTGGGCTTTAAAGGTCAGCACCAACACTTTCAATTGTGCTCAGAAACGTAGAGTTGTACCTTGGATCCTGAACGCCTTGGTACTCGTCCATTTTGGCTCCTGAAAGCCACAACCCAGAAGCGAGTGTTCCGGTTTGCGAACGTTCTTTGGAACCCAAACATCTGACACAACTTCTGCAGCTTCCGATTGATTGCAGGAGCCTCCTGCAGCCAATCGGAAGCCGCGCCTCGGTTTCCAAACGTTTTGGAAGTCGAACGGACTTCTGGAACAGATTCCGTTCGACTTCTGAGGTACCACTGTAATGGCAATCGCCCACCTGAGAGGTGCCAGAACCCAGCTTTGCCAAGTTCCAGCTGGGGGGGGGGCCTGCTTTTGAACACTCCCCATCTTCTGCATCAGTGGCCAAGAGACCATTCCCTTTGAGATGATGGCTGCACACACCCCATTTTCTCATTCACGGCTGTGTATATTGGCAATTACTGGCCAGGGGAGCATATCTGACCGTGGCTCATGCCAAAATTAACCCCCCAAGTAAGAGAAAAGAAATAAAGAGTTTGGATTTGATATCCCGCTTTATCACTACCCGAAGGAGTCTCAAAGCGGCTCACATTCTCCTTTCCCTTCCTCCACCACAACAAACACTCTGTGAGGTAAGTGGGGCTGAGAGACTTCAGAGAAGTGTGACTGGCCCAAGGTCATCCAGCAGCTGCATGTGGAGGAGCAGGGAATCGAACCCGGTTCACCAGATTACGAGTCTACCGGTCTTAACCACTACACCACACTGGCTCTACACCACACTGGCCCCAGTAGCGTCGGATGTGATGCCATGGTGTTTTTTGAAAGCTCAAGTGTGCAGGCGATGTGGATGCTTCCTTGAGGGTGACTCAAAACTTATTATAGGGTGAAAAATCCAAAGCGCCTTATTGAGAAGTGTAGTCTGGAGTTTTTATGAGTTACAGCACATTGTGCAAAAAAAGAGAGCTTTTGATGAGGGCAAAATTGTTGTGCATTTTGAAGGGGACACTCTCCTTCAAAATGCAGCTCTTTCTGTTTGGTGTTGAATAAGCAACAGGGACCTAGAAATCAACCTCAAAGTTGCTTTGAGAGTATATATACAGAGAGAGAGGTAAAGGTAAAGGTACCCCTGACCGTTAGGGCCAGTCGCAGACGACTCTGGGGTTGCGGCACTCATCTTGCTCTATAGGCCGAGGGAGCCAGCATTTGTCTGCGGACAGCTTCCGGGTCATGTGGCCAGCATGACTAAGCCGCTTCTGGCAAACCAGAGCAGCACACGGAAACGCCGTTTGCCTTCCTGCCGGAGTGGTATCTATTTATCTACTTGCACTGGTGCACTTTCAAACTGCTAGGTTGGCAGGAGCTGGGATCGAGCAACGGGAGCTCACCCTGTCACGGGGATTCAAACCGCCGACCTTCTGATTGGCAAGCCTAAGAGGCTCAGTGGTTTAGACCACAGTGCCACCCACGTCCACAATATACATAAGCAACTAACAAATGTAGCAATGACAACAATAATAATGTTTGACGTTTTCTTATGTTTTTATATGTGTTGGAAGCTGCCCAGAGTGACTGGGGGAACCCAGCCAGATGGGTGGGGTATTAATAATAATAATAATAATAATAATAATAAACTTCCATATGATCAAGAGCCTGGGGCATGCATGGTAAGGCAAAAGTATCTGGGGTTAGTTAGTGCAAAGGGAAAATGATAACAAAGGAGGGGTATGACAAAGGTTTGGAAAATTATATGTGGCATGGAGAGAGAGGGCAACGCATAGGACCAGAGGAAGCTGCCTTGTACTAAATCAGAGCACAGGTCTATCTTCTAGGTCAGTACTGTCTCCTACACTGACTGGCAGCATCTCGCCAGAGTTTCAGGCCCTTCTGGGATTAAGTAACCAAACAAAACCCCGTGTGTTGCAAAGCAATGTCTAGGCAACACGATGACCATGTACATACGCAACAGAGCAGTGACTACATTATTACATCAGCACTGGATATTTTCCTTTACATACATTCACTCGAAATAAGATGGATTTATGAAGCAATTCTATATCCTCCCACCAGGCCGACGAAGAATTCTACGAAACAGTAGTCAATATCCGGAATCATTGTTCAGTGTTGGACATCATATTTGCTGAACACACAAAGCTTCACAGCTTGTCTTTCATCGTACAAAGTCTGGTACCTCGCTGCATTTAAAGATTTTCAGAGACTTTGAGACTAAAGATTTTATTTTGGACTTTGTTATGGTTTGAAGGAATTCTATGAAGACTGTCTATTGCGTATGTACGTGGCCATCGTGTTGCCTAGACGTTGCTGACCTTCTGGGATTAAACCTGAGATCTTCTTCATGCAAAACCAGGTGACCTGCGGCTGACTGCTTCCACGCCACTCTCTCCCAAAGCTTGTTCTCTAGGTAACTCAGTGAAATGGATTGGCGCGGATTTAGGAGAGAGGAAAAGGAAGGGTTTCTTCACATGGTGAATAATTAACTGATAGAATCAAGTGTCACAAGACCTGTCCTCCTCCGGAGGACTTTCGCAATCAAAATAGCCTCCTTGAAGGTGATTTGATCTGGGGAGGGCGTGACGATAAGAACATGCCCCCTGACTAGGATCCAGGGTTGTGTCATTCCAAGATTTAGGACCCCCTCCAGACTGATGATATATGATATCTTTATTGTCATTGTCCCATACAGAACAATGAAACTGAAAATCTACATAGAACATTCAAAAACCCCTAAAAACTCTGAAACCCCATTTTAAAATACAATATACTATGCCAAAGCTTTGTGCAAAAAGAACAGCTCTGTCTTGCAGGCCCTGCGGAAAGAATCTCATGAGACAGAGCGTTCCACCAAGCTGGAGCCAGTGTTGAAAAGGCCCTGGCCCTGGCTGAGGCTAATCTGACTTCCTTAGGGCCTGGGAAGTCTAAAAGGTAAAGGGACCCCTGACCATTAGGTCCAGTTGTGGCTGACTCTGGGGTTGCGGCGCTCATCTCGCTTTATTGGCCGAGGGAGCGGGCGTACAGCTTCCGGGTCATGTGGCCAGCATGACTAACCAGAGCAGCACACGGAAACACCATTTAACTTCCCGCCGGAGCGGTACCTATTTATCTACTTGCACTCTGACGTGCTTTTGAACTGCTAGGTTGGCAGGAGCAGGGACCGAGCAACAGGAGCTCACCCCCTTGCGGGGATTCGAACTGCCAACCTTCTGATCGGTAAGTCCTAGGCTCTGTGGTTTAATCCACAGCGCCACCCGCGTCCCACCCGGGAAGTCTAGAATGTTGCTATTTATGGACCTTAAGGTCCTCCGCGGGGCATACCAGGAAAGGCGGTCCCATAGGTACGAGGGTCCTAGGCCATATAGGGCTTTAAAGGTCAAAACCAGCACCTTAAACCGGACCCTGTACTCCACAGGGAGCCAATGCAGCTGGAAAAGCACTGGGTGTATATGCTCCCATGGCAGGGACCCCATAAGGAGCCTCGCTGCAGCATTCTGCACCCGCTGGAGTTTCTGTGCCAGCTTCAAGAGCAGCCCCGCGTAGAGCAAGTTACAATAAGATGGAAGGACTGTCACTCACCTGCCTGAGCCAGAGAGAGCAGCGCAAGGAGCAAGACCCCCCAAAGGACCCTGGAAGGAGAGGAGGGTGAGGCCATTTCTCCCCCAGCTTCTCCTGATTCACTTAAACCGGGTCTAGCAAAGCTGCCGGGTGCGGGAAGTGTCTCTCAGCCAAATTGAAAGAAAAAGCAAAGCAAAATTCCCCTTTATTGGACTCGCCTCACATGACCAGCTGCCCTCCCACCCCGTGATTTCCTTCCTTCGCAAAGTTCATCAAGGTCGTCCAAGGAGGAGCTTCGCAATGGTGTGTTGTTTTTTTAAAGTCCCCTTTGCGCCCCCGCCCCCTGCTCCTTTTCCTGCCTCCCATCCTCGTACTGGAAGACTGCGAGCTTTTATTTTTTAAAGAGAATGCGCTCTGGGGACGTTTCTCCCCGTCACTTTTTCTTTCTTCCTTCCCTGGGCCCCTGTGCTCAGTTTCCACGTGGCGGACAGCAACTTCAGAAGCCCCGGGATCAAAGGAGAAGGGTGTGGACTTGGGGAGGTGCGGGTTGGAGAGAGAGATCTGGATCCAGCGAGCAAGGCGATCCTGAATGCTTTATGAGCCGCCGTGCAGCGCTGCCGGGGGGAAAGCAAAAGACCAAGAGAAAAAGGGGGGGGGGGGACACAAACAAATCACGACAGATCACAGGGATCATCTTGGAGCCGGGAGTGCAAAAAACGAAGCGTAAAAAAAGGAGTGTGTTTCGTCAACCCAGATCTCTCGCCCCTAGGTGGCACCACAGACGCGCCCAAATCTTGCGCCTCCGAGCGCTGACCTTCATCCTAAAACTGCATTTGTTCGCGTTCACTCCCCTCTTATGTTAAGCTGCCAGCATTTAAATTGTAAGCTTCGCGGGGCAGAGACTGGGTTCTGCAAACTCAAAAGGTCACCAACGCAGACGGCGCGTTAAAGCGTAATGGCGCAGTGGCTACATGTTTTCCCCTCTGCTTGCCCAAGGCAACAATGCTTCTGAAATGCCAGTTACTGTACTGGGAATCACGACTGGGAAGAGTTGCTGCTCTGGTCCTGCTCATTGGGTCCTCCATGGGGGGCACCTGGCGCCCACACCAGGCGCAGAGCCCTAGAGGGAGCCACCGCCATAGTAATAATAAATTTTATTTATACCCTGCCCTCCCCAGCCAGAGCCGGGCTCAGGGCGGCTAACACCAGTACAATTACAGTTAAAACATAATGGGGGGGGGGGACCAATTTAAAATACAGGTTAAAATGCAATTTAAAATGCAGCCTCATTTTAAAAGTAGGCCATAGATCAAAACCATAAGGGGAGGTAAACATAAGGGTCAGACTGAGTCCAAACCAAAGGCCAGGCGGAACAGCTCTGTCTTGCAGGCCCGGTGGAAAGATGTCAAGTCCCGCAGGGCCCTGGTCTCTTGTGACAGAGCGTTCCGCCAAGTCGGGGCCAGTACTGAAAAGGCCCTGGCCCTAGTTGAGACCAATCTAACCACCTTGCGACTTGGGACCTCCAAGGTGTTGTCATTTGTGGACCTTAAGGTCCTCCGCGGGGCATACCAGAAGAGGCGGTCCCGTGGGTACGTGGGTCCTAGGCCGCATAGGGCTTCAAAGGTCAAAACCAGCACCTTAAACCTGACCCTGTACTCCACCGGGAGCCAGTGCAGCTGGTATAGCACTGGATGAATGTGATCCCACGGCAAGGACCCTGTAAGGAGCCTCGCCATGGCTTTCTGCACCCGCTGGAGTTTCTGGGTCAGCTTCAAGGGCAGCCCCGTGTAGAGCGAGTTACAATAATCAAGCTTGGAGGTGACCGTCGCATGGATCACTGTGGCCAGGTTAGGGCGGGAAAGGTAAGGGACCAACTTCTTAATACAGCGGAGATGGAAAAAATGCCACCTTTGCTGTGGCTGCAACCTGTGCCTCCATGGAAAGGGAGGTGTCAAAGGTTACAATGATGTAGAATGGGAGGCGAGAGGCAGGGAGGGGCGCTGAAGGCTGGCGTCATGTGGCCCAGGGTGCCACTGAAATTTGAAAGCCCAATGTCCGCCCCTGCTGTGAAAACAGGACCCTGAATTAGAGGGGTACCCTTTGTTCTGATAACAACAGGCCTCTTCTTACGAGGGCACCCAGACTCTACAATTGTCCCTATTTTCCATGGACAGTCCCTGATTTACAGAAGCTGTTCCGGTTTCTGATTTGATCCCAGAATGCCCTGCTTTTCCTGAGGACGTCCCTATTTTCATCCGATAAAACTTGGAGGGTATGGAGTTATCCTACCCCGGAGCCAAGGAGATAAGTCACTATACTGCAAAGAAATAGATACGCTAAGGATTTAAATATGTGAAGTTGTAGAACAACATGTTTAAAGTTAAGATGAAAAGAAACAAAGATATCAAGAGGACTGAGTAAATTTAATGAGGTTTTATTTTGGAAACCCGTTACAATGATATATAATGAAATTCATGTTACTAAGATTGGACCAAGTTCAGTTATGATGTTTGTTTGTTTGTTTGCTTGTTTGTTTGTTTAAAATTTTGGAAAATCAAATTATTATTATTTTTTAAAAAGATAAGTCACTATACAGTACAACCTTTAGAAGGCAGCCCTGCATAGGGAAGTTTTTTTCCATGTTTTATTATGTTTTTTATATATGTTGGAAGCCGCCTAGAGTGGCTGGGGCAACCAATTCAGATGGGCAGAATATTATTGTTGTTGTTGTTGTTACTATTATTATTACTATTATTATTATAAGGTAAAGGTAAAGGTACCCCTGCCCGTACGGGCCAGTCTTGACAGACTCTAGGGTTGTGCGCACATCTCACTCAAGAGGCCGAGGGCCAGCGCTGTCTGAAGACACTTCCGGGTCACGTGGCCAGCGTGACAAAGCCGCATCTGGCGAGCCAGAGCCGCACACGGAAACGCCGTTTACCTTCCCGCTGGTAAGCGGTCCCTATTTATCTACTTGCACCCAGGGGTGCTTTCGAACTGCTAGGTTGGCAGGCGCTGGGACCGAACGACGGGAGCGCACCCCGCTGCGGGGATTCGAACCGCCAACCATGCGATCGGCAAGTCCTAGGCGCTGAGGTTTTACCCACAGTGCCACCCGCGTCCCACTATTATTATTATAGGATGTCCCTGTTTTCACCAGAGAAATGTTGAAAGGTATGGGCACCAGGTTGGGAAATGCTGGATCACAGCATGGCTGAAAACCACGTTTGGGCACCTCTGCCAGCCAGCGGGCTCAAGAGAGCCACTGTGTCTCTGTGCATACATGAGAACAATCTCCAGGTCTTTCCTCCCCCCTCCGGCCCCTTTGACTCCCCCCCCCCCACTGCACAAAACAACAACAAACCCCCACATTTTGAGTCAGTTATAATGCTCCAGTTGTTTTGTGGCTTTCTCAGCAACTTAGAAACTTAACTCAGCTGTGCATGAAGACAGGTGTACCTGTCAATGGGAAGACAACCACACCTCTGTGTATTGTCGTTGTTTTAGTTCCACTTGGACTACTGCAATGCGCTCTATGTGGGGCTACCTTTGAAAGTGACCCAGAAACTACAACTAATCCAGAATGCAGCCATTGGACTGGTGACTGGGAGTGGCCACCAGAACCATATAACACCAGTCTTGAAAGACCTACATTGGTTCCCAGTACGTTTCCGAGCACAATTCAAAGTGTTGGTGCTGACCTTTAAAGCCCTAAACGGCCATAAAGGCCCAGTAGACCTGAAGGAGCGTCTCCACCTCCATTGTTCAGCCCGGACACAGAGGTCCAGCTCAAAAGGCCATCTGGCAGTTCCCTCACTGCAAGAAGTGAGGTTACAGGGAACCAGGCAGAGGGCCTTCTCGGTAGTGGCGCCCGCTCTGTGAAACACCCTCCCATCAGATGTCAAGGAAATAAACAACTATCTGACTTTTAGAAGACATCTGAAGGCAGCCCCGTTTAGGGAAGTTCTTAATGTTTGACATTTTATCGTGCTTTTAATATTTTGTTGGGAGCCACCCAGAGTGGCTGGGGAAACCCAGCCAGATGGGCGGGATATAAATTTATTACTACTGTCATACCTCATGTTACGTTTGCTTCATGTTATATTTTTTCAGGTTGCGTCCCATGGTGACCCGGAAGTACCGGAAAGGGTTACTTCCGGGGTTCGCCGCTTGCGCATGCGCAGTAGCGCTAAAGTGTGCCACGCACCTGCAAAGATATTGCGCTTCAGGTTACGGGCTTTTCACGCTGCGAACGGGCCTCAGGAACGGATCCCATTCGCAACCAGAGGTATCACTGTATTATTATTATTATTATTATTATTATTATTACTATTATTATTATTATTTTCAGCCATGGTGCCGCCAGACAACGTTGGAGGCCTCCTTCTTATTTTGCTCCCTTAGGACGCATGCCCTAAAGTCCTGCCCTGATGGTGCCAAGGCAGCCCAGTACAGACAACGGAGAGCTTCTACTTCCAAGTGCATCTTACTGGGAATTTCAAAAAGAGCTCCGTGCCACGGCTTAAACAAGGGCTTAGCTCAGCAGCTAAGAGCACCTGCTTTCCACACTGAAGGTCCCAGGTTCAAGTCCCCGGCATCTGCAGGTAGGGCTGAGACGGTCTGTCTGAAACCCTGGACAGAGCCATTGCCAGTCAGTGTGGGCAGTACAGACCTGGATGGACCCAGAGGTCTGATAAGGCAGTGTGGTGTAGTGGTTAGTGTCGCAGCAGGACCTGGAAGACGGGGGTTCCCAGTCGGCCACAAATCTCACTGGGTGACCTTGGGCCAGTCTTCCTCTCAGCCTAACCTACTTCACAGGGTTGTAGTGGCGAGGAGACGGAGAACCATCTATGCCAGCTTGAGTTCACTGGAGAAAAGGATGAGATGTGAAAGTAATAAATAAATGAAGTAAATAGCATTCTGTTCCACTGATGGCCCGGGGAAGCCCACGGGCCTTGAAAGACATCAAGCAATTGCGGAGAGCTGTTACCAAGCTTGTTATCAACCCCAGAACTCTCTTAACTGCAAGATGCACAATATTACTATAATTCTGTGTTTAATCTTTTTGGGGAAATTGCCTTACTTACGGAACAGACTTACTATGCCCCAGCTCAGCAAAATCCACAGGATTTATTGAAAAATGATCTTTATTAATTATTGGAATGAAAATTTGCAGGACAACATCCACCCTGTATCTGTTTTTCACAGCTAACCTATCTCAATACAGTCTACACTGAATGATGGGCCTTGGGCCTCATCCAGGTAAAAGACTCTTCTTATGTTATTTTTTTACCTTAAGGCGCCAAGTGCAAACTGGCAGTATTTTTTCACTGTGTGTGAAACCCTAGGTAATTATGAAACTGCAACTGGAAGTTTCTGATTCTACAGAGTACTTATCCTAGCTATTACAGTGGTACCTCAGGTTACATATGCTTCAGGTTACAGACGCTTCAGGTTACAGACTCCGCTAACCCAGAAATAGTACCTCGGGTTAAGGAACTTTGCATCAGGATGAGAACAGAACTTGTGCTCTGGCAGCAGGAGGCCCCATTAACTAAAGTGGTACCTCAGGTTAAGAACAGTTTCAGGTTAAGAACACACCTCCGGAATGAATTAAGTACGTAACCAGAGGTACCAACTGTAATTAGTATTTCGATGTTACATTGATTCAGGGATTAATCGATCAAAAACTGTTTGCTCAACTAAAAAGTTAACACAATCTTTGCCAAACATCGTACTTTTTATTATTATTAATTTACTTACACAGACTCAAGATGGCAAACCCCACCTTACATATTTGCTGAATACAGTATCAGTGGGAAACCAATATAAAAATTGCAAGGAAGGCCAGTCCCGCCCCCCCAACCCTTGAAAATAAATGATGCATCAATGCTGAAAAGTCTTTATAAACATTCAGGCAAAAAGTTGTAATCATGTATACAATGAAGTTAATAGTCATGACTAATTTGGTTCATTACAAGAATTCCACCCTGAGTAGAATTTAGATGGCTACAAACTAATTACCTCCAGAATTGACCCACTGAAAGCCACCGACAAGACTATTTTAGGCTCGTTAATTTCAATGGGTCTACACCAGAGGTTAGCAAACTTTTTCAGCAGGGGGCCGGTCCACTGTCCCTCAGACCTTGTGGGAGGCCGGACTATATTTTGGGGGGGGGGGGGATGAACAAATTCCTATGCCCCACAAAAAACCCAGAGATGCATTTTAAATAAAAAGACACATTCTACTCATGTAAAAACATGCTGATTCCCGGACCATCTGCGGGCCAGATTTAGAAAGCGATTGGGCTGGATCTGGCCCCCGGGCCTTAGTTTGCCTACCCATGGTCTACACTAAGAGGGCTTACCCAAAGAAAAGTTATAGACCCATTGAAATTAGTAGACCTAAGTTAGCAGTGTCCATTACTTAAAATGGGCCTGATCCGAGTAGGGCGACCAATGGATACAACCTTACGAGCTCCCCGCAGTTCCAATTATTTACTTCCAGCTGTGAATCGCTTCCTGCGAAAACACCTCAACAGCAAAACATCAACGATAAAAGATAAATACACGTGCAAAACAATTTCATAAATGAAACTGTTTAGTACATCGAAAGTCTTGGATTGTTTTGGGGGAAATTGAAGGTCTTTAATGGGTTCCGCAAACAGAACGGAGGCCATGGCGCCTGTCTGATAAGGGAAGGGATTTCCTAATAACCTCAGCACAGGCCCTCGAATCCTACATTGCGAGAAGATGATTTCCTCCGTATGTTTTTGATTCGCGTGCATATTAAATCCGTTCATTAACCGATCGGAGTTGAGACTCCCACAATTCATGGGATTGAGGTTTGTTACGTCCAGGGAGGGTGGCAGGCCTGCTATAAACACAGCCCCACTTGTGTGGGTCTCGGCCGGCTGCAGCCTGCACTTCCCTTACCCGACTTATCCAGTTCATTAGGGGGAGAGAAAAAAAGTAAACCAAGCTTAACCTTGTTTCCCCACATCCGCTCCCCTGGCTGCCCCCCCACCCGGCATCTCCCTCTTTTCTCCTTCGCCTTCCTCTCCCCGGCTCTGCCAGACGGTTTTCTGCTAGCCTCCTGGCTTCACCTTTGCAAGGTCTTCCTCCTATGCGGGCGTCTCCTCCGCCCATCTGTCTCTGGGGGATCAAGGCAGATTAACATCCAATCTGCCTGTCTACTTTTCTGCTTTAAAACCTGCTGACAGGTTTGCAGATTAAATTTTCTGACCCACTCCCCCACCCCTTACCAACCCCCTCTCCCCCATCTTCCTTCGAAACCTTTCTGCCAGCGACAAGCGGTGGAACCCACCTTTTACGATACGATAATCTTTATTGTCATTGTCCCATACACAACAACGAAATTGAAAAAAAAAATCTACATCAGACATTCAAAAACCAACAAGCCTGCTATCCCAGCCTGGCTGACTCCCTAAAAACTCTTGATACCCCATAATTGAATACAATATACTCCCATAGAGAGTACCTTACACTGCGTTTAAAACCAAAATCGCATTTGGATAGACACTGTTTCTCAGGCGGCTAGTCCTAGTCTTTATAACCCTGTGCCTTCTTCCAGAAGGCAGAAGCTGAAAGAGATCATTTCCGGGGTGCACACTATCCTCCGCTATCTCTGCCGCTTTCTTATGGTACCTGGAAGCATAGATTTGATCCAAGGTGGGAAGAGTGCACCCAATTGTTCTTTCCGCAGTTTTTACAACCCTTGACAGCATTGTTTTTTCCCTGGCCGTGCAGCTCCCAAACCACACACACAGACCATAAGTTAATACACTCTCCACAGTAAAATGCCATCAACAGGTCCTTTGAGAGATTGTTTTTCCGGAGGATTCTTGCTTGGAAACTGGAGGCAAAGCCCATCTCTTCTTGGCCCCAGGACGCCTTAGTCTGGGCAAGCGGAGATTCCCCGCCTCCCAGAAATAAATCAGAATCCTGTGGACAAAGAGCCTTCCTCAAGTGTGTGCAAGTTGCGGTCTGTTGTGAGGGAATCTGACTTGTGGTTGCATATGAGCTCTCTTTAAAAAATCAATCTAATAGCACCACTTTTTTTTTTTTGCCTGGCCCCTTCTGGGGGCAGATGGAGGGCTTGTGTCTCCAGGTGTGTGAGGGTGCCAGTAATTATTGTGATGTTTGTAATAATAATAATAATAATAATACACACGCAGTTTGTACTCCGCTAGCAGTAGGAGTACAATATGGGCATGTCTTTAAGTTAACACCTTACATTAAAAACCTGACAGTACCAAATTGTCGAAGGCTTTTCACCAAAGCCAGACTAAACATCTTTCCTTCTGCAGTGTTGGATGGCAGGCTGAGAGGAGTTCCCTACCAGGACAGACTTTGCTCGTGTGCTCAAGACATTGATTCTATAAAACATATTTTGTGGCACTGTGCAAAATATGAGCAAGCCAGGGCTGAACTGATATTACCCTTGCTGGTACCTTTCTCAGGAAATTCAGAGGCTCACTATGTCAGGTTTCTATTAGAAGACCGGACAAAAGCTAGAACATAAGCAGTGGCGAAGTTTTTATCGGTGGTTGCAAGAACCAATGATCCCTATCTTTAAGTCTGAACAAAATGCTTGTTTAACCTGGAGGTAGGCTGTCTGAAATGTGCATTGCTTTGTAACGATTTGTTGGGTCTCTGGACCGTAATAAAGATTGATTGATAATACTGTAATTAATAATTTGAAAAGACTGTGCATGTAGCTTGAAAGTTTCAGCTGGGCACAAGCTGGCTGCAAATTATAGCATAGACACGGGGTCATAGAAGCCATCTCCTAGGTCCCTCTCCATAAAATATTTGAGGGGGCACCCCCCCCCCCCCGTTTATGGGACTTGCCATTCAAATGATGTGTGTGAGCCGCGTTTTGTGATTAGTTATGCAGGCCGGGGCTTACCTGGGCCCACCCAATATTTTATTCAAGTTGGCATCCCTGCTCAGGGCGAAGTGGAGATTCTGCCCTCCTCTGCTGCTCTCTCCCAATTAACCTCCGTCTCCAGGGGCTGCCTCCATTGCGTCCCCTAGGTCTCAGGTCTGGGCCCTGAAATCTCTGGATCTGGGATACTCCTGAGCTGTCAACCCTAACGAAAGACGGTGAGGGCTCTGGAAATCAAGTCCTCTCCAGAATGGTTGAAGAGGCTTCAAGCGCATCGCATCAGTAGAACCTTCCGGACCAGGTCAATGGCCCATCTCTTCCAGCTTCTTGTTCTCATAGTGGCCAATCAGATGTCTGTGGGAAACCTGTACAGTGGTACCTCGGGCTAAGTACTTAATTTGTTCCGGAAGTCCGTTCTTAACCTGAAACTGTTCTTAACCTGAAGCACCACTTTAGCTAATGGGGCCTCCCGCTGCTGCTGTGCCGCCGCCACACGATTTCTGTTCTAATCCTGAAGCAAAGTTCTTAACCCGAGGTAATATTTCTGGGTTAGCAGAGTCTGTAACCTGAAGCGTATGTAACCTGAAGCGTATGTGTCAGAGCTGGCTCCTGGTCCCAGCTCACAAAGGACCAACGCTAGCCGGTAGTAAAGTATCAAAGTCTTTATTGAAGAATAGTTTCCATTTCCAAGCCTCAGCGTCCCAGCTCTACGTCTGGAGTCTAGACCGGCGAAGCTCCGTCTGAGTCTCCGCCCCCTGTACACCAGTTTAAGACTCTAATCTTACTCCACCTCTTCCTTCTCTCTCTCTTCCTCTGGGTCCTACTACCCCCCGGGGTCTCCTCCCTCCTGGACTCTTCCGACGCAGACGTTGACCCCTCTGACTCCTCCCCCTCTCTTCGGCGGGCTTTAGGACCTGGCTCCCTACCCGGGCTGCCCACCGTGCCGCCCTCCTGTACATTTGAACTTGGCGCGCGTGCGCGTTTAACTTTCCTGATGACCGTTTCCTCGCTCCCTGACGAGGGTGTGGTCACTCCTGCCTCACGTTCTCCCGCTGCCCGCGCGCCACCTGATCCCGATGCCTGGGACTCCTCCCCCCTACTGCACTCTGGGGGGGACGCTGGTCCGGATTTCCAGCTGCTACTCTCTGAGTCCCCTCTGGCCCCTTCTTCCCGAGGTGTCCCCCTGGGCACTCCCCTTGCCCTGACTATGGGGGCCCCTTTCTGTGAATCCTCCGAGTCACTGGAGAGACTCAGAGACCTCGGATTGCTGTCATCGCTGACATTTCCTTCGGACTCCTCCCCCTCGCTCTCCATTTCCTCCCTCTCCTGTGACTCTGCTCCTGAACCCCTGACAGTATGTAACCCAAGGTGCCACTGTATTCTGAAGAATTTACTGCCTCTGACTTTCTGGCCCTCCCCTCTACAACGTGGAAAGCAGCAACCACCCATTACTTCAGAAATCTTGAAAATACATCTCTTATTTCTTCCTGACCCATAAGACTAGGCCCTGTTTTATTTGTATTCCCTGAAACCTTTGCTTTCACGCTGCTGTTTTCTTGATTTTAAGCTGTGCTTTTGTTTTCACGGATCTCGTGTCCCATGCCGGTCTTGCTCGGAGTAGACCCACGGAAATTAACGACCATGCACAAAGTATTACTACAAAGCGGAGTTAATACATTGCAGCTGAGATTTTACCCTATCAGGAAAATGCTGCAGAAAACGCTCATAATAAAAGTACCACTAGGAAAGGGGCTTTATTGCATTAAAAGCTTCATTTGAACGCTCACCTCTTCCTAAGACTCTCACTGGATGCAAACTCCTGTTCCTGCCACCAGCCGGGACTTCTCCCCTCATGGAGCTACAATTCCCAGGAACAAACTACAATTCCCAGGATTATTTGGGGGAAGTCACGTGCTTTGATTGTGTGTTGGGTGGGCTTCAATTGCATGGTGGGACCCTGCAGTGAAGTTTGCTGCTGGGCCTACTGTAGCCTTTTTAGCCTCGGGTGAGAAGAGCTTTGCGCCCGGGACCGGGAAAATGGGAGTCAATAGACACTCAAGGAATAGTTTCAGAGAAAACGCTTTATTTCTACCATTCATGAACTGGCAGAAGGAGCAAGTGTGATAACTCACAAAAAGCATGCACGGGTTCACAGCCATTTGCACAGAGTATATATTCCCCTTCCGGTTCCCTCCCCTTTCTCCTCCTCTTAAAGAGTCCTGCCCCATGTTGTTTCCTGAGCATGAACAGAAAGCTCCCGTCTTGAGACTCTTTTGGACTCTTTCCAGGAAAGGGGGTGAGAAGCCAAGGGGGTTGAGGAGCCCTGCGGTTTAGCATGTCCAAGATGTTGCAACTGAATGAGATAAAAGCCAGTTCTCAGGAAAACTTTAGCTGTGGATTTTTAGAAGACAGAAAAGGAATTTTGGACAGTTTTGAGGCCTGGGGTGATTATTGAGGGGGGTGTGACTTCGGGCCTAGGTGGGGTCACCTGTCCTCACCTCCTTCACTACCTCACAGGGTTGTTCTGGGATTAAATGAGGAGCGAGGAGAATATGCAGGCCCCCTTGAGTTCCTTGGATGAAAAGCTGGGCTATAAAAACAATAAATAACAAAGAAATAAAACGGGTTTTGGAATATTTGACAGGGAACGGCATTCTTTTGATCCAGGGAGCCCCCAAGCCTCTCCATTTGGAAATCAACCTACTTCTTACAAAATAGTTCAGGGTGTGTGTGTGTTGTTGTTGTTGTTGTTTTTTCAATATAATTTTTATTCAGTTTACAAATAAAACAAATTAATACAATTCATACAGTTTACATCCATTCTCTTTTTTTACTTCCCTCAACTTGGCTGGTACTCCTTCCCTTCTTAATTTCCTACACATTTCTGAGATCTCACCTAATTGTTTATAAATTAAATCTTATTTCACTCAAATCCTAACCTTTCTTTTTTACAAAGCTTCATTAAAGGTTACAAGCGTTATTTGTTTTTCACTTAAATTATGCATATATTCTGAAAACTTTTCCCACTCTTCAGTAAATCTCTGATCTCGTCGATTTCGAATTCTTCCTGTCAGTCTATCAAGTTCTGCAAAGTCCATCATCTTCATTCTCCATTCTTCCAATGTTGGTAACTCTTCTTGCTTCCATTTCTGAGCTATCAATATTCTCGCTGCTGTCACTGCGTATAAGAATAATTTCCTGTCTTTCTTATTTATCTCATTCCCTACAATAACCAAGTAAGAGTGCTTCTGGTTTCTTAACAAAGGTATATTTAAACATTTTTTTCAATTCATTATAGTGTGTGTGTGTGTTGTTGTTTTGTTTTGCTCCCGTTTGGCAAAAGGCACATTTATTTCAGCTAGTTTAATGTATATTAATTGGTAGGGGGGGGCAGGGGAATCTATTTCCTTTAACCGTTAAATCTGCCCTAGAACATTTCAAATCCATTAGGGCCGTAATCCCGGCCGTGATGTAAGTGCCCATGTGACCTGCCCCCTTTTGTTTCCTGGAAACAGAAGTGTGTTGGCAGCGCGCTCAGTATTTTGCAGTAGGACTTAGTGGGCTGGCGATCTGGCAAGAGATGCGATTGCATAGACCTTTTGACTACAACAATAAGTCTTCTCTTCTGTTCAGCTCAGCTCACAAGGGTTTTCCAGGTGTGAGAGACAAAAGGGGCTTTTGTACCTGTCCTAGCCAGGTAGAAGGACTTTGTCTTTTCTCCCACCTGTGCTGCCGCTTCTGTGGGAATTCATCCGGCTATTTCGTTTTTATGTTTTTAGGTTGCCAACATTTTTCCCTGCCCCTGCTCCTCTGCATTTAACAGCAGCCTGGCGGCGCAGACATTTCGCCAGCGAATCTTTTCCTCTGGGTGAGGAAATCGTGACCCGACAAGGCACCTGAGTTTTCACAGTAGATTGGAAGAGGGAATTTTGATAGGTTCAGCTTTGTATGAAGGAATGTGAATAAACTCCTCAATAGCACTTTCAATCCGTTAATGGTAAAGAGCAATGTTTTTAAAGGCCGTGCCTTTTGAATTTCAAGCGGAGATTGATGCTGCAAATGTACAGCTTGAAATGTCAATATCAGAGAGAGAAAGAGAGAGAGCCATACACAGAGAGATTATATTTTATATCTTTCCTGCCACACACACCCCTGCTTAAAAAATAAGTGCAGAAGGAGGTCAGGGTTGTGTTTTGAATTGCATTGCAATTTTGCATGCCAATTTATCATCTCAATCTTTGAGGGGGAGGTTTTTCACAAACCGAAAACGCCAAACAGTTGTGTTCCGCAAAACAATTTGCTTTGCTCAGCCATAATGACTCAAGCTATGGACGCTTCCCCGTACCGCTTTGGATTTGGCCATCTGAGGTCAGGGGACAAGCAGAAACAAGAATGGAAAAATGATTTAAGAAGAGCCAAATTTCTCTCTGTCTGGCTGCTCTTAAAGGGCCAGGTTATTGGGTGCAATTGGAGAGTAAACAATTTGAGATTGAAAAGTGTGTGTGCTACTAGATTTCAAACTTTTTAAAATGGGGAATCTGGCATTGTGTAATCCCACTGCGATCCCTAGGTATAACCTGAAACCTGGACAGAACCTGTGTGACCTTAATTGATTAAGAGTCCAGACATCTTCTGGAAACTGCAGTGTGCAGTCAGGCCTTCACAATATCTTCTTTTTAACCAACCACCACTGGCTGACGTTTTAAATTATCTTATATATATACATTTGTAGACTGAGCTCCTTGTGTTTTACATGCTGCAAGCCACCTTGATGAATTTTAAAATGATAATGATGTAATAGCTGCTTGAATTCCACAGAGCTTGCTCCCATCTAAGTGGGTTTAGGTTTGTGGTCTCTCTTCCCACGCCTCATTTTAAGATTGAGACAATTGCTGCATTTTTCTCTCCCACCCCAATTTCTTGCTTTGCTTAACACCCACCCTTAGAAAATAAATATGGAAACCTATTTTGTGACATTTTGTTCGGCCTAAAAAAAGAAGCTGCCCTCGTCTGGAGTCTTATTGTTCCTTGATTCCAAGCATCGTCCTGGTTTGCATGTGCGAATAAGGGACAGAGAAACTCTCTTATTCCGTGACATGCAAACTCAACATGGCAAACTGCAGGCTCATTAAGACCGTTAGGAAAAATAATCTAGGTGCACACTTTAAAACGGCAACATGCAGTGACTGAGATCACAGCATAATTGCTACATATCTTTTCGACTATTTTCTGTTTTTAAAGAAAGCAATTCTCTTCGCATGGCAAGTGAGGGAATTGTGAAAGGTCACATGGTAATTATTAGCGTTATTATTGTTACCGTTATTATTAGGATCTTCCCAGAGTCTGCAGATATCATACTACCACTCAAGATTTTATATGCATGTAGAGTTTAAAATTCTATTACTGTTTGTTTTTACTGACTGTATGTTTCCCGTGGTTCTTATTTTTATCTGTAAGCCGCCTTGAGTCCTGCTATGCGGGCATAAAATTATTATTATTATTATTATGAATAGATGTTTATGGGAGCAAGAAGCCACCAGTACAATACCAACATCTGCACCAGCTTTTTCACTGTATTTTCCTCGGGGCAGAGACCTGTAATTTTGGCCGATGCTCCTCAGTAAAGCACCTCGTATGCTGATGCTATAGAAGCCCATCATAAAAATAACTCCAAAGATATCAACTCAAAACATGATTTTCACCGGAAATGGTTTGCACCAGGGTTATGAGAAACCGTAGCGACGTCTGCGCAGTTGCTTCCGCCCTACTTTGCAATAGGAGCATTTAGGCCAAGGGGCCGCTTCAGTCGTCCCCGTGGTCCTCCAACTACCTTTCCTGTTTTAAGCCCCGCCTTCCCCTCAGCGCACGGTCCCAAGTCCTGTTTAATTAAAGGAGGTTACCCAGGGCGACTTGGCTGGCAGCGCCACCCTGGGCAGCTGTCACCCAGCATCGAAGAACCAATTTGTCATCCTTAGTGGGTCCCATAATCCCTTCTAATTCAGTTACCAATCTGCGCAGTGGGGGGGTGGGGGGTGGAGGGAGGGAGGGCGAGAGCAGCGGCCTTAAGAGGATTGGGGCATTTGCTAAATTAGATAAGCAAAAATAACAAATGGCAAGTGTGCACTGGGGTCGGTTACCGAGTCCGGACGACAGGAAGACTTTCTGGAGAGCTGGGGCATCGCAAACCCAAGCCAGATAAGAGCACCCAGCATCCGAAATTGGAAGCTCGTGTAAAGGGGACCCGGATGGAGAAAGAAGCTGCACCCTCATTTTTCTGGAATGGCTTTTTTAAAGAAAAAGACAGCTGCGTTGACAAAATATAGCTCTGCTGGTGGTGACATTAGTCTCCATTATTCATTTCAGCCGGCCTTCTTCATAATTGCTGCTGGCACTGCTGCCGGCGTCACAGAACACAGAAAATGGGAATTGCTGATTGCACAGAAAAATATGGATTTCCTACAAAAAAGAGACACAAAACCTTTTGATTCCCAAGTACGCTAAAGCTATCCAGCAGGCATGATCCTATCCAAGAGGCTCTGACTAATATACAGTGGTACCTCGGGTTACATACGCTTCAGGTTACATACTCCACTAACCCAGAAATAGTACCTTGGGTTAAGAACTTTGCTTCAGGATGAGAACAGAAATCGTGCTCCGGTGGCGCGGCAGCAGCGGGAGGCCCCATTAGCTAAAGTGGTGATTCAGGTTAAGAACAGTTTCAGGTAAGAACGGACCTCCAGAATGAATTAAGTACTTAACCCGAGGTACCACTGTACACATAAAATCATAGTTGCAAGGCATCTAGCACAACCCCCCACAATACAGGAATCTTTTTGCGTGGGACTCGAATCCATAACCTTGAGATTAATACTCTTTTTAAAAACCCATTATGTCTTTATGATAGAATGTGAGTTGCCCTTGGTGGCCTATAATGTTTTTAAAAAAGAGAATAGGAAGTGGCTTGAGACAGGATCCGTTCTAATGGTGTTAACTTGGCCTGGAGCAACGTTCCTCAACCAGTTGCTCTCCAGATGTGTTGCATCACCAAGCCACAGCCTGAAACATCTGGAGCAGGGACCAGCAAACGTTTTCAGCAGTAGGCCTGTCCACTGTCCCTCAGACCTTGTGGGGGGCCGGACTGTATTTTGAAAAAAATAATCATGAACGAATTCCTATGCCCCACAAATAACCCAGAGATGCATTTTAAATAAAAGCACACATTCTACTCATGCAAAAACACGCTGATTCCTGGACCGTCCACAGGCTGGATTTAGAAGGCTATTGGGCCGGATCCGGCCCCTGGGCCTTAGTTTGCCTACCCATGATCTGGAGGAACCCACGCTGGGGACTGACCCCTTTTGTTAGAGATTGTTAAGGTGATTTGAAAGAGAGTTGGCTGCTCCGGCAAGTTGGCAGGTTTCAGATGCTTTAAAAACCCTATGGATCAGACATAAATTACTGATTGTGTACCTGCACCATGTTTAAAAACTATTGCTTATCTACTCCAGCTACCATCTTTTGCTCCACTGTCAACTTTGGTCAAAACACATTTTGCAGCTTGTAAAAATACAAAACCTGCCAAACCAGACACACAAATCGGAGGTGTGTTTAGACTACCAACAGCCATCCCACTTCCAGAGTGCTTTCAGCTCTCTGGGAAAAACAAAAACCTGCCTCCGGCCTCCAATTCTGCACCAAAATTCTGTGTTCAAAACTGTGTACGCACATAGAGACCTGGGAGGATGCTTCTTTGTTAATGAACATCTCCTCTGGTTCTGTTAAGTCTCATTTTATTGGCTGCCATGAAGGAACGTACAGGTGCTTTTTCTCAGCACAATGCAATGTGGAGTTTGGTTGCCAAGAAATCCCTGGAGATGGAAGCACGCCACTCAAAATCATCAGAATTATCTCCAAAACTGCAGCTTTTTTTTTAAAAAAAGGAAAGGTTCTATTGTTGTTCTGCAAACTATTCTGAAATGCATTTAACAAGAAATTCTCCTTTAAGCCCCCCCCCCATAAATATTAGATGGACAGAAAAATGTATGTGAATATAGACAGGGTAGAATCTATTGACCTAATTTTCTGACATGCCACTTCCAAGCATTTGCAGAAACTGTTTGGTTTTAAACTCTCGTAGGGCTCCTGTCTCCATCCTGGATTCTACCACACCAAATCTTCAATTCTAGCCTGCAGACCCCAGCAATCGCCCTAATTTCGCAGAATTTATTGTTTTAAGTAGCAGCTGAAATCATCAACAACAAAAATCACACAGAGCCACTGTTCCTTTTCACCTATTTTGTTTTTTTTTACATTTTAATATTTTATATTTTTTTAAAACCACCAACAATCTTTTTTTGTTTTGTTTTGGTAACTGTACAGGAAATTGCTCATCACAAACTAAGTAATAAATAGAGAAAACCACTGACAGAACAACTTCCATGGGAATGCTTCTCATCTACAGCAAGAGGATGTCGTCGTTTCTTTTTTAAAAAAAAAGAGAAAGAAGAAGGTATTATAGCTAAGAAACCTAGACTAAAAAAATGTTGAATATCATTTACAAAATAGAACTTTCTAAAATTTAAAAACCCATTGCAATTTTTGTTTTTAAGGGAAGGGGAGTAATCATATTATTTACAAATGCTTATTGAACTGTTTAAACACTTTATTTTCCCACCCCAGATGAAATCAGGTGCTGGAAAAGTTAAGCCTCACCCCACATTTCTCGTCTAGTTAAAATTTATCCTGCATTAACTATTTCATGTTGTACAGGATATAAAAGATTGAGCATTGAAAGGAATTTTGGTGCTATCCAAAACACCAAAGGATCAAACAAAATTCACTGAGGCAATATATATACACCCACAGGTCAGTAGTAGACTATTTTTGGTCCCAGATTCAAATCCTGGGTGTCCAGGGATAGGAAAGATTTCAAACTCTCCCAGAAGGCCTAGTTATTAGCCATTTGCCCTGATTAGCAAATCACACACAAAGCTTATGTGGAGCTTTAACTAGGCTTTATCGAACAATTGTTCTGATCTGTTTGTGGGGATGGTTACGAGACATGGAGCAGAAATCCCGATTTGCTTGCGGGGGTTTTGCATTAAATCATTTTCACCCCTCCAGTGCACTTTCCTAACTACAAAAATAATAATCTGTTTTTGTAAAATGCAGAGATGAGCTAGGATGAGGAAGCAGAGCAGCAGCAACAGCCATTATTATCATTATTAATAATAATTTACATACCGCTTAATCACAAATGTCTCTACGCGGTGTACCCAAAAACCCTTGATGAACGTAAAAATCAGAAGTCAGTTAAAACTCTCCTGGAATTTTTATTTTTAAAAAACGTTTTTGGGAAGCTCAACAGGGAGGTGATCTGTCTGACATCAACTGGAAAAAGTTCCATAAAACTGGGCCATTACAGAACGCATGGCTTTTCCTAGGTTGTTGGGAACAAACTAGGTGAGGTCCTATGAGATTTACGGCAGAGGCAGTGCCGTACTTTTAAGCTGTTCGTTTTCTGTTGGTGAATCTGCTACCCACCTCCTTGACTTTATGTTTGGGGAAGTCCCATGAGGCTAGATCTCAGTCTAGCCAGAAAGGGAGATGTCCTCTCTGTGATGGACACGGCATCCCCTTAAGTGGAGCAGGCTCAAGTGTGGATGGAAAGGGAGTCGTTCCCAAGCTTTCTCCACAACCAGAGGGACTAGAAACTTGCCTTTGTGCAAGAGGAGATCCTGGGAACATGGCAGGCAAAACATTACCAAGCACCATCAACATATGTTCCTCTGCTACTCGTATGCAAGCTTTTAAAATATTAATCAGCTGTCACCCGATTAAAGAAATTCTAGACAAAGTGTTTTTGTCAACAAATTGATTCGTTGACCAAATTTCAGTAGTTCTGAAGCAAAAAAGCACACTTTGCTTTTTAGGTGATGTTCATGTGTCAGTTGGGTACAACAGTTGGGTAAACTGTTTGTTATTATTGTTATTATAATTGTTGTTGTTATTGGTTTCTATTCCAATTATTGGTTTGTTTGTTGCTTGTATAGGATATTTTGGTTTTTTAAAAGGTTTGAATGTTGTGTTTTCATACATGTTTTTATACATGTTGTAAGCCACCCAGAGTGGCTGGGGAAACCCAGCCAGAGGGGTGGGATATAAATTTAAAAATTATGATTTCTTATTATCATCTGAGAAGAGACATTCCCTCTTCCAGTGTGTAAGGAGGGGAGAGATGCCTCTTCTAAGATACCCATTGTTCTCTGCAGCTTTTATAATTCATTGAATTAAAAGTATTTTTTTTAAATACTAGAGCACTTTTTTTAGTTTATCAAAAGTTGTTTTTTTTAAAAAAAAAATATCTATTGAGCTACCTGATTAATTACTTCTGACTAGACATGCATAGGAATGTGAAGTGAGAAATACTGTCTGCAATGGGAGGGTCAGAGGTTAATAAGGAGTCCCAAAAGCAGAAACGGGGGGGGGGGGGGAAGGTTTCAGATGCCTGATGTTGGTATACTCTCACCATAAAGCACAGAGCATGGGAAAAGAAGAAGAAGCAGAGCCGGCCCTACCATGAGACAGAATGCAGCAGCTGACTCAGGCAGCCAATGCTAAGGGGTGGGGAGTAGATAAAGCCGCAGGTGTTTTTAGGGCTGTCCTGCAGGCCGAGCCTGCCGCTCTCAAGCGCAGGGGAGCCAGTCGCCAGTGTCGAAGCAAGATTTGACTGCCGGTCTGCTTGGCTTTTGTACGTGGAAATTGGACGAGAGGCACCAGCTTCTCCTTTGTCCTCAGGTGGCAGAATGTCTTGAACTGGCTCTGCAAACAACAAAACAATCAAACCCCGCCAAAACAGAGTGCCGGCTTGCTGGTGTTGCACTACACTTCAGGCAAGAGGGAACGGGCTGAAATAAAACCTCTTGATGATCAGGGATAAGGAGCATGTGTTTAAGTCAATGGTGCTGGAATTGCTCGTTTCCATTTGGAAAAAAGATGGACCAAAGTGTGAGCTGATGCTTGCCCCTGTTTCTGCTAACCCAGTCTGTTGTCGTCGTTAAAATATCATTTGAGAAAGCAACCTGGCTTCTAAAAACGTGGCTCTCTTGAAAACTTTTGCCTCTGCCGTGGCACCTCTATCACGCCCGATGAAAACTCCAACAACCTCTGATCTTCTGGTGTTGCTTCCAGTCTTGGTCTACTTCCAAATGCCACCCCAGTTGTCGCGAGGGTTTCATGAGCTGTCAAGTCACTGAGTCCAGGCCAAGAATCTGAAGGAATGACACGTCCAAGGCCCGGGTGTGTGAAACGAAGGCTGTACACGAGTTCCTAACATCCGCAAGGATCTGCCTCGTTGCCGGATGAGGGCGATTCCGAAAACAGCGCAGAAAAAACAAAGCAATGCTACAGTACGTGCAATGCTGGCGAGGAGAAGAATGCCTCCTCTTAAAGAAAGAAGAAGGGGGGAGAGGGGGGAAAGGAGAAGCAGCCAGGGGTCTCAATGTCGAGCTTGGACAGAAGAGGTTGTCCCAGAATGCTCTGAAAAGGAAAGACGGAGATTCTTTCACAAGACCTGGAACTTCCAGGAGCTCTGATCTTTGTAATCCAAGCAGTCGGTGGCGTTGAAGTTGAGCTTCCAGGAGGCCGCCTGGTCCTTGTAGTCTAGGCAATCCACAGAGCTGAACCCCAGGCCGGCCGTGCCGTAGCCCTGGCTGGAGAGGGAGGCCGGCGACTGGCTCAGGTGGCTGCCCATGGTTGGGGTGGTGATGGGGCTCAGCGCGGCCCCTGGCGCGGAGAGCTGCGGGTGCATGGGAGACAGGTAGGAGCTGCAGTCAAGGCCGCTGAAGTAGGAGGTAGACCCGGCGTAGGTCTGCGTGTAGCCGGGAGCCTGCGTGTAAGTCATGGGGTAGGCAGTGGAACGCTGCATGCAAGGGGTGGTGGAGGAGGAAAGGGGGTCCGGGATCGGGGAGATGGAGGCCGGGCTCCAGATGGAGACAGTGGCGCTCGCGCTGGAGCTGGGCGTCACCGAGGTGCCAGCCGGCGGAGGGCTGTACTGCCCGTTGGTGCTGGTCTCCGAGCTGGTCTCCCGGGCCGGAGAGGTCTTCTTCTTGGCAGGCCGGGCCTTGGCTTGCCCGCTGCTCTGCTGCTGCTGCTGGCGGCACTTGGCTCGGCGGTTCTTGAACCACACCTGCGGGGAAGGAAGGCACAAGAAAGGATGAGCTTCGAGGGGAAGGCTTGGGGAGGAACCAAAAGGAAGGGTCAGCGTTTCCCCGGGAACCGTTTCAACGGAACACGAGGCGGAGGATTCAGACGTTCATAGGAAGTTCATAGGATTCAGAAGTTCATAGGAGGAGCCCAACCTGGTAACTTTGGAGAAGTTTATAAACGCGAGAAACGGTTCCAGGAAATTGGGTGTGGGGAGCTTGTTTTTGGCCTTGTTTTTGCTGGCACTGTTGGGGCTGATGGGAGTTGTCGTTTGGCAACATCCGGAGGGCCAAATGTCAACACCTTTGGCACATCCTGTGTTTCAATTTAATAATCATAATAATAATAATAAATTTTATTTATACCCCACCCTCCCTGGCCAGAGCCAGGCTCAGGGCAGCTAACACCAGTAAAATTACAATAGAAACATAATAGGGGAGGAAACAAAACAAACAAAAACCCCAATTTAAAATACAGATAAAAATGCAATTTAAAAAGCAGCCTCATTTTAAAAGTAGCCCATAAATCAAAACCGTAAGGGGAGGGAAGACATAAGGGTCAGACTGAGTCCAAACCAAAGGCCAGGCGGAACAGCTCTGTCTTGCATGCCCTGCGGAAAGATGTCAAGTCCCGCAGGACCCTAGTCTCTTGTGACAGAGCGTTCCACCACGTCGGGGCCAGTACTGAAAAGGCCCTGGCCCTAGTTGAGACCAATCTAACACCTTGCGACTTGGGACCTCCAAGGTGTTGTCATTTGTGCACCTCAAGGTCCTCCATGGGGCATACAGGCGGTCCTGTAGGTATGTGGGTCCTAGGCTGCATTTAAAACGTTCCTCTGCTATAACAGAAAGTTTCCTGCAACCCAATGATGGGTTTTTATAAAATAGGGCTGCCGGGTATCTGGAATTTCCCAATTTTGGGAGATTTTGCAGGAGGAGAAGCTCAACAACTTTTGTGCCCGGATTCTTTTTCACTTCTTGAAAAATGGCAACCCTATGCAATAAGATGGCTGCTTCAGCCTTCGATCGCCACTCCCTGACTTGGGATAATGCGCAGGCACCTATGTGGATGGAGCAAGTTAAAGCAAACTAGGGTGGGAGTTTGCTCCTGGCCTCCGTTTTCTTTGCAAAGTACCTGTGAAGTGCTAAGAGGAAAGATGGCGGCCAGCATACAAATATGGCCAGACAGTGACAGAGATTTGAGTGCAGTGTGCCTCAGCGGAAAGGGAGGTCTCAGAGGCTTAGTGGCCTATTGTGGGATGGCCTCCTGAGGGAGAAATGCCTAATAGGATGTAACAGGAACAATGAGTGCTCCCACCAGAGGGCACTCTGCAGGCACACAAAATCACACACCATCTCCTAAAAATCATGGGACCCCAAAAAATAAAAAAGAAAAAGAAAAGAAAAAAGAAGAAGAAAAATCATGGGACCTTTTTTGAACACATCCACACCACACATCGAAAGCACTCTCACTTTAAGAGTCATGGCTTCTCCCAAAGAAATGTGGGAACTGTAGTTTAAGGCTCCTTGGACCAACACCCCAAACAAACTACAGTTCCCAGGATTCTTTGCTTTCAGCCCATGACGCTTTCAGCAGAGTGAGTGTTTTAAATGAATAGCTCAGTCGGTACAGCAGGAGACTCTTAATCTCAGGGTTCAAGGCCCACACCGGGCAAAAAAGATTTCTGCATTGAAGGGGGTTGGACTATATGACTGTCAGGTGCCTTCCAATTCTATGCTTCTATGAAATGCATGGGGTTGAATCCTTGTAGTTGTACTCAGGGTATACCTATTGAAATGGAACATGGCCATTCATGCCAATAGGTCTACTCTGAGTGTATATGAGGACCTCTGCCTCCATCAGCACTCAGGTTTCTTTCCAATTCGTAGTGATTCATATTCTTGCAGCTACCTTGGCATACAATAATATTTCTCTCGCATTTTTTGGTATGTCTGGGCCTAATATCCCTAGGAGGAAAGCCTCCAGATTTTTTTAATGAAGGATACCTTGATCATTAAAGGGACACGGGGGGCGCTGTGGGTTAAACCACAGAGCCTAGGACTTGCCGATCGGAAGGTCGGCGGTTCGAATCCCCGCGACGGGGGGAGCTCCCGTTGCTCGGTCCCTGCTCCTGCCCACCTAGCAGTTCGAAAGCACATCAAAGTGCAAGTAGATAAATAGGTACCGCTCCGGCAGGAAGGTAAACAGTTGTTTCTGTGCGCTGCTCTGGTTTGCCAGAAGCGGCTTAGTCATGCTGGCCACATGACGCAGAAGCTGTACACCGGCTCCCTCGGCCAATAAAGCGAGATGAGCGCCACAACCCCAGAGTCCGTCACGACTGGACCTAATGGTCAGGGGTCCCTTTACCTTGATCATTATTTTGAGCTCATTATAAATTACATCCCAAAATTCCTTTACTTTCTTACAGGTCCCCTTTGGCCACCCACAATGCCGGCACATAAGTGCAACTGAGAGCATGTGCGCACTGCCAGGGTCTTCAGAGAGCAAGATGCCTTGCTCCCACCAGGCTGCTGCCGGTTCGACTCTCCCGGCCCCTGCGCCTGTCTCGGCCTGCTGCCCTTCGCCCCCTCCCCAGCGGAGCCCCACCTGAACTCTGGATTCAGGAAGATTGATTTTCAGAGCCACTTCCTCGCGCATGAAGATGTCTGGGTAGCGGGTCTTGGCGAAGAGAGCCTCCAAGATATCCAGCTGGGCTCGTGTGAAGGTCGTGCGCTCGCGCCTCTGTTTCCGCGGGGTGGCTAAAAAAATAAGAGGAGAGATCTGGATTCAGGGAAAGTTACGTATCTCATCATGTGACCCTCTTCATCCATGTGGGTCAGTTCAGTTCATTCTCTGCATTTAAAGAACAACAGCAAGAATGTTACAGTGGTACCTCAGGTTAAGGACTTAATTCGTTCCGGAGGTCTGTACTTAACCTGAAACTGTTCTTAACCCGAAGCACCACTTTAGCTAATGGGGCCTCCTGCTGCCGCCACACAATTTCTGTTCTCATCCTGAAGCAAAGTTCTTAACCTGAAGCACTATTTCTGGGTTAGCGGAGTCTGTAACCTGAAGCGTATGTAACCTGAAGCGTATGTAACCTGAGGTACCACTGTATTTTAAAAAATAACAGCAAAAACCACAACGACGATAAGCTGCACAACTCTATGTGCCTTTAAACTGATTTGTAAAAATGTTACATGGAAAAAATACGAGAGACATTACACAATAAAATCTTTAATAAAAAAATAAAATTAAAAAAAACCCTCTATGTGCCTTTGACAGTGCTCTGGAGGCTGCAGCTGGTACATATTGTGGCTGCTAAGTT
Organism: Podarcis tiliguerta; assembly: GCF_965153285.1. Lineage (NCBI taxonomy): Eukaryota > Metazoa > Chordata > Lepidosauria > Squamata > Lacertidae > Podarcis > Podarcis tiliguerta. The sequence goes on from NC_139541.1 coordinate 78,883,303, forward strand.
CTGGAGGAGCACCGGAAACTAGGAGCATAACTTACACATCCTAAAAGAGCCACACTTGGCTGTCTGTTTGCTATCAGGCCCAATTTAAGGTGCTGGGTTTTTAAAGGAAGGCCTCTACCATTATTTGCCAGCCTGCAAGGCAGGCCCTGCTTGTAGATCTTATGGCGCAACTCAGAGCAGGGCCTCCCCTGTTATGGCAGCCTGTCTGTGGAACTCCCTCCCACTGGAGGTACGGTTGTCCCCAATGCTAGCAGTCTTTCGGCATCCTTTGTGCCTAGGGAGTTGGCTGATTTAAAGGACCAATGTCTCTGCTTCATGACAGGTCTTTTTAAGAATACTTTTATTTGTGCCTTTTCAGTAGCAAATACTCATAAACTGTCTAACTCAAAAGAGCCCTCTGTTCCCCCTTCATCCTACCCATTCATTCCAGGTGTTTATAGCATTCACATAGGGGTAAGTTATTTAACGTTATAGAACTACAGAAGGGACCCTGCGGGTCATCTAGCCCAACCCGCTGAAATTCAGGGATCTTTTGCCTAAGCCCACTGACCCTGAGGTTAAGAGCCTGGTGTTCTACCAACTGTAAGAATATCAATTTCTAAATGCGAACTTTAATTTTTAAATGTAAACGTTACTTCACTGGAACACAAAACCCCATATCGTCTCACCCGATACGGCAAATTTGCTGCCATTGCGGGACTTCCAGGTTCTTTTTCAAGTACAAGTATTGAACCTTAGCTTTTTCTCTATACGAAGCATTCATTCTGCCACAGAGTAGTGGGTCTGGGAGAATGTCCAGAAAACATCCTCTGAGCCCACAAAGGAACCTCCCTTTTGAAAAGAGCGAATTGTTCTGTTCCCAGTGTCTCCCCATAGATCAACTGAGGAATGGTTACAAGAAGCCAGTGTTCAGAGGAGGGGCTGAAGCTGAGAGGTGGTGAAAGAAGAAATTTGAACTTGGCAGCTCCCAAACTTAGCCAGTCCACTAAAAGGGCCTGGGGAAATAATAATAATAATAATAATAATAATAATAATAATAATAATATATACCCTGCCCATCTGGCTGGGTTTCCCCAGCCACTCTGGGTGGCTTCCAACAAAAGAATAAAATACAGTAAATGGAGTCCTAGCTTCCTGGGACTCTGAGATGCCCTAGTCTCACACACTACCAGCCTTTCTCAACCTGGGATCTCTAGATATTGATGGACTACAACTCCCATTATCTCTAGCCAGCAGGTCAGGGATGATGGGAGTTGTAGTCCAACAACATCTGGAAATGTTGAGAAAGGCTGCTCTAACCACCACACCACCCTGGCTCCAAGGAGCTTAATAATAATAATAATAATAATAATAATAATAATAATAATAAATTATATCCCGCCCTCCCCAGCCAAAGCCAGGCTCAGAGCGGCTAACAACAGTAAAAATAGCACAATTTACATAAAATCAGTCAATTAATTGAAATACATTCTAAAATCAATTTATTCTAAAATCAATCTCCCTCTCCCCCCATTTTATCTAGATGGGTGGGGTATACCATTATTATTATTATTATTATTATTATTATTATTATTATTATTATCATCATCATCCTCAAAGCAACCATGTGCTTGGGGTGGCAGGCCTAAAGTTAGCCAGGGAGCCTGGTGGCTCAGGGGGGGCTTGAAGTGGGGTCTCCCCAGTCCTGGTCAGGCACTCTAACCACTACACGACACTGCCTCTCTCTTCAGGGAAATCCTGCCGGCCATTGCAGGATCTTCTGACGGAGGAATTCCCGATGAGCATCTAAGCCACTTTCCCTCCACCGCCTTTCCCAACACTGAGTCCCCAGAGGCGGCTGCATCACAATTCCTACCATCCCCAACCGTTGACCATTCTGGCTGGGGATGATGGGAGCTGGAGTCTAGCAACAGCTGGAGGCCCCAGGCTGCGAAGGGAGGCTGCAGGGATTTCCAGGGACTGGGCAGCTCAAAAGCAAACTGGAAGAAGGAGCTGGGCTTCTGCTCAGGGACACTTTGCACTTATTTGATAGAAGTTGTTTCTTTGAAAGCTATTGTGACTTTTCATACTGGATCAGATTGTTACTATTCATGTTTTATTATAATTTTTATGTGCGTTGGAAGCCACCCAGAGTGGCTGGGGCAACCCAGCCAGATGGGCGAGGTATTAAATAATAATAATAATAATAATAATAATAATAATAATAATAATAATAGTTATTTTTGTTGTTGTTGTTGTTGTTACTGTAGCACAGTAGGTCTTGCTGTTAACTATTTGAGCCCACCCAGGGACAAATGTGGGCGGGGGGGTGGACTAGATGACTCTGGGGGTCCCTTCCACCTCTACAATTCTCCAATTCTGTACACAGCAGCTGGCTTGCACGAAAGCTCCACCGGCAGTTGCTGAGAGAAACAGCCAGCGAAGGGCGTCCCAGAATAAACCGCTTGGAGGTGGTTGGGTTGGTTGTTGTTGTTTTTTTTAAAAAAGCAATGTATACATTTTGATAATAAATAAATTAAATACCAAGGTGGGGAGAGAAGGTGGAAATCCACTATTATTATTATTATTATTATTATTATTATTATTATTATCATTATGTGCCACACATCTGACTGGGTTGTCCCAGCCACTCTGGGCGGCTCCCAAGAGAATATTAAAAACACAATAAAATATCAAAGATTAACAACTTCCCTATACGGGGCTGCCTTCAGATTGGTCTACCCTGAGTAGCCGGATGTCATCCTGTTTATTTACCATGACAAGTAGTCACCTGACCTGACAGCTCCCTTCCACCCAGGCTAAGCTTATTTGGGGTAGAGATTTTCCGTTGCCACCTCCGAAATCACTTGCTATCTCTTATCTTGATTAGATATCGTTGTTCTCCCTCTTATCAGTTCATTCCCCCTGATGAGATAAAGCTGTTCTCCCCCTTTCTCGAAATCACTGATTCCCAAACTTAACGCCTTTTCTTTCTTTTTAACCCAAAGTGATATTGGTTGCCAAGGAAGCGGATGACCCAATGAAAGACCCTCTGCAGTCTTTGGAAGGGGAAATTGCAGCCTTCTGGGTTCTTCACAGAATTTGTAAGAGCTGGAAGGGACCCAAAGGTCATCTAGATCTCAAACCCTTGTTGGACTCCAACTCCCATCAGCCATGGCCAGTGAAGATGGGACTTATAGTCCAAAAAATCTGGAGAGCCACAGGCCCACCCCTCCCAATTCCATTGTCTATTGAGAAGAAGGGATGTAAAATACAATAAAATTGAATAGCTGATCATCCCATTTCCAGCTGGGCAGATGTGGCCTTGGGCACTCAAAGCCTATGGCTTTACATCTCAGGTTCTCAGTAAATCCGTTAGGTGGCCTGGGGCAAATAGGGAAATGAACCTCCCAGGTTTGGGAATACACCTGACTTTCATTTAAATAACTCCCTTTCTTTGGCAAGGACCACAGCTCAGAGGTAGAGCATCTCATTTCTATGAAGGCTGGGGAACCCTACAGCATGGGTAGGAAAACTAAGGCCCGGGGGCTAGATCCGGCCCAATCGCGTTCTAAATCCGGCCCGTGGACAGTCTGGGAATCAGAGTGTTTTTACATGAGTAGAATGTGTCCTAATAATAATAATAATAATAATAATAATAATAATAATAATTTATTTATACCCCGCCCATCTGGCTGGGTTCCCCCAGCCACTCTGGGCGACTTCCAACAGAACACTGCCTCTCTGGGTTATTTGTGGGGCATAGGAATTCGTTCATTTCCCCCAAAAAAATACAGTCCGTCCCCCCCCCACAAGGTCTGAGGGATGGTGGACTGGCCCACGGCTGAAAAAGGTTGCTGACCCCTGCCCTAGAGAAAGGCTGCCAGTCAGTGTAGGGCAGTACTGACCTTTGAGCTAGATCAGGGGGTCAGCAACCTAAGGCCCGGGGGCTGGATCCGGCCCAATCGCCTTCTCAATCTGGCCCGCGGATGGCCCGCGAATCAGCGTGTTTTTACATGAGTAGAATGTGTCCTTTTATTTAAAATGCACATCTGGGTTATTTGTGGGGCCTGCCTGGTGTTTTTACATGGGTAGAATGTGTCCTTTTATTTAAAATGCACATCTGGGTTATTTGTGGGGCATAGGAATTCGTTCATATTTTTTTCATAATATAGTCCGGCCCACCACATGGTCCGAGGGACGGTGGACTGGCCCACGGCTGAAAAAGGTTGCTGACCCCTGACCTAGATGGAACCCCAAATTGATGTCCTCCTTCTCCACCCCTCCCTATAGTAAGATATTGTCTAGTCCCCCCCCCCCCCCGCTCAGGTCCCATTGCAATCAATTTAATTCACTTTAATAATAATTCAATTTAATTCTTAAGTTGAGCAGGGTATTCCCCCCCACCCCCCGCACAGGCAAATAATTACTGCAGGATTTTTTCCCTCCGCATAGAAGACTGTACCAAACTGGTTCCTGCCCATTGTGATCACCAGTGTGTCTACATGAATTGGCTGATTTAAAGGGATCTCTTCCTAGGGATCCCCCCTGCTCTTTTTTCTATTGGTTCAGATCACCCCTCAGCCCCATGGAGGGAAGGCAGGATATAAAAGGGAAAAGGAGGATAAATTTCTGTTTTCAAAAAGGGCCACGGAACAATTTTCTACCTAGAAGAGGCTTGGCCAACGGAATAAAAAAAAAGAATATGGACTCTCCACTAATTTAAAGCAATATTAAAGGCTAGTTAGGGATGCATTAATATCTGCTTTTTTCTTCGCAATTATGTAAGTTTTAAAAAAGCTGACTACCCTCTACTGGAGGCAGGTCACATGACAGAAATGATGGTCTAGCTTTATTTAGGAAGGTTTCCCCCACCAGGCAACAGTCTGGGATACAAAATTATTGTGACATTAACTAGGCAATGTTGCTATGAAGTTTAGCGTCTATAACACTAAAAGCAATTGTGTCCTGCTATTAGTTGCTTAGATTCTTAACCTGCTCCAGAACACCTGAACTAGGTAGGGGAGCAGGGAGTTATTGACTTAGGGGTCCCCCTTAAGTTTCAATTATTTCAACGTCCAAAAATGCACTTTTGGGTAATCCACAAGGAATCTGTGAACATCCAGTGGTTTGCTTGGGGTTTTTCTGCTGGGGGAGGGTGTGGACAGCAAACTAGGATCCTGATAACATTACGGGCTTTTATAAGAGCACCCTGAGAACTTCGAATGAAGGGCAGTATTATTATTATAATAATGACTTTATTTTGGCTGAATCCTGCCCATTGTGATCACAAGTGTGTCTGCATGAATTGGCTCATTTAAATGGATCTCTTTCTAAGGAACCTTTGGAACTTGTAAACCACATGATGGCCGCTACATATCAAAATCAAAATCTCAAATACTACATATATATATAGAGAGAGAGAGGACCAATTGATGCCTCAACAAACTGAAATGCAGAAGTCTTTCAACACATTTTCAACAAAATCTGCCCTGGTGGTGGGAAGGCAATTTAAGCATCTATGAATGCAAAAAAAAACTGGAAATACCACCCCAAAACTGGTGACGTTTTTGAAAACATTTTTCATTATTTTAATTTATCATGGTCTCAGTACCTGAATAGGAACCTCCAAAACTATTTTTATATTTAATTGTAAAATAAGTATGTGTGTATATATACACACACATATATATACTTATTTTACAATTAACTATAAAACTATAAAAATAGTTATATATATATAAACTGAGGGTATTTCATCTTTAAACACATGCAATTTGATAAATAGTAGGGTAAGAACATTTATCACGACCCACAATAATATAATTCAATATTTGCACATTCTGTTTGTTTTGATCCCCAAACCAAACAGGAAGCAGTTTCTATTCTCTTCCCCCCCACATTTGGCCAACTAGCTGAATTCTCCCTCGCTACCCGATAACCCACTGGTTTCAATTCATAGAAAAAAGAAAAACCCAGCTACGTCTCTCCATCCTTTGCCTACCAAGAACCAACTCAGTGATGCCCATCACCCAAGTTTCCTCCAAAACTGAAAACTGACAAAAAAGGGGGGGGGAATCTTGCAAATCCACTTACTGGGGTACCCGACGGCCGAATGTAGCAAGTCCATGCCTGGCCCGGCCAAGGTGAGGCCGTTGACTGCATAATGTGGTTGCTTGATGTAGGACATCATGCTCAGAAGGTTGGGGTCCCCAAAGATCTCGCTGGGGAGAGAGGTCTTCTGCTGGTGGTGCTGCTCCTTCGCTCTTGCTTCTGGCTGGCTGGCTGGAAGCCTCCTAGGTCACCCTGGTCCTCCACTCAGAACCCAAGGGCAGCTGGAACTGCAGTCAGGAGGCAAAGACAGACAAGACCAGGAGTTTAGTGGCCGCCTCCCCAAGGAGGGAGAGGTGGGGAGGAGAGGGAGGTTGACCAATGGCAAGCGAGAGGAGACACCACACCTTTCTGGTGTCCTTCTGGGCTAACCCTCCAGAGGTGCTCCTCACAAGGAGGACTCTTTGACTGCTCTGCAAAGCCTAGAACCTCACTGGCAGCCGAATAAATAAATAAACTACAGGGGTTTCTGTATCCTTTGGATTACGGGATGGGGTGCCTTATTCTTCCCCACTCTGTATACTGCCTACTTCCCCCACCCCCTTTTTAATTTGAATTGCACATTACCATACAGTCAGTAATGATACAGAGAGGGGTTTTTTGGGGGGGGGGTAGACTGGGATTTTAGCAACTCAAAAGGGGGGTCTAATGGGTACCAACAGGCCATCAGGCCCATGCTTTTGAGGGTCTATTATTACCTAAATGAGCAGGTTAAGTCAACACATTAAGGACTCCCAGTGGTGCCTTGGGTTTTTGGAGGGGGGAAAAGATTCTGGAGACAGGGAAGGATTCTGCACGGCTCTTGGTAGAAGTTTGGCCTCTCAAATGCAATACTTTGCAACATACAGCAGTTCTCTTGCTTCCCTCCTCCTGAAAATAGTTTTCTCCCTCAAACTTCTGAGGGGTTTGTTTTTGTTTTTGTTTATAAAAAGGAAGCACACAATTCTAAGGGAACTGAGTGTAAACATATACAAAACATTGTGTGGCGCAGCGGCTGAATGAATCTGAAAGTCCTGAGTTCAAATCCTACCTTAGCCTCATTTCATCCATTCCCCTGCCCAGTCCACTACAGCATGGTGATAAGAATACTGACCTACCCTTCAGGATTATTGTAAATTTGACTGATACACACACACACACACACACACACACACACACACACACACAAATATACGGTGCCATTTATATGCTAAGCATTGTTATACTAATTTACCTGTCAGTTTAAATTTAGGATGAAACTTTTAGCCTTCCTAATCTAGTGTGTATATGTATATTCTCATTGTTTGTGGAATGTTCTCCCCAGGGAAACTCGCTTGGCACCTTCATTAAATATCTTTAGGTAGCAGGCGAAGTTTCTCTATAACCAGGCTTTTGGCTGATTAACACACTATGACCTTTTAAATGTGTTGGGGGGGTGGTATTGCTCTTGGTTTTGCTTTATTATGTATTCTGCGTTCTCATTTTGTATTTTTCATGCCGTGAACCGCCCTGTGGTCTTCAGACGAAAGGCAGCCACGCCAATTTTTGAAAATAATATTTAGGACTTGGTTAGGGCTCACGGGGGTGCAGCACAAGGACTCAGCTGCACCACAAGTAAGGACGAGCATGTGCAGAGTGCCTTTTGCTCTCACCGCATGGTAGCCCAGCACAACAGACCTACAACCCTGAAATCGGGGAGCAAAATGAAATTGCAAGCAGTTCTACATTTCTCAATGTTGAGAACAAGCTAGAACAGTGCAATAAAACAACGGGCCTAATTCTTTGAAATTCTACCAACCCTCCATCAACACCCTTCTGAATTTTTCGGCTCTGGTAAAGCCAGTTTGGGGACCAGCCTTTATCTCTAGAGAATGTTTCGTGATATTCCCTCTCTCTGCCATTGAGAAACCTGAGGCGTGGTTTGGTGGCGGCAGAATTTGCCAACCGCACTTTAACATCGCTTGTTTTGCTTAACCGCCAAGGTTTTATGAGAAGCGGGCCCGTAAATTGTGAATGGATTAGACGAGGATAGATGCTGGGCCTCGCAGGAATGGGTTGCGACAAGCCAGAGAGACAGAGAAAACAAACTTCTCTGCCAAGTGGGAGAGAAAATGGAGTTTTTCATTTCGGTTTTTCCGTCTTCCAAAGGGTACAGAGGAGAGCATACGAAGTGTGTAGGTTTTGTGTGCTGAGGAAAGCCTGGCGCATTTGAAAACGTGACTGCAATTGCCCTAAATCTGGGTTACCTTAGAGTAAAGAGCTATCTCTGGCTGGTAAAAAGGGAGAGGGAAGTAGACACTGAAGCCCCACAGAATCAGCAGGTCTACTTCTCAGCCTGTAGGCGGTAAGCCAGTCATGGACTTTCTAGCCTCGAGTTCTTCAGTGACTGCTGATATTTCCACTACTGCATGGCTTTTGTCCCAGCCGTTCCTGGAGTTGCCACAGACTAAACCTGAGGCCTTCGGTACTCAAAGCAGACAAACAATGGGCCTAGAACATTTTCCCAAAAAAGGATGCCTCTATCCAGGAAAAGGACGCGGGTGGTGCTGTGGGTTAAACCACAGAGCCTAGGACTTGCCGATCAGAAGGTTGGCGGTTCGAATCCCTGCGACGGGGTGAGCTCCCATTGCTCGGTCCCTGCTCCTGCCAACCTAGCAGTTCGAAAGCACGTCAAAGTAGATAAACAGGTACCGCTCCGGCGGAAAGATAAACGGCGTTTCCGTGCGCTGCTCTGGTTCGCCAGAAGCGTCTCAGTCATGCTGGCTACATGACCCAGAAGTTGTACGCCGGCTCCCTCGGCCAATAAAGCGAGATGAGCGCCGTAACCCCAGAGTCGGTCACGACTGGACCTAATGGTCAGGGGTCCCTTTACCTTTTATCCAGGAAAAAGACACGGCTGGGAAAGCCACATTGTCCCCAAAGAACAGGGTAGATGGCCCAACAGGACATCCTCCCCATTCATTGGTCTCTATTTTTGTAGTCCTTATCCTAGAGAAGGACTCACTTCAACAGGAGGAAAAGGGAGACTGGTCTCAGAAAAGGCAGGAGGAGGAGGAGCCACAAAAGATGCTATTAAAGGCCTGTATGGGTACCACTGTCTCACCGCTGAAATTAACAGAGGAGGCAGCAGACACACCAGGCGTTTAAAGCACATCCCTCACAAATAAGAATCCCGGGAACTGTAGTTTGTTAAGGGTGCTGTATCTCTGCCAGGGTAAACTACTGTTCCCAGAATTTGGGATGCTGTGTATGCAGCCAGAATCCCTGGCTGCCCGTGAAATCCTAAACTGGGTGGCCAGATACCCCCTTAGCTGAAAAACTTGCTGGTGCCAACTGAGTAGCAAGAGTGCCCAGTTGCAGAGCCGAGAGACCCAGGTTCAAGTCTCGGTTTCAGTGGGCAGGCAGAAGTAGCGTTGAGGGCATCACTCTTGGTCGTTCACAGCTTCTTGCATTTGCAAAACAGGAATAGCTGGGAACCTGTAATACCACTCTCTCAGTGTGAGAAGGGAAATAACGGACATAATAAAAGTCCGGCGCCCTGATCTTGCAGCGGCTAAGGAGATGCCTCTGAGAAAGCCTTATCTCCCATGATTTTACCTCAGTCGGTAGAGCGTGAGACTCTTAATCTCAGGGTTGTGGGTTCGAGCCCCACGCTGGCAAAAGATTCCTACATTGCAGGGGGTTGGACTAGATGACCCTTGTGGGTCCCTTTCTGCGTTTCTTTGCCTAATCCTCTTTTAAAGCCATTCAGGTTGTCGGCCATCGCTGGCTGCTTCCTGCGGAAGGCAGTTCCGCAGTTTAGCTAGGCGTTGCGTGCAGAACTACAGCTTTTATAATTTTCTCTCTCCTTCTGCTTTTAACATAGCCAATCAGAAAGACAGACAGAAGGCGGGAGGGGGAATCGAGGACGTTCAAAATATCATCGGCATCAGCGGATGTCTGGTCTGCAGCTGGATCCACGGAGGTTTAGGTGCAACCTAGGTTTCTCTGGGATGCATTTCCGGAATTGGGAAAGTCTAGCTATGGGACACACATAGTACTGGGGGAGATACAGTGAAGAGAACCATTTCTCTGTCCCACCAGAAGACTCTCCCTCCCCAGGTTTCCTTTGTTCCTAAATCCATCAGGGAATCAATCACTAATGATAATGGGCTTGGAAGATGCTGACCATCTTCTCCCTTTTGTTTGGCTAGCTCTCCTGCTGCTTATTCCTTTTCCCCACCTTAACCGCATCCCTCCAGCTTTAGATTTCCAACTCCAGAGGCAAACAATGAAGAGGTTATAGAAAAGGGAGCCCACCGCCCTTATCTCTGTTCTATCCTGTTTTCCTTTAAACCAATTCGTGGCCCATGAACCTATTGTTCAAATCACGAATCGTTATGTGCCAGGCGTTGCTGCAGATCTATTTATTGCAAACATAAACGTGAGGAGACTTGGCCTATTTATTGCCACCATTTCTTATTCCTATGGTCTTTATTTGTAAAAAAAACACCCATAAAGTTATTCAAAGAAGGAGAAGGGGTAGAACAAGCAGCTCTCAAATCTATAGCACGGCAAAGTCAAATGGCAAGTTTGCAGAGAATTCCCTCACACAGTTATTTGTCCCTGCAAATAGCTTCCCTTCCAATTAAGAGGTGTGGGTTGACCTTGTAAACAAAGAAAGGAACTGAATGGTGACACACATACACAACTACACACCTACACAAAAAGTGACAGACAGGCACTTATATGCTTTTCAACACCTTAGATAAGATATCTAGAGAAGGAAGACTAAGGATGGTTTGGGGACAAAACGTGCTTTCCTATCTGATCAGAGGCTTTCACTTAAAGAGAAATTTTCCCCCCTAAATTTTGACAGTCAAGAAGATGCTATAATGTTGCCTCATGACTTATCAACACCCGAACTGCCTTTTGTGCACTTGAATGAAACTGATCTACATCTATTGTTTTAATTATTATTTTTAAATTTTCTATGCCGCTCTTCATTTGAAGATCGCAGGGCGGTTTACCGTATAAAAACACAAAAATTATGCCATAGTGATAAACAATAACACCTCTCCATAGTTATTCTTCGCTATCATTTCTTAAATTTCTCCAGTTATTCTTCTCCGGTTTTTGAAATCTACTCCAAATAATTTCCCCGGGGGAATTTAAACAGCTTGAAACAGGTGTAAATTTATTGGTTGCAAAGCACATACCCAGATAATAATAATAATAATATAATAAATTTTTATTTATACCCCGACCAGAGCCGGGCTCAGGGTGGCTAGCACCAATAAAATTTCAGTAAAAACATAATAACAATTAAAATAATGGAAAAGGTCTGTAAAAAACTGGAAAAGTCGAATGGTTAACAGGGGTGGATATTGAGTTTTGATTATGTTGGATGAATAGCAAGCTCTCCACAGAACCTTCATTTCTATTGTCTGAACAAATAACCTGCTCTGACCACAAGGTGCCTGAAATTTGGCCTCATACCGCAGTAACAGAATTCATTAAGAGGTACAGACAAAAAGATGTCTTTAGCATTGCTTTAAAAAAATGCCCCTTTGACGTTTAATTAAGCAATGTGTTCTCCATTCAAAAAAGCTGGCCCGGAGTAGGACACAGCTAGATTCCTTGATAATTGTAATGGGATATTTTCCTCTTCCAAAACACCCAATATGTTGTTGTTGTTGTTGTTGTTGTTGTTGTTGTTGTTGTTGTTGTTGTTGTTGTTGTTGTTTTGTGGCACAACACATTCTAAATCTGCAGTCCTATGCCCACTTACCTGGGACTCAGGAGTTAAGTTTTACTGAACTCAAACTTGCTTCTTAGCAAGCAGGCATAGGCGGAACAAGCTGCGTGGCCCAATTTGCTCGCGTTTAATTCATTTATGTTCTCCATCAAGTTAACACCCTGCCTATCTGGTCTCAACCAGGAACCGCTGGGGTGGCTAATTCAGAAGAGAGCAACCTTAATACTTGATATGAGCAGGGAGACGGGCTGCTCAGGATTTTCTGGCCGCCTGAGGGGTCCTCAAAGTTTCCCCCCTCTGGCTACAGCCTCTCCTGGTTTGTGGGAAGCAGACTTTAGGGGGTTCCCAAACTGTGGTTTGCAGACCACCAGTGGCCTGTGATAGCCTCATTCAGGCTGTCTGTGAAGAACCCTCACGATCGGAGTTCCATGGAATTCAAACTGCAATACAGCAAAATGCAATAGAAGAAGCACTAAAAATGAAATTAAAAACCATACGGTATCTGTTTGACTGTGGAAGATGCTGGAATCTCCTTTCCTGGAGGTTTTTTAGCAGAAGCTGCCAGGGATGCTTTAGTTGTGAGTCTGGGCTAACCCATGATGTTGTTTCAAGGGCCGTGGCAGAATAATAATAATAATAATAATAATAATAATAATAATAATGTAGTGTTTTGGACACTCGAGGTGCAATAAATAAATTTCTGTTCCCTCTGCTTCCAGTGTTCAAGGATGGTAGTGCTGTTCTCTCTGCAGTTAATCGTTCTCACCCTTGCACAGGGAAAAGGAATTTGGCAAGGTTGCAGAAGCCTTTCAGGCGGAGGCAAACCTGAAGAGACTCCCCCCAAAAAACAGTCCAATGCGGACGGTGTGCCCTCTTGGGGGCCACAGAATGCTGGAAGACCGTTTTAGGTTTGCGTTTTTGGAGAAGGGGGTGGGGAAGAGGACAGCTAGATGGGAAACAGGACAGAATGTAGCGTCATGAGCCAAGGCACAGCCAACGAAAGCGTCCCCGTGCTGCAACATTTTGTTGCAGCTCCCATCCATTGCCGTGAATGCTCTCTGAATCAGGTTACCAGATTTTTTTCAATGAATCCAGGGACACTTTTCAACTTCCTACTAAATAGATGGATTTTGTCAAGGGGACTGATCTGTAAATCCAGGAACGGTCCCTGGGAAACGGGAAAGTCTGGTAATCTTATATTTGACATTTGAGGGGTAAGGGATGGTGGTGGGCAAAAGAAGTATCTGTGGGATTGAATGTGGGTATGTATGAATATTTTTAAGGATTGTATGAAATGTATGTTTGTATATTCGTAACATTAAAAAAAAAAGACGATGGTAACCTTATATTTGAATCCCTGCCAGAAACTCTATAGCTTCACACGTCTATATTGATAGCCTTGATAATCAAATAAAAAGGACTAAGGTTTCAATAATAATAATAATAATAATAATAATAATAATAATAATTGTGCTCTTCTTTATTTGTTTGTTTGTTGTGTTCAAGCAAAAGCCTAAAGGGGCTTGTGTTTCACCTGATAGCATGGGTATATATAAGATAAAGGAATTATATTTTCCCCAAAGCCTAAACATACTTACCTGGAGGGCACCCACATTGAACTCAATGGTTGTTTCACAGGTTTGCTCTGTTAAACTCTTTAGGATAGATTAATATTTACATGTGCAGGATTGCCCTGTTAAACTCCTTTAGAAAGAGCGTTGGAAAACGAGCATAGGATTTGCCAATCTGGATAATCTAAATGCTGAATTCTTTTTCGTTATCTATGTTCCCCTTTTATTTATTTCCTTTTATTTCAGCAAGAACAGCTTAAAATGAATTTAGTTTTTTTTTAAAAAAAAACCATTAAGAAATGGGCGTTTTTTTCCCCTTAAAGGCCAATTTTAACTGATTTGTTTTTTATTAGGAAACAACAGCAAAAAAAGAAAAAGGAAGGTCTAATATCTGTGTACAAATGCTTGAAATCCAGAAAGATATGAGCTTCTTAATGTAAGGAAACTGATAAACCTCTCTTTGGCTTAATGAAATATGCAAGTCTGAAGAGGTTTTGAGTGGGCAGATGGTGTTTTGCCCCAGATATTTTCCCATTTAAAATGTTGTCATCTCTTTGCAGTGTCTCGGATTATAGATTTATATAGCGGCAGGAAGAATGCAGTGAGAATCCTTTGAAACAAACAAACAAAAAGCTTTGGTTGCTGTTGTTATTTTTATACAAATCAGATCAAGACAATCCTTTAAAATAGTCTCTCTCTGCGTGTACCACATACATTGACTAAAAAATAAAAGTAAAATCAAGTTTTAAACATTTTCCTTTTAAAAAAACCCCCACAGAGCTCCTCCACATTCATTAAATGCTTATAATTATCAGAGAAACACTGGATTTTATTTATTTGTTGTTGTTGTTGTTCTAAATTCTTTAAAATAATTTCAAAAAAAGCTGAAAACACAATCTACATCGACCCAAACTTGGGGGTTCTTTTTGAAGAACAATGTGAACAACCCCTCAAAATATATTGTTAGTGCAGCCATTTTATCTAATTCTTAATTTTAAAAGTGAGATTATACTTGTTTTAATCTGTAGGGTCTGCTTGAAATGTTGCTTTGACGGTCAATACTTTGAAAAAAGATGATTGAAACTGAATCAACCACCTTTCACTGATTTTATGTTTATACATACACTGTATACACTTTGAAACATTATTTAGAAAACTCCATAGGCTTTTACATCTATCTCTCTGATTGCAACTATTGCTACCCTTCCAGCTTAGCTATAAATGTGCTTCCCAGCCGTCAAATGAGACGAAATGCCAATACTGTAACAGAAGCTGAATATACACTACGCATCTCTAGATACGACATTGATGGTTGTTAGCGAACTCTGCAGAGTAGTTTGACAGAGGTCAATTCCTTCCCCCATTTATCACATAAAATATGCCAACATTTCTCAGGTTAAATCTCATTATGTCTTGTTTTCAGAACACGGTAAAAGAGGGAAATTAAATGTGGACAACATCTTTACAGCTTAGACTACAAAACTGAAGAAAAGGCAATTATATTTATATCTCAAATGGTGCAATTAAAGAAAGCAACACATGTAAAAGTTTCATTATATTGTGTGCCACCCCTGCATCGAACTTAGTGAAATTAAGTTTTGCCACTGTGGCAAATCTTCCACGGGATACACACACAATGGAAAACGCAGATCTATTTGCGGCTTTAGCAAGATGGCCAGACTGTTTGCTGCAGTGGGAGATCCACGGTTTCTAGAGAGGACACCCAAAAGAGGTAAAATGGTGACTTTCCAAGATGGGGCTTCCAAATCGCCTGGGATTCTTTTGACGAGGCGGCATGGGGAGAATGAAAAATTTCAGGTGGACATTGAGATTATAAATGGCCAAAGACACCTTGGCTGGATTGCAAGACAGTTGAAGGCACTCCTTGTATGGTTGGAAAATTCCTAGGTCAACTCACATCAGGGCAACAATAACCATCTCTCCCACTTAACTTCGGTTCTTACCTACATGGCCAACTAACATCCGTTGAATTTCCGCAATAGTGGCACAATGCCCTGACTTTTCTCATTCGCACACAAGCACACAAGCTTTATTTTTTGGGTGGGATGGGGGAATCTGCCTTACCTTCTCCCGAGAGCAGTTCCGGTGCCCAGGTGTCCAGACCAGGAGCCTCCGGGTACCTCTGCAAGGAAGCATAACAGAGATTTGTTCTGGAGATGGATCAAATGAGGAAAAACCAAGGGCAGCTTCCTTCTTCCCAACCCCAGGAAACCACAAAAAATAACCCCGGCTAGAAAGAGCAAAATGTGTTAAAAGGATAACCCAGAAGTGATACAGTGGGAGATCCCTATAATCTGTAATAAAAAGAGAAGCTTAACCTGAATTGAAAAGAGATTTAGAGCTGGGTAAGAGATTCTGCAGCCCAGGACTTCTCTGGGCATTTAGATCCGAAGGTTTGGGATTTTCTCCTCTTAAGCCCTGGAGAAACAAGGGGGGGGGGGCAGTGGTGGTGGCAACAGCAGCAGCAACAGCAGTGGTGGTGGCTGGTGAGGGAGAGTTTTCTCAAAAACAATTTGGTGCGCTGTGCTGCAAGCTCCATTCTTAGATCCTGGGCCTCACATGACTGGTATTATAGGAACACTCTTGTAGATTAATAAACAAGGGAGGGATGGCTTCGTTGAGTTTTCTTTAAGGGCAGTTGAATATCCCAGGTTCCCTTCGACGGTGTGCAGGTTTATGGGCTGACGTGAAGGATAAAAATGATTTGAATCAGGGAATTTCGCAAGCAGATACCCAGACAGACACACAAACACACAACCAACACACTTCTGGGGAATACTGCAAATCAACGGGGAGCAGGCTAACAGAAAGAAGGAGAAACTCACACAGAGAGACTTTCTACCTCCAAACTTTTCATGTTGGTGACACACTTTTTTTAGACATGCATCATTTCGCGACACCGCCATTCAGTTTTACTAGCAACGTAACCCCTTCGCAGCCCCGGGAGGAGTGTTCACGCGACACACCGACACACTGCAGCCAACACACTCATGTGTTGTGATACACAGTTTGGAATGCTCTGTTCTGTCTTCTTGCCCGAAAGCAGGCATGTACGACTGATATGTTTTGGTTCAGGCACATGGGTCAAAGAGTGGGAAGATGTCGAAATCAGAAAAAGGCGGTCAGGTCTTTTCCATTGCTATTTTCCCTCCTCCTTGAATTCATTTTATTTCTTCCCAACACACACAGACACACACACACACACACAGAGAGAGAGAGAGAGAGAGAGAGAGAGACCTAACAACAGACATTTGTGCTTTTTGCTCCAACAAATCTCTTAAACTATGGGTTAGATTTTCAAAAACAACACCAAGATTCCCAAACTCTTTCATCCTCCAGCAGAATGACCAGATGCAAAAGAAGGCAGCAGGCTTCTGAATAATCAACAGGTGTGTAGAGAATTATGGCCGCTTCTTGGGTCTATGGGCTCCCTCACCACCACCTTTTCCATTTGGCCATGTAAGATCTTCTACGGAACGTGCCCCGAGCCAAGAAATGGCACCGCGGCTGTTAATGTCTCACCCCCCTTCCACACACACCTTGCCTGCGTTATCAGGTGATTGCCAGCCTGGGCGTGTAACATAACCTTATATTTCTAATATTTACTCTGATCACTTGGAGAAGGGCTCTATGTATGTGGGAAGCTTGCTTGGAATGCTGGCTTATTGACTGGGGTGATAAAAAATACATAGCTGCACTGGGTCTCTCGTTTTCATTCTGCAGTGCCTAAGGTGTTGAACAAAGTCTTGATTCAGGGAAGGTGGAGAATACAGGAAAGGTAGGTTTCCACCTTTCAAACTGGCCCTCTGGGCATAAATGACTGAGGCACAGGATAAACTTGCCAGTATCGATCACCTGGGGCTCTGTGTCTGCTCTAGGCTGGACCAGGACTGCATCCTGCACAGCTACCAGATTGGTTTTTATTATCGGGCTGCCCTGTTTTACTAGCCTGTCTATATATAAGCATATCTGTCACCTTCCAAGTGCACATTACATGATGCTCAAGCCACCAGTTGGCAACTGTATTGCATTTGAAATCCTTTTATACGGGAGAGGTTATATTTTCTGAGAATCCTCCAGAAAAACAATCTCTCAAAGGACCTGTTGATGGCATTTTACCATTGTACTGTTGAGAGTGTATTAACTTATGGTCAGTGTGTGTGGTTTGGGAGCTGCACGGCCAGGGAAAAAACAATGCTGTCCAGGGTTGTAAAGACTGCGAAGAGAATAATTGGGTGCACTCTTCCCACCTTGGATCAAATCTATGCTTCCAGGTGCCATAAGAAAGCTGCAGAGATAGTGCAGGATAGTGCACAGCCCGGAAATTATCTCTTTCAGCTTCTGCCTTCTGGAAGAAGGTACAGGGTTATAAAGACTAGGACTAGCCACCTGAGAACCAGTTTCTATCCAAATGCCATTTTGGTTTTAAATGCAGTGTAAGGTAGTCTCTATGGGAGTATATTGTATTTAATTATGGGGTATCAGAGTTTTTAGGGGGCTAACCAGGCTGGGATAGCTGGGATAGCAGGCTTGTTGGTTTTGAATGTCTGATGTAGATTTTTTCAATTTCGTTGTTCTGTATGGGACAATGACAATAAATATTATTGTATTGTATTGTATCGTATTGTTTATCTCTGTCCTCATACTGTATAGGTCTCTCTCTCTCTCTCTCTCTCTCTCTCTGTGTGTGTGTGTGTGTGTGTGTGTGTGTGTGTGTAAATATAACTGTTTTAACTTTTTATATATGAAACATTTTACGCAAGTTCTTGCATTGGGAAATTCTTCATAGGAAGTGGTTCCTCAATGAATAAAATAACAAATAAGCCCCTTGTCGTGGCAGCTTTTTCTCAGAAACAAGAAACTTCCTACATTATCATGATCCTATTTATTTCTACCCAGTCCTTCTCCCTGACGGGACTCAAGGCAGCTTACAGATAAAAACAAGAACTACTAAAACACACACCGGGGGGCAGGGGGCGGAGAGAATACATTAAATATATCAACTGTGTTGCATTAAGTGAAAACTCAGAAATTGGTGTGTCACATAAATACATCTACAAATAATTCCGCTTTCCCCATCCTGAAATATTAAGCTTCTAAACAAACTGAAAGCTTAATGGACAGGGGGGTTGCTAAGTTGACCTCGAAAGATGCAGAAAACCAAGCAAATGGCAACGGATATTTTTTATTGAGTCAACTTAGATTTGTGTAGAGTAGGAGCAGGCAGACTTCAAGCGAATGGGATCTATTTTTTCTTTCTCTTAGCACCCGAAGCCCAACAGCTGGAGCCGAGTGCGAAAGAGAGGTTTCAAAAGAGGAATAGGCATACACTTAGAACGAAGTAACGCAATGCTCAATGCACCTGAGCCCAGGATTTCATTTCCATTGCCCGAATTGTGCTTACGGCACTGCACACACACAAAACGATTTGGTCCATGAGTCTATCCTCTCAAGCTTCCTTCATTTCAGTAGCCTAATTTGGGGAGGAAAGTTGCTGCTTTTGTTAACCAGCTAAAAGTCAGAAATCCTTTGTAATCTACTGCAAATCACGCAGAGCGCTGTCAGTAGATCCAGACCTACCCTCAGCCCCCCACCCCAGTTTTCAAGGTCATGGGATTGAGAAGTCCATTTTTCCCCTTTGCAAAAAGAAGTGACGCGATGTTTTAAATAAATATTTGCTTAATGTGTTTTAGGAATCTTTGTTTCTTGGAGTATTTTTTTTTAAATATGCATGATCGTTAGTGTAAAAATATATTAAAAATGCACAGGCACAATCCAGTCAAAATTAAGGAAAAAGGTGATTTAGGGGGAGAGGGAGAGTTTAGTATGTACTTAGCTAACTCGCTGAAATGGGATATGTACTTAACTTTAGCTGGATCATGCCCTATAATTGCAAAATCAGCGGGAGCGTGGCTTTAAAATTGGGCCACTCAAATAGAACTGAAAGCAACTTATTTTCTTCTGAGCAAGCGTATTTTACATCCAGGATGTAATTACTCTTTTTAGGCTGCATACAAACTATACCTCTGAAGCACATTCAAAGCACATTTTCCCCCTTCAAAGAATTCTGGGTGTTAGAAATGGCAACTCGGCAAAGGATAAACCACAGTGCCCAGAATTCTTTGAGGGGGAAATGTGCTTCGAATGTGTTTTAAAGGTATAATTACGACACAGCAGTCTTACAAAGCTGTGGCTTAAAATTTTAACTAAGTTGTTTTGATGCGAGCAAAATGAAATGTTTACAAAAACAACAATGGCTAAACCTGTAGTTATGATCTTTGTATTTAAAATAAAATTCACAGTTTTGCACATCTGACGTATCTACAGTGGTACCTCTGGTTACTTAATTCGTTCCGGAGGTTCGTTCTTAACCTGAAGCACCACTTTAGCTAATGGGGCCTCCTGCTGCTGCGCCACCGCAGCCGTGCGATTTCTGTTCTCATCCTGAAGCAAAGTTCTTAACCCGAGGTACTATTTCTGGGTTAGCGGAGTCTGTAACCTGAAGCATATGTAACCTGAAGCGTATGTAACCTGAGGTACCACTGTATTCTGCTTCTCTACAAGGATATAGAAAAGCAAAACAAACAGTGAGATAGGATACTCTGGCAATTTACCCCTTCTACTTAAAAAAATCTGATCCCGGTTTTAATTTTAAAGGGGGAGAATCTTAAAATACAGTTTTTAAAAAAATCCTGATAACCATGTGATTTTATTTCCACATAACTGAAGCATCCCTTAGAAGCCATACTTGAAAAGTCCATTGAAACCAATGGACCTTACTTCTAAGTAAACATGAATATGATTGACATTGGGGAGCAAATATAGTTCTCTGTTTCCTTATTCCTTATACGGGGAGCAAACATGTATTTGCCCTAGGTCTGTCCCAGCCTCTAAACCCCCAACATATTACAGAAGCATCTTTTATTCCGTTGTAGCTTGTCCTCAATAAAAAAACCCCTCCCTTTTTCCTTTACATAGAAGGACTACTGCCCCTGTTATCTGGAGAGAGAAAAAGGAAAACTAAGGAGCATCTGCAGCAAGCAAAATGAGAGGAGATTAAGGACATTTGAAACATCCCATTAAAGAGTACATAAAGGACCCAAAAATTTCACTGAAGAGCTCTTGGATAGTTCTCCAGAAATTACTCTCTTAAGAAGCTTAGAATCAGGAAAGAAGTTCAAGATGCAATTCCCAACAGCTCCTGGCAGAAATAGGATTCTACTCTCCCCCTCCCTCCAGCTTGCCTTTCAAATTCACTTTGCAAAAGGATTTGATTTTCTTTTTGCAATTTTGCAATCAAGATTGGCAGCGGCTAAGAAAGGAAAGATGGCGGACGCCCTCTAAGAGTTGACTAGTTGGAATTCGGGAGCAAATTGGTAAAAGGAAGAATTGGGGTGATGGCACCGGAAGTGGTATAATCCGGCGCCCATTGAGACACCCACCCCCTTTATGCAAGTGGAAACAAGAAATCTATCTATCTAGGAGTACGACAAGGCTGTATATTGTCTCCCTGCTTATTTAACTTATATGCAGAATTCATCATGCGAAAGGCTGGGCTGGATGAATCCCAAGCCAGAATTAAGATTGCCGGAAGAAATATCAACAAACTCAGATATGCAGATGACACAACCTTGATGGCAGAAAGTGAGGAGGAATTAAAGAACCTTTTAATGAGGGTGGAGAGCGCAAAATATGGTCTGAAGCTCAACATAAAATAAACTAAGATCATGGCCACTGGTCCCATCACCTCCTGGCAAATAGAAGGGGAAGAAATGGAGGCAGTGAGAGATTTTACTTTCTTGGGCTCCATGATCACTGCAGATGGTGACAGCAGTCACGAAATTAAAAGACGCCTGCTTCTTGGGAGAAAAGCAATGACAAACCTAGACAGCATCTTAAAAAGCAGAGACATCACCTTGCCAACAAAGGTCCGTATAGTTCAAGCTATGGTTTTCCCACTAGTGATGTATGGAAGTGAGAGCTGGACCATAAAGAAGGCTGATCGCCAAAGAATGGATGCTTTTGAATTAGGGTGCTGGAGGAGACTCTTGAGAGTCCCATGGACTGCAAGAAGATCCAACCTATCCATTCTGAAGGAAATCAGCCCTGAGTGCTCACTCAAAGGACAGATCCTGAAGCGGAGGCTCCAATACTTTGGCCACCTCATGAGAAGAGAAGACTCCCTGGAAAAGACCGTGATGTTGGGAAAGATGGCGGGCACAAGGAGAAGGGGACAACAGAGGACGAGATGGTTTGACAGTGTTCTCGAAGCTATGAACATGAGTTTGACCAAACTGTGGGAGGCAGTGGAAGACAAGAGTGCCTGGCGTGCTCTGGTCCAGGGGGGCACGAAAAGTCGGACATGACTAAACTATCTCTCTCTCTCTCTCTCTCTATCTATCTCTGTCTATCTATCTATCATCTATCTATCTACCTATCTATCTTGCTGGAGCCCAACCTTTACGGTCTTTGACGTTCCCATTAACTGCTCTTTCGGGAACCTCCCCCTTGCTAATTTTGCAGCCAATTTCTCCCCCAATGAGCTTGATGAAATTGGTGGCTGAGCCCCTTAAGCAAAAAGAGTGCCTGGCCCCAAGGAACCTCCAATCTAAGGATAAGCACAGGCCTAACAGATGGCATGAGGCCGGGCGGAGGGGGCGGGGGCGGTTAGCAGGGGGAGGAGAAGAGGGCAGACTGATTCAATGATTGCAGCGTTATTAACAGCGTGCACAGCCCACCAGCTGCCCATTAATTTTTACCCTGGTTTTCTTTACATAATTGCAAGAAGAAAAGTCTTTCATCCGTTCCTCCACAAAGGCAACAGGTTGCAGCTATTCCACCAGGTTGCGGAGGTTGTTGACTTTGTTGTGCCAGGTAGAGGTGATGGAAAGCTCGCTGGATGCTTCTACATATGGACGGTTTTGAAGAAGTCCATCTATATTGATTACAATAAAACCTAACGTATTGCAAAGATGAATGGGATCCTAAGCTGGTTTAATAGTCATTGTTCTCTCTCTCTCTCTCTCTCTCTCTCTCTCTCTCACACACACACACACACACACACACCCTCTTGGAATTATAATTTTGCAAAGCAGCCAGGAAATCTCAACGCCCTCAGAAAACCACAACTGCAACTCCCAGAATTCCTTGCAGAGTTTACATTTTGTGGCGCAGGTACCTAGCAATTGCAGTACCTTTGCAGGTTTCCTGAGAATCTCCCATTGCTTTCCCACCCCCCCCACCCCCAAGGGAGAGATGTTCATTTTCAAAGGCGGTTTCAGAACAATGTAAAAGGACACCTGCAAGTCATCCGAAAACTATAACTCCCAGGGTTACGTGAGGCCAAGGGGCACTTGCTAAAGCAGTATAAGTTTGTAGCACAGTTACGACACCTGATCAACCAAATTTACATCCTCAGAGCCAATAAAGGAACTCTTAATTTATTTGAGGGTTTACAAAGGAAGCACACAAACAGCCCCCTCCTACTCCAGGGGTTCCCAAACTGTCATTCATGAGCTTCACTCAGGAGCTCTGCAGCACAGAATGCGCACATTAAATAATCCCTTTCTGTGGAATGCAAATTGCAATACCATAAAATACAACGTAAGAAGAAGAGCAATAAAAACACAAATTAAAATCTTCTGGCTTTGCAATTGCTGCAACAGGCAGAAAATCCAATTAGCGGTCTGCCAAGACACTCAGCAACTTTCAAGCGGTCCTGGGGTGGGGGTGGAGCTTGGAAACCACCACCCTAGGAATATGTACTCAGAAGTAAAGGCCCACAATGGGGTTCGCACCTAAGTTCGTGTGCCATGGATTGCAGTCTAAACCAAAAAATTCATTTATCTGGAGAAGCTACCACCCTATTTCTCACAATCACTGGCATACATGAAAGTTGCATCTCTCTCCATGTCTGGAATGGGGAACCTGTGGCCTGCCATATATTGCTGGACTATCACTCCCATCATTCTTGATCACTGTTGGGTGGGGCTGATGGGAACTGGAATCCAACAATACCTGGTTCCCCATTCCTGAAAGAAGCCATTGAAAGATGCAAAAAGACAGGCTCTCAGAAACCAGCCCCTCCAAAAAAAACAACAACAGAAGGCCAGAATGAGGAAATATATTTTCACGATGCAATTTAAATAAACGACATCTCCACTTTCTTATGCACTATCGGCTAAAAATGAAGAACCAATCAAGGAAGATATATGTGGAGTATGGGCACGATTGCATGTGGGGGTCTCGTAAGCTCCAAAATTCAACATTGAGGCTGGATAGATTTGGAGCAGAGCTTCATCACCAGGAGTCTGCAGAGGACAAAGGGTGCTTTCGTGCCTCCCTCTGGAAGGCCTGAAGAACTTGCGACCCCAAAACTAAGCTGAAAGGTAGCCCAGGAAGCAATGTCCGGGAACCTCCTGACTTGGCGGCCCGACTGGCGCTGCAAAAATAGGGGAGACGATAGCCAAGGCAAGGCTGCGTTCTGCTTGGCAGTGAACGAGTTGTGCAGATCTGACACGCCCCACACAAATTAAGGAAGGGCTAAGTTTGCAATCCGGACCAGGATTGGGAACTGAATCTGCTGCAAGGAGGGGAACAATAGAGATTGAGATCACTTACAAAAAAGCCGCAATCCATAGTGGGAGAGAAAACCCTAACCTGGGGGGGGGGGGGTGTCTCTAGTCAACGTGCCTGAAGGCAAATTGTTTGCTGGCTCCAAATACAGTGGTACCTCAGGTTACATACGCTTCAGGTTACAGACTCCGCTAACCCAGAAATAATGCTTCAGGTTAAGAACTTTGCTTCAGGATGAGAACAGAAATCGTGCAGTGGTGGCGCGGCGGCAGCAGGAGGCCCCATTAGCTAAAGTGGTGCTTCAGGTTAAGAACAGTTTCAGGTTAAGAACGGACCTCCGGAACGAATTAAGTACTTAACCTGAGGTACCACTGCATCAGACTTAAGGATGAGCAAACTCCATTCACTGAGACCTCCGAAATGCCGCTACCTATTTAATCTATTATTACTGGGTGCTTAAAAATGGGAAATGAAATAAATCTGAAGTAGACTTTGAATTGTTGCGGCAATGACAGCACCACAGGGGAGGGGCGTAACCCCTGCAAAAGAAAGCAATCCTGAAAAAAATATCCACATGTGTTGTTAGTTCCACAGAAGACCTTATCGGAATCTTGTTAATTCCTCAATATTTGTGATTCATATCTTTCCAAACCTTTCATGTAGGTGACACACTTTTAGGCACACATCCTTTCGCGACACAGTAATGCAGTTTTACTGGCAAACAGGAGGTTAAACTAACCCCTTTCCAGCCCCGGGAGGAGCGTTCAAACAACACACCTACACACTGCGGCTGAAGCAGTGATGTGTGGCGACACACAGTTGGGAAAGCTCTGTTCTAGCACATCAGGAATTCTCTGGGAAGTGGTAAAATGACCCCAAGATACACGAGCAATCTGCCAGGAAGTCCCTCTGCACAAACACTGATGGAAATGACTTAGGCAGCCCCAGCAGACGTTGCAAAATAATGGCCAATGCTGTAAGCCCAAACCCAAACGTATCAAGCAACTAGTCCCTGGCAACTTGGACAGTAACCTGAGATGCTATGCGGCAAACTACCGTATTTTTTCGCTCTAATTGACACACCAGACCATAAGACGCACCGAGTTTTTGGAGGAGGAAAACAAGAAAAAAAAAAATTCTGAATCTCAGAAGCCAGAACAGCAAGAGGGATCGCTGTGCAGCGAAAGCAGCAATCCCTCTTGCTGTTCTGGCTTCTGGGATAGTGCGCAGCCTGCATTCGCTCCATAAGATGCACACACATTTCCCCTTACTTTTCAGGAGGGAAAAAGGGAGTCTTATAGAGCAAAAAATAAGGTACATTTGAAACAAGGAGGGAACGCTGCTTTGTGATATCGAGAAAATCTGTCAAATCTGTCAGGTGCATGCAAGTCTTGGGCTGAGATCCCAGCCTTTGGTCATTGCTCTTAGATACAACTGGAGGGGGGATCTGGTAACCCCCACCATTTGGTCTGCAGCTGCATTAAAATAAAGACACCCCAAAACCAAACACCTAAGACAGAGAACCAGACAGAGAACCAAGATAAATACAAGCAGAGTTGGAAACCAGAATCATTGTGTAGGTTACCAGCATCTTGGGCAGGCATTTTGGGTGTGAAAGGAGATAATCAAAATTGTTTTGTACTGATACTGACAGCAAGATCGTGGGCCTTTTTTGCGGCTTGAATATCAGTTTAAGGGCGTGACTTTGCCCACATATATTTTAGCATACTGCAAATTGACAGGTCCTTGGTTCTAAGATGCACAATTCCTTTTTCTAACAGCCTCAAGGACGGAACATTGCCTTATCCACCAAACTGAACGATCCCTTGGCGCTCCTTGGTTTGGTTTGGTTTTTTTAAAACTCAACTTAAAAAAGAACCCTGAAACAATCCTTTTCTCCTTTTTGGTATGGGTAGCCAGCAATTACACAACATCGTCTTCCGCATCACCAGCCCAGCAGCCCAATTCTTTCATCCGCAACTCACAAGAGACAAAAAGGAACGGGTCCCACTTTCACCACCCAACGGAGGGGGACGACGACAAAAAGTTATCTGCAAGGGAAGGAGGAAATTTAAAAAATGGCCCTTCCAAACCCCTGGCAGTACTTTTAATTAAGCGCGATAAAGCCGGCCCAAGCTGTATTACAAGCGTAAGGACTTTAAATCATTAGATATAATTTTATCAAGGGAGCTAAACCCCTCTAAAGCTGGATCAGTTGCAAATAATCATATATCTCCTGTTAAGGGGAGAGGGGGGGAAAAGGTGGTAGCAGGAAAAGCTGGGACGTAAACCTGGGTGGCTCACCTGGGCGACTCGGCGGCGCAGACCTCGGAGGGGTTGCCCGGAGGAGGAGAGAAGGCGAGGAGAGAGGCCGTGAAGGGGGTGAAGGGTTGGAAGAAAAGGGGGGAAAGAGAAAGAAGAGGTAGGAGCCACCCAAATGTGGAAGATTTAAGGAAGGAAGGCAGTGATGTCAGCTGTCACGGTCTATATTTCAGAGACTAATCCGGGAGTGTGGCAGGCAGGGCGGGGGATGGGGATGGGGAGGGGAGGGGGCAACATGGCCGAGGTGACTTTAGGCAAGATGTCCACCCTGCTGGCACAAAGTCAGTAATCCATCACCTCTCCCAACGTCGGCTGGGATTAATTCTGATGGCCTCTCAAGGAGACGGGGGTTGGGGGAAGAAGCAGGCAATTGGGGTCCTGCGCAGGCTGCGTGGAGTGGGGGGGGGGTTGTCCAGATGCCCAGGATAGGGTGGCTGGGGATGCGGGGAGCACATCCCCTGAGATGGGAAACGGTGGGTACCACGGCTGCTGTTTCCCTGGAGCAGGCCTCAGCCTGAGAGCGGAGGTGCCACGAAACAGGCGCCACGAATTGGCTGCCTCTGTGGCGAAGCTAACTGGCGCACAAGGTTTCTCCAGAGGGAACCTGTTGCTTTTACCAACATGTCCCCCCCCCCCCCCGCCCCCAAAGAATAGATCTTATTTTTAAATCAGCAATTCCCAATCCTTCCCTCCTGTCCCTGGGACCGCCTGAAAATAGCTGAGGGCCTTGGCAGGCCGCACATAATTATTTTTCTGTCGGTGGTAGCGATTGTAGCGCATTGTGATGCTGTATGGTTGTTAAGAGTACAGTGGTACCTCAGGTTAAGTATTTAATTCATTCTGGAGGTCCGTTCTTAACCTGAAACTGCTCTTAATCTTTAGCTAATGGGGCCTCCTGCTGCTGCCACACCGCCGGAGCACGATTTCAGTTCTCATCCTGAAGCAAAGTTCTTAACCTGAGGTGATACTTCTGGGTTAGCGGAGACTGTAACCTGAAGCGTATGTAACCTGAAGCGTATGTAACCCAAGGTACCACTGTATTGCTATTGCGTCCTTTTAACACTCGTGTTTTATCGCATTGCAATGCGGATTCCAAAAGGAGCCAAGGAAATAAAAATCAAAAGCGAATTTAACGTGATGCGACAACTTCAGCCGCAAATCCACAGACGTGCCACCAACCACCTAAAACGGGGACCCCTCTTACAAATAGCCCTTTCCCAGGTCCTGTTTTGCCTTTGGGGGTCAGAAGTCAAATCCACAGAGCTCAATGGGACTCACCCCAAAGCTAGCATGTGCAGAACCTCGCTATTGTTATTCCTTATCCCTGGATGAAAGAGGGGAGAGGCAGTATCTCAGCCTTACCAGTGACTGAAATTCTACGCATGCTTACTTCCCAGAAAACATGCCAAGGATCAGGCCACTAGTGTTCATTGTATTAAAAGGAATAAAATAAAACAGCTTGGAAAGCTTACTAACACATCTAGCTTTTGCAGTAGGAGAGACTATGTAACACAGGACTAGAACCTTGAGTCTGCATTTGTGTGTAATTGGTTGGGGGGGGCAGTCCTGAACTTTGGGGTGAAAATGGGGTGTCAGATGTATGCAAGAGTGCCTGCTATTTTCATCTTTCGATGTTACAGGGGGCACAGATGTCTACTTGTGAGAGCCTGCCTTTTTGACAAGTGGAAAATGAATGCGCTCTTGCAGCACATTTTGCTCTCCAGTGTATAAAAACATCAGGAGCTTCAGCTCACGCTGCTCACAAGTCCGTCTTTATGAGTTTACCTGTGAATGAGAAACAGGCTTTGCTGCTTTGGATGTAGCCCAGCGCCACCATCACAAAAAACGGGATACAGGTGTCACAACTTTGGTCCATCTCAGCCACTCCTAGCCGTGCTGATGGACAACACCTCCCCAGGCTCACAGGCAGGGCTTGTGGCTGAGATAATTTAAACTTGAGGTGCCAAGGGATCGGATCTTTCTACGGGCAAATATCTGCTCTGCCACTGAGCTAGAGAATTAGGTGATTCTTTGACTTCCCCTCCCGCCTCTCTTGGTTTGTGTATTTGCACTCAGGCAGGTGCAAAATTTCACTAACCTACTCTAAAATGACACCATGCAAATATGTAATTGGGCACTACGTTCTTGCAGCTTTTAGGGGATTTTTTTTAAAAAAGATACTAGTGGCCTATGGCTGCATTTGTGAGCTTGCAATCAATGCAGCCTTCTGACAAGTCAGGTTACAGTTCTGCAGCACCAGATTTTGCCTAAAACCAAAATTTTGCGTATTCAAAACAAAAGAAGCAGAAAAGCCGACTTCTTAACTAAGTTAAAGCATGTCGGCCACTCACAATCTCCCTGTTGCCTTTGGTGGGATATCAAGATTCTACCTTGTATGCTTTCAGCTTATTTATTTAAATAAAAAATTAAACACACATCCTTTTCGGTGCCCAAATGCACAACTAGCAATCAATAACCAATATTTCCCCATATCACAGATTAGCTATCTCTATTTGTTCTGGGTTTGTTTGTTTGGTGTACCAGACTGCAAGAAAATACAAGAACCTCTGAGCATACGCAGAGTGTACTCTCACTACCTTGTCCATTTCAAAACACAAACTTTTCGTAAGCTGCCTTAGGAGCCTACGGACGAACAGGATCTCAATCCCATTAACTGAATAATGCCAAGGTATCACACACAGTCAACAGTAAATGCTCCAATAGTCTTGCACGGCCCACCTTGAACGGCAATTCTTTGCCAATGTTTCTAGCAGACCTGCTTACCAGAAGACGGGCAGCTAGAAATCTTTAACTGGAAAGGCCACTGGTTGTGTCACAGACTTTGTCACTGAAAATTAGGTCCAGGTATTACTCACCCATGAAATCATTGATTTCGGCTCTTACTGGAAAGCCACAGTAAAAGTTAAAAATAAAAACCATGTGCTCTAGAAAGGTTTGGTCACCTAATTAGCCAGGCTGAAAAGTCATCCTTAAGGGGGGGGTGGGGGGGTTATGTTATGTTGTAAATAAAATTCCAATAAAAAGAAAAAAGAAATGAAAAGTCATCCTTAAAATGGCCCTGGAACACAGCTCAATAGCATCTGCCCAGTTTGTTTAGCCCGCTCCAATAAAAAAAAACCCCGAACACCCTCCACATAGAAATCTAGGATATCAGGGCGAACAGCTCAGCCTACCCATCACCCTGACATGCTTTTTAAAAAATCCCAACGTACAAAAAACCCCAGCACCATGCAATCCTCACCCCACCACATAGCTGTCAAGCGTCCCTTATTTGGCGGGACAGTCCCTTATCCCAGCGTCATGTCCCGCTGCTGTCCCTTATTGATGATGTCCCTTAAATAAGCTACTGAAGGTAATGGGGCCCTTTCTATGTCCAGCTGTCCTTTGTCAACAACAAATAATTGTTGCTGTTTTTTTGTGTTGAATATATGCTATATGGTAATTTATGGACCTAATAGGTATCTAAAGCCATTTGCATGCAACAAAATATGTATTCTATCAAAGTAATTGTTGATCCCTTATTTTGGCTGCTGATCCCTTATTTTCAAAACTGTAAGTTGACAGCTATGCCCCACCAGCTGCAGTCCAAAGTGATTCAGTACGAGGCAACTTTAACCCTGAACTCCGTACATCCTTAAAAATGGGATTTCACAATCTAGATTTAAGTTGGTCTCTAAATAGTTGAGGAAGGTAGTTGAGAAAGTCCAGACTAATCCCAAGCACTCCTTTTCATGCATGTCCTTGCACACAAAGGTACAGTCAGATAATCCACAGGTAAGTGGACTTCTGGAGTATGTCTTTTTCCAGTGTGGTGTAGTGGTTAAGAGCGGTAGTCTCGTAATCTGGGGAACCGGGTTCGCGTCTCTGCTCCTCCACATGCAGCTGCTGGGTGACCTTGGGCCAGTCACACTTCTTTGAAGTCTCTCAGCCCCACTCACCTCACAGAGTGTTTGTTGTGGGGGAGGAAGGGAAAGGAGAATGTTAGCCGCTTTGAGACTCCTTAAAAAGGGAGTGAAAGGCGGGATATCAAATCCAAACTCTTCTTCTTCTTCTTCTTATTCGAAAAAATGCCTCCATAGACCAGAGCAAGGGCCACCAAGTCTAGTAAAGGACCCCCGGATGGTTAAGTCCAGTCAAAGGCGACTATGGGGTTGTGGCGCTCATCTCGCTTTCAAGCCAAGGGAACCGGTATTTGTTCACAGACAGCTTTCCGGGTCATGTGGCCAGCAGGACTAAACCGCTTCTGGCGCAACGGGACATCGTGACGGAAACCAGAGCACATGGAAACGTTGTTTACCTTCCCGCCACAGTGGTCCCTATTTATCTACTTGCACTGGTGT
This sequence comes from Podarcis tiliguerta, assembly GCF_965153285.1. Taxonomy (NCBI): domain Eukaryota; kingdom Metazoa; phylum Chordata; class Lepidosauria; order Squamata; family Lacertidae; genus Podarcis; species Podarcis tiliguerta. The sequence continues at coordinate 78,913,959 of NC_139541.1, forward strand.
GCTTTCAAACTGCTAGGTTGGCAGGAGCTGGGACTGAGCAACAGGAGCTCACCCCCTTGCGGGGATTTGAACCGCAGATCTTCTGATCGGCAAGCCAAGAGGCTCATTGGTTTAGACCACAGCGCTACCCGTGTCCCTTCCACCAAGTCTAGCATCTGCACAGCCATCAGGCTAGGAAGTCTATCTGAACCTGGTCACAATCTCCTTCTTGCTCTCCCCAGAGAACCCACAAGCACCCTTTCTTTCTTTCCCCTTATAAATTCTCCCTAGTTTTTCCCCCTTCCCCCCTATCTAAGGTTTCACTTGAGGCAGAGATCGGGCTCCACGGAGCTTAGCCCCTGAGCCTATTTTCAGTGTCAAGGGTAAGCCCCAGGGCCTGAGAAAAACGACAGAGCCTCAGCTCAGTCAGGCGGGTCAGCAAAATGTGCAACGTCACGATGTAGAGAGGAAACTGAACCTGCATGCTGCAGATTTCAAACAAAATACTAAAATGCAGAAACAGAGCAAGAACCACGCGCCAGCAAACCTAGAACTCCCAGAAAACCACTGCCACTCGTTTGGTTGGTAGAGCATGAGACTCTGAATCCCAGGGTTGTGGGTTCGAGCCCCAGATTGGGGCTCGAGATTCCTGCATTGCAGGGGGTTGGACTAGATGACCCTCGTGTTCCCTTCAAACTCTGCAATTCTATGATTCTATGCTGCATCAAGGTTTAGGATTTTTAGGGAATTTATCTGGTCAAATTTATGCCGGGTTTTCTAAGCAAATAAAACAGCACTGTAAACGCCATGCTGATCTTGGGATGACAGCAGAAAGCAAATGGCTTCAGAGCCTGAAAACTCAGGAAAAGAGCTCTAAGAACTTAGGCCCCATCTGCACTATGGGTTTAAAGCAGTACCAAACCACTTTAAACAGTCATGGCTTCCCCCAGAGAATCCCAGGCACCATGGTTTGTTAAGGGCACTGAGTTGCTTGGAGACCCCTGTTCCCCTCCCAGAACTACAATTCCCTGGGAACTGTTGCTTTCTGAAGGGAATTGGGGCCTCCTATCTCTCAGCACCCTTAATCGCAAGCTAGAGTTCCCAGGATTGTGTGGGAAGAGCAGTGGCGTAGCGTGGGGGGTGCAGGGGGGGCCGGCCGCACCGGGCGCAACATCTGGGGGTTAGGGTTAGGGGGCGCAAATCCACGGGTTAGAGGGCGCAAATTACTTGCCTTGCCCCGGGTGCTGACAACCCACGCTACGCCACTGGGGAGGAGCCAGGACTATTTAAAGTAACATGATGCACATAGCAGAATTTCTCCACCCTCCGTCACTGTATCTTGGGAACCACAGTTTGCTAAGGGTGCTGGGAATTGTAGCTCTGCAAGAGGTCTCCTCATCAGCGTTTGAAATTCCTCAGGAGCATTTTGCTACTGGTGTGGGCCCAACTGCGGCCACGTAGAGATCTCTGGGCGCCACAGGTTGGCGACCGCAGCTGAAAAACCTCTGCCGCGGTCCACAGTCAATTCCATTTCCGCCGTCTGCGTTTCTTCCTTGCATACTGGGACAAGCGAATTGTAAGAGCAAGATGAAGTCAAGAGATGCAGTTCAGATCGTAGAGTTGGAAAAGGCACCCACGGGATCATCTAGTCCAACCCCCTGGCGAAGAGGCATTCCGTTGTGGTTTAAGGTGCCATTTGGAGCCTATACAGTGGTACTTCAGGTTACATATGCTTCAGGTTACATATGCGTCAGGTTACAGACTCCGGTAACCCAGAAATAGTGCTTCAGGTTAAGAACTTTGCTTCAGGGTGAGAACAGAAATCGTGCTCCGGCGGCGCGGCGGCCCCATTAGCTAAAGTGGTGCTTCAGGTTAAGAACAGTTTCAGGTTAAGAACGGACCTCCGGAACGAATTAAGTACCATATTTTTCGCTCTATAAGATGCACCAGACCACAAGACGCACCTAGTTTTTGGAGGAGGAAAACAAGGAAAAAAATATTCTGAATCTCAGAAGCCAGAACAGCAAGAGGGATCGCTGCGCAGTGAAAGCAGCGATCCCTCTTGCTGTTCTGGCTTCTGGGATAGCTGCGCAGCCTGCATTCGCTCCATAAGACGCACACACATTTCCCCTTACTTTTCAGGAGGGAAAAAGGGAGTCTTATAGAGCAAAAAATACAGTACTTAACCCGAGGTACCACTGTATCTGAGTTTCTAATGCAGCTCCTAACAGCTCTAAGCAAGCGTTTTTGACCAAATCACAGTTGTTTAAAGAGAGGTGCGGGTTATACCTGTCCAGGGCCCCTTCCACACCTGCAGGTAGTCACCTGGCCCTGCCCTCAAAGAGGGCTTAATGCCGTGCATGTGTGAATCTGCCCTGCACCTTCAGCTGCGCCCCAGCCAATTTCATAATTGGCCACTTGCTCGTGCCCTCCTCCTCCTAAGCTAATGCACTTAAAATGAGGCCGGGGAAAGGAATATTCCGCAGAGGGTAATCCAGGAAGCGTTGAAAACAATGCACTTTTAATTAACATTAATTCCCCACTAGGACAAAACCAAGTGGCCAAGGTCCGTCCGCCGGGAAGGAGGTGCAGATGACAGGCCGGTTAGGGGGCCAAAGGTAGCCCACAGACCCTTTAAAAGGGACAGCCATGCAAGGAGGTATTTAATCGCCCAAGGCTGGAGGGAGGGGGGGGGAGGAATTAATGAGTCAAAAGGAAATAAATAAAAGGCTCGTGTAATCCCCGGCCTAACGATGCCACGTGCTAGTTAATTACAAAGCGGCAGTCTGGAAATAACCAAGGTCTTTTGCTTGGCCTGCACACACTCGCCCCCTTATAATTATAATACACAGGCGGATTAGGGTCACACTGTCAGGACAATTAATTTACCACCAGCCACCCCTCATTAGGGAAATGGCAGTGGGAGGAGGGGGTGGAAGGGGGACACAGTAAGTATCCTTAATTGAAAATCCCAGCCCTGGAATAGAACAGGGGACGGATTAGGGAGGGACCGTATGGTTGAGGGGAAAGCAGAAGCCTGGAGGATGTGCGCAGGCGATCGCGGTGGGGAGGAGGTTTCGGTGGCAGGGTCCAGTGGGTCAGAATTTGCCTTGGGGGGCAGAACCGGGCGTGCCTCAGGGGCTCCCGTACATTTGTGCAGAAGATGGGATCTGGCACATCTCAATTTCTCATCTCCTGCACTCGAAACGTCCTCTTAGGGGTGGACAGAATGATTACCGTATTTTTCGCTCTATAAGACGCACCAGACCACAAGACGCACCTAGTTTTGGAGGAGGAAAACAAGAAAAAAAGTATTCTGAATCTCAGAAGCCAGAACTGCAAGAGGGATCACTGCACAGTGAAAGCAGCAATCCCTCTTGCTGTTCTGGCTTCTGGGATAGCTGCGCAGCCTGCATTCGCTCCATAAGATGCACACACATTTCCCCATACTTTTTAGGAGGGAGAAAGTGAGTCTTATAGAGCACAAAATACGGTATTTTTGCAGCTCATGGGCAGGCAGTTTCCACTGGGCTGCCGGGTTCTTGCTGGCTGCTACGGTTTTCGTAACAAATGCGGGCCTAGGCAGACCTCAGTCGGATCGAGCGAGAAAGACTTGTTGCACAAGAGGATCGCTCAGTGGAGGTGGATTGTGCACGAACCCAAAAATGCACTTCTTGGGCTTTGTAAATTCAAGACACACCAGCGGGCGACAGTCGTTGGCATCCGGCTGTCTCAAGAGACAATGGAGTATGCCTCCGGGGCATAGCTGTCAGCTTACAGATTTGAAAATAAGGGACCGGCAGCCTCGAAAATAAGGGACCAGCAGCCAAAATAAGGGATCAACAGTTACTTTGATGAAATACATATTTTGTTGCATGAAAATGGCTTTAGATACCTATTAGGTCCATAAATTACCATATAGCATATATTCAACACAAAAAAACAGCAACAATTTGTTGTTGACAAAGGACAGCTGGACATAGAAAGGGCCATTACCTTTAGTAGCTTATTTAAGGGACATCTATCAATAAGGGACAGCAGCGGAACATGGCGCTGGGATAAGGGACTGTCCCGTCAAATAAGGGACGGTTGACAGCTATGCTCTGGGGGTGAAGTCAAACGGCTGCATCAGCAGCACCGAAGTGACGTCCCTGGGGCGCAAGTCTGGGCAGTGTGTGTGGAGGTTCTGGGCTGCCCAGACGACAAGACTTCACTTTCAGCCTCGCTGATGTGGTCCAAAGGAAAGCAGAGCAAGACGTTTGGCACCTTACCCTTTTCTACTCCTGAAGATGTCCCATAAAGCAGAGGAGGTTTAGGGCAGGCACAGGCAAACTCCGGCCCTCCAGATGTTTGGGACTGCAATTCCCATCATCCCTCACCACTGGTCCTGTTAGCTAGGGATGATAGGAATTGTAGTTCCAGATGTTTGAGACTACAATTCCCATCATCCCTGACCACTGGTCCTGTTAGCTAGGGATGATGGGAATTGTAGTTCCAGATGTTTGGGACTACAATTCCCACCATCCCTGACCACTGGTCCGGTTAGCTAGGGATGATGGGAATTGTAGTCCCAAACATCTAGAGAGCCGGAGTTTGCCTATGCCTCGTTTAGGGGCAGAGTTTTCCTTCTTCTGTTGGGCCACAGGGAAGGTTGTGCAAAACTGAAGCTAGCCCACACTTTTCTCTAAAGCACAGGAGCCCTAGAGTCTTCATTTTTGTACATCAGCCCCAATCACCCATTTATGACTGGTCTGGATGGTTCTCATTAGAAAGAATAAGAAGTGGGGAAAGGAGAGAGAGATGGGGAAAGCATAGAAATTGGGAAAATATGAGGGCACAAAGGAGCCCATGGGTATAAAGGCGGATCTTCCACCATATCACAACGAGAAGATCTGAGATTTTTTACTCTTTCCGTAAGTTAACTAGAGTTAGAGGATCTGAGCTCTCTGCAAGAGCTGTGCTGCTAAATCAAAGGAGAGCACCTTTCAAGCTTATGTAACATAACATTAAGTTATGAGACTGGTTTTTCCAGTGCTGACTTCACGCTTCTTAAATGTAAAGGGACCCCTGACCATTAGGTCCAGTCGTTGACGACTCTGGGGTTGTGGCGATCATCTCGCTTTATTGGCCGAGGGAGCCGGCGTACAGCTTCCGGGTCAAGTGGCCAGCATGACTAAGCCACTCCTGGCAAATTAGAGCAGTGCGTGGAAACGCCGTTTACCTTCCCGCCGGAGCGGTGCCTATTTATCTACTTGCACTTTGACGTGCTTTCGAACTGCTAGGTTGGCAGGAGCAGGGACCGAGCAACGGGAGCACACCCCGTCACGGGGATTCGAACCGCCAACCTTTAATTGCCTTCACATTCGGGCTATTTAATATATTTAGTTTTATGATTGGAATAGTCCAGATATTTGAAGGCGTATGGTCTGGTCATTGAACAAACCTCCCTTTATCCCTTTATCCAAAATTTCCTTATTTTGGAAATGGGAACACCATTGACTTAAGGTTTTCCACACAATGTACATTTTTGCTACTGGATGAGGGCAGCGTCAAGTGAGGATCTGAATGTGTTAGTGAACCACACATCCACATCCAACGCCCTTGTCACCGAAGGCCACCCCAAAACTTTTTTAGGGAAGGCAATTTACATAGCCAGCAGCGTGACGCTAAGTGGTATGTGAGGAGAAAGAGTATTGAAAGGATGAGCACAAAAAGCCAATGGCCTGAACTGTAGCTGCGTTGAGGTCATAGAATCATAGAATCCTAGAGTTGGAAGAGACCACAAGGGCCATCGAGTCCAACCGCCAGCCAAGCAGGAAACACCATCAGAGCACTCCTGACATATGGTTGTCAAGCCTCTGCTTAAAGACCTCCAAAGAAGGAGACTCCACCACACTCCTTGGTAGCAAATTCCACTGTCGAACAGCTCTTACTGTGAGGAAGTTCTTCCTAATGTTTAGGTGGAATCTTCCTTCTTGTAGTTTGGATCCATTGCTCCGTGTCCGCTTCTCTGGAGCAGCAGAAAACAACCTTTCTCCCTCCTCTATGTGACATCCTTTTATATATTTGAACATGGCTATCATATCCCCCCTTAACCTCCTCTTCTCCAGGCTAAACATGCCCAGCTCCCTTAGCCGTTCCTCATAAGGCATCGTTTCCAGGCCTTTGACCATTTTGGTTGCCCTCCTCTGGACACGTTCCAGTTTGTCAGTGTCCTTCTTGAACTGTGGTGCCCAGAGGTATTCTTGCATCATCAGATGTACAGTGGTACCTTAGTTTACGAACTTAATCTGTTCTGGAAGTCTGTTCTTAAACCAAAACCATTCTTAAACCAAGGCGTGCTTTCCATAACGAGGCCTCCCGCCGCCGGTGCCCTTCCACCGTTCGGCTTCCATTCTTAGACTGAGGTAAAGTTCGCAAACGAAGACACTATTTCTGGTTTTGCGGAGTTTGTAAACCAAATCATTCTTAAACTGGACTGTTCTTAAACCGAGGTAGTACTGTATGTCCTTCCCAACACCCAGTGGCGAGGAGTTCCACAGGTCAAATCCAGCACAGATCGAGAAAGAAGCAATATCCGCTTGATTTTCTTTTCCTTGCTGTTTATTTCCCCACGTGAGCTACTTGAGACTGTTTAAAGTGGTTTGAGAGAGGCCGATTTGTAACAGCTGCCCTGGACTCCATACTTCGGGGTGTGTTGTGGAGGTTATGGGGGCACGCAAAATTGCTGGTTTGATGTGAATGATTTTTGGACTGGGGGGGAGGTTGGGGTTTTGCTTATTTGTTAATTGGTGGGTCTGAGCATTGCTTTGTTTATTATCTGTTTATTAACTGAGTAGGCTTTTGTTTTAATGGATGTTATGCATGTTTAGCCTGGAGAAGAGATATGAGAGCCATCTTCAACTATCTGAAGGGCTGTAACATGGAAGAAGGAGTGAGCTTGTTTTCCCCTGCTCTGGAAGGTAGGACTCGAACCCATGACTTCAAGTTGCAAGAAAGGAGATTCCGACTAAACACCAGGAAGAACTTTCTAGCAGTAAGAGGAGTTTGAGAGTGGAACGGACTCCCTTGGGAGGTTGTGGACTCTCCTTCCTTGGAGGTTTTTAATCAGAGGCTGAATGACCATCCGTCATGGATGTTTTAGCTGAGATTCCTCCATTGCTGGGGGTTGGACTAGATGACCCACGGGGTCCCTTCCAACTCTACAATTCTATAATTCTACGTTATATGAAATTTTAATGTACTATATTATTCCCCCCTCCACCTCCCAGGTAATATGCATTCTGTATCTTTTTTTGCTGTTAAGTTGCTTGGAGACCTGTAATGTTCTGTAAAAGTGGTTGGGGCACTATGAGAAGCAATCCTTTTGTACTCCTTTCTAGACAAAAACCTCACCTATCTCACCTAACCTCACCTATCTCCTGGCTGTATCTAGCTTCCTTACTAAATTGATGAAGCATCATGCCTAAGCAGTCTCCCTTCTGCAGGAATGTTCAGGGAGGCAGGAGAGGATATATTGTTTATTAATATCCTTCCTAACCTGCGCTAGCAAGTTCCTTTACTTAGCAGAGTTTTACCTTCCCCTTTTAACGCAAAGCGGGTAGCTGGTTGCAGGCTTTGTTTAAGCCTCTCAATATCATACAATTTGGTAATGAATTGTATGTTCCTGGTAAGACCCCTTATATCCCTCATAAAAGAATAAACACATGGCAATATTATTTACAGTCAATAAAAGAAGTTTACTCACAGTTCACAGTTGGATCCCTGAAGGCAGACTTAGTTACAGATATAAACATGTGGAACTATCCCATTGGAAGATAGTCCTTTGTTGTCCATTGTTGGCTGAACAGAGCATCTATAGCCAACAGAGCACCTATAGCTAAAAAGCTGCTGGTCCAACGATGGAGGAAGCCAAAAAGAGAGAGTTATGGTGCGTGCCGGGTCCTTTTGTTACCTGGACAGGTAAGGTCCCGCCCACCTCACATGCAAAAGGAAGTATGTCCCAGCCCAGGAGGAAATAGGAAGTTTTCAACTGGCTGGACCAAACATCCCCTTGCATGTCCACTCTAGGAAAACAAGGAACGTTGGACTTGACTGCTACTTATGCATCACATCCCACACCTTCCCCCAGATGTTGATTCTTCAACTCCCATCTGCCCCAGGCAGAATAGCAGCAATGGCCGGGGCTGATAGGAGTTTGTCATTAGAACCAAAGAATCATAGAAAAGTTGGAAGGGACCTCAAGGTTCATCTAGTCCAATCTCCTGCAATGCAGGAATCTTTTGCCCAACGTGGTGCTTGAACCCATAACTCCAGAACCTCCAATGTCCCTGTTTTCCAGGGGTGTTCCTGATTTAGAGAAGCCGTCCCGGTTTCTGATTTGATCCCAGAATGTCCCACTTTTCCTTAAAGGTAAAGGGACCCCTGACCATTAGGTCCTGTCTTGGCCGACTCTGGGGTTGCAGCGCTCATCTCTCTTTATTGGCCGAGGGAGCCGGCGTACAGCTTCCAGGTCATGTGGCCAGCATGACTAAGCCACTTCTGGCGAACCAGAGCAGCACACAGAAATGCCGTTTACCTTCCTGCCTGAGCGGTACCTATTTATCTACTTGCACTTTGATGTGCTTTCGAACTGCTAGGTTGGCAGGAGCAGAGACCGAGCAACGGGACCCCGTTGTGGGGATTCGAACTGCCAGTCTTCCGATCAGCAAGCCCTAGGCTCTGTGGTTTAACCCACAGCGCCACCCGTGATTCTATTTACCTGCTTCTCACATCCAAATAACATCAATCTCAAAATCACTACCTAGCTTCTGGCAGCAGCAACGAATGTTAGAAGCACCTCAGCTTCCCGCAAGGTGGAAGTCTATCGATAAACATCTTCAAACACACAAAGGTCTTTCTTCTGGGAAGGAAGTCAGCAAGCCCAAGACATATACTGCCATGGGGGCCATATTAAATCAACCAGTGGGCCGGATTAGGCCCCAGAAATGGACTTTGGACATGCCTGATCTAGAGCATGAGCCAGAAATCCCCTGAGTTGTCAAGAGGTCACTTTGCACCTTACACAAACTAATATTTATATCTCAGCCTCCAGCAGCTGCAATATGGGTATAAGAAAACCTGGCGTAAGGATCACTGAGATTATAAATGTGAAAGTCCCTTTGAGGACTTGAAAACCTAAGTGGGAGGCGATATTGCTCAATACCTCTTCATTCACATGCAATTTTGGGGAGAGGCAATTTTACATGACTCTCTCTCACCCACACAAACATACAAATCAGGAGGGGAACTCGTAATCCTGCAATTACGGTAGCCCTGATCCCAAACACACATTTCAATTACTGCCCTAAAGCAGCAGCGAGGAACTGGCAGTCAGACTGGGATCCTAAGCCAGCAGGTCCAAAGGTATTAAAAACTCAGATGAAAATGGATTTCCAGAACAGCTTAATCCAACTCCCAATCTTCACAGCAACCGCAGCAACACACAGATAGGCTGTCCATAATTATGCACTTACAATTTAATTTGTCCAACAGGCTTAGTGGGAAATTGGAAAAACACAAACACACACACATTAAAAATAGAAAGAAGACAAAGAGCAGAGATGGGGACAGGAGGCAGGTGGGCATCAACAAAACATGTATTAGAAAAGAATTTGCCCTACTCTGAGGCTCACATTGCTGCGGTGACAAGAGAGGGAAGAAATTCTTTTGTTTGCTGATATTCGGCTCATCTAGAAACCCAGGGTCCCACATACAGGATGCCAGAACTGGAGGGAGGGGAGGGGAGAGAATCAGTTTGCGAATTCACACTATCAGATGAAGATAATGCAAATATCTTGCATGCTGTCTTGACAGCCGCTTAGTCCTAAATGCATACAGGACTGCAGCATTAGGCATTGTACAGAGCTTTTCCGAAGTCATTCCACATAACTTCCCAGTATGTTTCCCAGTACAGTGGTGCCTCGGGTTACATACGCTTCAGGTTACAGACTCCGCTAACCCAGAAATAGTACCTCGGGTTAAGAACTTTGCTTCAGGATGAGAACAGAAATCGTGCAGCAGCGGCGCAGCGGCAACAGAAGGCCCCATTAGCTAAAGTGGTACCTCAGGTTAAGAACGGTTTCAGGTTAAGAACGGACCTCCAGAACGAATTAAGTTCTTAACCCGAGGTACCACTGTACTTTTTCCAGTTCATTTCCAAGCACAATTCAAAGTTTTGGTGTTGCTTTTTAAAGCCCTAAACGGCCTCGATCCTGTATACCTGAAGGAGTGTCTCCACCCCCATCGTTCTGCTACACTGAGGCCCAGCGCCGAGGGCCTTCTGGCAGTTCCCTCCCTACAGTGAGGTTACAGGGAACCAGGCAGAGGGCCTTCTCGGTAGTGGCACCCACCCTCACATCAGATGTCAAGGAAATAAACAACTATCTGAGTTTTAGAAGACATCTGAAGGCAGCCCTGTTTAGGGAAGTTTTTAATGTTTGATGTTTTATCGTGTTTCTAATATTCTGTTGAGAGCCACCCAGAGTGACTGGGGAAACCCACCAGATGGGCAGTGTATATCTGTTGTTGTTGTTGTTGTTGTTGTTGTTGTTCTTGTTGTTGTTGTTATTTCTGAGATTAGAGACAGGCTGTAGTTCTTAGAAGTATTTAAAGTGGTATGATAGCAACTTCACCTCTCATTTCCAAAGGGGAAAAAGATATGCCACAATCAGCCTGCCAGTCTTCTGCCGCAAGAGACCAGCAGGGCAACTTCTCTGCAGTTTGGGAACTGCTGCTCAAAGACAACAGAAACTCCACTCCGGGGCTACTCTCCTCCCAAACAATTCTCACAGTGGGTCCCCGCACCCTCCGGCTGCTTGATAATTAATTAGAATCAACACAATCAGCAGGGAAATTGAAGGGGGCTCATTCTACAGACAAACAGGCATCCCCCCCCCACCTCCCCTCCCCTGCCGCAAGGTCTCAATTAACACCTCCTCCCTTCCACCCCTTTTCCAGAAAACCAGATGAAAACAAGGGAAACATGCCTTTAAACAAGTACCAATTTAAAGTGACATTTGGCTATTTTGCAGGAAGACACAGCGTAGGAGTGGGGTTTGTTTGGCTAGGAGCAGAGAAGGAATGAGGGAGCCTTCACGGCTGGGACAAAGCACAGCACATCTGTAACACAACGAATTGCAAGCAGCACGACTGAACTGGAAATATACAAAGATGGAAGTTCATCTGTTGCAGATCCTTTAGTTGATATTCCTGCATTGCAGGAGTCGGACGAGAGTCACTAGATAAGCCTTGGGACCCTTTTAAAGGTAAAGGGACCCCTGACCATTAGGTCCAGTCGTGGCCGACTCTGGGGTTGCAGCACTCATCTCACTTTATTGGCTGAGGGAGCCAGTGTACAGCTTCCAGGTCATGTGGCCAGCATGACTAAGCTGCTTCTGGAGAACCAGAGCAGCGCACGGAAACGCCGTTTACGTTCCCACAGGAGCGGCACCTATTTATCTACTTGCACTTTGACGTGCTTTCGAACTGGTAGGTTGACAGGAGCAGGGACCGAGCAATGGGAGCTCACCCCGTCGCGGGGATTCGAACCGCCGACCTTCTGATCGGCAAGCCCTAGGCTCTGTGGTTTAACCCACAGCACCACCCGGGTCCCTTTTGGGACCCTTTTACAACTCTACAATTCTATGATTCTATTTACCTGCTGCTCACTTCCAAATGGGGACACGGGTGGCGCTGTGGGTTAAACCACAGAGCCTAGGACTTGCCGATCAGAAGGTCGGTGGTTCAAATCCCCGCAACGGGGTGAGCTCCTGCTCTTCTGTCTCAGCTCCTGCCCACCTAGTAGTTCGGACGCACATCAAAGTGCAAGTAGATAGATAGGTACCGCTCTGGCAGGAAGGTAAATGGCGTTTCCGTGCGCTGCTCTGGTTCGCCAGAAGCGGCTTAGTCATGCTGGCCACATGACTCTGCTGTACGGCGGCTCCCTCGGCCAATAAAGCGAGATGAGCGTCGCAACCCCAGAGTCGGCCACGACTGGACCTAATGGTCAGGGGTCCCTTTACCTTTACCACATCCAAATAACATCAGTCCCGAAATCACTACCTAGCTTCTGGCAGCAGCAATGAATGTTAGAAGCACCTCAGCTTCCCGCAAGGTGGAAGTCTATCGATAAGCATCTTCAAACACACAAAGGTCTTTCTTCTGGGAAGGAAGTGAGAAACCTGTTTGTACTTGGTTCGCTGCAGAAAATAAATCACCGGCTCAAACAACGGCCGTAATAATTTAGGCTGGGAATTAGAAACAGCACTGGTATAGGTTGCCTGGGGGAAGGATAGACTGTTGAGCAGACCTTGCCTACCTGGGGCCTTCCAGATGTTGTACAACTCCTTTCAGCCCCAGTCTGTTGGTAGCAGTTGTTGTACAACATCTGGGGGGAATAACCCTGGTTGGCAATACTGCCTCCATCCCAGGAAGAGCAATAGGACAAAATAATAATAATAATAATAATAATAATAATAATAATAATAATAATAATTTATTTATAACCCGCCCATCTGGTTGGGTTTCCCCAGCTTCCAACAGAACACTAAAATACAATAACCTATTAAACATTAAAAGCTTCCCTGAACAGGGCTTCCTTCAGATGCCTTCTAAAAGTCTGGTAGTTATTTTTCTCTTTGACATCTGGTGGGAGGGCGTTCCACAGGGCGGGCGCCACTACCGAGAAGGCCCTCTGCCTGGTTCCCTGTAACTTGGCTTCTCGTAGTGAGGGAACCGCCAGAAGGCCCTTGGCGCTCGACCTCAGTGTCCAGGCAGAATGATGGGGGTGGAGACGCTCCTTCAGGTATACAGGACCGAGGCCGTTTAGGGCTTTAAAAACTTCTGGTCAGACAGGAAAGAGCTGGATCTCGATGCTGAACCAGATAAAATTCTGATCTGACCCAGAAGGCTTATTCTCATGTTCTTATGCTCTCTGAAGGTCACCTCTAGTCATACGTTCAAGGTGGGGTACTTAAATATTATTGCTGCCACTAAAGGGCCTGGAAACCAAGCCTTATGAGGAACGGTTGAGGGAGTTGGGTATGTTTAGCCCGGGAAAGAGGAGACTGAGAGGAGACATGACAGCCATCTTCAAATACCTCAAAGGTTGTCACATGGAAGATGGAGCCAGCTTGTTTTCTCCTGCTCTGGAGGGGAAGACTCAAACCCATGGCTTTCAAGTTACAAGAAAGGAGATTCCGACTAAACATCTGTGAACTCTGTCACAGATGCTTTAGCTGAGATTCCTGCATTGCAGGGGGTTGGACTAGATGACCCTCGGGGGCCCTTCCAACTCTACAAATCTATTATTCTGAGGCACGATCGGCCCTTCTTCAGCTATATTATGCTATTAAGTTCTTATATTCCCAGGGTGGTTCAACAATCAGTCCGTCTTCCTAGGGAACTCTGGGGAATTGCAGCTCTGTGAGGGGAATAGGGATCTTCTAACAACTCTCAAGGCCCCTTAACAAACGGTAGCTCCCAGAATCCTTTGGGGGAAGCCATGGCTGTTTGATACTTTTGAATTATGGGGCTGGAGGAGACTCTTGAGAGTCCCATGGACTGCAAGAAGATCAAACCTATCCATTCTTAAGGAAATCAGCCCTGAGTGCTCACTGGAAGGACAGATCCTGAAGCAGAGGCTCCAATACTTAGGCCACCTCATGAGAAGAGAAGACTCCCTGGAAAAGACCCTGATGTTGGGAAAGATGGAGAAGGGGACGACAGAGGACGAGATGGTTGGACAGTGTTCTCGAAGCTACCAGCATGAGTTTGACCAAATTGCGGGAGGCAGTGGAAGACAGGAGTGGCTGGTGTGCTCTGGTCCATGGGGTCATGAAGAGTCGGACACGACTAAACGACAACAACAACATGGCTGTTTAAAGTGCTATTGCAGTGCTTTAAAGTTAGCCTCAGCCACAGCCTCTCTTTCCACCTTCTCTCTTCCTCCCCTTTGCAGCTGTTCTCTTGCCAGCTTCACCCATTCAGAGCCACAAGCCTGGGTGATATTCCGTGCCCTGCCTCCAGCCCTTGTGATTTTGTTTTCCTAACTAGCGCCATTTCTAACCACCAGCCGATCAAAGCAGCACAGCCCCTCGACTTACTTCTCCGGCTGCAATTTCTTTATGTAACTTGCCGATTTGGGAACTCCCCCCCACCCCATCTTGCCAAGGACTCAAAATCCCTTCCTTTGTTCTCTGTCTGGCCCCTACCATTTCCCACATGACGGGTCACACGGCCCATGGAGCGCAGGAGCTTTTCGCAGATTACTGGGGACGCAGGTTCCTGTCAAAGTTCACCTCCCTTGTTTGGGGGGGGGGGGTCTTCCCTGCCAAACTAAACCCCTGTGGCTTTTGCTCCAGACTGGGAGCAGCCAGCAAGGAAAGACCAGCAAGGTGATGGTGCTCCTTCTATCTGCAGTTTTCAAGAACTTCCTTCCTTCCTTCTTGAGTTACCCAGTCTCCCTGTGGCTGATTTTATTTTATGTACAGTGGTACCTCGGGTTAAGTACTTAATCCGTTCTGGAGGTCCGTTCTTAACCTGAAACTGTTCTTAACCTGAAGCACCACTTTAGCTAATGGGGCCTCCTGCTGCTGCCGCGCCGCCGGAGCACGATTTCTGTTCTCATCCTGAAGCAAAGTTCTTAACCTGAAGCACTATTTCTGGGTTAGCGGAGTCTGTAACCTGAAGCGTATGTAACCCCAGGTACCACTGTATTTAAAAGCATTTATAAACTGCTTGATAGTTTAAAATCATAATAATCTCCAAGCGGCGCATAGTCCCATAAACAAGTTGTTAAAACGCTAAATCAAAAACAGAGCCTTAAAACCAACGTCATGGCAGTATGCATTTGAACTGGAATTGTTTTCAGACGTTTTAATCGTGCTGCTGTTTGTGCAATTTGTCACCCTGGCTCCTCAGGGTCCGGGATATAAATGCGATAAGTGGATGAATGAAGACACACGTGAAAGCAAATGAAACCGAAATCCAGAACGCACACTTGTCTACAGCCATTCAGAGATATAAAAAAAAGAACCAGAGCAAATGCTAATTTAGGCTTGACTGGCATTGGACTGGCATGGGTGATCCTATATCTCAGTTTAATAAAACTGAGATATATGAACATGCCTTTTGCCTGTGCACACAGTCAGAGGCGTCCATGGGGAGGAGTGGGGAGAAGGAGGCCAGTTTGCACCCCCTGGATAAACCATAATCCCCAGATTCCCAGTTTTTGTTTTTAAGAAAAGATCCAGCCCTTAAGAGAACCCAAGAAACAAAAGGGGCAGGCATTATTCTCTCTCTCTCTCTCTCTCTCTCTCTCTCTCAACTAGTCTCCTCTCACCTTTCAATGTCTTTAGCCCTTGAATGAAGTCATAACAATAATTGTCATAGAGTGAAGGGGGGGGGGAGTATTTGATCCCCTGCTAAATTTCCCCTGCTAAATTCAAAGTGTTGGTGCTGACCTTTAAAGCCCTAAATGGCCTCGGTCCAGTATACCTGAAGGAGCGTCTCCACCCTCATCGTTCAGCCCGGACACTGAGATCCAGCACCGAGGGCCTTCTGGCAGTTCCCTCACTGTGATAAGCCAAGTTACAGGGAACCAGGCAGAGGGCCTTCTCGGTAGTGGCACCTGCCCTGTGGAACGCCCTCCCACCAGATGTCAAAGAGAAAAATAACTACCAGACTTTTAGAAGACATCTGAAGGCAGCCCTATTTAGGGAAGCTTTTAATGTTTAATAGGTTATTGTATTTTAGTGTTCTGTTGGGAGCCGCCCATAGTGGTTGGGGAAACACAGCCAGATTGGTGGGGTATAAATAAGAAATTATTATTGTTGTTGTTGTTGCCCGTTTCTGACAAAGAAATGACCAGTCCATAATTTTAATGGCAGGTTTATCGTAGCTGTGAGAGACAGAAGAACAACAACAGGAAAAACCCCAGAAGCCCAGAAGACAAAAGTCAGAGATTGATGTGCATTATAATGAGTGACATAAGTATTTGATCCCCTTTGCAAAAGATGACTTAGTACTTGGTGGCAAAACCCTTGTTGGCAATTACAGAGGTCAGGCGTTTCTGGTAGGTGGCCACCAGGTTTGCACACATCTCAGGAGGTATTTTGTCCCACTCCTCTTTGCAGATCCTCTCCAAGTCAGTAAGATTTCGAGGCTGATGTGTAGCTACTCAAACCTTCAGCTCCCTCCACAGATTTTCGATGGGATTAAGGTCTGGAGACTGGCTAGACCACTCTAGGATCCTAATGTGCTTCTCCTTGAGCCACTCCTTTGTTGCCTTGGCCATGTGTTTTGGGTCATTGTCATGCTGGAATACCCATCCTCGACCCATTTTCAATGGCCTGGCTGAGGGAAGGAGGTGCTCACCCAAGATTTGATGATACATGGTCCCGTCCATCGTTTCTTTGATGCGGTCCTGTCTCCTTAGCAGAAAAACACCCCCAAAGCATTATTTGTCCCCCTCCATGTTTGACGGTGGGGACGCGGGTGGTGCTGTGGGTAAAAGCCTCAGCGCCTAGGGCTTGCCAATCGAAAGTCGGCGGTTCGAATCCCCGTGGCGGGGTGCGCTCCCGTTACTCGGTCCCAGCGCCTGCCAACCTAGCAGTTCGAAAGCGCCTCCGGGTGCAAGTAGATAAATAGGGATCGCTTACTGGCGGGAAGGTAAACGGTGTTTCCGTTGGCTGCGCTGGCTCGCCAGATGTGGCTTTGTCACGCTGGCCACATGACCCGGAAGTGTCTCCGGACAGCGCTGGCCCCCGGCCTCTTAAGTGAGATGGGCGCACAACCCTAGAGTCGGACACGACTGGCCCGTACGGGCAGGGTACCTTTACCTTTACCTATGTTTGAAGGTGGGGATGGTGTTCTTGGGGTCGTAGGCAGCATTCCTCCTCCTCCTCCAAACACAACGAGTTGAGTTGATGCCAAAGAGCTCAGTTTTGGTCTCATCTGACCACAACACTTTCACCCAGCTCTCCTCTGGGTCATTCAGATGTGCATTGGCAAACTGCACACGGGCCTGTACATGTGCTGTCTTGAGCAAGGGGACCTTACGGGCTCTGCAAGATCTCATTCCTTCACAGTGTAGTGTGTTACCAACTGTTTTCATGGTGACTATGGGCCCAGCTGCCCTGAGATCATTGACAAGTTCCCCCAGTGTAGTTCTGGGCTGCTTCATCACCGTTCTCATGATCATTGTGAGGGAGAGCCAGTGTGGTGTAGTGGTTAAGAGCAGTAGACTTGTAATCTGGAGAACCGGGTTCGCGTCTCCGCTCCTCCACAGGCAGCTGCTGGGTGACCTTGGGCTAGTCACACTTCTCTGAAGTCTCTCAGCCTCACTCACCTCACAGAGTGTTTGTTGTGAGGGAGGAAGGGAAAGGAGAATGTTAGCCGCTTTGAGACTCCTTCAGGTAGTGATAAAGCGGGATATCAAATCCAAACTCTTCTTCTTCTTCGTCTTCTTCATTGCAACTGCACGAGATGAGATCTTGCATGGAGCCCCAGACCGAGGGAGGTTGACAGTTATTTTGTGTTTCTTCCATCTGTGAATTATTGCACCAACTGTTGTCACCTTCTCACCAAGCTACTTGGCAATAGTCTTGTGGCCCAGTCCAGCCTTGTGCAGGTCTACAATCTTGTCCCTGACATCCTCGGACAGCTCTTTGGTCATGGTGGCTACTTTGGAATCTGCCGGATTGATGGCTTCTGTCGACAGGTGTCTTTTGTGCAGGTACTGTAAGGAGCTGGGATTACAGGTAAGGCCTCTTCCTTACAGCAGGTGCTTCTAATCTCAGCTTGTTACATACAATGAAGATACCAGGTAGCCTGACATCCGGCTGGTTGATAGGGGATCAAATACTTATTTCACCCATTATAATGCACATCAATCTCTGACTTTTGTCTTCTGGGTTTCTGGGGGGTTTTCCCTGTTGTTATTCCGTCTCTCACAGCTACAATAAACCTACCATCAAAATTATGGACTGCTCATTTCTTTGTCAGAGGGCAAACGGGCAAATTAAGCAGGGGATCAAATACTTTCCCCCCCTCCTCACTGTATGGGAAGGGAATCAGATATTCAGGATTTCATTGTCATAAACTGTTGCAGCACCTTCAAGCAAAAGGTAATACTAGGTTATTTTGGAAGATTGAAGTAACTCTCGCTCTCTCGGCTATGGGTCCCCTCAAATAGGGGCAAAATAACAATGAATGTTATGTTATCAGCACTACAATAAACTTTTTAAATGAAAAATGTTTACAAACTCAGAGTGGGGGGAATCACTTTTTGCTTAATGAAATAAGACATAATTTCCTTATACCTCTTGCTTTTGAGGTGAGATATTACTGCCCCATCACAGCTCTCTGAAAATCCTGGATACCTGTTTTCTTCTTCTTCTTCGATAGGACAACAATCGCTTATTTCTCCAGCAGTTTAGAAATTTCCCAATTGCCTGGGCTAACTCAGCCGGTACAGCATGAGACTGTTTAATCTCAGGGTGGTGGGTTCAAGTCCCACGTTGGGCAAAAGATCCCAATCAGATCACAATAAGGTACCCCTGCCCGTATGGGCCAGTCTTGACAGACTCTAGGTTGTGCGCCCATCTCACTCAAAGAGGCCAGGGGCCAGCGCTGTCCGAAGACACTTCCAGGTCACGTGGCCAGCGTGACATCGCTGCTCTGGAGAGCCAGAGCCGCACACGGAAACGCCGTTTACCTTCCCGCTAGTAAGCGGTCCCTATTTATCTACTTGCACCCGGGAGTGCTTTCGAACTGCTAGGTTGGCAGGCGCTGGGACCGAACAACGGGAGCGCACCCCGCCACGAGGATTCGAACCGCCAACCTTTTGATTGGCAAGCCCTAGGCGCTGAGGCTTTAACCCACAGCGCCACCCACGTCCCTACAATAAAAGGCTTTAAATTGAAGTGGAGACCAGAAAACTCCTTGTCTAAAGCCTAGGCAATGGGTGTGTCGCTCTCTGTTTAATTGGAAAGATCTGCTTTCCCAAACGCCAATCACGGTTACGGCTTTGTTCATTGGCTGAAGATGCGAAAGAGGCAGGAGCGTGCAACTTTCTCACGAAAGCAGATGGAGAAAACAAATTCCTAAGAGAGGGTGAAAATTAAGGGGGGGGGGAATAAATTGCATGGGTGCAGGTACTCCCCCCACCCAGCTCCCAGGGGCTGGAAGCATTCATAGTACCTGGAAGTATAGATATTAAGAAGCTGTTCTTATGCTCCCCCCCCCCAGTCCACCTTGCCTTGAAAACTTCACTCGCTCACATTTGCACATTATTCCTGCATTGCAGGGGGTTGGACTAGATGGGGGGGGGGTTCCCTTCCAATTCTAGGATTCCAAGGTCAAGAACCACAAAAGCAGCCAAGGTCAAGACTGGTGCTTTCCTCTGGTTCCCCTGGTCCGTTTGCAAATTTGCAACCCTATTGTACAGCTGCCGCAAGCCCTGTTGTCTCCATCGGCACAATGGGCACAAGACAGCTTTCAGTCCCCTGCCGCCTGGAGGGCATAGCAGAGGCCCTCTTGTTACCTGGATCTCACCTGGGATGTTCAGGGGAACCGCCAGAATCTTAAAAGTGCTCCCTTCCCTCCTCTCTACTCAGGAAAGTAATGCCAGCTGCCTTTTTTTTACTGCTGGGCTGGGCTGCCACATTACCTTGTGAGACACCAAAAGCCATTATTAATTTTATTGCCCTTTTTTTAATTCCTTTCTTCCCTCCCCTTTTTCCTCTAGACGAAGCGGGCCTGCCAAGCCCTCGAGGTTGCAGCGAAGGCAGCCTTCTTACGCAAAGCAAGGTTGCCACAGTCATCCTTTTCCCCAATCTGTCCTCTCCTCCCGAAAGCCTCTCCAAAGGTGTGCTTGGCATTGTTCCTTGCCCCATCTAATTAGTGGACCACTCAGCAAGGCAATTGTGGATGGCTGGAGGCTACTGATAAGCAAAACGGGGCTCCTTTGTCTGCTGAGAGAGAGCTTCACAATGAAATCAACAATTTAGAAGGAACCCCTGCCCTGCTTTTGCCTTCTGCTGCCAAATCATCACCTCGTCATCTACCTAGTGATTAAATATGGCTCACTTCCAAGGCTAAAGTGGGAACTCCCCAGCCTCAAAACTTTTTGACAGGATCACACTTATCCTATGCCCCAGAGAGAGAGAGAGAGAAAGAAATGAAATGAAATAAAATAAAATGTTTCACTTATTGTTAGGACTGTCACTCAATGAAAGGAATCTCTTATTTGGCTGATAACATGGACATTTAGCCTAGCAATGGAAGGCATTTGCATACATCTGCATATGAGTAAATCCATTGTCCTGATGCCAGGAACAAGTGTGTTTTGACAGTAATGTGATGCTTGCAATCTGTAGGATTCTGAAAGATTGCATACACATGGAAAAATATGGTATACACTTTTTTTTTTAATCTGGGGCACCCTTTCAGAAGGTGAAAGGTTTAAACTGATTACCTGATTAGTCAAATACACATTCTAGGCCTACTTTTTATTATTATTAAAGATTTTCTTGATTTACAAAAGTGTGCGCAAGGTCTCTCTCGTATTTCCCCCCATGTAACATTTTTACAAATCAGTTTCATTTTTGGGACATTAGGAAGAAAAGGGGGAGAAAGGGGGAGGCGGGAGAGGTGAGTGGGGTTGGGGTTGGGTGGCCATGTTCCTATTTTACTTACTATATGTGGGGTTTGGTGTCAGCATTGCTTGTGCAGGTTCTCTGCTGTTCACTTCTGTTTCTTTGGTGGTGAGAGAGGTTGAGATTGGCCTAGGGTGTGGTTGTTCATTTGTGGTTGGCTGTGGTAGTCTTTGTTTTCATGTGTGAGTAGGGTGGGTGGGTGTTTTTGGATCAGGTCAGCCATATTGATTTGTATGCTGTTGGTGCTGGAAGAGACTCTTGAGAGTCCCATGGACTGCAAGAAGATCAAACCTATCCATTCTGAAGGAAATCAGCCCTGAGTGCTCACTGGAAGGACAGATCCTGAAGCTGAGGCTCCAGTACTTTGGCCACCTCATGAGAAGAGAAGACTCCCTGGAAAAAACCCTGATGTTGGGAAAGATGGAGGGCACAAGGAGAAGGGGACGACAAAGGATGAGATGGTGGGACAGTGTTCTCAAAGCTAACAGCATGAGTTTGACCAAATTGCGGGAGGCAGTGGAGGACAGGAGTGCCATGGGGTCATGAAGAGTTGGACACAACTAAACAACAACAATAATGCTGTTGGTGGATTGTTGTTGTTGTCTTGTTGGGCTCTGTGTGTGATAAAGGGGAGCCATACCGGGGACATTCTAGGCCTAGTCAGGTAATTCCTAGGTTACTTTGAGGTTTTTTTCATAGAATCAAGTGGTATATAAATTTTACGAAAGATATAAAAAATAAACGAAGGGCATTCGTGTATTTGGAAGTAAGTTTATATGTGGCTCCCGGTTAGAGATCTTTGTTTTCTTGTGTGCTAACAAGATCCCAGTGTTTCAATGAGAAAGTAAACTATCCACCCCATAGGGTTTTTGTTTTTTTGTTTTGTTTTTTTGTAAATTTAAAATATGTGCTGTATTTATCCTCTTTAGTTTGTTCCATTGTTTGTTTTGTGGTTTATATATTTTGGGAAGTGCAATTTGTACTGCATCCTGCTCTGAGCTTTCATGCCGAAGGGAAGATTAGAAACATGTTTAATAACAAATGCAGAAATAAATATTTACTGCATGAGTGGCATTTTCCATGTTCAAAATGCTTAACAATCTTCTGGAGCCAGTGTGGTGTAGTGGTTAAGAGCGGTAGTCTCGTAATCTGGGGAACCGGGTTCGCATCTCCGCTCCTCCACATGCAGCTGCTGGGTGACCTTGGGCCAGTCACACTTCTCTGAAGTCTCTCAGCCCCACTCACCTCACAGAGTGTTTGTTGTGGGGGAGGAAGGGAAAGGAGAATGTTAGCCGCTTTGAGACTCCTGAAGGGGAGTGAAAGGCGGGATATCAAATCCAAACTCCTCCTCTTCCTCCTCTTCTTCTTCTTCTTCTTCTTCTCCTTCTTCTTCTTCTTCCCTGATGCACAGGAAAGCCATCACTATGGTTCCATTGTTTCGTTTTGAGAGATGCTGGGTTTCATTGCTACGTAAGAACCACACAGCCCTCTAACCCAGGGGTCAGCAAACTTTTCAGCAGGGGGCCGGTCCACAGTGCTTCAGACTTTGTGCGGGGCCGGACTATATTTGGCGGGGGGGGGGGCAAATGAACGAATTCCTATGCCCCACAAATAACCCAGAGATGCATTTTAAATAAAAGGGCACATTCTACTCATGTAAAAACAAGCTGATTCCTGGACCGTCCACGGGCCGGATTGAGAAGGCAATTGGGCCAGATCCGGCCCCCGGGCCTTAGTTTGCCTACCCATGCTCTAATCTGAAAGCCCTGCATCCTTTCCCCCCCGGATCCAGGGGCGCTGAGCATCCAGGAGCGCTAAGAGCTGAAGGCAGCCCTGTTTAGGGAAGCTTTTAATGTTTGATGTATCACAGTACAGTGGTGCCCCGCAAGACGAATGCCTCGCAAGACGGAAAACCCGCTAGACGAAAGGGTTTTCCGTATTTCAATGCGCTTCGCAGGACAAATTTCTCTATGGGTTTGCTTCGCATGACGAAAATGTCTTGCGAGTCTTGAGATTTTTTTCCACTCCCCACCCCCTTATTCTAAGGCACTAAACTGCTAATAGCCTTTTAGCAGCTAATCCGCTAATCCCTTAAACCTTTAATAGCCGCTAATGGCCGCTAAACCGCTAATAGCGCTAATCCACTAATAGGGTTGCTTCACAAGACGAAAAAACCGCTAGACAAAGAGACTCATGGAACGGATTCTTTTCGTCTTGCAAGGCACCACTGTATTTTAATATTCTTTTGGAAGCCGCCCAGAGTGGCTGGGGAAGCCCAGCCAGATGGGCGGGGTATAAATAATAAATTATTATTATTATTATTATTATTATTATTATTATTATTATTATTATTATCATCATTTGCTTCTGGAGCAAAAAAGGAAACAGAGGCACACTGATTCTCTAGACTGCTTCATCCGATCCTCCTTCCTCACCTCTGTCCCTCCCCATGGAACAGTCAAAAACATCTCTTTAGATAGACAGCAGTGCTTAGCGTGTCAGACCAGGACCAGGGAGATCTGGGTTCGAATCCCCACTCAGCCATGAAGCTCACAGGGTGACTGGCTCTCTCATCCCAACCTCCCTCACAGGGTTGTTGTTTTGGGGACAAAATGAGGACTGGGGGAGAGAAAACCAGGTACACCACCTCGAGAAAAAAGCAGGATATAAATGCAATAAATAATAAACAGGCCACAAAACACATTAATTATACGTTCGGCTTTCCCTCTCAACTGCACACAACGCCAGAATATTCCCCAACCCCTCTCCATTTGTGAGGAAAAGGGCAGGTTAGCCACACTTTTACATCCATGGATACTGCCGGGGGCGGACGGACGCAAAGACCTGTAGGCCTTCCCCAGAGACGCCTGAGAGAGATCTAGTAGATCCAGGCCTGTTCCCAAATAGAACGTAAAACCTTTTCAATATTTCAAATTGCACCAACCGGCTTTTCATGGTATTCTAGACTGATTGCCGAAGAATTGATGCTTTTGAATTCTGGTGCTGCAGGAGACTCTTGAGAGTCCCATGGACTGCAAGAAGATCAGACCTCTCCATTCTGAAGGAAATCAGCCCTGAGTACTCACTAGAAGGACAGATCCTGAAGTGGAGGCTCCAATACTTTGGCCACCTCATGAGAAGAGAAGACTCCCCGGAAAAGACCCTGATGTTGGGAAAGATGGAGGGCACAAGGAGAAGGGGACGACAGAGGACAAGATGGTTGGACAGTGTTTGCGAAGCTACCAGCATGAGTTTGACCAAACTGCGGGAGGCAGTGGAAGACAGGAGTGCCTGGCATGCTCTGGTCCATGTGGTCACGAAGAGTCGGACACGACTAAACAACAACAAGACTTCTCTAGGAAACTCCATTTCAGAGGAAGGGCCGTAGCTTGGTGGCAGAACACCTGCTTTGCACGCAGAAGATCCCAGGTTTGATCCCCAATGGCATCCCTAAACGGGCCCGAAATTCCGAAGAGCTGCTGCCAGCCCGTGTTGACAACACCAAGCTTCGCCAAACTTAAAAGTCAGCTTCCTGCGTAAATTCCCTCGGATTCGAAACAAGCAGCCTAGTTCGCGTCTCCAAGAGTTATGAGAGAATGTTTGAGGACATCCCGGTTCTCAAAACCCACCCACCCCCTTTCCAGGTACTAGCAAAGGAAGCGACCTACCATGCTTGGGGCTTGCACCCCGTTGCGCCGGCTTCAGAGGGGGGTCCCTCTCCCAGCCTCGCCCGAGCAGCCAGACCCTTTGTCTCCGCCAGAATATCCCCCGTGCTTTTACGATAGCTCTTTCTGCCGGCATCTCCCGGATCTGTTGGTACACGTGCGGGATCCGGAGGTGCAGAGGGCAGCAGGGTTACTTACCTGCACGGCTCTGCAGAAAGAAAGAGGGAGAGAGAGAGAGTGAAGAGAGAAAAGGAGAGGGAGGTTTGCAGCTTGCTCAGTTCGTGTCGTGGCTCGAAGATTCAAGAGGAGACAGGAAAGGGACATTGCTGGTATTTCATCTATATTCAATGAACACACAAGACGTAACCGGCTGTACGCCTGACAAAATAATATATATACTATTCATTGTATTGAACTGTAGATTTCAACAGAAGTCACTCATAAAGTTCAACGAAAAAAGCAGAAATTTTGTGTCTGTTGATTGCCAACACCTGTTACTTGAATCAATATTGTGCTTGTATGCAAAAGTTGGTGCCTACAGCAACTACTACTATGCTATAAGTTCCACTGTCCTGAGATATCATATATGGTATGTACGGTTGTCGATGTTTTTTATTTTAATTTTGCTGTGAAAATGTGTGAGATTATGATATTGTATTTATTTGCAGTTTGAGATTATGATATTGTATTTATTTGCAGTTTGTACTACTGATGAAGCCCAAGACGGAGAAACAAGGCTAATATACCGGAAATCCTTGTCTTAGTCTCTCAGCCCCACTCACCTCACAGAGTGTTTGTTGTGGGGGAGGAAGGGAAAGGAGAATTTTAGCCGCTTTGAGACTCCTGAAGGGGAGTGAAAGGCGGGATATCAAATCCAAACTCTTCTTCTTCTTCTTCTTCTCCTCTGTGAAAGGATTCTGTGGAACTGTAACAACCTTTTGTGTGGATTATTGGACTTTATGAACAGACAGGTGGAACAGACACTTTCACATATATGGACCTTAAGGATAAACTGATTAGAAAATGAACAGATCTGCTGGGTCTTCTACTTTTTTCGTTGAACTTTATGAGTTACTTCTGTTGAAATCTACAATTATATATATTATTTTGTCAGACGTACAGCCGGTTACGTCTTGTGTGTTTATTGAATATGTTTCACGTAACCAGAGGTTTGTTGTTGTTCTGGTATTTCATCTATGGCACAGCATATTCAGTTGTTTTCCTGTTTCCCATCTTTTAACAACCCCTTTGCACCAACCAGGTTAGGTGCTGCAAGGCCAGATCTTCTGAGGAGATGGGCTTTCGACTAGAAGCCCACAGCACAGAAGATTTGGATAATCATAGAATTGCAGAGTTGGAAGGGAACTGAATTTGAATTTATATGCCGGGCGGGTCACAAAAAAAGATCACAGTATATAAAATTAAAATAAAAGAAATAGCCCAATAATACCCCCCCCCCAAAGAGCCACATTTTAAAAGGGTATGGGATGTTGATCAGGTCAATCAAAGTCCTGGTTAAAAAGGATGTTTTTGTGTGGTGCCTAAAGGTGTATAATGAAGGCGTCAGGCGAACGTCCCTGGGGAGAGCATTGCACAGACGGGGAGCCACTGCAGAGAAGGCCCCGCTCTCGTATTGCCACCCTCCGGACCTCCCGAGGAGGCTGCACACGAAGGAGGCCCCCCGAGGATGATCTCAGGGTCCTCTAAGTGTCATCTAGTCCAACCCCCAGCAATGCAGGAATCTCAGCTAAAGCATCCATGACAGAGGGCCAGAGAGTGTCAATACAATGATTTGAGCAGAGCAGAAAGGGGGCCTTTCCAAGGCCATCACAGTGCGTTAGTCCTGGGGGAGAACTGGGATCCATCCGTGGGTCTCATGGAGGCAACCTCTATCTACTGAGCCAAACCAATCTTCTCCAAAAAAAAAAAAAAATCTCCCCATTTTGCAGAAGGGAAAACCAAGGTATTAACACAGCCCACATTATAAACCCTCATGTTCTCATCCCCAACCTGGCCCACGAAAGCGATGGGGCTGTGGAAGGAGGGAGAGAGTTTGGTGGGTGGGTGGGGGACTAAATCCAGGAGATGGCAAAAAAAAGGGAAGAAATTATCCACTCCACCGGGGGCCTAACAAGTGAGTGACATTAATCTGGAGGAGGACAGCTGGCAGTGTCTGACATCCTAGGCTGGCGCAGGGCAAAGCTGCCCGTCTTCGGCCGGCTTGACGCTACGGCTTGCAGGATCATGGCACCCCACAGGGATAGGGTGTTTTTTTGGTGGGGGTGGGGGTGTTAATATATTTTAAAGGTCACCTCTAGCAGGATGGAGGGAGGTCGGCCGAGTTGGCAGAGAGGCTTTAGTTAACTTGCGCATGAACACGCGAAGGGCATTTCGACAGGGGAAAAGGCTCAATGAAGGATCCGGAATGACATATTAATTGACCCAGGAGAACTGAATTAGAGCCAGGCCTCTCCACACCCAAAACACAAGGAAACTAGGTTTCCTTCGTGTTTCGTATATTGATCCTGATAAGGAAGACAAGGCAAAGCTTGGAAATAAATTTGATTCTTTATTTTTTTGCCTCTCTGTCCCACACCCCTCTCCTTTTCCACATTGGGCTCCCTCTAAGGACACACTTCTAAAAAATAAATGGGAGGGCACTGCCGCTAGAAGGGCCTTGGTTTAAAAAGATTCTAATATATGGGTGTAGCCAGGATTTATGGTTTTTTGGGGGGAGGTCAGGACAGGCCCACCTGTCATTATCCTCTGACTGGCTCTGTCTAGCAGATTCGGAACGAAACGACTCTCAACCACTGTTGCTTAAAATCACTTTCTTCGGACCTCCAAGCGCTCAGAAAAACCTGTCAAAAACTTCCAACAATTTCTGCTTTTCGTTAAGTGTTTTTTATTTATTTACTTGATTTAAAGGCAACGGCTGCCCCCCCTCCCTGGGCTACTACACCCTGGAGAAGAACTGGAAATCCACCTAAGCTGTGCATTTCGAAGAAACAAATCGATAAGGAGATTGATTTATTTTGGGGGTGGGGGGGAGGGAAGAGCTCAATTCCCACAACAATTCCGCCCTCAGACTATTGTTTCCCTCCCTTGATCATTGGCTATTGTATTCCAATGCCTATGGACTAGTAGCTTGATTTTTTAAAAAAGGAACTTTGGTGGTACTAGGGCTCAAAGGCACCTGGAAGTCACACTTTCTGCAATCCAGGGGTGTGTGTGTGTGTGTGAAATGGCACCCAAACCTCAGAGGCTTCATGAGCGTGATGGGAAAAGCCCTCAAATGATGAGCACACCCCCCCCAACCGGTGCTCAAAGTTGTCTGCTCAATCTGCTCTTTTTATATAGCAATTAAGTGCATTGATTCAAGGCTGTGCACTGCTCTGTCTTAACAGCTCAGAGTCTTTTAAATCGGACGGCTGGGTTTACCGATGGGCATAAACCTTTCGAAACGAGAGTTTAATATGCCTTTTAATTGCTGCGGGCGGCTAAGTATCTGTCTTAGTTTAACTAAGACGGGGTTGTTTGCACAGCCTTGTAAGAAAGGCGGCGAATTCCCAGAGACGTTCTCTTTCTGTAGGCGTTGTGGTAGACCGTTTTCACTTTTTAAAAGTTATTTAAGAAAACGTCTAGCCTGCTCTTTATTAGAATAACAGTCTGCTAGGTTTGCCTTCTTTTCTTTTAGAGGGCAAGGAACCGCCCAAAATGGTTGCCAGAGGGGCTGCTCCCTATGGCTGGTTAGGTTGCCAAAGGTATCCCTGTAAAGGATTGAACTATTTGCCAAAATGACTCTTGCATCTTGGGAGTTTTCTCTCCCATCTATCATGGATGTCTCAGCTGAGATTCCTGCCTTGCTCCCTTCCAACTATACAATTCTACGATTCTATGCTAATCGGGGATATTCCTGAGGCGTTTTGGTGGCTAGGCCATAAAAACCCAAACGGGAACCTGCAATGACTTAAAACAGGGGTCAGCAAACTTTTTCAGCCAGGGGCCAGTCCACCATCCCTCAGTGGGGGGCCGGACTATATGGGGGGGGGGGATGAACTGGAACGTGTCCAGAGGAGGGCAACCAAAATGGTCAAAGGCCTGGAAACGATGCCTTATGAGGAACGGCTAAGGGAGCTGGGCATGTTTAGCCTGGAGAAGAGGAGGTTAAGGGGTGATATGATAGCCATGTTCAAATATATAAAAGGATGTCACATAGAGGAGGGAGAAAGGTTGTTTTCTGCTGCTCCAGAGAAGCGGACACGGAGCAATGGATCCAAACTACAAGAAAGAAGATTCCACCTAAACATTAGGAAGAACTTCCTGACAGTAAGAGCTGTTTGACAGTGGAATTTGCTGCCAAGGAGTGTGGTGGAGTCTCCTTCTTTGGAGGTCTTTAAGCAAAGGCTTGACAACCATATGTCAGGAGTGCTCTGATGGTGTTTCCTGCTTGGCAGGGGGTTGGACTCGATGGCCCTTGTGGTCTCTTCCAACTCTATGATTCTATGATTCTATGAACGAATTCCAGTGCCCCACAAAATGCATCCAGAGATGCATTTTAAATTTTTTAAAAACAACATTCTACTCATGCAAAAACACCAGGCAGGCCCCACAAATAACCCAGAGATACATTTTAAATAAAAGGACGTATTCTATTCATGTAAAAACACGCTGATTCCCAGACCGTCCATGGGCCGGATTGAGAAAGCGATTGGGCCGCATCTGGCACCCGGGCCTTAGGTTGCCTACCCATGACTTGAAACAGGGGTCAGCAAACTTTTTCACCCAGGGGCCGGGTCCACTGTCCCTCAGACCTAGTGGGGGGCCGGACTATATTTTGAAGATGAAAAACCGAACGAATTCCTATGCCCCACAAATAACCCAGAGATGCATTTTAAACAAGGCACACATTCTGCTCATGCAAAAACACTAGGCAGGCCCCACAAATAACCCAGAGATGTGTTTTAAATAAAAGCACACATTCTACTCATAATATATACTAATAATTTATTATTTATACCCCGCCCATCTGGCTAGGTTTCCCCAGCCATTCTGGGCGGTTTCCAACAAAGTATTAAAATACAGCCATGTAAAAACACAGTGATTTATGGACTGTCCGCGGGCCGGATTCAGAAGGCGATTGGGCCGGATCTGGCCCCCGGGCCTTAGGTTGCCTACCCATGACTTAAAATAACTAAACGCTTGGCAAATTTCTACCCTTTTCACGGTCCTGAGAATTGTTTGAGAGGGTCCCGCAAGCGATCTGACAGCAAGCCCCTGGCCCTGTCAAGGAGCGTCCGACCCAAACGTTGAATTGGAAGGGCAAAACCGCAGACCCGAGGGGGACACGTGGCTTGCGGGAGGGGGCTTCAAACAGAAGAGACAGGACAAAGGCATCATTGTGCACAAATCCATCCAAGAATTCCAAGCTCTTGTTAATACCTTTGGAAATGTGCAGGGGGTGGACTCGGAGGCAGCCCGGACCGGTGTCCGGAGGGTGGGCTGTTAGGGGGGTGCGCTGGGGGTGAGAGTGCATGGCGATATAATTCTGGGCTCGCGGCATACCAACAGGCCCTATTCTCCCTGCCAAAGCAAGCCTCCTTGTTTTTCAGGCGAGCGTGCGGCTGGCGGAAAACTAGGCTTCTTTCTGCACAGAGAAGTCGACATTAATTTAATACGCTAAATAAAAATAACCGCCTGGCAATCTGACAGCAGCAGTGGCAGGGGTGGGAGAGACTTCCAGCTCCTACCACCTCCCTGAAATTGTATTTATTTCGTTTCATAAAACTTATGCGCCGCCTTGATTGTTGGGGAAAAACCAACACACCTCAAAGCAGTTTGCGAAGAGAATAAAACCACCGGCGGCAAACAGTTAAGAACAACTCTTTGAATTGTTAAAACTAAAAACAGATTAATGCTATGTGTTGGCATTCTACATATCTGGGCATGCTTCCCTAAACAAAAATGTTTTTAGCGGGTGCCGAAAAGAGTCCAGTAGGGACCGATGTCAACAGGCAGTGAGTTCCAAAGTTTAGGAAGCAGGAAAATTGGGAGGAAGGAGGCCAAGAGGCAGAGATGAACCCGGCTGGTGAAGAGTCACGAGTGTCTTCCCCTCCTGCTGTGACAAGCTCCCCTCCCTCCTGGTCTTCCTATGCCCCACAAATTACCCAGAGATGCATCTTAAATAAAAGGACACGTTCTTCTCATGTAAAAACACGCTGATTCCCAGACCGTCCCCGGGCTAGATTTAGAATGTGATTGGGCCGGATCCAGCCCCCAGACCTTTGTTTGCCTCCCCATACTATAGAGGGAAATGAGGGGGAGAGGGGGCTCACCCACCTGGGAAGGGAGCCCATCTAGGAGAAGGAAAACTCAGATCCTCAACCTCTGATGCCTTGCGGTCTACCTTCGGGAGAAGAAAAGGAGTAACCCTACACAAATCTGGATGATGGACTTTTCGGAGCTAGCTGACCTGACTGGAAGAATCCGCGACCAGAAAGAAGAGGAGTTTCAAGAGGACTGGAGGAAATTCAAGGACTATTTGAATAAATATTGTAATATAAAAAATTAGAAATTACTTGAAAGAAACAAATAGGCCTAGGATTAAATTCTGTTATAATTAAATAAATGGGATTTAGAATGTTAAGAAAAGTGAATAAGATGGACTATAATTGGAAATTGTTTTAGTTTAATAATGATATTGGAAAGCTGTTACTTTTAATTACAAGGAAACTCAGAAGGGAGGGATTTGAGGAAGTCAACCAAGATGTTTAAAAGGTTGGATTTGTGAAGAATTAAGTTCGTTGTTATTGTTTATCTGCTTATTGTTCCCCCTTTTCCCCCTCTTTCTTCTTTCTTCTTTTTCTTTTTCTGTTTTTGTGTATCATCTTGCTTTGTGGTTTGTGTTATCATGGTGGAAAATCTAATAAAAAAATTATTTTTTTAAAAAAAACCCTACACAAATCTGGAGTGGAATCCCTAAAACAGTTGATGGTACCCTGCATGCCTCCTTCTGCCAACTCCTGCAGCCAAGCTGGTGCCAAACATCTTGCTCTGCTTTCCTTTGGACCCCATCAGTGAGACTGAGAGGGGGGTCTTGTCGTCTGGGCAGCCCAAGACCTCCATGTCACTGACCAGGCCTGCGCCCCGGAGAGGTCACTTTAGCTAATGCAGCAGAAACAACGCAGGAGGCAGCAGCTACGAGTTACCCTTCTCTGCAGCCACAGCAGGCGCTGTGATTCTGCGCCTGCTGTGGCTGTAGAGCCCCCAGAGGCACACTCCATTGTCTCTCGACACAGCAAGGACAAAGTTGCATGGGAGGCAGAAAATGCTCCCTAGGATTTGTTTTCGGTTTCACCGACAATGTGATTTGGGCATGTTAACTGCACATAAATCATTCACATTAAAATTAAGAGTAAAATTAAACAGCCACAAGCAGCCGTGGGCTTTCCCCCTTCTCCAAGACGCCCTTCCTGGTCTTGGACAACCCAAAGTAACAAATTAGCCCCCTTCCATGGCACAGTGCAGATACAAACATCCCAAGGCTATAAATTCACTCTCTTCATCAGATAATAATAATAATAATAATAATAATAATAATAATAATAATAATAAATTTTATTTATACCCTGCCCTCCCCGGCCAGAGCCGGGCTCAGGGCGGCTAACACCAGTAAAATTACAGTAAAAACATAATGGGGGGTGGGGACAATTTAAAATACAGGTTAAAATGCAATTTAAAATGCAGCCTCATTTTAAAAGTGGCCGATAGATCAAAACCATAAGGGGGGATGGGAGATAAGGGTCAGACTGAGTCCAAACCAAAGCCAGATGGAACAGCTCTGTCTTGCAGGCCCGGTGGAAGGATGTCAAGTCCCGCAGGGCCCTAGTCTCTTGTGACAGAGAGTTCCGCCAAGTTGGGGCCAGTACTGAAAAGGCCCTGGCCCTAGTTGAGATCAGTGCTTTATATTAGCCCATTCTTGCAGTGCCACAGGTTGCCACTCTTTTTGCTCTTGACAGAAGCTGCGTGCATTGCAACAGCTGTAGGACAGGCAGTAATTCAACAGATGGAGCTTTCCCAATGACAAGAATAGCTGCTTCCGTTAAAGGCACAGAGACTGGGAAAGGGATGGACAGAGAAACACAGAAAGTTGCCTTACCGTTAGTCCATCTATAAAATTACTCACGGGGTGAAGACAGCGGACCCAGAAACGTTTTTTTCTCAAAGCAGCATAATTAGCAGGAAACTAAAATATTATCTTCTAGGGATGTGGGTGGTGCTGTGGGTTAAACCACAGAGCCTAGGACTTACTGATCAGAAGGTCGGCGGTTCGAATCCCCGCAACGGAGTGAGCTCCCGTTGCTCGGTCCCTGTTCCTGCCAACCTAGCAGTTCGAAAGCACGTCAAAGTGCAAGTAGATAAATAGGTACCGCTCTGGTGGGAAGGTAAACAGCATTTCTGTGCGCTGCTCTGGTTTCGCCAGAAGCGGCTTAGTCATGCTGGCCACATGACCTGGAAGCTGTATGCCGGCTCCCTTGGCCAATAAAGTGAGATGAGCGCTGCAACCCCAGAGTCGGTCACAACTGGATCTAATGGTCAGGGGTCCCTTTACCTAAAATATTATCTTATAAAGATTTCGAAATTGAACATTACGAAGGAGGCCAACTACGGAATGCACCTTTAACGCAGCAAAGTTAACAACAACAAAACTTAAGCATTTCCAAAGAAAACATGACTGAAGGAAGCCAAATGCAAAATGCACATTTAAATCAGCATAATTTACAAGTGAATAAAATATTATCCTAAGCGCCTGTAGGATAACATAGTTGGCAGAGCAAGAGACTGAGGTTGTAGATTTGGGCACCACACATTCCTACCTTCCAACTTTACGATTCAATCTTAGCCCCATTCTTTCGCAAGGAGAGAACGAGGTGGCAATTGTAATGTCTCGCTCAGCCACGAAGCAGAAAAGAGGCAAACAGAACTGATGTCACCTGCAGCCACTTCCAGCAGCGAGAAGAAGCCATCGTTATTTTACAAACCAGGGTAGTCAGTGCCGGATTTACGTATAAGCTAAACAAGCTATAGCTTAGGGCCCCATTCTCTTGTGGGCCCCCAAAAAAATTTAAAGGAAAAAGAAACTGGATGTACATTTCCAAAATATAAGATAAAAAACAAATAAAACAAAACCTACATACAGCAACAGTGTTTTGTGTTGTGCAGGCTCCTATAATGGGCCCTGCCTGCTAGGTTGCTCCCTAAAATATCACGGGTTTGCTTATATCTATATATAGGGTACCTACATTCTGCTATTTATAATTATTTGTAGTTTGCATCATATATTTACACCTATTATTATTAAATGTTATAGCAAGTTTCTAGAGACTAGATTATGAGTCTTTGTAAATTGTGTTTCTAAAGGAACTTTTGTTATTGCCAAATGCCAATGTGTTTGCATTATTAAATTTGTTATGGATAAAAAAATCGTTTTAAGTTAGAGCTTAATAATTATTTCACTACTGATATACTTCTTCTTAATTGCATGTATTTCAGTTCAACAATTACTTTGATAAAAGACATATTTTGTTATGTGCAAATGGCTTTAGATACCTATTAGGTCCGTAAATTACCATATAACACAAAAAACAGTGACAATTTGTTGCTGACAAACGACAGCTGGACACAGAAAGGGCCCCGTTACCTTCAGTAGCTGAGGGGCTCAAATTTGTTGAGTCCCCATTTCCATCAGACCCAACCAGCGTGACCCATGGCAAGGGATGATGGGAGTTGTAGTCCAGTCCCTCCCTTTCCTGGGTTGCAGCAAAAACTTCTTGGGGGGGGGGGTTGTGTTCATAGAAGCCGACAAGGACAAGGGAGATCGGTTTGTGAAAGAGGTGCAACTTCTGCAAAGCAACTTATAGTTGGGTTTTCAAAAACGCCCCTGCTAATAAAATGCACTGGGGGTTTGGGGAGTTTTTTTGCAGCCCGGTTGTGTCTTCGCAAAACAGGGAATTGGAGATTTCACCTGCAGAGGCAAGGATTTCACCTTGGTGCCCAAAATATAAATTTTTAGTTTAGAGAAAAAGCGGGTATGGGGAGACAGGATTGAAGTTTATAAAAGAATATATTTGTGGAATGGAGAAAGTAGAGAATAAAAGTACTTCTTTATGCAGCAAATATTTTCTCCCCTTAAATCTTTCTTTATTGATTTTCTATCTTTTACAAATTGGTCCCCAATTAAAACAAATTTAATACTTCTTTCCTTCCAAATCTGACTTCCCGCATACCCTCCTAGATGCGTCGATTGTTTTCTTGACTGCTGCATGTATCCCGCCCCCCCCCCAATTATTCCAATTTATCTGCAAATGTTACAGATTACCTTACATGACAATATATTTACTTTTTTAACTCGACTCCTTTTCAAATTATTTATTGATTGATTCGATTTATATACCAGCCGTCATCAAAATATATCAGGGTGGTTCGCAGAGTGAAATACAAGATAAAACACATGTAAACAATTAAAGTGAAACAACAAAACAATAACACACAAACCCCTTCCCAGATAAAGGGAAGTCATGAAGGTAAACGACCCCAGTTAAGTCCAGTCGTGAACGACTCTGGGGTTGCGGTGCTCATCTCACTTTACTGGCCAAGGGAGCCGATGTTTTGTCCACAGACAGTTTTTCTGGGTCATGTGGCCAACATGACTAAGCCGCTTCTGGCGAAACCAGAGCAGCGCACGGAAATGCCGTTTACCTTCCCGCCGGATTGGTACCTATTTATCTACTTGCACTTTGACGTGCTTTTGAACTGCTAGGTTGGCAGGAGCAGGGACCGAGCAACGGGAGATTACCCCGTCGTGGGGATTCAAACTGCCAGTCTTCCGATCAGCAAGCCCTAGGCTCAGTGGTTTAGACCACAGCGCCACCCGCGCTCTATTCTGCCTTGGTCAGACCACACCTGGAGTCCTGTGTCCAGTTCTGGGTGCCACAATTTGAGAAGGATATTGACAAGCTGGAATGTGTGCAGAGGAAAGCGACCAAGATGATGTTGATGATGATTATGATGATTAACAACAACAACAATTTTATTATATATACCCCACCCATCTGACTGGGTTTCTCTGAGCGGTTCACAACAGAACACTAAAAACAGAATAAAACCCCAAACATTAAAAACTTCCCTAAACAGGGCTGCCTTCAGATGCCTTCTAAAAGTCAGATAGTTGCTTATTTCCTTGACATCTGATGGGAGGGCGTTCCACAAAGAGGGTGCCACTGCTGAGAAGGCCCTCTGCCTGGTTCCCTGCAACCTCACTTCTCGCAGGGAGGGAACCCCCAGAAGGCCCTCGGAGCTGGACCTTAGTGGGTCTGGAAACCAAGCCTTATGAGGAACGGTTGAAGGATCTGGGTATGTTTAGCCTGGGAAAGAAGAGACTGAGAGGAGATATGAGTTACAAGAGATGAGATTCCGACTAAACATCAGGACAAGGGAAGTTATTGGTAGTATGGCACCCTGAGTGAGGCCAAAATTTGACGTCCCCAAATGAATGTTCTCAGTGATGGATCTTCTCAATTGTGTACCCCATCGGCCCAGTGCTCTGTGTGGGGGAAATTCCCACACTGTCCTAAATCTGGTGCTGATCAGGAAGAACTTCCTGACACTAAGAACAGTGGAATGGACTCCTTCGGGAGGTTGTGAACTCTCCTTCCTTGGATATTTTTCAGCGGAGGTTGGGTGGCCACCTGCCATGGATGCTTTAGCTGAGATTCCTGCATCGCAGGGGGTCAGACTAGATGGCTCTGGGGATCCCTTCCAACTCTACCCTTCTATGATTCTTTGAAGTGCCATCTCCAGAAGCCAAACTCTCCAGAGCGCCTATTGCTAGCGTTCCACACCAGCCCTTGAAGAAACGTGTGTGTGTGTGTGTGTGTGTGGATTTTTAGAGGTTTAACCCAGAGACACCCTAACTCTCCCCCCCCCCAGCCTCCCCAAACTGCCCCTCCCCATCTCTGGCTCCGCAGGCTTCTGAGGCCAGGCCGCCAGGGAGCAGCTGGGCGGAGAGTGTGGAAATCTTGATGATTAGTTTGTTTTTTAGACGCAGGGATTTGTGGCTGATTAACCTTAATCCGTTCAGTGTGATGGAACCCCATATGCGACTGGGCTTCAGTGAAAGGGGGGGGGCCACGGGACGGGGAGGGGAGAAAGCGGGCACAAATAAGGAGAACGGAGCAGGCTGCCGTCCATGGAAGCTCACACCGCAATAAATTTGTTAGGGCACGCTTCCCCAACCTCGTGCCCTCCCAGTGCATTGTCTGGGTGCGCAGGGAGTTGGAAGTCGAACGCATCTGGAGAGCAACAGGTTGGCAAAGTTTGCCTTGAAAGCTTAAGGCTGCTTTAAGGTGCCACAGTCCAGTACTGGCACCTCTTTTTGTTGTTGCTAAAAAGCGTGGCACGCACTGTAAGAACTTCACGGTGAGTACCGGCACCAGTTTTTCTAGAAGCACCGCTGGTTTTCCTCCAGCAGACTAAGAACGGTGGCTTTCCGGTGAAAACGCCCACCCTTCCAAAATATATAGATTAATGCCATCCCAGCGCATACCTGTCAAGGCTCCTCCAGATGAACTGTTTATACAGCATACATCCTGATTTTACGTCCACAAAGCTCATGCAGAGAGGTTAGATCGCATCCAGGTCTTTACTGAGCTTCTGCTCTGCTTTGCTTGCAAGGTTGTTCATCTACGACGTGGGTAGGCAAACTAAGGCCCGGGGGCCAGATCCAGCCCAACCGCCTTCTAAATGTGGCCTGCAGATGGTCCGGGAATCAGTGTGTTTTTACATGAGTAGAATGTGTTCTTTTATTTAAAATGCATCTCTGGGTTATTTGTGGGGCATAGGAATTCGTTCATTTTTTATTTATTTTTCAAAATATAGTCTGGCCCCCCACAAGGTCTGAGGGACAGTGGACCGGCCCCCTGCCGAAAAAAGTTTGCTAACCCCTGTTCTAAGACAATGAACGCTCCTCCCGATTTGATCGCATGGCATTTATACAACTCCCCGCCCACCTTTTGTCCGCCCCACACTTTTCAATGCGTTCCCCCATCTCGCCTAACTGTGCTAAAAGTCTGTGTCACTTAAAGTGGACACGGGTTGCGCTAAAGCAAATGGAGCCCCTGAAACCAATTTCATTGTGCAAACCTAAATTTACGGAATGCGCTGGAGCCCGTCTCCCCAAAAAGAGGCAGGTTGGACAGAGGCACCCATGATCACACCGCAAAAACGCCATAGCTCAGAGACAGAGCACCAAATGTTGATGCACCCTCTTCTCCTGTAGGGGGCGCACACATACAATGGAAGACTGTACATGAAGATCATAGAATTGCAGAGTTGAAAGGGACCACAAGGGTCATCTAGTCCAACCCCGTGCTGCAGGAATATTTTGCCTCCAGAAGTGTTTTGTTCTGTAGCTCAACTGCCTGCAACATGTGAGGTCCAGCGCTGAGGGCCTTCTGGCAGTTCCCTCTCTGCGAGAAGCCAAGTTACAGGGAACCAGGCAGAGGGCCTTCTCGGTAGTGGCGCCTGCCCTGTGGAACACCCTCCCACCAGATGTCAAAGAGAACAACAACTACCAGACTTTTAGAAGACATATGAAGGCAGCCCTGTTTAGGGAAGCTTTTAATGTTTGATGTATCACGGTATTTTAATATTCTTTTGGAAGCCGCCCAGAGTGGCTGGGGAAGCCCAGCCAGATGGGCGGGGTATAAATAATAAATTATTATTATTATTATAAGTGAAGCCACAGCTGATGGCAAATAACCCAATACTGGAGAAAGGCATTGTGCCCTGCTTTTCAAGCTGCAAACACACACAATACACTTAAAGCATGTGGCTTCCCTCTTAAAAAAGCCCATGGGAATTGTAGTTCACCCCTTGCAGAACTATAATTCCCATCAACAAACCGAAGTTCTCCATAATTCCTTGGAGGAAGTCACATGCTTCCAATGTAGCTATCAGCGCAGACCAAGTTCCTTTTACTGATTTTTTTTTTGGCCACTCTAGGCACAGGATAGTTATTTCCAGTGCTTTTTTCCTGGGGGTACACAGGTGTACGCATACCCCTAAACATTTTGTGAA
This sequence comes from Podarcis tiliguerta, assembly GCF_965153285.1. NCBI lineage: Eukaryota > Metazoa > Chordata > Lepidosauria > Squamata > Lacertidae > Podarcis > Podarcis tiliguerta. The sequence continues at coordinate 78,952,438 of NC_139541.1, forward strand.
TCTTTGTGCTTTTGTCCATTTACTGCATTTGTTTTTCCCGATTTGAACTATAAAATGGTGATTTTATTGAGTCAAAATGAGAGTAAACATTTTTTTTTTTTTTTTAGGGAAAAAAGCACTGGTTCTTTCCCTTATTAGCCTGGGTCTTCGACAACAGCCTCGCATGCAGACATTTAGCGCAAAGATTTCTCTAATCGACATGACCCAAAGTTTCACCTGTTAAATTTCTGTGTATCTCAGGCTGTTGCTAATGGTATAGGAGGAGCAGCTTGAAGAAAAGGTGGCCATTGTGTTGCAGGGGCTGTGCTGGAAAGAACAGCAGCAACCTTGAGTGAGTTCTGCACATGTGACACATAAACACACGCACACATGGAATCTGATCATAATTTTTCTGAACGGCGCGGTCTCTTCCTAGTGGCAGAACCTGGCACGGCCTCCCTCCGGTTCATTATATAAATGAGAGCAAGCTGGGAGGAAAGCTGGGCTTGAATGCTCTCCAAAAGCAAGGGCAGCCTTGCCTCTCGAGCCGAGCATGAGATGTGTGTGTGGCAACTTGTCTCCAGAAAGAGATGATAGCCATGAAGCTTCTGACTCGACCCACCACACACACACACCAAAACAAAAACACACTCCAGGCATTGCCCTTATCCAAGTTGGGAATACATGCCGGACAAAGGGGTGGGTGGCGGGTGAGAGATTATTCTGTTCAAAGAGGATTAACACTTGGCGACAAGGCATCGAGCATCCTGTGATGTTCCTCGCTCTTTTCTCGTGTACCATTTTCGCTCAATGATAATTTCCTTTTGCGCAGATTGTTTCCCGTAGCAAGTAACTTAAAAGACCCACGTTATGAATTCATCAGCTACAGATCATGCATACCCTCCAACATTTCTCTCATGAAGATAGGGACGTCATATTCAGCTATATTATTATTATTATTATTATTATTATTTTATTATTATCTGCCCCAGTGCTTTCTTTCTTTAAAAAATGTTTAGGGGTACGCTCGTTTTGACTCAAGAAAATCTCCATTTTATAGTTCAAATCGGGGGAAATAGATACAGTGGTACCTCGGGTTACATACGCTTCAGGTTGCAGACTCCGCTAACCCAGAAACAGTACCTCGGGTTAAGAACTTTGCTTCAGGATGAGAACAGAAATCGTGCTCCGGCGGCACGGCAGCAGCAGGAGGCCCCATTAGCTAAATTGGTGCTTCAGGTTAAGAACAGTTTCAGGTTAAGAACGGACCTCCGGAACGAATTAAGTACTTAACCTGAGGTACCACTGTACAGTAAATGGACAAAAGTACGAAGATTCACAAAATGTTTAGGGATACGTGTCAGTATATTTCATTCTCCCGTTGCTGGATGTGTGATTGTTACATCGCATGTCTGTGTTTACTTTCCAGACTTGGAAAGTGTGAGGACGGAAGCCAGTCTTATCTTTTCCGCTGTATTGTACTTTTGTACTTTCTCTCTCTCTCTCTCAGAGAAGATGTGAGAGGATGCCATGATTGCTTTGTCCTGTATACATTGCTGAATAAATTAGAATGGCACACCTCAACTCCACATCGCTTCTGCTATACTCTGCTGTGTGAGTGTGCACATATCTGAGCATATGTGTCTCTGGTGTGCACCGGGACTGAAGATTTATGAACGTCCTAGACTGTGATTCATAAGAAAGACGCCCAGAGAGGTTTGTCTCATTCCGGGGGCTGTGGGTGCCCCCCCAGGCGTGTTCTGACAGTATGCGTACCCCTGGGTCACCCCAGAAAAAAACACGGCTCTGCCCATCTGACTTGGTTGCGCCAGCAATTCTGGGAGGCTCCCAACACATATAAAAACATAATTTAACATTTAAAAACTTCCCTATACAGGGCTGCCTTCTAGAGGCTGAATAGTTACTTATCTCTTTGGCTTGGGGGTCTCATAACTTTGTACCCTCCAATGTTTCTCCACTGCAGATGGTGACAGTAGCCACGAAATTAAAAGACGCCTGCTTCTTGGGAGAAAAGCAATGACAAACCTAGACAGCATCTTAAAAAGCAGAGACATCACCTTGCCAACAAAGGTCCGTATAGTTAAAGCTATGGTTTTCCCAGTAGTGATGTGTGGAAGTGAGAGCTGGACCATAAAGAAGGCTGATCACCGAAGAATTGATGCTTTTGAATTATGGTGCTGGAGGAGAGTCTTGAGAGTCCCATGGACTGCAAGAAGATCAAACTTCTCCATTCTGAAGGAAATCAGCCCTGAGTGCTCACTGGAAGGACAGATCCTGAAGCTGAGGCTCCAATACTTTGGCCACCTCATGAGAAGAGAAGCCTCCCTGGAAAAGACCCTGATGTTGGGAAAGATGGAGGGCACAAGGAGAAGGAGACGACAGAAGACGAGATGGTGGGACAGTGTTCTCGAAGCTACCAGCATGAGTTTGACCAAACTGCGGGAGGCAGTGGAAGACAGGAGTGCCTGGCGTGCTCTGGTCCAGGGGATCACGAAGAGTCGGACACGACTAAACAACAAAGGAAAAGCGGACATTCCGGAATCAAATCAGAAACTGAGGTGGCTTCTCTAAATCAGGGACTGTACCTGGGAAATAGGGATACTTGGAGGGTCTGGCATGCACTGCAAACATTTAAATCCTTTAAAAATCATTAATTCTGGTACCCCCCCCCCCTGAAACAACAAACAAATGCTGGGAAATTGTAGCACTGGTAGCTGGACTCTGTGAGCGACCCTTTTTGCTCTCCAGTTCCTGGAGGGCGCAGGAGTAACAGTTAAACCCATGTAGGTTTTGTGGCCACATCTGTATCCCACTCTGACAGATGTATAGCATTCCTTCCTGTGTGCAAATCACTGAATAATATTTACCTCAGTTAATTCCCATAAGCAGAACTGCAGCTTTTTCTTTCTTTCAGGGCTGAGGCACATTTTAACATCTGTGTGAAAAAGCACCACAGGTGAAGCATTTTTCTAGCCCAGCTGATACTTAATCACCTCACTTGTTTGCATTTTGTGCCTTGTGGAAGACAGACAGGAATGGTGCCTGAAATACAAAATATGGATTTTTTTAAAATTAAGTGGTCTCCCTAGGGTTGCCATATTTCAAAAAGTGAAAATCTGGACACAAAAGTTGTTGAGGGTTTTTGTTTTTTTTTTTAGTTTTGCAAAATCTCCTTGCTTTTAAAGCACACATCCAGATTTTCCCAGACATTTCAGTGATTTCCACCCAGACACTGCTTCCAACAGCCATATTCTGGATATGTCCAGGAAATTTCAGACGTATGGCAACCCTAGTCTCCCCCACTCTTTAGTTTTCCTTGCAGCGATCAATATTTTGCTACAAAACCTATTTTCATATATTGTGAGTCTTCCTCTTGTCCACTGAGGGGCAAACAGAAATCCAGTTGTTTTCCAGGGCCAGCTCTACCATTAGACAATATGAAGGGATTGCCTCAGGTGGAGCATCTGCAATAACACCCTGGCTGTTGCTTCTGAACCCCTTAACTTGTCCCCCCTACAATCTAGCCTGCTGCCTTTGGTGTGGCGATGAACTCTCCCCCACCACTAATGTCAAATTAAGTTTCAGCCGCCAGTCTGCCTGGTTTCTGTATCTGGAAGGGCGAGGAGCCGCCATCTTGTCAAATAAACCCCAGAGCCAGTGGCGTAGCGTGGGTTGTCAGCACCCGGGGCAAGGCAAGTAATTTGCGCCCCCTAACCCGGGGCAAGGCAAGTAATTTGCGCCCCCCCTGCACTGTCCCTCCCCCAGATAGTCCCTCGCTCTCTCTCCGCACCGCACCGCACGCCTGGCACCCCCTCCCCTCCACAGTGGGCGGCGACCCGGCGGCTCGGATCGGATTCGCACAGCCAGCACTGCAGTGAGAGAGAGTGAGCGAGCCAGGTAGGGGCAGAGAGCTGCGAGTGCGAGCGCCCCCCCCCAGATGTTGTGCCCCCCCACGCTACGCCACTGCCCAGAGCAAAACGCTAAGATAAATGTTATTATTTGCTTATATCCCACCTTTTTCCTCCAAGGAACTCCAAGGGGGTATACGTGGTTCTCCCTCTCCTCATTTAATCCCCACAACGACCCTGTGAGGTAGGTTAGGCTGAGAGGCCGTGACTGGCTAACACAACGGTTTCACTTCACCCTCAGAGGCGTACTCCATTGCCTCTTGAGACAGATGGATCATAGAATCCTAGGATGCCAGCAAAATGGTTATTTCTTCCAGACCCTCCAAATGTCCCTATTTTTCAGGGACGTCCCTGATTTAGAGAAGCCATCCCGGTTTCTGATTTGATCCCAGAATGTCCCACTTTTCCTTAGGATGTCCCTATTTTCATTGAAGAAATGTTGGATGGTATGGCGTTATCTGACCCCTGAGACGTCTGAAGGCAATCCTGTTTGGGAAAGTTTTTTTAAAAACCTTTAATGTTTTATTCTGTTTTTTATATATGTTGGAAGCTGCCCAGAGTGGCTGGGGCAACCCAGTAAGATGTGTGGGGGTATAAAGAGTAAAATTATCCTTATGGAATGGGACATCCCTATTTTCGTCAGAGAAATGTTGGGGAGTATGTCCTTCTAAATCTGGGAGCAGGAAGGGGGACCATGGCAGAGGGGCTTTTGGGGCCCCTTCTCAGAACCCACTAGTCCCAATCCCCTTTTCTCCACCACAGCCAAAGTCTCTCGCTTTGACCTGCCTTTAAGCACAAGCACATTTAATGTGCAAAACAGGCTGTGGCTTGGACAATTTAAGGTGCTGTTTCAGTGAAACACTGCTGCCCTCTGTTGATGGAAAATATAATTTTATTTTTTCAAAGGATTTTGCACCCGCTCAATTCACTTTTCGGTTTTAACTGCGATCTACCTTTGGATAGCTCTGGGATTCGACTCCGATAAAGAAATTGTTCTCTCTCACCACCCAGTGTCAACATTTCTTTTCTTTTAATTACCCTTGAAGTTGCTTTAAGAAGGAAATGGGGGGAGGAAGGGGGGAGGGAAGCCTGGAAACATTTTTGCTGCTGGATCGTACCACAGCAGGCATAGGCAAACTTGGCCCTCCAGATGTTTTGGGACTACAACTCCCATCATGCCTAGCTAACAGTACCAGTGGTCAGGGATGGTGGGAATTGTGGTCTCAAAACGTCTGGAGGGCTGAGTTTACCTAGGCCTGTACCACAGCTTCCATAGAATCAGTGTTGAAGGGGACTCCAAGAGTGATAATAATAATAATAATAATAATAATAATAATAATAATAATAATAATAATTTATTTATACCCCGCCATTTTGTTGGGTGGCTTCCAACAAAATACTAAAATACAATGACCTATTAAACATTAAATGCTTCCCTAAACAGGGATGTCTTCTAAAAGTTTGGTAGTTATTTTTCTCTTTGACATCTGGTGGGAGGGCGTTCCACAGGGCGGGTGCCACTACCGAGAAGGCCCTCTGCCTGGTTCCCTGTAACTTGCCTTCTCGCAGGGAGGGAACTCCCTTGGTGCTGGACCTCAGTGTCCGGGCAGAATGATGGGGGTGGAGATGCTCCTTCAGGTATGCTGGACTGAGGCCATTTAGGGCTTTAAAGGTCAGCACCAACACTTTGAATTGTGCTCGGAAACGTACTGGGAGCCAATGTAGGTCTTTCAAGACCGGTGTTATGTGGTCTCGGCGGCTGCCCCCAGTTACCAGTCTAGCTGCTGCATTCTGGATTAGTTGTAGTTTCCGGGTCACCTTCAAAGGTAGCCCCACATAGAGCCCATTGCAGTAGTCCAAGCGGGAGATAACCAGAGCATGCACCACTCTGGCAAGACAGTCTGCGGGCAGGTAGGGTCTCATCCTGCATACCAGATGGAGCTGGTAAACAGCTGCCCTGGACACAGAATTGACCTGCGCCTCCATGGACAGCTGTGAGTCCAGAATGACTCCCAGGCTGCACACCTGACCCGCTGCAATGCAGGAATTTCAAAACATGGTTCCCCATCCAATTTGAAACCATAATGGGCCCTGCTTAGCTTTGTAAACGTGGTAGCATTTTCATTGCTGCATCACTAGGACACTCAATTAAATAAAAGATGCCTCAAGGCCTTCCTCATGCCACAGAAACTTGCACCAACTTTCTGCCGTCGTTGTGCCAATTCTCTTGAGGTCGCACCCACAGAATACATTTTAAAGCACTCTTATGCCTCTTAAGCATCTGTGGCTTTGTTGGAAATTAAAATAGATTGAAGGAATAAAACCAGTCACGACTTCTCCCAGAGAATCCTGGGAACTAAGGGAGGATTATCTTGACTTGATGGCCTCTGACAGGTCCGCATTAAATTTAGCATGGTTGCCACATGGGCCCAGCCCTGCGCTGACCAATTTTAGCTGCCTTAATAAGTATTAGGCGTCTGGTATCTCAAGCAGGGTTTAATTTTGACAGGTGGGTGGGCACATCCAAGGACAGGTTGGCTTTCCACTCCGAAAATACAGCCTCGAATCTTCGTTGGAGCTGGAACAAAAGCAGTGTTCACTAATGGTTAAAGCTGGGTTTGTTTTGTTTTTTTAAAAATTTTTATTGAAAATTAAAACAAAACATATTATCCAAAAAAAAAAAAAAAAGCTGGGTTAATTGGAAGAGAAACTGCAGGGAAAAGCTCAGAGTCCAAGGCTGTGGTCCTAGCTTCTCTTACCTTGGAGCAAGCCCCATGAAATAAAGTAGAACTTGCTTATCGGTAGACCTGTTTAGGATTTTGCTTTTAAGGAGAGGCTGGCTAGATTGCTTGTGGGGTAGGCAGAAACAGGGTCATAAGAGGGGAAACATAGGGAGAGAAGGCTTGAAGAACAAAGATCTCTGACTTACTGCATTACAAGGCCTAGGGCAAGGAGGGATCACCTTTCGCCAAGGGCCGCATTCGCTCAGGGGTAATCTGTTGAGGGCCACATGCCAGGTGGAGGACTGAGCGAGCGGAGGTAGTCAGAGACAAATTAGCTCAATCGGAATAAAGACTGCTCTGCTGCAAGCCTTGCCCTGATGGCAACCTAAAATTAGAATTCCCAAACCTCTTCTGGAGTACTGGGAAATAAACCCTTCTGAGTTTTACAGGGTTACTCTCAAGTAAGATGATTTTGTGTGTCTGTGTGCAGCAGACCCGATAACAGCTGCTGGAAAGCGAGTGAAAGCAATTCCTTTCTTACTTTAGTGTGCTCTACAGAAGCGGATGCGGGTAGCGCTGTGGGTTAAACCACTGAGCCTAGGACTTGCCGATCAGAAAGTCGGCGATTCGAATCCCCGCGACGGGGTGAGCTCCCGTTGCTCGGTCCCTGCTCCTGCCAACCTAGCAGTTCGAAAGCACGTCGAAGTGCAAGTAGATAAATAGGTACCGCTCCAGCGGGAAGGTAAATGACGTTTCTGTGCGCTGCTCTGATTTCGCCAGAAGCGGCTCATTCATGCTGGCCACATGAGCCGGAAGCTGTACAACAGCTCCCTCGGCCAATAAAGCGAGATGAGCGCCGCAACCCCAGAGTCGGCCACGGCTGGGCCTAATGGTCAGGGGTCCCTTTACCTTTACCTTACAGAAGCCTACCGATTTGTTCACAGATAGCCGACAGGGAAGACTTTGGTCTCCAAACTGTACAACCAGGAAGAACTAGGAACTGCTCTATCCTGTATGGGCTGATGAGAGCAGGGACATATTTTAAAGCCAAGAAAATCAAAGAGGAAATTAGCAGGAGAGAGGAACTCTGATGAAGTGGGGGCTGCTTGAGGTGTCAGAGGCCACATAAAGCGAGGCTGGGGGCCAGCAGCTGGTCACCCACCTGTAGCCCATGGGGAAGGGGAGGAACTGCACATTAATAGCACCCAGACAAAGGACAATTAGAAGCTTGTGGATATAGGGCAACTCGTTTAAGAGATGCCAAGCAGGGAGAATTTCTCAGGAATCTAGTGGGAAGCTCACCAGTTTCTCAGGGTCAGCCCTGGGTTCTTCTCAGCCCTGGGTTCCTGGATGTTGTTGGACTACAACTCCCATCATTCCTAGCCAGCAGGGCTGATGGGAGTTGTAGTCACAACATCATACAGGGACCTAAGCTTGAGAAAGGCTGCGCTAGAATGTACAGTGGTACCTCGGGTTAAGTACTTAATTCGTCCCGGAGATCCATTCTTAACCTGAAACTGTTCTTAACCTGAAGCACCACTTTAGCTAATGGGGCCTCCTGCTGCTGCCGCGCCGCCGGAGCCCAATTTCTGTTCTCATCCTGAAGCAAAGTTCTTAACCCGAGGTACTGTTTTTGGGTTAGCGGAGTCTGTAACCTGAAGCGTCTGTAACCTAACGTGTATGTAACCCGAGGTACCACTGCATATTACTTTCCAGGCACAATTCAAAGTGCTGGTTTGAAGATAAAAATCTAGGATGGTTTGGGCTGTATGTACGGTACTTTCCAGACAGCTTCTTTCCCCCCATCCACATCCGCCTCTTGAACTCACAGCAATCTGCCACAAGCAGAGAGAGTAGCCACAGGATGGCACCCTCCAGCCACCAAATCTAGGCAGGAGATCATCAAGTGTGGAAAGTGAGGGTCTTTCCTTTGTACTGTAGGCCACCTTTAAACCCAACACTTAAGTGAAAGGTATGTGGACACACACCTCTCTCCTTGAAAGCAGACAAGAGGCGTTAACACAGTTGAAGGACAATCCATCCAGCCATAAACACTCAAGGGGGTGGAGAAAGGTTAGTGCGGCATTGGCAGAAGCCTGAAAGGCTGTATTTGGCTCTCCAACCCATCCTGCAGCTCGTTTTTGCGAAGGAAGGCATTTTCCCTTATATTTATTTATTCGCTTTAAAGGTAAACATAGCTGTCAACCGTCCCTTATTTGGCGGGAAAGTCCCTTATCCCAGCGCCGTGTCCCGCTGCTCTCTCTTATTGATGATGTCCCTTAAATTTCCCGGGTTTCAAAAGAAGCAGCTCCTCTCCCTCCCTCCCTGCCGGCCAGGGAGGAGGGAGGCTCCAGCTGCGTTACTCGGCTGCGTTGCTCACCCCAGTCTAAGAACGACTGGGGGGGTGGAGCTTGCATGTTTTGTGCCGATCAAATTGGCCGCGTTGCCTGGGGACTCGCCTTTGCTCAGTGATTCCCAGCGGAGAGGTGACGGTGGTTTTCCTTGCTGCATCCCCTTTGCCGGGGTGCTGCGCTGTGGGAACCACCGCTTGAGGCTGCGTTTGGCTGCTGTCAGACAAAAATCCCTTATTTTGGCTGCTGGTCCCTTATTTTCAAATCTGTAAGTTGACAGCTATGAAGGTAAAGGTATCCCTGACCATGGACGACTCTGGGGTTGCGTGCTCATCTCGTTCTATAGGCCGAGAGAGCTGGTGTTTGTCCGCAGACAGCTTCCGGGTCATGTGGCCAGCATGACTAAGCCACTTCTGGTGAACCAGAGAAGCACGGAAACACAGTTTACCATCCCACCGGAGCAGAACCTATTTATCTACTTGCACTCGAACTGCTAGGTTGGCAAGAGCAGGGACCAAGCAACGGGAGCTCACCGTCGTGGGGATTCAAACCGTCGACCTTCTGATTGGCAAGCCCTAGGCTCTGGGGTTTAGACCACAGCGCCACCCGCGTTCCCTTATTCACTTTACACGTTGTCTTATTGCCAAGGCACCCAAGGTGGTATCCAGCTTTGCCATTCTCCCACCCATGCACCGGCAGAGAGCAACACCAACACATGCAGAAATAAATCCCTGCCCTCCTTCTTGCCCAGCAGAATGGTGTCCTCAGGCCCTGGTTTTGGGAACGTTCTGACCAATCAAGTCCTGATGATGTCTTTGCCTCTCTCCCTCCCTTCCCCTCCAGGGAAAGGAGGAGACCTGCTTGTTCATTAAGATTGCTGGAAGGTCTCCTGATGGTGGTACCATTAGCTGAGTCAGGATACATGGGGTAGTGCCTCTGCCCTTCAGAAATAAGGCAGGTGCAAATTGTGAGACATCTTAGTCACCTGCTTAAGGCCTGTTTCTGTAGGCTTTATTAGCAAGCTTGGAATATACACTTCTTCTCATGGGCAGGATTTTATCTGACTGCGTTTTGTGACCTGCTCCAGTGTCATTCAGATGGAGAGTGGCATATAATTATTTTAAATTGAATACTTCAACTAAACGAATGGACGGTTTCTACAAAAACCTGCTGCTCGATTAACCAGGGACACCCACCTTGTTAAAAGCATCTTCCAGCATGCAGGTGAAACCGCCCAAGTCCGCTTTTCATTGGAGAGTTTATACAAAAGTAGACATACTACATAGTTCTTCAAATACACTGTCAACTTCACAGTCGTAAACAATATCCCGGAATTTCTGCCACTATTTACACTAGAGATTTTATTTGTTAAAGAAGAAGCACCCGAGACAAAAAATATTCCAAAAAACCTATTCATTTTTACCATTAGGGAGTTTTTTTTGAATCACACCCAATAGAGTAAAAAAAAAAAAAGTCTCATGCAATTTTTTCAAACAAATTAATCTTCCTTGGAAGATTTTAAGGGCTGAGTTTCCTGCCTCACGGAGGGTTGGACTAGATGACCACAGGGGTCATTCCAGCTCTACAATTCTATGATTCTATTGATCAAGGGAAGCAGGTTAAAATGCCCTTCTCTTTTGATTCAACACACACAGCTTGGTTTAGGACATCCTTCTACCCTGAGATACACAGCCCTGTTTAGGGGAGCTTTTAATGTTTGATGTATCACAGTATTTTAATATTCTTTTGGAAGCCGCCCAGAGTGGCTGGGGAAACCCAGCCAGATGGGCGGGGTATAAATAATAAATTATTATTATTATTATTATTATTATTATTATTATTATTATTATTATTATACACAGGTGTATCAGGGTAGCAAAGTACCCCCCCCCCAATCCTATGCCAATTGATTAGTTTGTTAAGTAAGGTTAACTCAATCAAAAGGATTTTAATGAATTGACTTTAGACTGCAATTTAACCCCAACCACGAGGGAGGTTTGTATTCAGGATAGTGTTTAGTGTTATCAACCTTTTTCTAATGTCATTAGAACTGGGCCTATAACAGCAGCTGGACAGATTTTCTTTTCCTTCCTAACCATGTTCTTCATGCCAGGAAAAGGTTCGCTTCCTAAATTACTCTTTTTGATAGGTGTCAAGGGTTCCCAAATTTCCACGTGTCAAGTTAATTCAACGCTGTTACTTCCAAACATCCAGTTGTATAAAACAAGATGTCACATTTGCAGAGAGCACCAGAGTAAGGGACTGAGGCTGCAATCCTAACCCCGTTTGCCTGGGAGTAAGCTCCACTTCACGCAGTAGGACTTGCTTCTCACTAGGCATGGTTAGGATGGTGCTGTAAGCTATGAACCAAGCGTTCATGGTTCAAATGTCACCACTGCTACGAATGCACTGGATAGACTTAGGCAAGCCACTCTTCCCTTAGCCGCAGACCTGCAATACGAGTACAGTGGTACCTCGGTTTATGAACTTAATTAGTTCCGGAAGTCCGTTCTTAAACCAAAACCGTTCTTAAACTGAGGCACGCTTTCCCTAATGAGGCCTCCTGCCGTTGGTACCCTTCCACCTTTCAGCTACCGTTCTTAGACCAAGGTAAAGTTCGCTAACCGGAACACTACTTCTGGTTTTGCGGCATTCGTAAACTGAATAGTTCGTAAACAGGCCTGTTCTTAAACCGATGTACCACTGTATACGGTAAAGGGACCCCTGACCATTAGGTCCAGTCGTGGCCGACTCTGGGGTTGCGGCGCTCATCTCGCTTTATTGGCCGAGGGAGCCAGCATACGGCCAATAAAGCAAGATGAGGCGTACGGAAACACCGTTTACCTTCCCGCCAGAGCGGACCTATTGATCTACTTGCACTTTGATGTGCTTTCAAACTGCTAGGTTTGCAGGAGTAGGGACCAAGTGATGGGAGCTCACCCCATTGCGGGATTCCAGTGTGGTGTAGTGGTTAAGAGCGGTGGACTCGTAATCTTGTGAACCGGGTTCGCGTCTCCACTCCTCCACATGCAGCTGCTGGGTGACCTTGGGCTAGTGACACTTCTTTGAAGTCTCTCAGCCTCACTCACCTCACAGAGTGTTTGTTGTGGGGGAGGAAGGGAAAGGAGAATGTTAGCCGCTTTGAGATTCCTTCGGGTAGTGATAAAGCGGGTTATCAAATCCAAACTCTTCTTCTTCAAGCTCTTCTTCTGATTGGCAAGTCCTAGGCTCTGTGGTTTAACCCACAGTGCCACCCGCGTCCCTTACCTGTATATGGTAATAATGGCTTATCCTACAAAGCGATTACCAAGACAAGGTATGCGGAGTGCTCTGTACACTCAAAGAGGTGCTGTATGAATATTACTGGCAACCCATACTTTTTGGCTTTTTAAAATTTTCAACAGCACTGCAAACCACAGGGTGGTCTCGCTTTGTGTGAAAGTGGGATCTGGCAAGGCCTTCCACAAACCACCATTAAGCAAAAATTAAGGAAGCAAATATGTTGTCATTCAACATTTATTATTTTTTCTTTACTGCCTCAAGATGAGTAGTCCCTATTGGTACAAAGGTCAGAGTCACAGACACAAGACACATGGAAAATAAGGGGGGTGGGATTTAGAAAGCACTCCTTGCCTAGACAAAAATAAAAAAGACTAACCAAAGAAAAAAAAAGTGTAGTGTTCTTTGCAGATATTTTACAGACCGAAGACCAAAAGCTCTTTATCATTGAAATGCCTATTATCTACTTAAAGTTGTGTGTACAAAACCAGGTATTTCAAAAGTGTCCCCTGTTGGGTTTTTATTATTTTTTTGCAATTCTGAAAAAAAATAATACAAAAAACAACATCCAGAAGTCTTACAGGTTTCAAAGGATATTTTTTTTTGCTTGTACATGATGAATAGGAATCAAGTCTCCCGATCTTGGAGAGGTACTACAATAGATTATCTAACATTTTCTCACATGTCCTAGCCACTACAAACAGGAGTAGGAGGAGGGGGAAAATAAAACCTGGAGTGTATTCTAAGTACACTGCACAAGCAGGGGTGGGGCTGCCTGGGGAGGGGCATAAATGTTAGAAGGGGGAGGGGAGGAGAACTTAAGCCCTTTCGCCACGGATGCGGCGAGCCAGCTGTATGTCTTTTGGCATGATCGTGACCCGCTTGGCATGGATGGCACACAGGTTGGTGTCCTCAAACAGACCCACAAGATACGCCTCGCTGGCTTCCTATTGAGACAAGGAAATTCAAGTTAAAAGAATGGAACTGCAGTTTTGAAATGCACAAGCGTGGTGGGGGGCAGATACAAAACACAAGCAGCAAGGTTTTGCAACAGATTATCTGTGTGTTGACATACTCATGGATTTCAAAATGCTAGCTCTGTGTCTTGCACGCAACAGAAGGCCGATCGCATCCATTACCTGCCTGCGGAAGGGATACACGCAATTCAATTCCCTTGGAATTTTTGGAATCGTGGAGAAGGGAGCATCGCCAGATGGAACAGGAGAGAAATATCGACAACATCTTATTCACACCCCAAGCTCCCAGGAGGAGGAGACGCTGCCACACTCTTATCTCGGTTTCATCTTTGACAGCGACACTTACCTTCTTTTTAAAGAAGTGGAAGTACCTTGCTTGCTATGGCAGCAGCTGTTCCTCCCTTACTTTTGAGCACAGATGGTCGCTGCCAGAACAAGCATGACCTCCAAAGGAGGAGGAGGAGGAGGAGGAAGACTGGAAGGGAGGGTGTGACAGCTCCTCATTTCTCTTCTCCAAGCCTGCCTCAGCCCATCTAATAGTTTCAACAGTGGCAGGGAACCTGTGGCTCCCCCGGTGTTGCAGAACTACAACTCCCATCATCCTTGGCCACGTTGGCTGCAGCTGATGGGAGCTGGGAGTCCAAGAGCATCTGAATCAGCACAGGTTCCCCATTCCCTCTTTATCAATGGAGCTGCAATAAAGGCAGAAAGCACCTCTCCAAACCCCAGCGCAGCAGAAAGCAGCACAACACATCCCCCACAACGACTCTGCTCAGGCACAAGTCTCCAGCTCACATCTAGCATGTCCAACAGATGCTAGATGAAGCTTATGAATTTAGAAGGTGACAACGGCAGAAGTGTCAGAGGGAGAGTTTCAAGAAATATCAAGCAGCTCAAGAGAACAGTCTGAGGGCACGTGACACAGCCTGTGCTGCAAAAAGCAAGCAGGGTTTCTTTTTGGCCTTTGAACTCCCACAAAGGAGCAGCTCTCTGGAACCAGGCATGGTCTTCAGGATGAAGAAGGGAGAGGCAACAAGGAGACGAGGCACATACCTGCAGAGCTCCAATGGCAGCGCTCTGAAACCGCAGGTCTGTCTTGAAGTCCTGAGCGATTTCACGAACCAGACGCTGGAATGGCAACTTGCGGATCAGCAATTCTGTGGATTTCTGGTACCGCCGGATCTCTCGCAGTGCCACAGTGCCAGGCCTGGGAGAAATGACAGTCATACCTCATGTTACGTTCGCTTCATGTTACGTTTTTTCAGGCTGCGTACCGTGGCGACCCGGAAGTACCGGAAAGGGTTACTTCCGGGTTTCGCCGCACGCGCAAAATGATGTCACGCGCATGCGCAGAAGCGGCAAATCACAATCCGCGCGTGTGCAAACGCGCCGCTGCGGGTTGCGTTCTTTTCATGTTGCGAATGGGCCTCCGGAACAGATCCCATTCGCAACCAGAGGTACCACTGTATAGGGAAATAGTAGTCATCTCCCTCCAACCTTGCTAACACAGTCATGAGGATGGAGGGAAACAGGGTACAGAAACTAAGCAGCGACCCCTCCTTCCCAAATCCCCAGCTCCGTGACAACTTTGGAGAGCACTTTTACTTGAGGCTAGGGGCTGACCAGATTGTAGGCTTGAGAGCAGTTGCCTGCCTTCTCTGTGCTCCCCACCCCACCCTGTACTGGCCAAAAAACTGACCTGTAACGGTGAGGTTTCTTCACTCCACCAGTGGACGGTGCACTTTTCCGGGCGGCTTTGGTGGCCAGCTGCTTTCGAGGAGCTTTCCCGCCAGTGGATTTACGGGCTGTCTGCTTAGTACGGGCCATCCTGGGTGGTCCTTAAGCTGCAAGAAACCTGCTAAGGGAATGGAGTACAGATGAGTTTATGGGGAAACTCATAGCTCTGCGTCCAATCTGCACTGTAAGGCACTACACACTAGCAACTCTGGGGCCTTGGGCTCAGTTTACAAACCCCATTTCATGGTAAGAACATCTACGAATAGAATATATTTATAAAAAGGGGGGGGGGGGGAACACCTCTAGATTTTCAATGAACATTCCCCGAAACCAGAAAGCACAACCCTGTCAATAACAGAAGCTAGGTTTTGGAAGGAACCTAATGGGTTATCCAAAGCAGCACCCCAGAACAACCACCTGCTGTATATATGACTCCTCCATTTTGTCTGATGCATCGTTCTTCATACATAGCTTCTTTAAGCAATTCAGTTGCCTTATTCAGCTGCCTGAACCAATTCACTTTGGCTATCTAGCCGGCACAGTAGACAGCATCAAGAGAACTGCTGAAGCTTTAGCAGATGTACACATGACATGCTGAGCCCCACTTTCTCTGGAAACTTATTTCAACACCTGATAAAGTCCTAAAATTAAAATATTTGCATGATGCATTACCTGTATCTACTTTTTTGTCATTTCATCTGAGGCACATCTGCATTTAACAGTTGAAAGAGCAGGAGCCTTAAAGTTCACTTGCATAGAAAGTGCGGGACAAATATAAAGTTTTACACTAGCAGCAAAGTAGTTCTTGCTGTCTACACTGACACCACAGTAGGAAGTGAACTACTCTTGTTTACTTGTATCTGCACCTACAGAGATTAATTACTTCAGTCAGGGAAAGAAAAAGCCCTTCCGGGAGCGCAAGTTGTTTTTATTCTGATCAGAAATCACTTAAGTCAGCAGTGTCTGGCATTATACACGGGACATGCAAAAAGAGGGTCTAATAAAAGAACGTATTTCCTTTGTGTGTCTCAGCTCCACAATATATTCCCTCCATTTCATCCTTTGTCATACACGCTGTTCCACAGACCTTTCCCTCTGCTTCTCCCCCTTTAAAAAATCAAGCAGGCATCAGCTAACATAAGACTGCAATCCTATACTTGGAAGTAAGTTTCATGGAACTCAATCTTACTTCTGAAAATGCACAGATAGGCTTACACGGTAAAAACCAGTAGGCCCAAGAAATGCATGTGCCATATTTTAATACAGAGAATTACTTTAATACAGAGCATTAATTTCCAGAGGTCTGTTGCAGCAAAACAATAATCTTGCGGCACCCTAAAGGCTTATGGTTGCAGCCATTGCTAGTCATACTCAAGAGTAGACTCAATGAAATTAATGGATATGACTAACATGGGTTTATTATTAATTAGGTACCTTATTTATGTGATTGCAAGCTGTTTCAAATTGTTTTTAATATTGTGTTTTAATTGGTGTAACCTGCCCTAGTACCTGAGAGTGAAGGGCAGGTAATAAACTATAATAGTAATAATAATAATAATAATAATAATAATAATGAATTTTAATCGGTCTACTCCGGGTGGAACTTACTTGGATACAACTCTTAAAAATTATTATGGCAGAAACTTTCATGGTGTTAGAGTTCACTTTATTAGATGAAGTAACTTTTCCCAGTAGGAAAAGGTCAGAGAAGTTAGCAGAAAAACAACTTAAGACAACACTTCCTAGCTTCCTTATTCTGGGAGAGAGTAAAAACTAGCAAGAATGGAGTATTGGAGAGGGAAACACTGTATGATCAAACTAATCAAATGGCAGTAATGGCTCTGAATCAGAATCTGGTTCCGTAACATTGCTGGCATTCATTATTACACAATGAACAATTACTGGGTGTGAGAATGTGGATGTTTTGTAGAAGCCATGCTTCCTTGTTCATTTCTCAGTTCTGTTCTGGATTCAAAACTCTACCTTCACTGCTAGCAATAAAAAGTAACATCAAACATGCTGAATTCAAAGAGCTTCCTAAACTAGCTCCAGTATTTGTAAAGCAATCTCACAAATATAAATTAAGACCACAAAACAACATAAAAACCTTAACAACAACCAATGCTCCAATATTATTTTTATACTTCTACATTCTCTGGGGTGAAAAAATCTGCTATCAAAATGCACAAGCAGTTTTTTAAAATTTCTAAAATACCTGAGGGGAGGAGAACCTGGCCAATCCAACCGTTTCGCCTTCAACTGTGTGTGTGTGTGTGTGTGTGTGTAAGAGAGAGAGAGAGAGAGAGAGGGGGACCAGTATTGTGTGAAAAAGCTCCGCACATGGCTCACAGTGAAGATAGCCTGCACCTGGCTCAAAGTGGAATTCATCAAGGCTTGCTTCTAATTAAACTTGCTCAGGATTGCACTATATCCGCACCGCACCCCCCAGAAAAAAACAACAAAAAACTTCCATTACAACTTACAAACGGCTTTAAAATCCTAGACACATACTGCGTCTAGAGACCCAGCCTTATGAGGAAACCTGGAAAAGAGGAGACTGAGAAGAGATTCTGTAAGCCATCTTCAAATATATTAAGGGCTGCCACATGGAAGATAAAGCAAGCTTGCTGTCTCCTGCTCCGGATGGCGGGACGCCAACCAATGGCTTCAAGTTAAATAAGAAAGGAGATTTCAGCTAAACATCAGGAAGAACTTTCTGATAATAAGAGCAGATCGACAGTGGAACAGTCACCCCCTGGCCTGGATGAGGTTGGTGGGGCAGTTCCCCATTCGCTCTAAACGGGCAAAGTCTCCACAGCTGATTCTGTAAAACCTAACTTTAGAAAAACCAGAGTTAGCAGCAAGGTCTAAGAAAAGGAACCGCCTGTCGTCATTAGGTGGTCCTGGCAAACAGAAGAGGCAGTTGCCATGGTAACCACAGCCCCCCCCCACATCCCGTACAGGGGGGTGGGGAGCACGTGCAGTAACAACATTATGAAAGCGGGGGGGGGGGTTGTTTGTTCACGGGTAGGGGCTGCGGTGACCTCTGGGAACAGGAAGCATTGGGGCGACTACATGGCCAGGACACCTGGGGAACACCTATGAGCCACACCGCAAATGGACTACACGCCCCAGGAGCCTTTGCGGGGACAGCTTCCTCCTATTGGCTGCCCGGAGTCAGGTGGCACAAAAGCACTCCCCCCCACCCCCACCCGCAGGCCGCAGAAGCCTTTCTTCCCGACTGGCCAGCGCGCGGCCGGCCAATTGGTTTGTAACCCGGGAGAGCAAAAGGGGGAGGGGGAGGGCACAGAACCTCCGGAAAAAATGCTCCTCGGCGATTGACACCGGCTGCCGACCAATCCCATCCCGAGCTCCCTCAGGGGTTTCGGGCCTATCAGCGAAGCGGACGTCACCCTCGCTCTTTCAGCCAATAGGCGGCGGGATGCAGACGGAAGGCGGGACTTGGCGTCTAAGCGTTGGCGTGTGTGTGGGGGGGGAGAGAAATGAAGGAGCGAAGGCATCGCCTCAGACGACCTCGGTTTCCAGTTGCCCCCCTTTACTTCCCTCCCCTCACCCAACAGGACAAGAGCGCGCGGGGAGCGGGGTTCGGCCGCGGCGTTTTCGTTACCTGAGCTGTTACGCCTCGCGCTTCAGCGGCCGTTGGTGCCGTTTGGTCGTCCCGCGGCGGCGCTCGCGCTGCTCTCCGCTCCCTTCCCGCTTTTCCCGCCAGCCCCAACAGAAAATGGCGGGTTCCAGGGCCAGGCTATTTAACCATCATGCAACGGGGCTGGAGCGGGGTGGGGGAGGGGGAGGGAACGGCTGGAAGAAGCGGCGGGTCGGCTGAGGTGAACGAGGCTCCTCGGGAGCCATCTTGCGCGCCTTGCCAACGCCTCAGCGAGGCCCTCTCCGCCTCTGCTCCCGCACGGAGAGCCCCAGAAAGAGAAAGCCATGAAACGCCAGGGTTTCATTTCACATTTCACATACGGCAACGGTTGCCCTCTCCACAAATATCTAGCCGTCGTTTGAAAGCTGCTGCTCTGATGCAGACTATAGACACTATAAATTGTGCCGAAAGCAATGTGTTTTAATGGAGCAGCGCCCAGCCAAGCCATGCTCCATTCTTCCAGGAGAATGGTCGGTTTACATGCGAGTCGAACTGAGTCTCTCTCGCGTGTGGTTCTGAAATAATCGCCTCAACGCGTTTTGTAACAAAAAATCACACCTCTAATAATATCAAAGGAATGCGAACTTCAGTTGCGCACAATTGGGCCTACGTGAATCACGTCCACAGCAACTTAAAATATTTTTTGTTGCAGCATGGGTAAGTGATCACTTTTTGTTCACAATCATCGCCGTGATCTCAAATCATAATTTGATTTCCATAGGATCCTCACCACAAATTCCATGGACTCCTAACTGGATCCTGTGCCATGTGGAAAGAGAGACTAAAATTGCACACTAGTGAACTTACCATATGCAACTGGACATCATGTTTCCTCAGGAACAAACTTTGTGGTTTTAGGTCAGTGGCAGGCCATTCGAATCTTTTGTCCGTTCTAGTCTTTGTTAACTACTGGATTTGCTTTTAGGTGAACATGGATAAAAATAGGCAGGGTGGCTGCAATTCTAAGAGCGTATACTAGGGAGTAAGTCCCATCGGGACTTAGACCTGCTTAAAAACACATAGGACTGAATTACATAGCAAACACTTATTTATGGGTTGGCAGGCAACTATAAAAAGAGGAAATTCCTACAGAAATAAGAGGCTCTTAATTAACAGAAAATGCAGCTTGATTCTTTACATTAAATGCACACACACTTCATTGAAAAAAATCCAAAAAACTATGGGACTCAAGTGTACTGCTTGACAGCAGTTTCCCTAACAGCAGAGGGGGAAGAGCGGTGGGTCTTAGACACTTTTGGTCTCGACTTGGTTTATTGCGGGGGGAAATTCACATTTTTTATTAAACTTGTATTCTTCCCTTCCTCCCAAAGCTGCCCAGGACATTAACATCCACAGAGAGGTCCATGCAGTTGAAGTGGCTCAGGAATTCATAGCTTCTGTGACAACCATGGGGCTGTCTCAGTTTACATCCAGACCTTCTCATGTTGCAGAACACTCTTGGCTTGGTCTTTTGTCAGTTGGAGGCAGGGAATGGAAGCAGGGGGCTGAAGCCCCTAGCAGCTTATATAGTACTATATAGTATAGTAGGTGGGTTTTTGGCATCAAGGGGATATGCACCAGGAGGTTAGAAAACTCCTCACCCTATCCTATGTGGAGCTTTTCTGAGGGAGAGGAAAAATACTGTATTCTCCCCCTTTCCTATTCTAAAGACATTCTCCAGCCCCCTATCTGGCAATCTAATGCTTAGGTTTTGAACTGGCTACTAGCCCTTTGGAGCTTAGAAAGGGCGAAAGCTACCGTATTTTTCGTCCTATAGGGCGCACCGGCCCATAGGACGCACCTCGTTTTTTGGGGGGGGAAATGAATAAAAAATTTTTATTTCCCCCCCTCAGCTGCGGCTGCCGCCCCAAGCCTTGCGGACACGCCCCCGAAGCACGGGGAGTCCTCCGGAGGGCTCCCCGTGCTTCGGGCGGGAGGCTGCCGCCCCAAGCCTCGCGCGCTCGGCGGGACCTCCCGTCGGGCGCGCAAGGCTTGCGGACACGCCCCCGAAGCACGGGGAGTCCTCCGGAGGGCTCCCCGTGCTTCGGGCGGGAGGCTGCCGCCCCAAGCCTCGCGCGCTCGGCGGGACCTCCCGTCGGGCGCGCCAGGCTTGGGGACACTCGCCCGAAGCACGGGGAGTCCTCCAGAGGGTTCCCCGTGCTTCGGGCGGCAGGCTGCTGCCCGCAAGCCTTGTGAGCCTGTGGGAACTCCCACAGGGCTTGCAAGGCTTGCAGATAGCTTCCTGAAGCCTGGAGAGCGAGAGGGGTCGGTGCGCACCGATGCCTCTCGCTCTCCCGGCTTCAGCGAAAGCCTGCATTCGCCCCATAGGACGCACACACATTTCCCCTTCATTTTTGGAGGGGAAAAAGTGCGTCCTATGGGGCGAAAAATACGGTAATTCCTTAGCCCTGAACCACAGCATTCTGTAAAGCTTTTCTTACAGGCTAGTGGGATCACTGTTGCTGGAGTGTGGGAACAAGCCACATAATTTACATCATGCTCCCCCACCCTACACCCTTGCTGCTAATACTAAATATAATGCATCTGTTTTTCTTTCTGCTTCCCCCACTGACCCCTCCATTCTTGTTATTCTGTTTGCAAGCAATCCACAGGCATTTAGCAGATTGCATCTTTTCACATAAAATCAAAGAATTGTAAAGTAAGAGCTGTTTGACAGTGGAATTTGCTGCCAAGGAGTGTGGTGGAGTCTCCTTCTTTGGAGGTCTTTAAGCAGAGGCTTGACAACCATATGTCAGGAGTGCTCTGATGGTGTTTTCTGCTTGGCAGGGGGTTGGACTCGATGGCCCTTGTGGTCTCTTCCAACTCTATGATTCTATGAAAGTTGGAAGGGACCCTGAGGGTCATTAGTACAACTGCCTGCAATGCAGGAAACTCAGCTAAAGCAACCATGACAAATGGCTATCTAACCTCTGCTTAAAGACCTAAGGGAGACTTCCACTGTCAAATAGCTCTTAATGTCAGAAAGTTTCCCCCCCTGAAGTTTAGTTGGAATCTCCTTATCACTTGGATCCATCATTTCAGGCCCTACCCTCTGGAGCAGCAGAAAAGATGCTTGTTCCCTCTTCCATGTGACAGCCTTTGAGATAGATGGCTATCATGTCTCCTCTTTCCCGGACTAAACATACCCAGCTCATTAAACCATTCTTCATAAGGCTTGGTTTCCAGACCCTTGATCATCTTGGCCCCCTCCTCTGCACATGTTCCGCCTTGCCAACATCCTTCTTAAATTTCTTGCTACTTGTTGCACGCTTCACACAGAGCAAGGAAATTAACTTATAAAAAAGGACTAGCTACTGTGTAGAGGATTCTTTTTTAGACGAGAGAGGAAAGACTTGGCAACTTCCCAAGGCAGTTCTCTGCCTCAACATTTGCAATGTCTGGTTCAAATATTTTTCATCTAATTTGCGGGTTGAGAGGAGCAATGTTGGACCCCTGCCAAATGTCTCAATGTGTAACAGATACTTGGATGATCTCTGGTGGATGTTAGCTGTAAACAGTGAGCAAAACCAAAAACTATCAAAAGCCACTGTGGGCCAACAGCAGCAGTAGTAAGGGATGGAATTATATAGTGCCGCTATTTTCATAAGATATCCACTTAAGTCCCTATTGATCAGTGCAAGCTATTCTAAATGAGCCCAGCAACTCTGTTTTCAGCACAGAACTTTACATAAGCAACAAAGCTGTCTAGTTTCCTGCTTTTGCTTGTTTGGAGTTCCTGACGTTGGACTGAGAATGTTTGGTACAGATTGTTTGCGTCAATATTTTAAATTATGAATTGCCCCAGAGTGACAGATGAAGGGTGCTATACAAATTTAATAACTAGTAACAGCTTGCTCCTTAACCCCCGTGACCACCATCAAGTTTAGGACAGACAGCTCTCTACAGATCACTGTGAAAAGACCGTGCACATCTATTGAAACGCCCCTGAACTATATAGTCCGTTGCGCTCTCATAACAGCTACTTTTTTAAAATCTAAATGCCATGCTTTGTTTCCCATTTCCATGCTATGTCTTGTTGGGTCCTAGAATTTTTTCCACATGCCTTATCAAGTCTGCCCCCTCACGCTATTCTCTCATCCCATGACTTCCTGTTGAAGTTCAGTGCCTTCTGCACAGCAGCCATGCCTATACAGAGAACACTAAACCAGAGGTGACAAACCTACAGCCTACCAGATTTTGTTGGACAACAGTTTCCATCTTTTCCAATCATTGACCATGCTGGCTGGGACAGATGGGAACTGGAATTCAACGGCACCTGGAGGGTCAGATTCCACATTTCTTTTTCCCCAGTGTATTTTTTATTAAATGTTTCACAATAATCTTCATAACAATCACCGTATTTTTCACACTATAGGACGCACCTTTCCCCCTCCAAAAATGAAGGGGAAATGTGTGTGCGTCCTATGGCGCAAATGCAGGCTTTCGTACTGACCCCTCTCGCTCTCCAGGCTTCAGGAAGCTCTGCGCAGAGCTGCCTGCAGTCCCGGGCTTAGCACAGCTCTGCGCAACCCTAGGGAGCCCAGCGCGAAGTCGCGCCAGTCTCCCAAGGGTTGCGCAGAGCTGCCTGCATTCCAAAGCCTGGGGCGCTCTGAAGAGCGCACCCGGGCTTCGCACAGCTCTCCAAAAGCCTGGGGAGACCAGCGCGACTTCCCACCGGGCTCCCTAGGCTTGCGGATAGCAGGCTGTTCTGGGGGCTGGGGTCGGGGAAGCTCGGGCTTCCCCCGCGCCTGGGGGGGAAATAAAACTAGGTGCATCCTATGGGGCGGTGCGCCCTATGGGACGAAAAATATGGTAAATTGTTTCATAAATTGACTTCCCACCCCACCTTGTGTTTTTACTCAAACCTTTTCTACTGCGTTATATCTTTATTGCAAAATGTTTCTCTATTATCATTTTTCTTCTACAGCTTTTATTGCAAATCCTGCTTGCAATTTCATTAGACTATACTTTTTTTTAAAAAATAGTCCACAAAAGGTCTCCACAATTCCCCTACGCTTTTTGGCAATCATTTATCCTTGCCCCAGCACACTACAAAGGGCTGCTCTTGAAACTGTTTCTTTGTGAGGAAGTCAAAGTGCTCAAACCAAGTACCCTGCTTCCCTGGAATTTGAGTTTGGTTAAGCAATTTAGGAATGGGATTTTTCCTGCTTTTAAGAAGCAAGGTGCACACAATCATATGCATACAGTACCATACCATAATGGTACTACATAACTGAGGAGAGCCACCTCAACTCCATTCCCAGCTCTCGTTATGAAAACAAAAACCAAGAGCAATTTCATTTTGCGAAGCTCTGAAGGAACCACTTAATTCCTGCTTTGTAAGCAGCTTAGTACCCAAGTGATGGCATCCTGTTGGCATAGCAACGACAGACCAGAGCTTCACATAAGCATCACAGTTGGGGACCCAAGAGCTCTTATTCAGTATTTAAACTTGAGATTTAGCCCTTAAGCATTCTGTAATAGGTACAAATTGTACCTATTACAGCTGATTAGTGCCCTTTAAAACGAAAATATTTTGGATGAAACATGCACTGGCAAAATCAGTGGGAAGCTTCAATATACCAAACAAGATTAGATAATTTAAGGTGGAGCCCCTCTTGCTCCAGCAGCACTCCATACTCCTGATTTTACTTACAATGCTTCTCAATGTTTCTTCCAACTATGGAAAAAGAGGTCATGTTACTATTTGTAAATACAATTCAATGTTTTTCTGAGGATTACAGCAGACATCATACATTTATGAAGGTTGGAAATCAAATTTCACACATGCCTTAAGGGGCGGGGGGAGAGAGAAAAGTATTCATTTGCAGAGTTTTATTCATCCCAACGACGCTATGGTGGTCTTGGGCAGTCACTAAAATCAACTTCTGGAGGAGTTTTTTGCACTTGGATCTCTTTTCAGAAGAGGATATACAGGCTACAAGAAGTTACCCTTTCACTTTGAGGGGATGGGAGAAGACAAACTACAAAACTTCAATCACAGGATGAAATGGGTATGGAATACAAGGCAGCCATTCATCCATGGCACTCATATAAGCTCAGCTTTGATCTACGGTATCTTAAGACCTTAATCTGGAAATAATGATATTATTTGTACCCTGCCAATCTGACTGGGTTGCCCCAGCCACTCTGGGCAGCTTCCAACATATATAATAATGTAGTAAAACATTAAACCTTAAAAAGCTTCCCTATACAGGGCTGCCTTCAGATGTCTTCCAGAAGTTGTATAGTTTCTTATCTCCTTGACATCTGATGGGAGGGTGTTTCACAGGGTGGGTGCCACTACCAAGAAGGCCCTGGGTGCTGGATCTTCGTGCCTGGGCTCAGCGACAGGGGTGGAGGTAACATATAAGATAAAATATTGGTGTAAAAACGTAGATAGCCTATGCCTCAACTTTGAGTAGTTACGCACAAATAAGCAAGAGAATAAAGTATTTCCACACAGGTTACAACTTGAAATGTCTTTTATTGGATACCAAATGGATTCATTCTCCCCCCCCCCCCCCCCCATCTTGCAACTTGAAAATCGGGAGTGGGGTGGGAAGGGAACAAGAAAGAATACTCAAGTTGCATGTTTTGGGCCTATATTAAATGAAATGTTTTTTTGTTTTTTTTGTGGAAAAGGAATTGGATTCCACCGTGTTGTGTAAGCACTGGGTAAGCGTATTTTAAGTTGCCAACTCGCAGAAGGCAAAAGCACCCAAGAGCACCCCGTGATCTAAGAAGCCAGAACAAGTTTGTTTGTTTGGTGAGAGGGCTCTACGATGCCTACCCTCCACTGCGATCTAGAATCAGTTTCCACCATTAGTATATCAGATTAAAACAAGAACTAGAGAGAAAGCCAAGATCGCGTGCAGCACACACTGAATACACAACACCAAGGTGTTAGGCACTGCAGTTGCTGGGCGCTGCCCAGGTCAGCACACAGGTGTCAAAGTGCATCTTATTCAGAGCTCAAATTCTCCCATCAGGCTTTGCTCAAGCTGGCATCCTACGCAAGGGTTTTCAGGAAACTGCCAGGTGTCTGCTGACGTTTCAGCAGCTCCCGTCATCAAGCGCTCGGCCAAGGTGAACAAAACAGATTTTTCTTTGAGCTGCTGAGCCAGAAAGAGAAAGACAATGCGGTTATGTGATTTTGTACATGAGCAATTGCTTCTCCAAGCTGCCACCCACCACCCCACTAGCTATGCTAAATGCTTCAAGCGTGGCACGTATAGGGCAGAAGATGCTATTGTATACAGCCTGACAAAAGACCGCATTCCCCATGTCTAGGTGTGGATTAGAACTCTGCACATGCTCAGAGACATTTCACACGTGCCAGAGGTCATCTCCAAACTCTGCCCCAAGGATCCTGATCAGCAAAAACAAAAGGTCACCCTTGATCTTGAGCTGCCATTGACTCGCGTAGCTGTTTTTGGTTCACGCTATTTGCAAGACAAGATAGAACCATTTAGAAGGATACATCCTAGCCAAATGTAGGCTTCAAATCTGTATCAGACAAAGTAATTTGGCATCATCATGTAGATACACTCCTAGCTATGGTATTAAGCAGGCCCAGCAGTAGAGGGACCTGATCACAACGGGAGTGTGCCTACTGCTACCGTTTTTGAGAAAGCCTTGCCTAACTGAACAATATTGCAAGCACTAGGGTGAAAGAGCAGTTTGATCCTAGTACAGACCCCACCGTGGAGCCAAGGCTCTTGACAGCACATGTATTACAGGCAGAAATATTTACAGGTTGTTTTTTTACCTCTGCTAAGCATTAAGCTGTTGGTGCATTCTTCCAGCCGTCCTTACACCAAGGCGGCTTTGATGGCCATGATTATCTTCTTCAGCTTGGCACTATCATCTACAAAGCCATCTCCATTCTGGCAGAAAGAAAAAGCAAGGTCAGAAAAGGAAGTCCCCATCCCACCTCTCAAAAAAGTTTCAGAAGCTACCAGATTGATCATTGTCCGCCTAGGGTTCCTTTACGGTGTAGGGACAGATCGATGCCATGAGGACACAGAGTTGGTACACACTGGTCTTTGGGTGCTACATTACAATGTGACTACTGTAGAGTTTATTTATGCCACTCGCAGAATTCGGCTTCTCAGCGCAGAAGTCCCTTTTCATTTTTGAACTCTTAGATCTGCACTAGCCCAAAGCCCCATATAGGGAAGTTTTTCATGTTTAGTGCTTTATTAAGTTTTTGTATACGCTGAAAAGATGAGCAGGGGACAAATAAAATTTTTATTATTTTATTTTATTATAGGACAAGCTGCATTCTCGCCTACTTGATAATTTGTTCTTTTACTCTTCATTCACTTCATCTAGAAATCCCTTCCCAGGAAGCATCCCAAAGCAATTTAACAATAAAAAAACTTATATAAATACAATTTTTAGGACCATATGGATTAGATAAACATCTCCACTCAATTGGAAAATTTATATAGAAAGGTTTATTGTTTTGTGTACATTCAATTGTAAGATAAAACATATGCAGTGGGACTTGACAGGAAGTCAAAATTGAAGAAAAGATTTTGTAAGATAAAAGGGGGGAAATATTTTCATTATTATCATTATTAATCCCCCCCCCGTGTGTGTGCGCATGTGTGTGTGTTTTGTACGGAATGTTTGGGAGGAAATAAGACGGTAAATAACAAATAACAAAATATTGATGTATGTAATTTTTATGTGTCAATTATATTTTGTGGTAGTATGGTTGTAATGTTTTTGGTAGCATAAAATTATTCAATAAAAATTATTTTAAAAAACAGATAAACATCTCCCCTTGGCCTGCTTCTGTTATTTTTTTGGGGGGGAGGGGAATAACAAAGGACTATGTGGGCATTTAAGTACCACTCTGGCTGGACTGTACCACACCACACCCAGGCACATGCAACAGGTGTGTGGACTGTACTTTTCAGCTGTTCTCCCACAAGAGTCCTCCCACATTTTAACTCCTACTGTGCCAGGGAGAAAAAGGGATAGTCCATTTCTTCCCCAACCACATCCATGCGCAAGTGCAGAGATGGGATCCGTGGCCCTCCAGAAATGCTTGGACTCCAGACTCCCATGGCTCCAGCCAATGCCCTAAGCTGCAGGCCAATAATACCTGAAGGGTTACAGGCTAATGAATTGGCTTAAGATGGTATTTAAAGGTAAAGGGACCCCTGACCATTAGGTCCAGTTCTGGCCGACTCTGGGGTTGCGGCGCTCATCTTGCTTTATTGGCCGAGGGAGCCGGCGTACAGCTTCCGGGTCATGTGGCCAGCAGGGCTAAGCCGCTTCTGGCGAACCAGAGCAGTGCACGGAAACGCCATTTACGCCGGAGCGGTACCTATTTTTCTACTTGCACTTTGACGTGCTTTCGAACTGCTAGGTTGGCAAGAGCAGGCACCGAGCAACGGGAGCTCAGCCCATCACGGGGATTCAAACCGCCAACCTTCTGATCGGCAAGCCCTAGGCAAGCCCTTCTGATCGGCAAGCTCTGTGGTTGAACCCACACTGCCACCCACGTCCCCAAGATGGTATTTAACAGAGCACATTTAAAACATGCACACATCTCTCTGAAAATTCCTCCATCTTGAAGGGAGAAAAACACCACCCCAGCAAATAATCTAAAACTTCCAGAGTTCAGAAACGCACACACAAAATCTTGTAAGGTTGCCAAATTGTGTTTTCCAGCATTGGGAGAATAATCTGCAACCACCCACCACCTTGTATAGCTGTGTGCTCAAGAATTGGCCTTCCATCTGTATGCCACTACAGCAGCAAGAATGTTGATTGCACAAAATTGGAAGACTGGAGAAATACCAACTAAAGAACAACAGCAAGTGAAGTTGATGAATTATGCAAAATTGGCAAAAATGACAAAGAGAAAAAGTCAACAGCTTTAAAAAATAATGGGAACCATTTATACATTATACTTGCAGAAACAAAGACAGTCGATAGACTTGATGGCAGGATTTAAACAAATATTCACATTATTTGCATTAGAAAATATGAAGAAGATAAGAAATATTACAGTGTATTTACTTTTATGTTTGATGTTATGTCATTAGTAACTTTTACTGTTAGGAGGTAGCAAAGTATTTGAAAAGTATTTTTGAAGAACAGACGACGTTTGTAGGGTTGCAAGATGTTTTGTGAGGTGTGTTATTAGAAGTATTGTAAAAATGGACAAGGGGGAGGATGATTTGTTAACAGATGTAAAGGCAATAAAAAGTTAAGAAATGCATAAGAAGTGGTTAAAACGGCGGATCATCAGAGGTGCTGATGGAAGTCTAAAAAGATTTTATAAGTGGTAAGTTTTGTGGTACATTTTACAATTTATATGTTAAAATTAATAAAAAATATTATTAAAAAAAGGAGGTAGCCAAGTGGGTGAAAGGAGAAACAAACGAGAAGCGGGAGATGGGGGAAGCCTAGGAGGGGAGAGAGGAAGGAATACGTAGTAATGTTGAGAATTTGAGATGGACGTAATGAAAGAAAAAAAACATGAATAAATTTTTTATTTAAAAAGTATTGGCCTTCCATTGTCTTGCCAAGCAGGGCTCCCCAGAACGACTCACCTTTTTGGAATGCACAAGCTTCCCAGCCACCGTGACTTCAAACCATCCTGTGGACTCACGAGTCCCTTCACCAGTCTAGGTAGAAAGTGGGGGGGGGGGGGGAGAGGGGATGAAACCACCTTAAGGAGCCATTGCGCATCTTGGATTATCATTAGATGCAAGCATGCCACAATTTATTCTTCAAGCTTTTCTGGAGAACGACAGTAATAAATATAATAATAATAATAATAATAATAATAATAATAATAATTTATTTATACCCCACCCATCTGGCTGGGCTTCCCCAGCCACTCTGGGCAGCTTCCAAAATATATATATATTAAAATACTGTAATACATCAAACATTAAAAGCTTCCCTAAATAGGGCTGCCTTCAGGTGTCTTCTAAATATCAGGTAGTAGTTTTTCTCTTTGACATCTGGTGGGAGGGCGTTCCACAGGGAGGGTGCCACTACCGAGAAGGCCCTCTGCCTGGTTCCCTGTAACTTGGCTTCTCACAGAGAGGGAACCGCCAGAAGGCCCTCGGCGCTGGACCTCAGTGTCCGGGTAGAACGATGGGGGTGGAGACGCTCCTTCAGATAGAGGCAGCACACACCTAACGGCATTGCCTCCCCACTCACCCAGCCCTCCCATGTGCAGGATGTCGCCAGACCATCTACTGCAACATCTCCTGTGCGCTGCGGAAGACGCCTGGGGCATGCTAGAAGCAAAAAGATGGGTTCTCCTTCTTTAGGGAGAGTACAAACCCAACAATTTGTTGGTCATTATTTAGTTCTCAGATCACAACATCTTATTTCCCAAGCTGCCAAGACCAGCAGCCAAGCTGAACGTCTGATATAAGGTTGCTAAGCACTGCTATGCGTGGGCTCTTTCCCCGCTGAACTCTACCAAGGAAGAAAGCTCTAGATGCTTTTTAGGGAGGGATAGGAGTTTGGGGGCGGGGAGAACCAGAGTTGCACGGAAAATGTACTCAAGCAGACAACACTGGGTGTAGATGGAGGAATAGGGTGTTGCCTTAGTTCTGTTTAAAGAACTAATGACCTAGCCAGATGAATCATCAGCCTAGAAAACTAGTCAACACCATCCTGGGTCTGCAAGTTGAAGGGGATCTGCAGTGTGGAGATCTCTGTAGCCACTGGTTTACAGTGATTTCTGCAAAACAAATCAGGACATGCATTGCAGGTTTTCAGTCCATACCAGGTGCCTTTGTTGAAGGTGTGTGTGTGTGTGTGTGAGGGCCCGGGCCCCAGAGGGCCTTGAGTTAAAGTGTATCTTGCGTCCCACGCTAAGAGGCAACCGAAATGCCAAATTCCTTCCCTTCCTGCTGCTTAAATCGCCATAAATCGCACAGGTCACAGGTCAGCGAGACGACTTGTGCCAGCAGCACCTCGATCTACTCACCATTTCCAGCTTGCCCGGAAACTCCTTTTCGAGTTCCTTCTTGAGCTGCTGATACTACAAGTTAAGAGGAGGAGGGAGAAGTTGTTTAAGAGTTCCGAAACATCAACTCACAACTGTGGTTATCAGAGAAAGTTAAAGCCCTCCCTAAGCACTCATGGACTGGTTGGACACAGAGACCAGCTGGGGAACCCCAAGGGAAGAAGGCTCAGACCCTGCGGTCTGGTGGTGGGATGATGATGAGTGGTCAAAGGGAGACGCCCAGGAAAAGGAGGTGTCAGAAGCTGAAGAGGTAACAGGGCTTAGTGAGCAGGGAAAATCTGTGGCAGAAAGCAGTCCAGAATCAGAATCAGGAGAGGAGGAAGGCCAAGACCTTTGCATTGCCAACAGCTCAGACTCAACCCCTGTGCTCAATTAGCACATGCAAGCCATGAGAAAGGCTGTGGTTCTTTAGCAGAGCACATCTTTGAGTGCTAAAGGTCCAGGGATCAATCCCGGAAATCTCCAGGTATGGCTGGAAGAGAGACGTTATCCAAAACCCTGGAGAATCACTGCCAGTCAATGTCAACAATACTGAGTATAAGGCAGTTTCCCATGTTCTGTAGGATGCAGAGAGATCCAGATCAATTCGAGGGGATCCTCCCTGCCAACATTAGAAACCCTGGAAGCGAAATATGTGGTGCACTAATACAGGCATGACTACTGCTTGGGTCTGGCGCTAACTGCCACTACCGCTGCGCCATTTCCAACCAGCAGTTACTTTTGGTTCTTTCAGTCAGGCTGCAGACCAGGATGTTAAGTGTTTTTGCTACAAATCAGGCAGAAGGATCTACTCACCTTGGGACTGTATCCTCAGGCCCCACTACAAGAAAAGGAAAAGCAAGTGTTACTGCAACATCACATTTAGCACAAAGCAAAGATGGAAACTGTGGCTGCGCTACAACTCCCATAATCACCCACCCACCGGTCATGAACTGGCTTCTGTAGTCACCAGGCCACCTGCAACTAGCCAGATCCCTTAACCAGCTCTCCTTCTGTCTAGCAATCAAATGGAGCCAGGAAAATAACTTCGATGGGTCCTACAACTTTTGATCCCATTAAAGTTTCAATCCACTGGTTCCGATTCTGCTGTTCCATCACAGTTTCTAGATCTGTGTGTATCCCCCCACTCCCCCCAATATTTCTTCTGATTTAGGATGCTAAATGTTGGGAGACAGCGTTCCACAAGCTTTCACAAGTTCTCTAAAGATGCTCTGATTTTCAGATGCCCTCTGTGGCTAGTGTAAAAGAGCAGGCAAGCTAAAAAGTGGCAGGTTAGTAAATTTTGTGGACTCATTTACAAGGTTGACTAACAGATTGTAACAAGTATAGCTTTTCTTGATACTGACTCCAAGGGCAAAGTTAAGAGCCCTGTGTAATGCTTCCAAGCAGTGAAACATCACAGACAGCCTTGGTTAAACCAGACAATGCCTACAGCCCCTCAAACAGGCATAGTCAGGAAGACTCTCAGAAGCAGGAGGTAGAAGACAGTTTATATGTCAGCGAGATCAGGTGTCGGATCCAAAAGGCTCTCTTTCACGCCACTGAATAGAACCATTAAACTGGTGTTTAGCTGGCTAGAGCCCCACATTTTCAAACGTTATGACCAAGTACATCTGCAGACCTCAGAGCAACATTTGAAGTTGAGTAAAGAAGGTAAAGGTAAAGGGACCCCTGACCATTAGGTCCATTCGTGGCCGACTCTGGGGTTGCGGTGCTCATCTCGCTTCATTGGCCGAGGGAACCGGCGTACAGCTTCCGGGTCATGTGGCCAGCCTGACTAAGCTGCTTCTGGCGAACCAGAGCAGCGCACGGAAACACTGTTTACCTTCCCGCCAGAGCGGTACCTATTTATCTACTTGCACTTTGACATGCATTCGAACTGCTAGGTTGGCAGGAGCAGGGACTGAGCAACGGGAGCTCACCCCGTCACGGGGATTCGAACCGCCGACCTTCTGATCGGCAAGTCCTAGGCTCTGTGGTTTAACCCACAGCGCCACCCACGTCCCATTTAGTAAAGAAGAGAAAGCCACTAAAAACAAGGAAAGTTTGGGGATCCATTTTCAGTTTTATAATTCTCCAAGTTTCTAATAAACATTCCCCTTGCTTGCGTTTTCTTTTTTATGGTGAGCAAAGAATTTCTTGAATTACCCTATAACCACTGACAGCTACATTTTTTAAGACATCCAGCCAGTGACACATCATGCGCAGCTTAACATGGGGACCTTCATTTGTCTATCAGTGGGAATGTGGACATCAACGGTGGGTTCATGTCAAGCACTGTACAAAATTGCTCGCATCAGTCTGAAGAAGTGGACTCTGTTGGTCCAACATTTCCCCAACTTGTGGGTCACAACTCACAAGTGGGGCCTAAAGCCTGTGCAAGCGGGTCATCGGGCTTTAAAATTCAACCCAAAATAATTCTTGATTTTAATCCTTAACTCTCCTTAACCTCTTCCAACTTTGCTTTCCTGGCTGTGTTGACACCTGCAGCCGGACATCAGAGGGGCTCGAGGCTTACATTTAAACACTTGGGACTTGCTCTCTAGCAGAAAAAGATCCAGTGATCTGGTGCTCATACAAGGGAGTTGTTTTGAGCTTGCCTGCGCATCAGAGGCAACCTGTAACAGTCACTCAAAAGTAATGAACTCTTGCCAGGATTAGCCAACTGTGCTCCGAAGTTTGCTTGGTCAAAATTTGTCTGCTACTTTTCTGCTGAAGGAACAGAAGTTTGAGCAACACCACTCAATGCTCTCTCTCTGCAAAAAGGACACCACATTGAACTGTCATGTGATAGGGATCCTCAATACTACGTTTCTGGAAGTGCGGCTACCCAAACCTTGGCTTCATGTTACCTACTTTACTCACATTACCACTGAATATCCTGAGTTTACTGCTACTACCTTTTGGTAGCCCAAATCTTTGTGAGACATGCTTTCCATACTGCTCTTCTGCAATCAGATACCATGTGTTCCCTTTTTAAAAAATAAAAATCCTGAATAACTTTGTTAGTAGTATAAATATTTCTGCAAAGCTGCACATTAATAGAGGCATTTAGTACACTTCGGTCTGGATTATATAACAAGTTATAAGGCCAATTTGCAATCAAAATGCATGAAACATTTTGCTGCCAAAGTCCAGAATCCAGAATTCATGTTGCAATAAACCGAAGTGTCACCCATATCAAGTGACGAAACCACCAACCTTCAAGAGGTCCCCTAGGAACCTCTCTCCCCAAGTTACCCAAACGCCCCCGGGCAGAGAAACCGGCTTCCTTTGCCATTTTCTCTGTTGTCGACGGAGAGACCTTGCTCTAGAAATAACTGCAAGATCACCACCGCAGCAACCAAGAAAAAGACTTCGAGAGGCGTGGCGCCATCAGCCCGCTTGGCAGCAAACCCCAACGCGGAACCTTGCGGGGTTATACTGAGCACCGGCGGCCTCGAGTCTCCTTCGCCACATGCACGATGCAAATGGATGATGCAGCAGCATAAAGCTTATGCAATAGTAAAAAAAATCTGTTCGCCTTTTAAGGAATGGCCCGTTGGCCCGTTCAGACGAATAGCGTTCCCAGCAATCGAATAAAAAGGAGGCGGAAAGGAGCACAATAACCGCAGCAGCAGCAATAATATATATATTTTCCTTGCAATGGCTTCTTACCAATACACCACCTTGATTTTGACATGCATGGCGACGGCTGGACCCTGCGGCTCTAACCAGCAGCAGGCAGTTCTCACGCGCAGTTCAGGCCTCCAACGTTCTACTTCGGAACCTTGCAGCAAGGAGGTTTTTATTTCGACGTTCGGACGACACCACTGTGACCGCGAAAGTAGGGGAGGCGGGAAACAGGGAAAAACCACCCTCTTCCCCATCTTCCCTCTTCCGCATCTCGCTCCCCCGCCCCCACCTCCTCCATATAAGAGAGACGATTGTTACACGATTGTGCCGGCCGCTCGAGACCATTAATTAGAAAAAGCAGCAAAAGAAAACTACATCTCTTTCCTCCCCCCCCTTTTCCTGCTATGGTATCGTCCCAACCCCGCCGCGACCAGACACGGGGAGGCCACGGCTCGCAGGTGCAAAGCGAGGGTTTCACGTGTCTCCGGTCCCGCAGAAGAAAAAAAGAGCTTGGATAATCGACCGGGTTACGGGCTGTTATTTTATTAAAAGCACCTGATTAGCAATTAGCGGGAACATTCTGGAAACGTTCTGCAACATTAAGCAGTTGAGCGGTGGGAGCCGGAGGCTCCTAAATGACCCGAACGCGTGTTAAAAGCCAACCATGCCTGAACGTGGCCCGAGGGATACGCAGAGAGCGAGGATGGCACAGTCTGCGGTTCTCTGGATGTTGATCTGACATTGCATGGGCAAAACTCAGGAATGGTAGGCAGGGCAGCCTGCAACATCTGATTTTTCACAGCCCTCGGCAAACAAGCAAGGCTGTGATCCTGTAGCATACTTAGAATTGAAATACTTTATTGTCACTTGTCAGCAAAGGTCCGTATAGTTAAAGCTATGGTTTTCCCAATAGTGATGTATGGAAGTGAGAACTGGACTATAAAGAAGGCTGATCGCCGAAGAATTGATGCTTTTGAATTATGGTGCTGGAGGAGACTCTTGAGAGTCCCATGGACTGCAAGAAGATCAAACCTCTCCATTCTGAAGGAAATCAGCCCTGAGTGTTCACTGGAAGGACAGGTCCTGAAGCTGAGGCTCCAATACTTTGGCCACCTCATGAGAAGAGAAGACTCCCTGGAAAAGACCCTGATGTTGGGAAAGATGGAGGGCACAAGGAGAAGGGGATGACAGAGGGCGAGATGGTTGGACAGTGTTCTCGAAGCTACCAGCATGAGTTTGACCAAACTGTGGGAGGCAGTGGAAGACTGGAGTGCCTGGCGTGCTCTGGTCCAGGGGGACACGAAGAGTCGGACACGACTAAACGACTAAACAACAACAAAATTGTCACTTGTACAACTTGTATACAGTGAGATTACACGAGCACCCACCACTCAGCTCTCTTAGTCTTAATTCCCCTCGTTTACTGACGCACACCCACCAAACCCGAAAGTCAGTTGCCCTGTTGTTATATTTTCATCCAGCAGCCTAACAGCCCACGGATAGAAGCTGTTCTTTACCCTGTTGCTGTGACTAATCATACTTTTATATCTTCTGCCTGAGGGCAGGAGATCAAGAAAGTGCCGGCCAGGGGGTGAATTTTCCTCACTCTCCTGAGGCAACATTCTTCTGCAATGTCATCCAGTGGATTCACGGGACAGCCCATAATATCTTGTGCTGTATTCACCGCTGCATTCTTCTGCAATGTCATCCAGTGGATTCACGGGACAGCCCATAATATCTTGTGCTGTATTCACCACCCTCTGTAGGCACTTCCTATCAGCTGATGTCAAACCAGCATACCACACCGTGATGCAGTATGAAGGGACACTTTCCATTGTGGACTGGTAGAAGGAGATCATGAAATGTTGATTGACATCATTCTTTCGCAATACTCTGAGGAGATGGAGACTCTCTTGGGCTTTCTTAACCACCTGGGTAGTATTGATTTTCCAAGTAAGGTCTTCACTGAGATAAACTCCTAGGAATTTAAAGGAAGAGACTCTCTCCACACAGCCCTTAGAATAAATTTCTTAGAAGTAAATTCCATTGATGCTTTTACTGCTGTTATGATTGCTGTGTTAAAAAAGCAGAGACATCACCTTGCCAACAAAGGTCTGTATAGTTAAAGCTATGGTTTTCCCAGTAGTGATGTATGGAAGTGAGAGCTGGACCATAAAGAAGGCTGATCGCTGAAGAATGGATGCTTTTGAATTATGGTGCTGGAGGAGACTCTTGAGAGTCCCATGGACTGCAAGAAGATCAAACCTCTCCATTCTTCAGGAAATCAGCCCTGAGTGCTCACTGGAAGGACAGATCCTGAAGCTGAGGCTCCAATACTTTGGCCACCTCATGAGAAGAGAAGACTCCCTGGAAAAGACCCTGATGTTGGGAAAGATGGAGGGCACAAGGAGAAGGGGACGACAGACGACGAGATGGTTGGACAGTGTTCTCAAAGCTACGAACATGAGTCTCACCAAACTGCGGGAGGCAGTGGAAGACAGGAGTGCCTGGCGTGCTCTGGTCCACGGGGTCATGAAGAGTCGGACACGACTAAACAACAACATATTTTCATGTACACCACCCAGGTTTCGGCAAATAGGTTTGGGGTTTATGGGGCTGTGTTAAGGGAGGGGTAGCACCTCTGGTAGAGGACACATGCTCCTTTTGGGGTAGTTTGTCCACCTTTGGTCCCCACCTTGCACTCAGCTCTAACCTGTGGCTTCTAGAAGCTGTCAGCCGCACTCCAGGAATGGTTTCAACTGGCTGCCCAAACCAGGTAGCCAGAAAGGCTCTGAGAGATTGAGCAGATGAGACCAAGAGTGGATCCAACAGTTGAGAGGGTGTCTTCTGCACATGCTGAAGGCAGATCTTCTCAAGAAACGCTCTCTGGATTCAGAAAACCTAAGTAACTGGCAATTACTAGGGAAATTTCTTGGACAAATGACATCCCATCAATCCCACTTCTTGCCAAATCACAGATGCGAAGTCTTAACAGCATGAGAAATGGCAGAAAAGAACATCAAGCACACACCACTTGTTGCTCAGGCCCGAGGGAACAAACTTGTGTGTGTGGTTTGGGAGCTGCATGGCCAGGGAAAACTCAATGCTATCCAGGGTTGTAAAGATTGCAGAGAGAATAATTGGGTGCACTCTTCCCACCTTAAATCAAATCTATGCTTCCAGGTGCCATAAGAAAGCGGCAGAGATAGCGGAGGATAGTGCACACCCCGGAAATGATCTCTTTCAGCTTCTGCCTTCTGGAAGAAGGTACAGGGTTATAAAGACCAGGACTAGCCGCCTGACAAACAGTTTCGGCACAAATGCAGTTCTGGTTCTAAACGCAGCATAAGGGGTCTCTTTAGTATAGTGTATTTTAAAATGGGGTTTCAGAGTTTATAGGGGGTTTTGAATGTTTTATGTAGTTTTTATGTAGTTTTATATGGGACGCGGGTGGCGCTGTGGGTAAAACCTCAGCGCCTAGGACTTGCCGATCGCATGGTCGGCGGTTCGAATCTCCGCGGCGGGGTGGACTCTCGTCGTTTGGTCCCAGCGCTTGCCAACCTAGCAGTTCGAAAGCACCTCCAGGTGCAAGTAGATAAATAGGGACTGCCTTATAGCGGGAAGGTAAATGGCGTTTCCGTGTGCTGCGCTGGCTCACCAGATGCAGCTTGTCACGCTGGCCACGTGACCCAGAAGTGTCTGCGGACAGCGCTGGCTCCCAGCCTATAGAGTGAGATGAGCACACAACCCTAGAGTCTGGCAAGACTGGCCCGTACGGGCAGGGGTACCTTTACCTTTTACCTATGTAGTTTTTATGTAGTTTTATGTAGTTTTTCAATTTCATTGTTCTGCATGGGACAATGACAATAAAGATATCGTATACCATATATCTTGTGCTGTTCTGTGCTGTCTTGGCTGCTAGCACTGAACCTCGCAGTTCCCATCTTTGGCCAGATTCAGCTGACGTCTTTAATTCACACATGGTTTTCTTGATTTCTTCATGCCTGTGTTGTCCTTTAGCAAAAGCGCAGAGTTTGCACTCTGAATCACTGGAGCAGATAGTGCAGTGCTTTCACCCAGCCTCTTAGTGGAAACAAGCACTTTATTTGCACCACACAGAATACACACCTGGTTTGCAGGAGATGTTAGTGGGTTGGAAGAGCTGAAAAATATTTCACATCTAGCAAGCAATGTGCCATTTCGGTATCAGAAAGTACATGGGTAGACAAGTCTAAAAACCCCAGGACACAAATTTTCACAGCCCTCTGGCAACTATGACAGCTCATTGACAAGAAGTACTGTATTTTTTGCTCTATAAGACTCACTTTTTCCCTCCTAAAAAGTAAGGGAAAATGTCTGTGTGTCTTATGGAGTGAATGCAGGCTATCCCAGAAGTCAGAAGAGCAAGAGGGATTGCTGCTTTCACTGCGCAGCGATCCCTCTTGCTGTTCTGGCTTCTGAAATTCAGAATATTTTTTTTCTTGTTTTCCTCCTCCAAAAACTAGGTGCGTCTTGTGGTCTGGTGCGTGTTATAGAGCAAAAAATACGGTATACTGGATTCTCACCAAACTAAGCTTCCTAGATCAAATTATACATGGGGAAGCTTAGTTTGGTCAGTATGCCAAATTTCACCCATGTACCATCTGAAACCAAAGGGGCCCACTGGTTGCCAGATGTGAAATATATTGGCATCCTTTTCAGTTGTCCTACCCCACTATATTCAACCTTGCTTAAAAACCTCCAAGGAAAGACCCAAATGAGCAGAGAACATTACCATAGCTGTGTCAGATGTTTCTCCCATTCTGGTTCTGTGGGAAGAGGGTTGGAGAATGGAGCGTTACATTCATGTTCGTGCAAAAGGGCTTAATGTGCCTTTATCCATAACCGGGGTCAGGGCAGGGCTGTGATTTACTGTAGAGCTGTGATTGAAAGCCGAGTTTGTCGCACAAAATCAGCTTGGCATTTTCCTTCTGCACAGATGTTGCCCGATTGGTTGTGCTGGGGTGTGGCTGATTTACTGTGGCACATCAAAGTCGAACAGCAAAAGCAGGCGGCTGCTGCCCTGCAAGGCGTGCGTGTCTTGCGTGACAGCGCTGTGAATCAAAAGCAGAGGCAGACCACACACAGGGGCTGTGCCATCTTTCATTTGCAAGGCGGCATCATGAGATCAAAGCACAATCCTGGGTGCCAGGCCAGTTCTGATCAGAAGGGCTAGGCCTGACTGCTCTTGTAAAACTCTTCCAGTATATACAATATAAGCAAGCCATTATGTCGAGAGAGTCTGTAAACTCAATGCCAGCAGGGATCAGAAACCAGAAAATTGGTTTCTACCCCCTCCTAGTGGACCCACAGAAAATAACATGGCTCCCTTTTGACACCTTTTTCCCCAAGCTGACGCCCTCCAGAGACGATGTGCTGTTAGGGGAGGGGTCGTGCATCTGGTGGGTGACACATCATGCTCCTTCTGGGGTCGTTTGTCCACCTTTGGGTCCCACCCTGCAATCAGATGGAGCGGACCAGACTAAGAGTGGGTCCAAAGGTCAAGAAGGTGGTTTCTGCACAGGTTGTAGAGGGAAGTGAGGGGCAGGTTGGGCTCATCAGCCCCATCTAGGTAACTATCTAGGGAAACTCTCATCCTAAACCAGGGATCAGCAAACTTTTTCCGCAGGGGGCCGGTCCCTCAGACCTTGTGGAGGGCCGGACTCTCTCTCTCTCTCTCTCTCTCTCTCTCTCTCTCTCTCTCTCTCTCTCTCTCCAGTGGTACCTCTGGTTGCGAATGGGATCTGTTCCAGAGCCCCCTTCGCGACCTGAAAGCAGTGGCGTAGCGTGGGTTGTCAGCACCTGGGGCAAGGCAAGTAATTTGCGCCCCCTAACCCGGGGCAAGGCAAGTAATTTGCGCGCCCCCCCCCCACTGCACTGTCCCTCCCCCAGATAGTCCCTCGCTCTCTCTCCGCACCGCACCGCACCGCACGCCTGGCACCCTCCCCTCCACAGTGGGCGGCGACCCGGCGGCTCGGATCGGATTCGCACAGCCAGCACTGCAGTGAGAGAGAGTGAGTGAGCCAGGTAGGGGCAGAGAGCTGCGAGTGCGAGCACCCCCCCCCCAGATGTTGCGCCCGGTGCGGCCGGCCCCCCTTCACCCCCCACACTACGCCACTGCCTGAAAGGAACGCAACCCGCGCCTGCGAACGCGCGGATCACAATTCGCCGCTCCTGCGCATGACGTCATTTTGCGCATCTGCGCATGCGCGACTGGCGAAACCCGGAAGTAACCCTTTCTGGTACTTCCGGGTCGCCACGGGACGCAACCTGAAAAAACGTATCATGAAGCAAAGGCAACGTGGTATGACTGTATATATATATATATATATATATATATACATAAACCCTGAATTTCTATGCACACTGTGAGGGGTGCAAATAGTCCTCCC
This sequence comes from Podarcis tiliguerta, assembly GCF_965153285.1. Classification (NCBI taxonomy): domain Eukaryota; kingdom Metazoa; phylum Chordata; class Lepidosauria; order Squamata; family Lacertidae; genus Podarcis; species Podarcis tiliguerta. The sequence continues at coordinate 78,993,139 of NC_139541.1, forward strand.
CCCCCAACCCCAGTGCCAGCCGCCTTCTCGGTTTGCTGCCTGCCTCATTCACCAAAGGGCTGGCGGTGGCACCGCGAAACGGGCTTCCTCCCCGCCTAGAGAAAGAAGGCGCTGCTCTTGCCTTCCCAGGGGCTGCTGCTGCTTGCCCCCACCCACCACCACCGCTGTTCTCATGAAGCGGGTAGGCAGAGAGAGCTCATCCACTCCACTCTCTGGCACACAGGAGCACCAGGGTAGCGGTGGCAGGATGAAGAGGCCAAGCGGCGACTCTGCCAATCAAACCAGGCACGGCGTTTGATTGGCAGAGACATCCCCGCGCCATGTTGAGGTAAACCAGGCACAACGTTTGATTGGCAGAGCTGCCGCCGCTCGGCCTCTTCCTCCCGTCACCATCATCGGGAATCTCGGCTTCACGGCGGGTTCCAGCTTTGCGGTGCGGGCCGGATTTACGAGCCTGGGGGGCCACATCCAGCCCCTGGGCCTTAGTTTGCCGACCCCTGTCCTAAACCTCCACTGCCTTGTGGGATATACAGTGGTACCTCGGGTTAAGAACTTAATTCGTTCTGGAGGTCCGTTCTTAACCTGAAACTGTTCTTAACCTGAAGCATCACTTTAGCTAATGGGGCCTCCCGCTACTGCCGCTTCACGATTTCGGTTCTCATCCTGAAGCAAAGTTCTTAACCCGAGGTACTATTTCTGGGTTAGCGGAGTCTGTAACCTGAAGCGTCTGTAATCTGAGGTACCACTGTATTTGGGGGAAGAAAAGGCTAAAGAGTAGAGTGTTGGCATTATGCAGATTAAATCTTGAGGTATCAGCCTTAATGGCTGCGCTACAGAAGATACAACAGGGTAAAAACTCATTCAAAGAACAGAAAAAAGCTTGGATAAAACAGTATAAACACTTGATCTTTAGAAAAGATTGTGTTGCAACGTGGAATCCACAATATGCTTGTCAGATTACATTTCCTACAGAAGAAACATTGAGAAGATCATAGAAATAACTCTTCGGAATTTATGCCATTCAAAAGACAGTTCAAGGAAGCTATAATTTAGATACTGCCACAAAAGCTATAATTTAGATACCGCCGCAAAAATTATTATGGTCTCGAAACAAGAAGACAGAACAATTATTCTGGATAATCTAAATGTCAGCATGAATTCCAGCCATTAAGAAATAAGGCCCAGCTCGAATTTGCCATTATAGCTAACATGTGTGTAGAATCTGGACTAGTATTCCCTTCTACGTAGGTTATATTATGGCTGAATCTGACAAATCCCTGAATTAATCCACCTCTTTATGAAGTTGCCATGCGTAATACAATAGATTCTATGTCCGAAGGAGGAGGCAGAAAGTGAAGCAGCCCTTTCAAAACCCAGAGTAAACGTCTGGAAGATAAACCTGCCCAGGCAATCGCTAAACAATCTGCTGTGCGAAAATGTTTGGAAGGTAAAGGTCATAGCCCTTGCCATCACTGGGGGAGGAGGGGGAGGACTGCAAAAGCCTAAGGAATAGCCCTAATGAAGCTGCTGAGAGAATAAATTAATTTGTACTATAGTGGAACCTTGGTTCTCAAACTTAATCCATTCTGGTAGTCCATTCCAAAGCCAAAGTGTTCCAAAACCAAAGCGCACTTTCCCCTAGAAAGTAATGCAAAATGGATTAATCCGTTCCAGACTTTTAAAAACCACCCCTAAAACAGCAATTTAACGTGAATTTTACTATCTAACGAGACCATTGATCCATAAAATGAAAGCAATAATCAATGTACTGTACTGTAAAATAAATATTGTATTGTATATGATTAAAAAAAATTTAAAAATTGCTTACCTGCACTGATGATATCCTGATTTTATCCATTTCCGCAGTCACACAATCAATCAATCAATCAGTGGCTAAACTGGGTTGCACACCGCCACAAAAACAAATTAACCGGAAAAAGCCTCAAAAACAGAAACGCAAAATAAATAGCAAAAACAAAAGCCCCAAACTTATTCTCTGCTGTCTTCTACTTAAACCGCCTTTGTTTTGTTTCAGTATTAACTCACTAGTTCATGAATCAAATAAGTTGTAATTACCGTATTTTTCGCCCCATAGGACGCACTTTTTCCCCTCCAAAAATGAAGGGGAAATGTGAGTGCGTCCTATGGGGCGAATGCAGGCTTTTGCTGAAGCCTGGAGAGCGAGAGGCATCGGTGCGCACCGACCCCTCTTGCTCTCCAGGCTTCAGGAAGCTATCCGCAAGCCTTGCAAGCCCTGTGGGAGTTCCCACAGGCTCACAAGGCTTGCGGGCAGCAGCCTGCCACCAGAAGCACGGGGAGCCCTCTGGAGGACTCCCCGTGCTTCGGGCGAGTGTCCGCAAGCCTTGCGCACCCGACGGGAGGTCCCGCGGAGCGCGCGAGGCTTGGGGAGGCAGCCAGCTGCCCAAAGCACAGGGAGCCCTCCGGAGGGCTCCCCTTGCTTCTGGCGGGTGTCCGCAAGGCTTGGGGCGGCAGCTGCAGCTGGGGGGGGGATAATTTTTTTTTATTCATTTTCCCCCCCAAAAAACGAGGTGCGTCCTATGGGCCGGTGCGTCCTATAGGACGAAAAATACGGTAAATAGCAAGCCAGTTGCTTGTTTTTGCTATTCAAGAAGTTCATATGTAAAGCATTGCGTCTGATTTTATTAATCAACGGAATGCAGGAATTTATTTATTTATTAAATCAATAAAACAATAGCCGGGCGATGTTCCTCTGGCCTCATGCGGAGCCTCTTCAGTAGGGCTGGGTGAGTGTGGGCCAGGTGGAAAGGAACCAGGAATGGGAAGCTCAATTGCTTTTAACAGTATGGTTATAGGGAGCAGTGTGTATAAAATATTGAATGTAATGGGGTTATTAAGGTAATTGTATCAGAATTATTATGGGGATGTTAAGAAGAGAGAGGGGGAAATGGAGAGTGTGGAATTCTGGTGGTGGGTGGTGATTGGATGAGGATTTGAAAGGGAGTTTGAATGTGGGATGCGGGTGGAGCTGTGGGTTAAACCACAGAGCCCACAGAGCCTAGGGCTTGCCGATCAGAAGGTCGGCGGTTCGAATCCCCGCAACGGGGTGAGCTCCCGTTGCTTGGTCCCTGCTCCTGCCAACCTAGCAGTTCGAAAGCACGTCAAAGTGCAAGTAGATAAATAGGTACCACTCCAGCGGGAAGGTAAATGGTATTTCCGTGCGCTGCTCTGGTTCGCCAGAAGCGGCTTAGTCCTGCTGGCCACATGACCCGGAAGCTGTACACCGGCTCCCTCGGCCAGTAAAGTGAGATGAGTGCTGCAACCCCAGAGTCGGTCACGACTGGACCTAATGGTCAGGGGTCCCTTTACCTTGAATGTGAGGCAGCTGAGAGTCAGTTGAGAGCGGTGGGTTCTGCCTGTCATGCTGCGCAAGGAAGGTAAAGCTGGGACGAAGGTGATGCCTCAAGACTCCCTAAACCCCTTTCCATCTTGAACAAACCCAGTGGAATCAGATTTCCATGAAATCAACTCTGAAGGCCAACCAAGCCTGTGCCTGTTTTCCTCCCCAAGTTTACTGAGTAGTTTGAGCCCCCTAGAGGTGTGTCTGGGAACTCCAGATGTGGCTGAACCACAACTCCCATCATCCCTGCCCACTGGCCCCATTTGCTTGGGCTGATGGAAGTTGTAGTTCAGCCACATCTGAAGGCCCAGAGGTGCCCCACCGCTGGCTAAGAGGAGCTCCAAGGTTTGCAGAAGTACAGAATAAGAATGATTTAAAAAACCCAAAGGGAGGAACCCCCAAACCAGCCTAATGAGAACTGAGTGTGACTCTGGAACTTGAACTCGCTCCCACAGAAGGCAGTGATGGCCACTGATTTTGATGGCTTTAGAAGAGGATGAGAGGAATTGTAGATCTGTGGGGCAAATAGGGACCTCCTAACAACTCTTGCTCCCTTTATTAAACGGTAGTTCTGACGATTCTTTGAGGGGAGCCATGTTTAAAATGGGTGATCTTGCCGTACACACACAGTGCAGATATGGCCTTCTGAGATTCGTCTAGCTCCAAGAAAGCTCTAGCTATGTTATGTACTGAGTTGAATAGGATTCAGAATGCAGCAGTCTGATTGGTCCTTGAACAATAGGATCCAAAATGCAGCAGTCTGATTGGTCCACAGGAGCCACTCAATCCAGCTCCAGGTGGAAGTGAATCTGCAACCTGATTGGCCTACAGGGGAATCCCGGAATTAGCCAATCATGTGAGGCCCAATGTGTAAATAATGTATATAAAGCAGACATTTTGGGGGAACTTCCATTCCTCCTCACCACTATGAGCTGAATAAAGAGCATGGAATCCACTCTCGACTCCGAGTATATTTCAAGCTAGGAAGCCAACTTGTTGCATACCAAAAGCCAGCCAGCCCAGGGCCACCCGGACGAGGGTTAGCCAGGATCCATTTGATTGCAGGATTCAGATCCATATTGGGATAGAGGTCAGCAGGGGCTGCTATCAAGGACCTCTCGGCTCACGATGGGGGAAATAGACCCCAACTCACCCACAGCCTTTCCATTGCAGCTATGCTGAAGGAAACAACCTGGGGTGGGAGGCAATCTCTAGGGCTTGGCGGATCCTCAGCTCAAGTAGAGGACTGGCCCCAGAGTTATTCCTCCATAATGGATATATTCTTGCCATGGTAAGTTAGAGTCGCACAAGCACAGCACTTAATAAACCCGTGTGTGTGTGTGAGAGAGAGAGAGAGAGAAAGAAAGAAAGAAAGAAAGAAAGCGAGAGAGTGTGTTCACTGCCCTCAAACATCCCCCCAATTGAATGGAATGAGTTTGGGCTTGGCTGGGTGGGGTTTACAAAAACTTTTATAGTTGAAGTGAAAAGGGACAAGAATTGTTTAATGGTTCCTTTTTTTTGCATTTGTTTAAAAACCAATGAAAAAAGTTGTTAAAAAAATAGGGAGGGAAGAATGGTGTGTATTTAACTCCCCAGACCAACAAAAGGAAGAAAAAACCAGAAGAGAAATGTCTAAACCAATAGAGGGTTTTCAGAACTGTTTCAGAAAATTAGTCCAAAAACAGGCAAATGTGGCCGTTCATTTTACCTACAAACCTAGAACGCTAGGCTGCCACCTGACATTTTGGGCCAGCTGCAGTGGCGTAGCGTGGGGGGTGCAGGGGGGGCCGGCCGCACCGGGTGCAACATCTGGGGGGGGGGCGCTCGCACTCGCAGCTCTCTGCCCCTACCTGGCTCACTCACTCTCTCTCACTGCAGTTCTGGCTGTGCGAATCTGAGCCGAGCCGCTTGGTCGCCGCCCACTGTGGAGGGGAGGGTGCCAGGCGTGCGGTGCGGAGAGAGAGCGAGGGACTATCTGGGGGAGGGACAGTGCAGCGGGGGGGGGGGGGGGAGCGCAAATTACTTGCCTTGCCCTGGGTGCTGACAACCCACACTATGCCACTGGCCAGCTGGGCCCTTTCCCCTCACCTTCTCCTGTGAGAGGATATTTATTTGCCAGGCTCCATGTGGACTTTCAAAAAGTCCCTGGGAAAATTGATCAATATCTTAGTGCATTTCCCCGCTAATACACACCCACCCACCCTCTGTATGTCACTTTGCCAAACATACACCTTTTTGCAACGCCGTTTCCCTAAGACAATGCCTTTGCGCAGGTTATTTTCCCAAATACGTGCATTTCCACCTCCTTGTTGTCGTCGTAGTTACAGCATCTGCATTCTTAAATAGACCTTTGTGTACTGTTTTAATTCTATGAGTGTTCGATTACTTTTAATGATCACCTATTTAAAAAAAAAATTAGAGGCAGATTCTACTAATTCTACTGCTACAGCTTAAAGAATTGTGAACGTCGGTTGAAATTGTCCAATCTATCGCTGCTCCTCGGAGGACTCCAAGGCCCCGCAATTGATACAATTGTTAGCTTTGCTCAAGTCATTTGGGCTGATCCAACACCTTGTTTTCAGACCATGGGGAATACTTCCCTTCCTCTGGGGCTTCCGAGATCTCAGCAGCCATGGCCTGCTCGCAATTATGCAGTGGCGTAGCGTGGGGGGTGCAGGGGGGGCCGGCCGCACCGGGCGCAACATCTGGGGGTTAGGGTTAGGGGGCGCAAAACCACAGGTTAGGGGGCGCAAATCCACGGGTTAGGTGGCGCAAATTACTTGCCTTGCCCTGGGTGCTGACAACCCATGCTACGCCACTGCAATTATGCCAGTTTTGCAGCCATGAAGACTAGAAACTTGATTCAAAGACAAAAACGAAATCCCGCACCCAATGTACGGCCATCCGGGTAGTATGCCTGGAGACAGCATACCTCGTCGGGGACAGGTAGGCCCTACCTTTTGCCTGCAGTGATGCCAGCGAGATGTCCCAGGTTAAAGGTTCGGGAACTGAGCCTCCCCTCTCAAACCAATTCACCGCTTCCATTAACTTGGACTGTCTGCTTCTTTGCTCCTGCTGTTTGGTTAGACTCCTGGAGAGGAGGGGCTGGCTCCTTCGCCCCCACCCACCCACCCACTCCACCTCCATTGCCGTAGGTGGAGCACTTAAATCCCTGATAAGGTGCAGACTTTGAGATAAAAGGAGGAGAAGGCCCCTTGAATCACCGACTGCTGCAGAGTCCGTCTGGAAGACGGGTGGGAAAGAATAGCAGGTCAAGAGTGTGTGTGTGTGTGGGGGGGGTACCTCAGCATCCAGCTCTAAATCCTTCATCTTTTTTTGGGGGGGGGGGAATAATTCATCCACATGGAGGACCTCAAAACGTTTGCTGCGGAAGCACTGGAAGATTTTGCCCAGTTTATGCCCGGCACCCACCAGCCTCCTTTGGGGGGCTCCAGGTTCTCCATCGCCAACTGCCTGCCTCCGAATTCCATGCTGGGATGCTACTCAGGGGCATTCCCAGGCCCAGCAGAGCTGCCCGCCTACCCCCAGGAGAGCTTCAGGAACGGGGTGGCCCACGCAGAGTGGTACGCCTCTAGCACCGCGGACGGACCCTACCCTTCATGTAAGTGATATACCCTCTCAGCTACCCTTCATGTAAGTGATGTACACCAAAGTGTTGGTTGTTGTTGTTTAGTCGTTCAGTCGTGTCCGCCTCTTCGTGACCCCCTGGACCAGAGCACGCCAGGCACTCCTGTCTTCCACTGCCACCCGCAGTTTGGTCAGATTCATGTTTGTAGCTTCGAGAACAGTGTCTAACCATCTCATCCTCCGTCGTCCCCTTCTCCTTGTGCCCTCCATCTTTCCCAACATCAGGGTCTTTTCCAGTGAGTCTTCTCTTCTCATGAGGTGGCCAAAGTATTGGAGCCTCAGCTTCACGATCTGTCCTTCCAGTGAGCACTCGGGGCTGATTTCCTTAAGAATGGATGCGTTTGATCTTCTTGCAGTCCATGGGACTCTCAAGAGTCTCCTCCAGCACCATAATTCAAAAGCGTCAATTCTTCGGCGATGGTGTTGACCTTTAAAGCCCTAAACGGCCTCGGCCCAGTATACCTGAAGGAGCGTCTCCACCTCCATCGTTCTGCCCAGACACTGAGGTCCAGCTCTAATTTCCTTCTGGTGGTTCCCTCATTGTGAGAAGTAAGGTTACAGGGAACCAGGCAGAGGGCCTTCTCGGTAGTGGCACCCGCCCTGTGGAACGCCCTCCCTTCAGATGTCAAAGAGATAAACAACTACCTGACATTTAGAAGACATCTGAAGGGTAGTTTTTAATGTGTGACATTTTAATGTATTTTTAATCTTTGTTGGAAGCGTGCCTGGGGAAACCCAGCCAGATGGGCGGGGTACAAATAGTATATTATTATTATTATTATTATTATTATTATTATTATTATTATTAGCTGTCAGATGGGTTGCTGTTGTTACTTTTGCAAGCAAAATGTCTGTAGGGCAGCTTGTGTGGGGCTGTCGGCGGGCTTCTGAACTGCCAAGTGCAGAAATGTGGCGGAGTAACGCTCTCGGAGAAGGCTGCCCGTCGCACCCCTGCAGGAGTTACGAACATGAGAAGAGCCTGTAGCTGCATCAGCCCAATGGCCCACCTAGTCCAGCATTCTATTCTCGCAGTGGCCTGCTAGATGCCTGCGGGAAACCCGAGAGTGAGACCTGAGCGGGACTCTTCCCTCCAGGTATTCATTGCTGCCTCTGAGTGTGGAGCAGAGCAGAGCCATCAGCTCTAGTAGCCGTCGATAGATTTCTTCATGAATCTGTCCAATCCTCTTTTTAAAGCCATCCAAGTTTGTGGCCATCCCTGCCTCTTGTGTCGGGGAGTTCCACAGTTGAACTACGCTCTGCTTGAAGAAGGGCTTTCTTTTATCTGTCCTAAATCTTCCAGGTTCACCCTGGGCTTCCCACCTTCCAACCAGGAATGGGGCCTAGGCTCAATGTGGCAGGGAATGCCTCTTACACACTCAAAAAGTCAACCCCCTATTTTTGAAATTACAATTTGAATCCCCCTGCTACCAGAGGTTAGGGGAACCCTGCACTGGAACGGGTCTGAATGTCGGAAAGTTGTTATTATGTACGGAGGGAGTGTGATGTAGTGGTTAGACTTTTAGACCAAAGAGTCTTGGTTGCTCACTGGGTGACCTAGAAACATAGCTGTCAACTTTTCCCTTTTCTTCTGAGGAATCCTATTCGGAATAAGGGAATTTCCCTTTAAAAAAGGGAAACGTTGACAGCTATGCCTTGAAACAACATAGGAAGCTGCCTTGTACAGAGATAGACCAATGGTCTAGCTCAGTAAAGTCTACACAGGTTGGCAGCAGCAGCAGCTGCTCTCCGCAGATTCTGCTTGCAAAGCCTACACTCTAGCACTGATCTATGGCCCATCCTCTGCCTGCCACTAGCCTTCCTCGCAGGGTCGTTGTGAGGACAGAAAGCACTCTGCGCTCCTTGGAAGAAAAGTTAGGACAACCCGATAGATTACACATTACAGTGGTACTTTGAGTTACAGACGCTTCAGGTTACAGACTCCGCTAACCCAGAAATAGTACCTCGGGTTAAGAACTTCAGGATGAGAACAGAAATCGTGCGGCGTCAGCGGGAGGCCCCATTAGCTCAAGTGCTACCTCAGGTTAAGAACAGTTTCAGGTTAAGAAAAGACCTCCAGAACGAATTAAGTTCTTAACCTGAGGTACCACTGTATTGTACACAACCAAATCTTATATAATAAAATCAGACTCATTGTCCTCATGTCTATTTGTATGTAGTCAGAACAGCCCCTTTCACCACCCAAGAGGGAAGTATCAGCGGGCTTGGGGGAACCCCAGATTTGTGGGGAAACACATTAAGGGGGACTCCCCACCCCCAAATACCCAGCCCTATGACAACTGAGCATGCTCAGTGGCTTGGGATGCTGATTGTGGGTTTTGCACATGGGAAGAAACCGAATGGAGTGGAGAATTTCACTTTGGATAGCTCAGTCGGTAGAGCACGGGACTCTTAACCTCAGGGTCATGGGTTTGAGCCCCTCGTTCGGCAAAAGATTCCTGCGGGGCAGGGGGTTGTGCCACATAGCCATTGGGGTCCCTTCCAACTCTACAATCTATGAAATAAAATATATTCTTTCCCAGAAAGAACCGGGCCGGTAGAGCTACAATTCCCAGGGATATTTGGGGAAAATAATATCAGCTTTTGTCCTGGTTCCCCAGAGACATCTGGCTGGCCGCTGTGAGAACAGAATACTGGACTTGGCCTGATCCTGCAGCCAGGCTCTTCTTGTGTTCTTACCTTTTTAGTGGAAGTCCAGTATCCCTCGCATTGGAAAATGGCATCGGAGTTTTGCCGGCAGAAAACCCATTTGGCCCAGCATCCTATCCTTACAGATCCACAGTATATTCAGTGCAGTGCTTTAACTAGAGTTCCCCCAAAGAATTCTGACAACCGTAGCTCCCCTTTCATGGAGCTAAGATTTCCTTGACCTGCTGATTACAGGATTATTTGACGGAAGTCGTGCGTTTTTAAGGTGGTTGAATATGAATATATGGCGTTATCAGCACCGCATGCTAACCAGCCGAGCTAAAATGAGGACCGGGCTTTTGATCGCCGGATCAAGGGCATCACTTTTGTTGAATTAACCAAACTAAAAATCTTTCGCTCTATAAGGCACACCAGACCATAAGACGCACCTAGTTTTTGGAGGAGGAAAACAAGAAAAAAAATATTCTGAATCTCAGAAGCCAGAACAGCAAGAGGGATCGCTGTGCAGTGAAAGCAGCAATCCAATCCCTCTTGCTGTTCTGGCTTCTGGGATAGCTGCGCAGCCTGCATTCGCTCCATAAGACGCACACACATTTCCCCTTACTTTTTAGGAGGGGAAAAGTGAGTCTTCTAGAGCAAAAAATACGTAGATTTTGAAAAGTTGCACAATTAGTTGTTGTTTTGAATTTTATTGTGCTTCCTTGGTGGGTCATGCAAACCACTATTCCGAATGATGCTTTTACTGGGCATGGGTCACTGCGGATGAATTTATGGGACTAAGAAAGTGATCGTCTGAAAAAAACGAGGAACCGCTGCTTTAAATGTATAGTGTGGATCTGCAAGGATCCACATGCTACAGAGAGTCCCCCCCCCCACCCAAAAATGGGACTTTGCATTTTATTATTATTATTTTATTATTTATTTGGTTTCTATACTGCCTTCAGCTGAAGATCTCAGGTTGGTGCACAAGATAAAAAGACAGTCGTACCTTCGATTCCAAACGCCTTGGAACTCGGACGTTTCGGCTCCCGAATGCTGCAAGTCCGGAAGTGATTGTTCTGGTTTGCGAACATTCTTTTGGAACCCGAACATCTGACGGGGCTTCTTCTGATTGGCTGCAGGAGTTTCCTGCAGCCAATTAGAAGCCATGATTTGGTTTTGGAACGTTTTAGAAGTCTAACGGACTTCCGGAATGGATTCCGTTCGACTTCCAAGGTACGACTGATAATTTTTGATTCTCAATGACAGCCTGACTTGCTCTCATTCTTTCTCCTCCCCCCCCCCAGTCCCCAGGTATGTGGGGACATCGGGGTTCGGTGGAGCCGGAGCCGACTGCCTGGGCTACATTGGCGAGGTGATCAAGCCCCCCTCCTTCTTCACCGGGAACCCGTCCAAAAGGAAGCGGCGGGTGCTGTTCACCCGGGCCCAGGTTCACGAGCTGGAGAAGAGGTTCGAGCTGCAGAGGTACCTGACAGCCCCCGAGCGTGAGCACTTGGCCACCGTCACCCGCCTCACCCCCAACCAGGTGAAGATCTGGTTCCAGAACCACCGGTACAAGATGAAGAAGCAAGGCAAGCAACAGGACTCCAAGGCCGACCTGGGGCAGGAAGCACACCGAACCTGCGACAACGGCGTGGTTCCGCCACACCCAGGGGGTTACGGTTTCGCCGGGTCTCTGATGGAGGAGAAGCCCTTGTTAGGGTCTCCTTATCCCTTCCCCGGACTCGCACCCAGCACCCAGAGCTTATCCGCCAGCCCCAGTTCCAGCGCCGACTCTCAGCCCAGCACAAAGGCAGCCGAAAGCAGGCTTCCGTTCGGCAAGCCGTGGTAGCCGATGGAAGGGGAGCGAGATTGGACCATTTGATGGCATGAGAAGCCGTGCTGTGTGCCTGACAGCCCAAGCAAGCAGCTGCCTTGTCTTGTCGCACCCATAGCACCCACTGGACGGAGGCATCAGATGTGACTTGTGTGCCGTCAGGCTGGCCGCTCTGAAACCAGCTCAGATTTGCTTTTGTGCTGTGGGTTAAACCACAGAGCCTAGGACTTGCTGATCAGAAGGTCGGCAGTTCGAATCCCCACGACGGGGTGAGCTCCTGTTGCTCGGTCCCTGCTCCTGCCAACCTAGCAGTTCGAAAGCATGTCAAGTGCAAGTAGATAAATAGGTACCTCTCCGGCGGGAAGGTAAACGGCGTTTCCGTGCGCTGCTCTGGTTTCACCAGAAGCGGCTTAGTCATGCTGGCCACATGACCTGGAAGCTGTACGCCGGCTCCCTCAGCCAATAAAGCGAGATGAGCGCCGCAACCCCAGAGTCGGTCACAACTGGACCTGATGGTCAGGGGTCCCTTTACCTTTGCTTTACCAGGTCAGGGCTAGACATGGCAAGACTGGAGCCAGGGCAAAACCTGCTTGATGTCAGGAGTGAGCAAGCAGTAAATCACGCCGTGCAAGTTGGAGTGGACTCTTCCTTGACAAAAACGGGATCTGCTAGGCCTAGTAGGCAAAGCAAATTATCTCTGGCAGGTCTTGCAGTTGCCGAGACTGAAAATCCCTGCCTCCCCACAGCTGCCTAAATCTCCTCCTCTCTAGGGTTTTCACCAAGCAATCAGAGACTGCGCCTGTGTGAAGTGAACATCTCCTCCGCCCTCTTCATGCCTCTCCTGGTTCAGGGGAAAGGGGAGCTTGTCACAGCAGAAGGGGGAGAACTGGTTTTTTCACCAGCCTGACTAATCTCTGCCTCTTGCCCAACCCTCCTCTCCAGCCTTTGCTTCTGCCTCTGCTTCTGGACTGCTTTCTGCCACAGATTCTCCCTGCTCACTAAGCCCTGTTACTCCTTCAGTTTCCGACACCACTTCTTCCCAGTCTTCTCCCTTGGACCACTCATCCTTCCCCCACCACCAATCCATGGGCTCTGAGCCTTCTTCCCCCAGCTGGTTCCTCCCACCACTTCTTCACTGGATTGGTTGTAAGGAAAAAGGCAGGCAGGAGGGATGAAAGCAGGCTGAGGTTGGTAGGGCAGTTCCCCATTCACCTGAATGCAGGGGTGAGGAGTGTTTTCCACCTGGCAGGACAGATCTTTGATTGGGCCACCTCTGGTAGGTGGGCAGGACCACTCCTCTGTCAATCATCCAATACCCTAATAGTGGCAGTTGATGGACAGGTGAGCAGCCAGCGCAGCGACGTCTCCACCTGCCCCACACCTGACATCGCCTATAATAATACGGGGCATGTGGGAGTGCTCTGGGGAAGACAACATGGTGGGCCAGATTTGGCCCGCAGGCTGAGGGTTGCCCACCCCTGCTCTAACCGACCTTCACTCTGGCGCTTTTTGGCTTTTTAGACAGAAGACACCAGACTAAACATCATGAGATCATGGTGGGAAGACGAGGAGGAGCCAAGCTACCCACAGACTTAAACCAGCAAGTCCCAAACCAATTTAAACCCCGCAAAAACAAAACGAAAAAGGTTCGCTGCTTGGACCAGACACGTACTTCAGCTGCAACTCTTCAGATCAGCCAGTGCTTCCGATCGATTGGTGCTCCAGGATCGATCGCTGTAGCTTTCTTGGGAAAAGGGAAAGATCCGTCAAACGGCTTTTGCTGAGTTCTCTGCAGGCTCCCTTCTTATTGCTTTGTCAAAAGCAAATCAGCACAGATTACGGCAAGAGTGAGCGGGGGGGGAAAGTGGAATGTCAATTCTCTTTAGACCAGCCTTTGCTGGCCTGGTGTCCTCCTGGTGTCCCGCCATCTCTAACCATTGGTCATCCTGGCTGGGGCTGATGGGAGATAAATTTGCCTCTGACTGAACTACCAGGGTTTTTTTTTGGGGGGGGGGAGATAATTTGTTGTTAGGTGGTGCAAATAGCAGGTGACAGCTCAGGGCTTGCTTGTTGCGCTGTGGTGACAGAGTGCCTTAATCCGCTTTAATTGTGCAAAAATCTGCTTGAGTTTGAAAACCTCCTGGAAAAAGGGACCACCTGGGCTCACCCTTTGGGATGCTGCCTGTTTAGCAGTTGCCCAGACGTGAAACTACTTGCCGTTGTGTCCTCTGGTACAGAAAAGCATTGACGATTGCTATGCAGGAAGAAAGAAAATGTACACAACATTTAAGAGAACCCAGGAGAGACAGGGTACATTGGTGCCTTATGGCAGAGCTCTATTTCAGATCAAGCACGAATAGAACACACCTCAGGTTTCCTCTAGATATGGAACTCACCTGAGAAAACTGTAGATCACATGCAGACTAGACACATTTAAAGCCCATTCGAAGCACATTTGTTTTCCTCAAGAAATTCTGGGTATTGTAGTTTGCTAAGAGATGCTGGGAATACTAGCTCAGGGGGTGGGGTGGGGGTTAAACTACAGTGCCCAGGATTCTTTGTGGGCTGTAAATGTGCTTTAAAGGTATAGTGTCCCCTTCTTTAGATTGTCCAATTCTGTTACATTCGTTTACTATAGATGTGTTCTACATCCTGCAAGTTTTATGAATTGTACACTCTGCCAAACTATGATTAGCCTGGGGGTCTGGAAATTCCTGACCCCTGCTATAAGGTACATTACCTGTACGCATGACATTTCGTGTATGCGGCGTGTGCTCTGTATCATAAAAGCATTTTTTTCAAAAAACCAGTTATGCCTTAAAAAAAAAACACCAAGGCTAAAGATGAAACAGCGCCAGCATAAACCTGAGTGTTGCGCTGAGATAAAAGACAAGTTGTTTTTATATGATATTGTAAGACTGGGCAATGTATACGCAGCACGAACGTCATCCTGGAATATGCTATGCCAGGAACACTCTGAGCACTGTCCATTTCTCAACAAATTTGTTTGCAGTGGAGAACAATTTCTCAAGAAGCACATTCAGACACTAGTGCAGTTGTTCAAATTTTCTGGAACAAATATTCATTAACTATCGGTAGTAAGTCGTTTTTCCACCCTGAAACAGTATCCACGTTTGCTGCTATTATTTAGGGAAAGTTTTTTAATATCTCCTGCATATCCAAATTCACTTGATTTGCTCATTTATTCATCTGCTTTAAGTATATACTCTTATCAAACTGCAGGTTATTACAATAACCCTGCCAAGGTTCTTACCCATTTACAATTCATCTGTAAATATTCAATAAACCATTCCCATTCTTTTATAAAATGTTTGTTATCTTGATCTCTTATTCTTCCAGTAAGTTTCGCCATTTCTGCATATTCTGTAAGTTAGAACCATCAATTCTAGCATGTGGGGGGCCACAGAAATTATATAATTTGGTATCTGAATGATCGGTATTGGTAATTGCATTATAATTTGGCATTTTTATAATGAGGCTATTATTGGATTGTAATTGAAAACGAATAAAAATTATTATCAAAAGAGAGAAAGAAAGAAAGAAAGAAAGAAAGAAAGAAAGAAAGAAAGAAAGAAAGAAAGATTATAGCGTATTATAGCCCCACTACCATCAATTGCACAAATCATAATGGACAAATGATCAAAAGGCGGCCTGCACGGTCCCTGCAATCAAAATCTGAGCCCCGGGAGATCAGAAACCAGCCGCCTCAGCAGAGACGGATGCATCTACCAGAATTTTGCTGCCTAGTAAATATTTAGCCGACTTCTGTTCCCCAAGAGTCGGCATTCTTTGATAGCATCTAGAATGATTTGGCACGGACAGCTTTTAGCAAATACCCATTGCGAACTCCACTACGGCAGCAATCTTGTTGAACCTGGGCTGCTCTGAACCTCCGGGCAAATATGTACCCAAGCAGGAAATCGGGACAGTATTTCACATCCAGAAGCTCTGATTGACGCCTCAAGGCAGCGGCCGCGGCCGAAGGCTACCCTCTGCCCTTAAATGTTGTGCCACAATTTCAGAAGTTTTTCTTCGCATTTGTAAAGGCAAAAGGCCAGCAGGGCTTACCTTAAGTCAAGAGCTCATCTCAGAAGCCTGTTTTGCAGTGAGCAGACTCAACTTGGGAGCACACATAAAGCAATGCAAGTGTTTCTGAACACGTGCAGAGTGCATTTTCCTGGGTCATTGCAACCAGGCCTATTCCATCTAGGAGGAAGAAGTGCTTCCAGATCAGAAGGACCAATGTTTAGACCCAGAACCTCTCTCCCTCTTTCATTTATAAATTACTATTTGTTCAGAATCATTAGCCCTAATTGGGAATAATCCACATTTTGGTATCTCTTTAATCCCTGCTGATACAAGTACATCAGAATCATTAAGGAATAACTAGCACAAGTATGTAAACTAGGAGCCAAACCGGAGCCAACAAATAAAGCTTTTTGTGTGTGGATTATAACAATTCAAAGCTACAGGACTGAGTGCTTCTCGGATATTTAAAAGGTTTAATCCATTTTAGTATTTTAACTTTTGTATGTTTTAAAGAAGAGTTGTGATTTCCCCCCCTTGCTGTTACTGTTTAATCTTTTGTAAACCACTTTAAGGTTTTTGTTTACAATCAAGTGGTGTATAATTTTTTTATCAAATAAATGTTTTTTTTCCAGGAAGGACATTTTTTCAGTGGGTAATATAGCACCACAGCTCGGTTTCTGATTGCTGTATCAAGTGTTCCATATTTAGACTAATTTACTATATGTTCTGGCAAGCTGTTTGCCTGCTCACCATAGATATGGACACCTCTTTAAGATCCCATACCCAAATTTTGCATCACTGCTCCCGAAATAAAGGAGCAGATTTTCGTCGACATTTGGGTAGAACTGGGTGCCATTTTGAATCAAGATGGCGGACTGAACCTCTCAAAACTATGCTGGTTTTAACAACTTATCACTTATTTTAACCACTGATTTCAAAACTTGGTTGTTTCCTAAGCTTCCCGAGCAATACTGGGTACAAGTCTGCTTTCATATTTCTATTAGTTTTCTTTGCTACTTTTAAATGAACTGAATAGCATATATTCCTCTTTTCTTCCCTTGGGAAGAAACAAATATAACGAAATATACTGAGGGTTGTTCTTTTTTATTTAAGCAAATATAACATTTTCTCCCCACCTGGCTATTTTTTTACACTTCACCTCTTACAACTGCAGGTGCAAGAATCAAGCGTCTGTAGACCTCTATCAAAGCCAGTGAATTCGAGGTAAGGAATCAATCTGAGGCCATTGTTTCAGCAAGCTGAAAAGCCCTGTTCTTAGATATATCCAGGAGTAAATCACAGAAGGTGGAGAGAAGAGGGGGGAAAGTGCATTATAAGGGCATAGGTTCGTGGCCGATGTATTTCCGGTCACCCGCTATCCTGAAGTATAGGGATTTGTGCTTTTGACTGCCACATTTAAGCAGATGTGGCCATTTCACTGTCACCAACTATATTCTTTTCTGTACACAAAGCAAACAGAAGAACATAGGGAGATACCTTGTACCAAATCAGACCATTGTTTGACCGGCAGCAGCTCCTCAGTGTTTTGGGCAGGGGCCGGTTCCAGCCTTACCTGCAGATACAGCCCTTACTTCCAAAGCAACTGTTGTTGTTGTTGTTTAGTCGTGTCTGCCTCTTCGTGACCCCCTGGACCAGAGCACGCCAGGCACTCCTGTCTTCCACTGCCTCCCGCAGTTGGGTCAAACTCATGCTGGTAGCTTCGAGAGCACTGTCCAACCATCTCGTCCTCTGTCGTCCCCTTCTCCTCGTGCCCTCCATCTTTCTCATCAAGGTCTTTTCCAGGGAGTCTTCTCTTCTCATGAGGTGGCCAAAGTATTGGAGCCTCAGCTTCAGGATCTGTCCTTCCAGTGAGCACTCAGGGCTGATTTCCTTAAGAATGGATAGGTCTGATCTTCTTGCAGTCCATGGGACTCTCAAGTGTCTCCTCCATAATTCAAAAGCATCAATTATTCGGCAATCAGCCTTCTTTATGGTCCAGTTCTCACTTCCATACATCACTACTGGGAAAACCATAGCTTGAACTATACGGACCTTTGTTGTTAAGGTGATGTCTCTGCAAGGTGATGTCAAAGCAACGACTCTATTCCAAACTTAAAAATGGAAAGTGTAATGCTGGGGGTCAATAAAATAGGTTTAGAGACTGTCTCAAGGCAAATCTAAAAAAAAGTAGTATAAACACTGACAAGTGAGAAACACTGGCCTGGACAAAGGTGTTGTGGGCTTTGAAGACACTTGAACTCAGGATGCAAGGGAGAAACGTGCTGAGAGGAAGGCATGCTTGGCAAATCCACACCATGACCAACTCCTGCCCGGGAACCAATGTCCCCACTGTGGAAGGACGTTTGGATCCAGAATTGGCCTCCACAGTCACTTATGGACTCATTGTTAAAACCGTGTCTATGGAAGACAATCTTACTCGGCTAAGAGTGATCACCAAAGAAGAAGAAGAAGAAGAAGAAGAAGAAGAAGAAGAAGAAGACTCACAGCGAGCTAAGTAGGTGGTTTTTCTCTTCCCACAGCAGCATGATGTAGTGGTTAGAGTGTCAGACTAGGACCTGAGAGACCAGGGTTCGAATCCCCGCTTGGCCACGAAGCTCACTGTCGGGGGGAAAACAGGCGCTGCCTCTCAACCTAACCAACCTCACAGGGTTGTTGTGGGGATTAAATGAGGGCAGGGAAGCATGGCTGCCACCTTGAGCTCCTTGGAGGAAAAGGTGTGGGGGTAAGGTCAGTCAGTAGAGCGCGAGACTCTTAATCTCAGGGTTGTGGGTTCGAGCGCAAGAGATTCCTGCGTTGCAGAGGGCTGGACTAGATCAGGCATAGGCAAACTTTGGCCTTCAGATTTTTTTGGCCTACAACTCCCATGATCCCTAGCTAGTAGGACCAGTGGTCAGGGATGATGGGAACTGTAGTCGCAAAAACACCTGGAGGGCCGAGTTTGCCTATGCCTGGACTAGATGGTTCTTGTGGTCCCTTCCAACTTGACAGCAGTGGCGTAGCGTGGGGGGGTGCAGGGGGGGCTGGGCGCACCGGGCGCAACATCTGGGGGTTAGGGTTAGGGGGCGCAAATCCACGGGTCAGGGGGCGCAAATCGATGGGTTAGGGGGAGCAAATTACTTGCCTTGCCCCGGGTGCTGACAACCCATGCTACGCCACTGCTTGACAGCTCTATGATATGCAATGAGAAGAATAAATGAGAATTGCGTGCCGCCTGAAATACCAATGCGTGTGTGTCGCACGACCCCGCAGCCCTGAAATAGCCTGCCTTTGCTTCTGCTGTCGCCCCTATTACGTGTCCAGGAAGCCACCAAAAACGTGCTGGCTTTTCATCCTGGCCTAACCTCAGGGCACCTCTGCACTCCCTCAAGAATGTAATGAGCTCACTGAGCTTAGATCTTCAAGTGCCTCCGTCAATATTGACTGTCCTTTGCACACAACACACACACCCCACCTCTGCTTCTTGCTTTCTTCTTGGATAAGTACTTGAGGAGAAGCCGTTTCCCTGCGTGGCGCCAGGGGTGAAAACAAGCCTTGTTGACTTTTCACCTTCTCAGGCTGAGATTAAGGGCCCGCAATTGTTTGAAGGCAGGTCCATTTTGGATAGGAAACAAACAGAGATCATTAGCAGGAGGCAGTGGCGTAGCGTGGGGGGGGCAGGGGGGCCCGGCCGCACCGGGCGCAACATCTGGGGGTTAGGGTTAGGGGGCGCAAATCCAAGGGTTAGGGGGCGCAAATCCACGGGTTAGGGGGCGCAAATTACTTGCCTTGCCCCGGGTGCTGACAACCCACGCTACGCCACTGGCAGGAGGACTGCAGACAGACAGCAAATTTCCATGTGCCACCCGCCCAAATGCAGCTAGACCCCCATTTCTCTCCCCCCCCCAAATTTTTTTATTTTCCAAAATTATAACAAATATGACATACTAAAAAGAAAAAGAAAAAAGAAGGAAAACATACAAATAAACACATCATCCTTCTAAAATCCGATTTAGTTTTCATTGTTTGACTTCCTCAAATCCCCCCTAACTGAATTCCATTGTATCTCTTGGTAACAGTTTTCCAATACTCTCTTTCTATCAAAATTAACTCCTTCAAATTACTATCTTTAGTTCTTGTCATGATTTCTAGACCCATAACGTTTTACAATTTAATCATTTCTCAAGATGATCAGTGCAGCGGGAGAGTCAGGCTTGGAGCTGCGTTCAGCTCTTAACTTAAAAAAAAAAAAAGCTTTATTGATGTTTAAAGCAGAAAGTTTTGGGAACAGCACTGCAGAAAGCACAATGCAAAACTGCTTACGGTCAGCTTGCATCACTAGATAGATGATTGTCGGCATCCGTCTGTCTCGAGAGACAGCGGAATGCGCCTCTGCGGGTGAAGAAAAACCGCTGGGATAATCGCTACACCTGCTTTGTCTGCAGAGACTGGTAGTGCGTAACATCTGCCGCCTGCATTGTTTCTGCTGGGTTTTGAAGCGACTTTGCTGGGGTGCAAGCCTAAGCTGTGTGCATGGAGGTCCTGGGCTGCTCAGGCGACAAGACCAGTGGCGTAGCGTGGGGGGTGCAGGGGGGGCCAGCCGCACAGGGCGCAACATCTGGGGATTAGGGTTAGGGGGCGCAAATCCACGGGTTAGGGGGCGCAAATCCACGGGTTAGGGGGCGCAAATTACTTGCCTTGCCCCGGGTGCTGACAACCCACGCTACGCCACTGGACAAGACTCCCCTCTCGGCCCCACTGATGTGGCCAAAGGAAAGCAGAACAAGACGTTTGGCCCCAGCCTGGCTGCAGGAATTGCCTGAAGGAGGAATGCAAGGCACCATCCAACTGCCGTAGGGACCCCCCTCCGGATTTGTGCAGGGTTTCCTCCTAAGCCTTTTCTTCTCCCAAAGATTTCCCATAAGGCAGCAAAGATATGGGGTCACAGTTTCCCCTGTGTCCTACGGAATCGCTTCTCCCGGTATGCCCCACGGAGGACCTTAATTCCGGGCTGCAGGAATTTCTGGAAGGAGGCGTACAAGGCGCCATCCAACCATCTTAGGGACTCTTCTGCGGATCTGTGTAGGATTTACTCCAGCAAACTTTTTCAGCAGGGGCCGGTCCACTGTCCCTCAGACCTTGTGGGGGGCCGGACTATATATATTTTTTTGGGGGGGGGGAATATGGATAAATTCCTATGCCCCACAAATAACCCAGAGATGCATTTTAAATAAAAGGACACATTCTACTCATGTAAAAACACCAGGCAGGCCCCACAAATAACCCAGAGGTGCATTTTAAATAAAAGCACACATTCTACTCATGTGAAAACACGCTGATTCCCGGACCGTCCGCAGACCAGATTTAGAAGGCGATTGGGCCGGATCCGGCCCCAGGGCCTTAGTTTGCCTACCCATGGTTTACTCCATAGCCCTTTTCTATATTTTTGCAATTATTCAGCTCATCACATAGACCACAGAAAGTGATGATGTGACAAATTGCGCTCAATTCTGGTCCATGAAAGAGGCATAGGATGACCTGTGCTCTTCCCTTCACCCCAGCTTCCCACATTAAGAGGGAAGTTCTGATAAGGGATTGTAAGCAGTTTCCGCTAAACGCAATTACAACTCAATGCTGGATTTACGTACAAGCCAAACAAGCTATAGCTTAGGGCCTCACTCTCTTGGGGCCCCCCAAAAATTTAAAGGAAAAAAACAACTGGATGTACATTTCCAAAATATAAGATAAAAAAACAAATAAAATAAAACCTACATACAGCAACAGTGTTTTGTGTTGTGCTGGCTCCTATAATGGGCCCCGCCTGCTGGCCTGCTCCCTAAAATATCACTGGTTTGCTCATTTCTATATATAGGGTGCCGACATTCTGCATGTGCAAATGGCTTTAGATACCTATTAGGTCCATAAATTACCATATAGCACATATTCAACACAAAAAATAGCGACCATTTGTTGTTGACAGAGGACAGCTGGACATATAAAGGGCCCCATTACCTTTAGTAACTTAGGGCCTCATCAAACCTAAATCCAGCCCTGTTACAACCTTGAACCCTGATTGTGCAGAGACCGCGTGGCTCAATTTGCTAGGTCATAGTTGTGGCGCCCTGCAGCACCCCCTAGGCTCAGCGCCCAGTGTGGCAGAACCGGTCACATCGTCCTAAATCCCACCTCTGCTCAGACAGTGCCTCTCAACCTCACCTACCTTACAGGGTTGTTCTGAGGATAAAACAGAGGGTGGGGGGAACCACTTATGCAGCCTTGAGCTCCTTGGAGAAAACGTAGGGTAAAATGTAATTAACAAATGAATACATAAGTAATCTGCAAAACATTGTTGCAGGAAACCGCCCACCCCAATCATTCAGTACAAACACAACACACACACGACATACGCGACGACTCTGTTATAAATTCATAGAAAATCACCCGTACATCAGACCACTTTTATTTTACACCATGAAGGAAGAACTATCAAAGGGGGGAGACTTGACACAAGGCAGGGAGCCCTACCCATTTGGTATGACAACCTTGATGGTCCTAGACAGAAGATCATTACACTCACAAGGACCTGCATATAGGAGGGGATTCAGCAGGGACTGAAACAAAGGACAGTGATCAGCTCTTCCCTCTGGGGAGAGGAAGCTGCAAACTCCCCTTTGTCCTCTTGTTATGTACTGAGTTGAATAGGATCGAAACTGCAGCAGTCTGATTGGTCCTAGAACAATAGGATCCAAATCGCAGCAGTCTGATTGGTCCTAGAACAATAGGATTCAGAATGCATCAGTCTGATTGGTCCTAGAACAATGCAGCAGTCTGATTGGTTGGCAGGAACCACCCAATCATGCTCCAGATATAAGTGAATCCACAACCTGATTGGCTTACAGTAGAATTCCAGAATTAGCCAATCATGTGCAGCCCATTGTGTAAATAATGTATATAAAGCAGACACTTTGAGGGGAATTTCATTCATTCCTCCTCACCACTATGAGCTGAATAAAGAGCATGAAATCACTTTGCGACTCTGAGTATATTTCACTGGTGACGAGGATGGGATCCCGCTGAGCTGACTGCCACACACAGCACCGCAGCACCGCCACCTGCCGCACCGCTGCCTCGCACCGTGTATCCAGGCTTCAGCTCCGGGACACAAGGAACTCAGAATGGCAACCAACAGCAGCTTCTCGCCATTCAACCCAGCATCTGGAGACTGGGAAGCGTACGCCTCTCGTTTCACCTTCCTCCTAGAAGCCAAAGGGGTCACCGATGAAGAAGACGCCAAGAAGAGGGCAATATTCTTCAGCGTCTGCGGAGAGGAGACGTTTGAAATCGCCCGGGCTCTCCTTGCGCCTGAAGACGTCGCTACAGTTCCATACAAAACAATAATGGAACAGCTGAAGGGGCACTTTTCGCCACAGCCCTCAGTGGTGGCTCGTCGAAATGCCTTCTACGCAAAGCGGCAAGCCCCTGGGGAAACCATAACTGGGTTTGTGACCTCTCTCCGCCAAGCCGCCCGGTTCTGCAACTTCCCAGAGCTGGAGAACATGCTTCGTGACCGCCTCGTCGGTGGCCTGAGGGATGAGAAGCTGCAACGACGCCTCTACGCTAAGAAGAACCTAACGTTCCAGGTCGCTCTGGAGGAGGCCCTGGCGACGGAAGCTGCTGAGAGGTCGACGCAAGAGGCACGGCCGAGCCAGCCGTCCCAACCGAGGGTCCACCACGAAGACCTCACCGACGACTCAGGATCCAACAGGGAGGAGGTGCACCGAGTACAGCAGCGCACTCAAGCAGCCCATATACCACAGCTGCCTCGACGAGAAGGAGGGAACTGCGCAAGCTGTGGAGAAAGTCACGAGAGGAGGACCTGCCGTTTCCGCAACGCAGAGTGCAGGCAGTGCAGAAAATCGGGACACATCGCCCGGGTGTGTCGGGCTCGGCCCACCCGACGCCAGGCATCAGATGACCAATCCAAGAGCCCCAGGTCCCGGGGCCCAACGCACCAAGGCAACTCAACGGAGCTCACGGACTTCCAGGTATACCAGTTGCCCCACCCCAACGTAGAGAAAATTTATGTAGAGGTACAGATAGAGGGGGCCCCATGCCGCATGGAGCTTGACACGGGTTCAAATCTATCCATAATCTCGGCAAGGACCTTAAGGAAACTGTGTCCTACTGGGGGTCCTAAACTCAGGCCGGCCCCATTCACCCTCCGGGACTTCCAGAAACGTAAGGTCCCCACAATGGGGGTGGGGACCTTCAGGGTGCAATACCGAGGGCGGACACGGCAACTGGACTTGCTTGTGGTCAAGGGCCCCTACATTAGCTTACTGGGATTGGCATGGTTTGGACCACTGGGGCTAGCCGTAACCGGGGTGAACAACACTAGCTTACAAGTGGACGTGGACGCCATATGCAAGGAATTTCCGGGGGTTTTTGATGGGAAATTGGGACAGTATACGGGCCCCCCCATTGCTCTACAGCTTGACCCCGCAGTTCGACCAGTCAGGCTCAAGGCCCGCCGGGTCCCGTTCGCCCTGAAACCCCGTATAGACGAGGAATTGGACCGGCTCGTGGAGCAAGGAGTGCTGGAGCCGGTGCCTAATGCCCCCTGGGAAACCCCAATCGTCACACCCGTGAAGCCTAATGGTTCGGTCCGCATCTGCGCAGACTACAAATGTACCATAAACAAGGCCCTCACAGCCCATGCATACCCAGTGCCAGTGGTCAGCCATGTCCTTGCCACCCTGGCTGGGTCGAAAATTTTTGGCAAGCTGGACTTGGCCCAAGCATATCAACAGCTACCGGTAGATGAGGCCACAGCAGAGGCACAGACGATTGTGACGCACAGAGGAGCGTTCAGGGTAAAGCGGCTGCAATTCGGCGTCAGCGTGGCACCAGGCATATTCCAGAACCTAATGGACTCTCTCCTTAAAGGAATTCCTGGCGTCACCCCCTTCTTCGATGATGTGTTGATTGCCGGGCCCACACCAGAGGAGTTTGAGGACCGCCTCCGCACCGTTCTGCACCGTTTCCAGACGGCGGGTCTCAAGGTGAAGCGGGAAAAATGTCTACTAGGAGTGCCTCAGGTGGACTTTCTGGGATTTATGGTGGACGCAGAAGGGGTCCACCCGACTGGGGACAAGGTACGGGCCATTTGTGATGCCCCAGCGCCCAAGAACAAGACTGAACTTCAGGCCTTCTTGGGACTATTGAACTTTTACCATTCCTTCCTTCCCCACAAAGCAGCGGTAGCAGAGCCCCTACACAGACTTCTGGACAAGCGGGCCCCTTGGGTGTGGGGCCAGCGCCAGGAGGCTGCATTCCAGGCAGTCAAGGACTTGCTTGTCTCAAACTCGGTCTTGGCACACTTCAACGAGAGGCTGCCGGTGGTGCTAGCATGCGACGCCTCACCCTATGGCATTGGCGCTGTCCTGGGACACCAACTCCCGGATGGAAGAGAGGTACCAGTAGCATACTTTTCCCAGACACTCAGCGCAACCGAACGGAACTACTCACAAATAGACAAGGAGGGGCTGGCAATTGTGAAGGGAGTAAAAAAATTCCATGATTTCTTGTACGGGCGGCCCTTCACCGTGGTGACTGACCACAAGCCGTTGCTTGGCTTGTTTGCCCCCGAAAAGCAGACCCCCCAAGTGCTGTCTCCTCGCGTCCTCAGGTGGTCAATTTTCCTTGCCAGCTACCACTATGCACTGATTCACCGACCTGGGAAGGCGATGGGCCATGCTATCCAGGCTCCTAGGCTCCTATGCGGACGCCCTCAGCAGGCTACCACTACCGGAAACAGGCCCCGACCCAGCACCTGCACAAGAGGTTATGAGCCTGGAGCTGCTTCCCGACCGCCCCATTCAGGCACAAGAAGTTGCACAGCATTCCAAGAAAGACAGGGTCATCTCCCGGGTCCTGGACTGGGTGTGGAGGGGATGGCCCAGCAACAGCCCTGGGCCAGAATTCGCTGGCTACACAACCCGCAAACATGAACTGTCGGCCCACAAGGGGTGCCTGTTATGGGGAAGCAGGGTCGTTGTTCCCCAGCCCCTCCGCAAAAGGGTCCTCACAGCCCTACACGAGACACACCCAGGGGTAGTAAGAATGAAGGCCCTGGCCAGGAGTTATGTGTGGTGGCCGGGGATCGACGGAGAGATAGAGGCCTGGGTCAAACACTGCCAGGCCTGCCAAGAATCCCGCCCAGATCCCCCAAGGGCCCCAGTCCAGTCCTGGGAGTCCGCCCGAGCACCATGGTCACGCCTGCATGTGGACTTCGCTGGCCCCTTTCAGGGGAAAACATTCTTCATAGTGGTGGACTCCTACACCAAATGGCTGGAAGTCGCACTGGTACCGTCCACTTCTACATCCGCAGCCATCCGGGTACTACGCAGGCTGTTTGCAACCCACGGGCTCCCTGACACTCTCGTCTCAGACAACGGGACTGCATTCACGTCAGGAGAATTCCAAACCTTCACAGCGCAGAACGCCATCCGCCACATCCGTTCGGCGCCATTCCACCCTGCCACCAATGGCCAAGCAGAACGCATGGTGCGGACCACCAAGGACACCCTTCGCCGCATGACGCAAGGGGATTGGGAGTACCGCCTTGCCACATTCCTCCTAGCACAGCACAGCACCCCCAGCTCAACGACTGGCCGGAGCCCCGCTGAACTACTAATGGGTCGGCGCCTTGCAATCAGATTGGACCGCCTTCACCCCGATAGAGCTCAGGATGAGGTAGTGGTGGGGGAAGGCAGGAACCCCCGGACCTTCGAGGCCCAGGACCCAGTGTACGCAAAGAATTTTGGGGCAGGCCCAGCATGGGTACCCGCCACAGTCACCAGGGTCACTGGCCCCGTGTCATACGAGGTGCTAACGGATGGGGGGCAATGCTGGCGCCGCCACTGTGACCAGATACGGCGACGATTCCCGGGAGAAAACCAGGAGGAGGAAAGGTCAGAGGAGTCCCAAGGGAACAGAGCGGCAGTGAAGCCCATAGAGCAGGAGGGGCCAGCAGGAGAGGCAGAATCAGTAAATACAGAGAGGACCCGCGAGGCCGAAAGGACACCGGAACCAGAACCACGACTGAGCGAGCCGGTTGCGCCAGACCAAACAGGCCCATCACAGCCAGCATCCTTGGAACACGAGCCAGAACCTGAACCCCAGACCAGGGAACACCACAGGCCGCAACGCACACGTAGGCCGCCGGCGTACCTTGAGGACTATGAATGTGACCTCCCGGGCAGGACTGGAACTTAGAGGGGAGGGGTGTTATGTACTGAGTTGAATAGGATCGAAACTGCAGCAGTCTGATTGGTCCTAGAACAATAGGATCCAAATCGCAGCAGTCTGATTGGTCCTAGAACAATAGGATTCAGAATGCATCAGTCTGATTGGTCCTAGAACAATGCAGCAGTCTGATTGGTTGGCAGGAACCACCCAATCATGCTCCAGATATAAGTGAATCCACAACCTGATTGGCTTACAGTAGAATTCCAGAATTAGCCAATCATGTGCAGCCCATTGTGTAAATAATGTATATAAAGCAGACACTTTGAGGGGAATTTCATTCATTCCTCCTCACCACTATGAGCTGAATAAAGAGCATGAAATCACTTTGCGACTCTGAGTATATTTCACCTCTGGAAAGTACTCATGGGGAGGGAGAAAGGAGGAACCGGCCAGGTGACAAGACACTCAGGTTACCACCACAACTCCTCCCTCAACCCCTACTGGCCTACTGGCTGCTGTTTTGCTCCAATTGTCCTGGTTGGCGTCTTTGCTTTTTGTCCAAGGGAGCCCTCGGATTTCCCCGTTAACAACATGAAAGTTGGTCCCTGCTTTGGAAACACGTGTTGAATTTTTACAAAGGGCAAATTCAAAGGGCAATAATTTGCCTGTGGCCACCGCCTCACGAAGTGGAAAGTAGCTTCCAGAACCTGGCATCTCCATTAGCTTCTCCTCCTGTTTCTCGCAGCGTATTTTCTACATCTTAGAACATCCTTAGAACCACACCGAGTCTGTGTCTACACTGCAGCTTTTTTTTAAAAAAAAATAATATTTATTACTTTTCCAACAATTTAAACACTACACAAAAAAGAAAAAAGAAACAATACAAAAAGCAAAAGATAAAAAAGAATGCAATACAATACAAAGACACTACATAACACTAACACATTAAACTAACAAAACCAAACAAAGACAATTTAAAACACCTCAAACATTTTCAATATCTTATCTTTCATTCACTTATTTCAACGACCTCCTCACACCTCCCTTTTTGTATTCCACTTCTGTTAATTGTTTCAGCAATTCCTTTCCATCTTCCTCTGTTTTCTATCCTATAATTAACTTAACACATTCTAACCTCATTTTTTTCCTTTAATATTCTATTAATCTATTTATACTTAATTCCTTATAACATTTCTACTAAAACCATATACCGTAACTTCATTCCAACATTTTTCTAACATTCATTAATTTTACAGTATTTCTGTAAATAATCTTTAAACTTTTTCCAGTTTTCTACCACCAACTCTTCTCCCTGGTCTCAGATTCTGCCAGTCATTTCCGCCAGTTCCATAAAATCCATCAACTTTATCTGCCTTTCTTCCCGGGTGGGTAAAATCTTCTGTCCGATGCTCTTTGCTCTAGTCCTCTATCTGATAATCTTCTATCCGGTGCTCTTAGCTCTTCTAGGTTCTTCTGATAATGCCAACCCAAGATTCTCTCTCTCTCTTCTTTAGTTCGAAGGGTGATCAAGTAATCTCTTATTCTATTCTTCTCTTTTTTCCCTCCTCTTTCAAATCTGAAACACTGCAGCTTTAAAGCACTCTTCCCCACACCAATTCCCACAAGCAGTCCTGGGAACTATAGTGTGTTAAAGGGGCTGGGAATTGTAGAGGTGTACACGGCAGTTCCCAGGATTCTTGGGGGAGGCGAGATGGGATTTGACAGTAGCTGGGTTGGTGGAGGGCGAGGTTCTTAATCTCGTGAGTTCAAGTTCCACCTTGGGCAAACGATTCCTGCACGGCAGGGGGTTGGACTAGCGGGTGCAGGATGCTGCAGCGAGGCTCCTCACGGGGTCCCTGCCATGGGAGCATATTCACCCAGTGCTTTACCAGTTGCACTGGTTCCTGGTGGAGTATAGGGTCAGGTTCAAGGTGCTGGTCTTGACCTTTAATGCCCTTTGCGGCTTAGGGCCCTCGTATTTACGGGACCGCCTCTCCTGGTCTGCCCCGCACAGGACCTTAAGGTCCATGAATAACCATAGTTTAGAGGTCCCGGGCCCAAAGGAAGTCAGACTATCCTCCACCAGGGCCAGGGCCTTCTCAGTGATGGCTCCGACCTGGTGGAATGCTCTGTCGCATGAGACTAGGGCTCTGCAGGATTTAACCTCCTTCCATCGGGCCTGTAAGACAAAGTTATTCCACCTCGCCTTTAATTTGAATTCAGCCCGATCTTTTATTTCCCTTCTCTTTCTTTCCCCTCCCCTTTTATGAAGATCACCCGCTCTGAGACCCCACAGCTAAATCTCCCCTCGCCTCCTCACTGGCCCAAGTAGGACCAATTCAGCCAGCTAGCCCTGGGGATTATCTGATTGATTTTTTATTTTTATTGTTATTCATGTTTTTATACTGTATTTCATGCTGCTTTTATAATTAAGCGTTTTTAAGTGTTTCAAATTTGTTGTCACCCGCCCTGAGCCTGGTTTTTGAACCGGGAAGAGCGGGGTATAAATAAACATTTATTATTATTTTTTATTATTATTATTATTAGATGACTGTCGTGGTCCCTTCCAACTCTACGATTCTATGTGCAGCCTCACTCAATGCAAAGGTCAGTACGTGAATCAGGCAAAGCTGTGAGTCATTGCGTGGTGAGGACTAAAATATATGTAAGTCACTTCAATCATGGGACTAGCTTTCAGCTTCATCTGTGATGACAGGAGGGCAAATGAGCCATGACGGGGAGACCTGCGATCAAGATCTCTGATGCAGATTGTTGGCTTTTACAGAAAAACTAAAACTAGCCTTTGTATTCGTCTGCTTTGCGAATCTAGAAAGCGGCACTTTCCTGATCAGAATCACCAGACGATGGAAATATTTAGAGGGATTACAAATAAGGATTTCCCGGTATAATCAAATCTGGTCTCTAGCTATTGCTGAAAAAATCAACTCAGCGTGAAGGTTTAGTTATAGACAAGTAAAAAGGAATTCATTTCGAACCACGTGGCAAAAGAAACGTTTGAGGAATCTTTCGTTTTGTTTTCTGGGTTTTTTTCTCTTTTTGAGTTAAGTTTGCTAAGAATATTATAAAAAGCCAAATAAACAAAATTTAAAAAGAAAATGCGTTTGGAAAACCAGCCCTCTTTGAAGGAGGCCTTTGGTATTGGCCGCAACAGAGACCCGTTGCAAAATTCAGGGACCTCGCACACCTCAAAGTGATAGGCAGGCAGCCAACAAGCGTGGCGGCCTCCGTCTGCGCCCCAGAGCCAGCTGGCAGAGACAGTGGCAAGACTCTCCATTCGCTAGGCAAACAAAGCTCTTGTGGACCAGGCGCCCCGGCGCCCGCGTTCTTCAGTGATGACTCAAAAAAAGGAGACGGGGTTGCGCCACCCAGCTCTTTCACCAGGTCTTTGGAGAAAGGACTGGCATCTCTGGAAATGCTGCGAAGCACATTGTCGTCGTCGTCCCCCCGCTCAAATAATGGGAACTGTAGTTTGCCAAGGGGAACCGTAGCTCTGCACAAGTCCTTTGAACCTTTCTCTTCATGCGCCCAGAACACCCTTACTTATTTGTGCGGACGCAAGCGGAAAGCTCTGTTGTTGTTGGGCAAATCCAAAAGCTTATTTTATATGAACTATAGTTCCCGGGTTCCATCACGCTCCAGTGAGGTTTTCTCCGAACTGTTTTGGACAACATCTACCATCAGACACAGTTAGGTCTTTTCTTTCAATGGGACTGGCTTTGGGGCTGATTGTCTGCGATTCAAAACAGACTTTTAGGGATACACCCTGAACTCAGTGGGGTTTACTGTGTAGAATGAGTTGATTTTAGAATGCATTTCAAGTAATTGATTGGGATTTTATGTAAATTGTGTTACTTTTATTGTTGTTAGCCGCTCTGAGCCCGGCTTCAGCTGGGGAGGGCGGGATATATTTTTTTTAAAAAATTATTATTATTATTATTAATATTAATATTATTATTATTATTTAATAACAATAACAATAACAATAACAATAATAATAATAATAATAATAATAATAATTTATTATCTGTTCCCCAGCCACTCTGGGCGGCTTCCAACAAAGATGAAAAATACACTAAAATGTCACATATTAAAAACTTCCCTGAACAGGGCTGCCTTAAGATGTCTTCTGAATGTCGGGTAGTTGTTTATCTCTTTGACAACTGGTGGGAGGGCGTTCCACAGGGCGGGCGCCACTACCGAGAAGGCCCTCTGCCTGGTTCCCTGTAGCCTCAATTCTCGCAATGAGGGAACCGCCAGAAGGCCCTTGGCGCTGGACCTCAGTGTATACTGGACCTTCAAGTATACTGGGCTGAGGCCGTTTAGGGCTTTAAAGGTCAACACCAACACTTTGAATTGTGCTCAGAAACGTACTGGGAGCCAATGTAGGTCTTTCAAGACCGGTGTTATGTGGTCTCGGCGGCCGCTCCCAGTCACCAGTCTAGCTGCCGCGTTCTGGATTAGTTGTAGTTTCTAGGTCACCTTCAAAGGTAGCCCCACGTAGAGCGCATGGCAGTCGTCCAAGTGGGAGATATTATTATTATTATTATTATTATTATTAGGGCTGGGAACTGCCGAGATCTGTTGATGAAGGGTGATATATAATTTTCAAATAACGATAACAATAATAATAGTGGTAAGCTGCAGATCTGCAGTCTGATTTATGATTTCTACAAAGAAAGTTACCGTATTTTTTGCTCTATAAGACTCACTTTTTCCCTCCTAAAAAGTATGGGGAAATGTGTGTGCGTCTTATGGAGCGAATGCAGGCTGCACAGCTATCCCAGAAGCCAGAACAGCAAGAGGGATTGCTGCTTTCACTGCGCAGCGATCCCTCTTGCTGTTCTGGCTTCTGAGATTCAGAATTTTTTTTTCTTGTTTTCCTCCTCCAAAAACTATGTGCGTCTTGTGGTCTGGTGCATCTTATAGAGCGAAAAATACGGTACTTTCAATTCAATGAGACTCAACACCACACCACTCCCAGAAAAGGGGGGGGGGGAGACAGGATTAGGGTGTGAGGCTGCAGACACACCATACAGTTAAAGCAGGCCCCCTAAAAAAAATCATAGAATGGTACAGTTGGAAGGAGCCAAGAGTCATCTAGTCCAAGCCCCTGCCACGCAGGGATCTTTTACCCCATGTGGGACTCGAACCCATGACTCAAGGATTAAGAGTCTCATGCGGGACTTGACATCTTTCCGCAGGGCCTGCAAGACAGAGCTGTTCCACCAGGCCTTTGGCCAAGCCCAGTCTGACCCCCTCCTTTGGTAAACCTCACAGAACTCTAGCGCAATGGTTGCCATTGATTTGATTTGAACTGATTTTAGAATGAATTGATTTTAGAATGCTGTATTACTTTACTGTTGTTAGCTGCTCTGAGCCCGGCTTCGGCTGGGGAGGGCGGGATATCCTGGCAAATAGAAGGGGAAGAAATGGAGGCAGTGAGAGATTTTACTTTCTTGGGCTCCATGATCACTGCAGATGGTGACAGCAGCCACGAAATTAAAAGACGCCTGCTTCTTGGGAGAAAAGCAAGGACAAACCTAGACAGGATCTTAAAAAGCAGAGACATCACCTTGCCAACAAAGGTCCGTATAGTTAAAGCTATGGTTTTCCCATATAGTGATGTATGGAAATGAGAGCTGGACCATAAAGAAGGCTGATTGCTGAAGAATTGATGCTTTTGAATTATGGTGCTGGAGGAGACTCTTGAGAGTCCCACGAACTGCAAGAAGATCAAACCTCTCCATTCTGAAGGAAATCAGCCCTGAGTGCTCACTGGAAGGACAGATCCTGAAGCTGAGGCTCCACTACTTTGGCCACCTCATGAGAAGAGAAGACTCCCTAGAAAAGACCCTGATGTTGGGAAAGATGGAGGGCACAAGGAGAAGAGGACGACAGAGGACGAGATGGTGGGACAGTGTTCTCGAAGCTACCAGCATGAGTTTGACCCAACTGTGGGAGGCAGTGGAAGACAGGAGTGCCTGGCGTGTTCTGGTCCATGGGGTCACGAAGAGTTGGACACGACTAAACAACTAAACAACAACAAAATTATTTATGCTCTACCGACTGAGCTATCCTAGAAGAGAACTGTCGTTCCCAGAATTCTTGCACTCTGTGTGTGTGCTTTAAATATATACACCACCTCAGTCCCCTGCTGGGTTCCTTCCCACTTCCTCCGATATAGCTATATCTCCATTTTTGCTCTCTTCAGCCTTGGGGGCCTTCCAGACAGGCCTTCACCTTACAGGGCCATGAGGGACGCCTCAGGCCGCTGCTTCAATCAGATTAGGAAAGATAAAGGGCCTGTTTTGAATTGAAAAGGATGCCAGTCTCCATCACTCTCTTCCTCCCTGACACAAACTCCCAAGCCTCTTTCCGCCCCTCGGAAATCCAGGGCAATTCAGGTTCAGGAGAAGGAAGGAAGGAGAGGATGGATAAAATATCTATAATCTCCCCTCCCTTGCCCCGGCTAACTCCCTTGACAAAGAGCTCAGAGCCCACCTAATGAGAGTCTAAGAAGCGGGTCACATCAGGCCTAGGCAACCACGCTGCCACCTTGCCGTCGCCATAGCAACGTCGCCCAGGATCTCTGAGGCGGCAACAGCACCCGCAGAGGTGACCCAGGTGGTCTCTCCTCAGAGATGAGAAGGCTCCATTTTGGCACAGCTGCAGCGTCAAACACACACAAACCACCAGCCGTGTTGTGGTCTAAGAAGAGCGCCACTGAGCTCTGTCCATCAGTTCCGAGCAAGCCACAAAACAGTCGATGTGGATCAGGGGTCAGCAAACTTTTTCAGCAGGGGGCCGGTCCACTGTCCCTCAGACCTTCTGGTGGGGTTGGACAATATTTTTTTAAGGAGGAAAAATGAATGAATTCCTATGCCCCACAAAGAACCCAGAGGTGCATTTTAAATAAAAGCACACATTCTACTCATGTAAAAAAACCAGGCAGGCCCCACAAATAACCCAGAAAGCATTTTAAATAAAAGGGCACATTCTACACACTGATTTCCAGACCGGATTTAGAAGGTGATTGGACCGGATCCGGCCCCCAGGCCTTAGTTTGCCTACCCATGATCCTTGGGGTGATCTCAGGGAGTGGCATTCAGCTTGGTTTGAGGATCACAGATTGCACGGATCCAGCTCTAGGGACCAGCTCTGGTCTTGTGATTCTGCAGACACACGGCCTCCCCAAATAATCGCGGGAACTTTAGTTTACCCCACCCCACAGAACTACAGTTCCCAGGAATATGGGAGGGAAGCAAGGTAGGCTTTAAATGTAGGGAGCACCCAAGATTGACAGGAATCAACCCAGACCTTTACAGGCCTGGCAGGAACTTTTGGGGTGAGATTGACACCCAGTCTGGAAGTTGTTTTCAACCAGTGTTTGCACACACTGCGCTTGAAACTCAAACACCCAAAACCCGACATTGGCTGGATTGCAAACTTTAATTTAAAAGTTGGCTTTCTCTTCTGCCGTTAGGCCTGCCAACTTTTTTCCTGGCCCCCCTCCTCCTCCTCTGATTTTAACAGCGGCAGCCTTTCATGCACAAATTTAGCAGGTGAAGCCTTTCTGGATATAAAGTGAAAATGCAGGAGCCGGGCAGAAGGCTTAAATGGCTTAAGTTGCGCAAATCAGGCTGCAGCGAAAGGCAAAGGAGCAGGGTACGTAACAAAGTTGGCAATCTTAGCTGTTTTCTGTTCTGTAACGTCAGTAAAGGTAAAGGACCCCTGACTATTAGGTCCAGTCATGGCCGACTCTGGGGTTGCGGCGCTCATCTCGCTTTATTGGCCGAGAGAGCCGGCGTACAGCTTCCGGGTCATGTGGCCAGCATGACTAAGCCGCTTCTGGCGAACCAGAGCAGCGCACGGAAACGCCGTTTACCTTCCCGCCGGAGCGGTACCTATTTATCTACTTGCACTTTGACGTGCTTTCGAACTGCTAGGTTAGCAGGAGCAGGGACCGAGCAACGGGAGCTCACCCCGTCGCGGGGATTCGAACCGCCGACCTTCTGATCGGCAAGCGCTAGGCTCTGTAGTTTAACCCACAGTGCCACCCGCATACTGGCAAACGCTTTCTTGACATTCCTTGTGAAAATGACCCCCCTCCCCGCCAGGCAACCTTCCTCAAACTGGTGCCCTGCAGATACTTTGCTGTTACTCTGGCTGGGGCTGATGGGAGTTTTAATTGAGAAAATGGGGAGGGTCCCAGGTTAAGGAAGCGAGGCTGCCCCAGAGCTATCTTCACTGCGATTCCCTAAGCGTTGTCAATGAAGGGGACCTTCTCAGTCGGTAGAGCACGAGACGCTTAATCTCGGGGTTGTGGGTTCGAAAGATCCCTGCATTGCAGGGGGTTGGACTAGATGACCCTCGTGGTCCCTTCCAACTGTACAATTCTACGGGTTGAATTTGCCCCATCCAAAGGATAATGGAACAACCCTTCAGTTCCATCCACATCCACACACATTACAAACTTTGCAGCTTAGCGAGGATCCCTTTGGTAAATCTCAACTAGTACAGTGGTACCTCGGGTTACATACGCTTCAGGTTACATTCGCTTCAAGTTACACACTCCGCTAACCTAGAAATAGTGCTTCAGGTTAAGAACTTTGCTTCAGGATAAGAACAGAAATCGTGCTCCGGCGGCGCGGTGGCAGCAGGAGGCCCCATTAGCTAAAGTGGTGCTTCAGGTTAAGAACAGTTTCAGGTTAAGAACGGACCTCCGGAACGAATTAAGTACTTAACCCGAGGTACCACTGTATACAGTGCATGTCTAACGTCTTGCAAGCATTCACAGCTGAGCGTTTTTCAGCCTGTAGAATGATGGCAATGTCTCCGCATCTGAGGCTACCCATGTTATATACATTTATAGAGGACTTTGTTTCATTTTCAAAACTCTGCTGACATTCCCCCACCCACAAAATGATAGTGACCTAGATGACTGTGTTGGTGGGGGTGGGGAAGGCTTTCCTGTAGCATGAGCCTTGACTCACTCACTCAAGCTGCCTATATTTCTTTCATTAACCTGTTCCTCACCAGGAAGTACCGTATTTTTCACTCTATAAGACGCACCAGACCACAAGACGCACCTAATTTTTGGAGGAGGAAAACAAGAAAAAAAATATTCTGAATCTCAGAAGCCAGAACAGCAAGAGGGATTGCTGTGCAGCGAAAGCAGCAATCCCTCTTGCTGTTCTGGCTTCTGGGACAGCTGCGCAACCTGCATTCGCTCCATAAGACGCACACACATTTCCCCTTACTTTTTAGGAGGGAAAAAGTGAGTCTTATAGAGTGAAAAATACGGTACCTGCGTTCCACCTGTAGCTGCTTAGCGCTGGGAGAAATGCACTCTGCACATGCCCAAAGACACCCTGCTGTTTCACATGTTCAGGGGCCGAGCCTTTGCATTCAAAACTTGTGTCAAACAAAGTCTTGTCAGTTTTCAGCCACCTATAACTGAAAGAGATTCGGTGTTAGCTGTTGCCCAACAGACTCTGGGGAAAAAACAACAACCCACACACAGAAAATTTATTGGCAGAAAATCTCCAGACATGGACAATCAGAGTGATTTAATGCAGTGGTTTTTCCTGCCGCTGCAAAGATTTGTCAGTGGGACGGTAAGAAACTTGGCACACAACTGAAAGCCCAAAACAGCTGAGCCAGGAATGCAACTTGCAGGAAACTTCTGCTCCTAATGAGGATATGTGCAATTCTCCATTATGCCACCGGGTGGAGCTGTGGGTATGGTTCTTGCCCAGCCAAAAAGACTGCATTCTTGGCACCTGCCCTCCAGATGTTGTTGGACTACAACTCCCATCATCCTTCACCACTGGCCAGGCTGCCTGCAGCTGAGGGAGCCCAACAACTGCAGGAAGGCCCCAACACAAATTTAAATTTGTGCAAAATTAAAAAGTGGGTTCCCAAATGCATGTTTGGGCTGAAGGTTGTCTGAAAAAGTCATAATCGCCATATAAAGTTGTGGTCGTTTGCAAGATCTCCTTTTTTGTAACTTGAATTCATTAGTTCGACTCCTACCCTCCAGAGCAGGAGAAAAGAATCTTGCTCCTTCTACCATGTGACAGCCCTTTAGATATTTGGAGATGGCTATCTTATCTCCTTTCAGTCTCCTCTTTTCCAAACACACTCAAGTCCTTCAACTGTTCCTCATCAGGCTTGGTTTCCAGACCCTTGATCATCTTGGTCGCCCTCCTCTGCCCACCTTCTAGCTTGTCAACATCCTTTTTAAATTGTGGTACCCAGAACAGTACTCCAAGTGTGGTCTGACCAAGGCAGAATAGAGCAGTACTATTGCTAGAAGAGGGACGCGGGTGGTGCTGTGGGTTAAAGCCTCAGTGCCTAGGGCTTGCCGATCGAAAGGTCGGCGGTTCGAATCCCTGCGGCGGGGTGCGCTCCCGTTGTTCGGTCCCAGCGCCTGCCAACCTAGCAGTTCGAAAGCACCCCCGGGTGCAAGTAGATAAATAGGGACCGCTTACTAGCAGGAAGGTAAACGGCGTTTCCGTGTGCAGCTCTGGCTCGCCAGAGCAGCGATGTCACGCTGGCCACGTGACCCGGAAGTGTCTCCGGACAGTGCTGGCCCCCGGCCTCTTGAGTGAGATGGGTGCACAACCCTAGAGTCTGTCAAGACTGGCCCGTACGGGCAGGGGTACCTTTACCTTTACCTTTTATTGCTAGAAGAATCTTATCGGGAACAGTTGAGGAAGTTGAGTATGTTTAGCCTGGAAAAGAGGAGACTGAGAGGAGCTATGACAGCCACCTTCAGATATTTCCAGGGCTGTTACATGTGCAGAAAAAGTTTAATGCTCCTCAGATTGTGGAAAATCAATTCCAATTCCACTTGCAGCTTCCGATGGAAGAACAATAATTGGATTACACTAGGAGCCACCTACATGGGACGCAGGTGGTGCTGTGGTCTAAACCACAGAGCCTAGCACTTGCCGACCGGAAGGTCGGCAGTTCGAATCCCTGTGACGGGTGAGCTCCCGTTGCTCATTCCCACCTCCTGCCCACCTAGCAGTTCGAAAGCACGTCAAAGTGCAAGTAGATAAATAGGTACCGCTCCGGCGGGAAGGTAAACGGCGTTTCCGTGCGTTGCTCTGGTTCACCAGAAGCGGCTTAGTCATGCTAGCCACTTGACCCGGAAGCTGTCTGTGGACAAACGCCGGCTCCCTCGGCCTATAGAGCAAGATGAGCGTGAAACCCGAGTCTTCCCGGAGCCGCGACTGGACCTAATGGTCAGGGGTACCTTTCCCTTTAGAAGCCACCTGTCTGGCAGTCGTTGCAATGTATTTATGTGCTTTCGGAGCATGTACAAAGTACAAAATAACTTTGCACGTTCCTCTTCCCTTGCTACGCAAGAGATCCTTGCCAGTGAAGAATCTGCGGCAGAATCTCAGGGACGGAAGACAGGTTTTGCCTTCACAGCAAGAGTAGTAAATGGGAACCATTCATTAATGGCTCTTTCTCTGGTGACACCTTGGGGGTGGGAGCTCAGCAAAAACCTCCTTCCTCTGGAGAGACCCCAGGCCTTGAGGAAGAAGCCAGTTCCTGCCTGCCTGCTCCCTATCCTGCCAAGCTCGGGGGAGCTTGGTCACGCCAAAGTGTGACCAATCTCTGGCACCCCGGATTTGACATGAGAGGTGGATGTCCTGGGCACAGAAAACTGGTCCTAGAGTGCAGCTCAAATCAAACCCTGGAGAATGCCAGGCTTGGCCCATTGCAACAGCCTCCGGGCCAGGATCAGATCCAGGGGAGGCAATATTTTATGTTGCGAACGGCCCTGTGATCACAGAATCGCAGAGTTGGAAAAGACCTTGAACCCAGGACTCTTGAACCCAGGACTCTGAGATGCAGAGTCTCCTACTCTACTGACTGAGCTATCCCAGCTGTCATCTTTGGATAAAGGCCGCTAAACAAATCTAACAAAATATAAAAAAATAAAAGGGAAGGAGAATGAGTAGCTGCAGAGGAGGGACGCTGGACCTTGGCACAATGGGCAGAAGAGGAGGGGTTTCTTGCACACACAGAGACGGAGAAAACGGTGGTTGCAGAACCCCCTTTCTCCTCTCCTGTAACTAAGCCACGCACCGCGATCGGGACAGGATCGAGTCCTGGAGCCGCGGGGACGCTGGTTTCATGGAGTGGCCAAAAGCGAAATCCCTGGTGTCTGTGTGGACAGAGTGGAGTGGTGGTGGGCTGGAGGGAGACCTTGCAACAGCAGTGTCTCGGACACACCGCAATTCTCTCGCCCTCTCAATACTGCAACACGTGTGTGTGTGTGCCTTCCGCCTCCCCCGGTGCAGAAATCCTGCAACTCCCCGTCATCTGGGCGGTGGGAGGGACGCGCTTCCTTAACCACCCGGCAAGAACCCTGTGAGCTCTCCGTCTGTCCATCTCCCTGGCGTTTGTGTGTGTTAACAGACTGCAGCAACGAATGCAGCGGAAACACTGCAAGGTGTGCGTGCACGTGTGGGCGCGCGCTCGCAGCAATCGCAGCGCGTGCCGTTGCATGCACGCCACAACATTCCTACACTAATCATAATAGTGTAGTAGTGGACACCCGCAGAAATAGGCTTGGGGGTGGGGTGGGGTGCGCGCGAAGTAAAATATTTAAAGTGGGGCGGAGGGAGGGAGTTCCCAGCGCCCGGACCTTTCGCCTCGCATCTGAGCTACAGCAAACTTTCTCTCTTTTTAAAACGGAGGCTGGTCATTATTATGCTTCCAGTTTATTACCTGCCCTTCACAATGGGGCCCCCAGGGCGGGTTGCAACCACAAAAACACAGCCGTGGTTCATTCGTGAGGGCAGTTGCCCCCCTCCCCGCCCCCCTCCACGGGCCTTGGAGTTGCAATAGCAGTAGGAACAGTGAGAAATTCGAAAT
The DNA here is from genome assembly GCF_965153285.1 of Podarcis tiliguerta. Classification (NCBI taxonomy): domain Eukaryota; kingdom Metazoa; phylum Chordata; class Lepidosauria; order Squamata; family Lacertidae; genus Podarcis; species Podarcis tiliguerta. The sequence goes on from NC_139541.1 coordinate 79,032,864, forward strand.
TACACCGTGCGTAACCAACGCACAAGTTGGATACGGTTACCCTATCGCCTGCGTGCGCGCATATCCAGCTCGTGAGAGAGAGCCGTCCTTACTTACTAGATTCGCAATATTCACGATTCTCTTGCTCCCCGGCTGGGGAGCCCAGGCTGCGGCCGGAGGAGCCACCTCCCGCTCCCCCCTCTGCAAATCGCCTTCCACCCACGAGGTCCCTCCCCAGCAGCCTGCAAGAGACACCCCCACCCCCCTAACCAGCTCGCCCTTCCCAGGACCCCCTGGAGCGGCAGCTTGGCGCCGGGCCACCCCAGCGTCCGCCCGCGTCCGGCGTGGTCTTCCCGGAGCCGGGGCTGCAAGATCCAGGCGTCGCCTCCCCGCAGTGTCCTCTTCCTGCTCCGACCTCACCAGGGACTTGCTGCTTGCGCAGCCCTGGCGGTGGGCACTTTCTTCCTCCTCCCTGGTAGTGGCGGGGCGCGCACCACCCACCACCCCTCCCTCCCTCCCCTCCGCGCGCCCTCGTCCCTGCTTGCCTCCCTCCCTCCCTCCCGCGCGCCCGCCCGCCCGCCCGGCGCTTAATCCGCCTCTCCGCCCTTGACACGCGCGCCCAGGTGGCGCCAGGAGACGGAGCCGAGCGCGGCGCGCCGCGGAGAGCGAGCGAGAGAGGCTCCCCCGGTCCCCGGTCCCCGGTGGCAGCATGAGCAGCAGCAGGGCACCGGGGGAGACGGTGGCGACGGCGGCCTCTTCCTCCTCTTGCTCTCCGCGTCCTCCTCGTCGCCCTGCTGCTCCGGATGCCCCCGCAGCCCGCTCCTCCTGCGCCAGGCGGGGCGCCGCTGCGCGCAGCTGATGGCGACGGCGGCGGGCCGGCTGTGAGCAGGGCGATCGCGGGCAGGACTCGGCGGACTAGGCGGGCGGCAGCGGCGGCGACCATCCCTCGGCGGAGCCCTCGGATGCGGGGAGACCCGTGCAGCCCGGAGCGATGGGAGAGTGGACCATTTTGGAAAGGCTGCTGGAGGCTGCGGTGCAACAGCATTCCACCATGATAGGCAGGTGAGAGAGAGAGAGGGCGAGCCGCCAAGAGGACTAGCCGCTTGGCGAGACCGGCGGGGCAAGGAGAGCGAGCGAGCGAGCGCAGGGAAGAACGGACGACCCGGCAGGATCTGCCCCGCGCGTAAAGTTGGGAAGGTGGCTCGGTTAGGGCTGGGAGCGCGGGCGCCTGAGTCCCAGAGGGAGGGTCTCGGAGGGGCTTCTGCACAGCCAAGGCGGGGGGCATGTCCGGCAGGGGCGGCTGGCCATTGTAGGGGCCTCGGGGCAAAGACGGAAGCTGCAGGGGTTGAACCACAGCTGCTGCTGCTGCTTCGCCTCCCTGGGTGCCCAGTTGGGCCTGCCGTCCCCGGGACCTTTTCTCCGAGGAAGGGATCATGTCTGGGAAGACCCTTTCAGGAGTCTTTGGCTTGGCGAGAGTCCGGCTGGTGCGTTTTTACGCGGAGGGTAGAAGCGCCGCGTCAGGTTCCCCCTTCTGCAAGGAGAATCCGGAGAGCTGGTGCGGCTTGCCGGAGCCGGAAGGATGCTCTCTGCGCTTCCTCGCCGCCGGGTCCCCTTCCCTTCCAGCGCTGCGGTCCTCCCGGGGGCAAGTGGCGCAGGGATTCCCCACCGCCGGGTCGCTGAAGAGCCCTGCAGCGCCCGAAAGGCTTCGCACAGGCTTCCCCCAGACTTAACAGTTGCTTCTCTCAGCTGCCGGGTGGGCCGTATGTGTATTAAAGTCAGAAAGAGCTATGCACCGAGTCGGGTCCATCTAGTTCAATATTGCCTACACACTTTGGCAGCGGCTCTCCAGGGTTTCACGCACGGAGATGCCGGGGGATTGAACCTACGACCTCCTGCATGCCAAACAGGCGTCCAACCCTTGAGCTACAGCCCTTTTCCAGAGGTGCATTCTTCCCCTCTGTATTGGAAAGCTTATGCCAAACAGACGATCTAAAACAGAATCACCCAGCCAGCCGTCTGGAAGATTGTTAAAATTGTTACCAGAGTGGCTTGCAGAGTTAGGAAAGGCTGGTGGAGTAACCAGGGTAAAATATATCAGCTTGGCAGCCTGGCTTTGTCTAGTGCTTGGCAGAGCAGAAGAGGGGAAGTTCCTACAGATGGGAATGGGGTTTGCCAGATCTGGAAGCCTTATCCCTTCCCACCAGGGAGGAAAATTATGGGCAGGTGGGTTCTTTCAACTTGAACCAAGGGCGGCTGGACCTGAGACATGGCACTGCCCGAGACATAATGTGGCACAGCATCACACCTGTGGGTATTGTACAGGGTGCCCAGACAGGTCCCTGCTCCAAGGAGACTGCAATCTATAAGACTGCAATCTATAAGATGCAGCAGAAAGAGGGGTGGGAGAGGCAGGTGTGACTGGAACTACAGACCCACAGAGGTGTCCGTGGGGACGGACAGAAAGGCAGGCAAAAGGTAAATGGGCATGTGCAGAGTGTTTGTGACCCGCAGCGAAGCAGCTGCAATGAACCCGCTTCCCAGCCACCTCTAGGTTGCTTCACCAGAGGGCTACCCCTCAGACGGGTTTATCTTTTGAGAAACCAAACAATACACAGACTCTGTAAATGGGGACTGAAAGAAAAATGGAAAGAAAGTGTGTGTGAAAGAATAGAGAGACCACAGGTTTCTGGCAGGCTGATAATCGCCTTCTTCCAAAAACTCCAGGGGTCTGCCAGATCCTGCAGGACTACACGCCGCCGCCCCTGTCACCCCTGCTAGGTGGGGCTGGAGGGCTAAAGGTTGCCCCCCTGTGTTTTAAGGGATATTTGGGGTGGCCTCATGAAGCCACTGTGTCTCCAGTGCTGTCTTCTTTGACCCTCTCTCCATCACTCTTTCTCTCCCTTCTTATTGGGGGCGGCAGCAGTGCCACCAGAACTAATAGCATCTCACAAGAGAGGCAGCCCATGGTTTGTGGAGGGCAGCATGGACAGCAGCTCAGCCCACTCAAGTGTCTTTGTAAGCAAAGGCTACACACCGAGAGCCAGCGTGGTGTTGTGGTTAGAGTGCTGGACTTGGACCTGGGAGACCAGGGTTCGAATCCCCACTCGCACCGAGCTCGCTGGGTGTGCCCTTGGGGGCCCGTCGCTGCCTCTCAGCCTATCCCACCTCACAGGGTTGTTGTGGGGATTAAATAGGATGGAGGCCACCCTGAGCTCCTTGGAGGAAAAAGGTGGGGGATATAAATGCAATAGAAATAAGTAAATAAGGAGAGGTGGGGAAGGGCGAGCCAGGCAGGTGGGCAGTGGGGACTGTGTGGGTGGATGGAGGATGTAATTAACAGGAATTAGGAGGTGTGCGGGGGTGGGGAGTGCTGAGATGAAGCATAAACAGGGAGGTGAAAGAAGAAAGGGCAACGCATCCTTTCTTCAGCACCCAGGAGACTGGCTCAGATAAGTGGTCCATCCATCTCGGCATCCTGTCTCCAAGGGCAACCAACCCAAGATGATGCAGAAGAGGCCACTGGGACGTCCCAGAGAATGTCCCTTCAACCACCTATACAGTTTAAACTTCTGCTTTTGGTGTCTTTGGGCTTTAAATGTTCTTGTCTTCCTTTTGCTCTCCTATGTGCTCTCTTCATTCCTCGCATACCCCAAGATTTGATGTCCTGCCACTTTTTGTCCCTTCACATCTTCTGCTCTTTCCCTGTGGAATGAAGCCTTCCTCCTAACTGCCTGCATTACCCAGCCTCTTCCCATCTTGAAGTGGTGCCTGCAAACCCATCTTTCTGAAAAAGTGGTCTATAATACCTATATGGAGGAGAAGGGGAAGAAATGTCAATGGCCGGGTCAGAAGGCCGCTAAATACGAGAGGTCCTGCCTGTGACCTTTCTGTGCAAAGCCCAAATAAACACAAGTCGAATGAGCCTTTGTTCGCAACAGCGGTCAGTGGCGACAAGGCCGTCTTTCTACCTTTGCTGAGCTCGTTCAACGCTAGTGGAAAAGAAAACCTTACCTCTCAAACAAATCCATTTGAACTTTTTTAGTACGTTGTCGCTCAGCAGCTTCCTTTGCAAATATTTTTGTTGTGAGTGATGAATCATAGCATCACACAGTCTGAAGGGACCCGGAAGCAGTGGCGTAGTGTGGGGGGTGCAGGGGGGGCCGGCCGCACTGGGTGCAACATCTGGGGGTTAGGGTTAGGGGGCGCAAATCCACGGGTTAGGGGGTGCAAATTACTTGCCTTGCCCCGGGTGCTGACAACCCACGCTACGCCACTGCCCGGAAGGATCATCTAGCACAACTCTCCCTGCAATGCAGGAATATGCAGCTGTCCCTTAGGGGATCAAACCTGTGACCTTGGCGCTATCAGCACCATGTGAGCGGGGCTTGACCAAGGTTTGCTTTTTGATAATTTTAGCCGCCCTCGTGGACCTGGTACCATCCAGATATTTTGGACTACAGCTTCTGGCACCAGCTGGGGCTGATGGGATTTGTAGTCCAAAAGATCTGGAGGGTGCCAGGTTGGTGGGAAAACAATATACCGTATTTTTCGCTCTATAAGACGCACCGGATCATAAGACACACCTAGTCTTTGGAGGAGGAAAACAAGAAAAAAATTATTCTGAATCTCAGAAGCCAGAACAGCAAGAGGGATCGCTGCGCAGCGAAAGCAGCAATCCCTCTTGCTGTTCTGGCTTCTGGGATAGCTGCACAGCCTGCATTCACTCCATAAGACGCACACACATTCCCCCTTACTTTTTAGGAGGGGAAAAGTGAGTCTTATAGAGCAAAAAATACAGTAATGGTTATCTGTGGGAACCCTGGCCCATCAAACTCATTCTCTCTTGGTGTGCTCTGTGTGTGTGTGTGTGTGTGTGTAGGGGGGCATTTTAGCAAACTGCTACTCCTGCCAGACGTTGCCTTTATAAGACAAGCAAGCTGAGAAGGCTAAATGACCCCCCCCCCAAAAAAAGAGATGTGGTTGGGTATGCCCAAAACTGAGTTTTTTCCCTTTCCTTCCTCAGTTCAGACTAAGAGGTCTTTCAAACAAAACTACATATTGTTAGCACACAAGAGCCAGGAGTCAGACACACGCGCAGGATCCAGCCCACGCAACAAATTCCCAGTGCGAAATGAAAACTAGAAGTAGGAGTACATAGGTGGAAAAGGGAAACAAACACGGAATTCTGTGTCCTTAAACGCAGCCTACCGAGATGTGTTTGGACTTTGCCAGCCTAGACTATGCGCCTCGACATTTGTGCCCCCCCTGCCGTTTCCATTCCTAGCCTATGAATATCCCCCTCCCCCTTCTTAGAGGAGACACAAATTACCCAAGGCTTAAACCTTAGAAGCAGGGGTGCACCATTTCTGAAAGGAGGAGAGAGATCAGACCTCCATCCTGCCTTTAAGTCATACTGCTGGCTTTGGTAAATGGACAAGAATTGGTAGAACTACCCGGTCTTGAGACAGAGACACTTTGCATGTGCTCAGAGGCATGCTGGCCCAGGAAATAGCTTCTGGGCCGGAACCCTTTCTCGGATGTAAATATCAGACAGGAACAGTGCTGTTCTTGTGCATGCAGCTTCATGGAATACAAAGGCCTCCCAAAAGAGGTAAAGGTAAAGGTAAAGGTACCCCTGCCCGTACGGGCCAGTCTTGACAGACTCTAGGGTTGTGCGCCCATCTCACTCAAGAGGCCGGGGGCCAGCGCTGTCCGAAGACACTTCTGGGTCACGTGGCTAGCGTGACATCGCTGCTCTGGCGAGCCAGAGCCGCCCACGGAAACGCCGTTTACCTTCCCGCTAATAAGCGGTCCCTATTTATCTACTTGCACCTGAGAGTGCTTTCGAACTGCTAGGTTGGCAGGCGCTGGGACCGAGCAACGGGAGCGCACCCCGCCGCGGGGATTCGAACCGCCGACCTTTCGATCGGCAAGCCCTAGGCGCTGAGGCTTTTACCCACAGCGCCACCTGCGTCCCTCCTAAAAGTCTCCCAAAAGAGACTTGCCTACAATTGCACGGTTCGTCCAGGCAGTTTAAATGGTCCAAGGCTTAGTCTTATTTTTAATCATTGTGCTTGACTGCATTACATCGGAACACTGAAAGCTGCCTTAGACTGAGTCAGGCCACTGGGCCCATCTATCTCAATACTGTCTACACTGACTGGCAGTTGCTCTCCAGGCTTTTAGGCCAGAGTCTTCCCCTATCTGGAGAATGAACCTGGGCCCTTCTGCATCCAAAGCAGCCGCTCTCTCCCCGAGCAACGATACAGATGGATCCTACACCACCCTGAAACCCAGTAGGACAAATCTTTGAACGAATGGATGAAATCCGTGTTGTCACATTTTATCTGCGTATTTTATATTATCTTTGTAAATGGGAGAAGGCAAACTTTTCCATGGACGTAACTGCACCTTCATCCTGATGCCAATGTTGCAGCAACTTAGCTTTGCCTAGCAGTGGAACCGCAAGATCCAAGGGAGTACTCTTTGGAAAAGGGTACGAACCTGTGAATCATAGAATTGTAGAGTTGAAAGGGACCCCGAGGGTCATCCAGTCCAACCCCCTGAAATGCAGGAATCTCAGCTAAAGCATCCATGGCAGATGGCCACCCAACCTCTGCTTAAAAACCTCCAAGCAGAGTCCAAACCTCCCAAGGGAGACCGTTCCACAGTCGAACATCTCTTACTGTCAGAAAGTTTTTCCTGATGTTTAGTCAGAATTTCCTTTCGGGGGGGGGAATCATCCTGTGTTGCATTCTAAATTGCAAGCTCCTTGGGGCAGGGACCTCCCTTCATATGCTTTGCACAACAAAGGTCCGTATAGTTAAAGCCATGGTTTCCCCAGTAGTGATGAATGGAAGTGAGAGCTGGACCATCACGAAGGCTGATCACCGAAGAATGGATGCTTTTGAATTCTGGTGCTGGAGGAGACTCTTGAGAGTCCCATGGACTGCAAGAAAATCCATTCTTAAGGAAATCATCCCTGAGTGCTCACTGGAAGGACAGATCCTGAAGCTGAGGCTCCAAGACTTTGGCCACCTCATGAGAAGAGAAGACTCCCTGGAAAAGACCCTGATGTTGGGAAAGATGGAGGGCACAAGGAGAAGGGGACGACAGCGGACGAGATGGTTGGACAGTGTTCTCGAAGCTACCAGCATGAGTTTGACCAAACTGGGGGAGGCAGTGGAAGACGGGAGTGCCTGGTGTGTTCTGGTCCAGGGGGTCACGAAGAGTCGGACACGACTAAACGACTAAACAACAACAACAACATCTCTTCCAATTCTACTATTCTTACGATCATCTGGACAGGCGGTCTGGACTGTGAGCTTTGCTCTGCTCCTGCCTGTCTGCAAGCCACAAAATCCAGCTGCCCAAATAGTCTCTGATCCACCTTTCTACCCTCTCAGAATGCAATCTCCCTCTGCATTTTGCTTTTGCTCTCCAATCATTCTTTGTGCCAAACGCCAGCGTTTTCTCATTCATCTTCCTTACCAGTGCTACTGGCAAAAAACTCTGCGTCCTGTCCTTAGGTTTAATTTCACCCTCCCTTCTCCCCCTCCTCGATATTGCAGCTCTGATGGGAACTGCGGAGTTGGCGAAAAGCAACTTCTCTTCTCCCCCTCCTCCCCTCCTCTGAAGTGCGCAAATTGACTCACTTGCTAGATTTTGCGTCGCTGCAGAAACCCAAGTCTCCCTCGTGCCCTTGAAGCTGTCCTAGGTATATACTCTCTCAAACTGTCTCTACTGCCTGCATACCTGGCAGTGCAGTCCTATATACGTCCACTCAAAAGTTAAGCCCCACTGGCTCTCAGGTAAATACCGTATTTTTTGCTCTATGAGACGCACCAGACCACAAGACGCACCTAGTTTTTGAGGAGGAAAACAAGGAAAAAAATATTCTGAATCTCAGAAGCCAGTACAGCAAGAGGGATCGCTGTGCAGTGAAAGCAGCAATCCCTCTTGCTGTTCCGGCTTCTGGGATAGCTGCGCAGCCTGCATTCGCTCCATAGGACGCACACACATTTCCCCTTACTTTTTAGGAGGGAAAAAAGTGAGTCTTATAGAGCAAAAAATACGGTAGGTATCAGACTGCACCCGCAATGTTGCTTTCAGCTTTCCCTGCCCATGCAATGAAATCTGAATTCATTTGCGGAGGAAGAAGAGGAGGAGTTTGGATTTGATATCCCGCTTTATCACTACCCGAAGGAGTCTCAAAGCGGCTAACATTCTCCTTTCCCTTCCTCCCCCACAACAAACACTCTGTGAGGTGAGTGAGGCTGAGAGACTTCAGAGAAGTGTGACTAGCCCAAGGTCACCCAGCAGCTGCATGTGGAGGAGTGGAGACGCGAACTCGGTTCACCAGATTACAAGTCCACCGCTCTTAACCACTGCACCACACTGGTGATTCCTCTTAACATGCAGTAGAATGGGGCTCTTGGAAGCCCTTCTGCTTTCATCCAGCATCTCAGCTGTTTCCCAAGAGGTGCTCTAAGGAAGCCCCCAACTCCCTGGTTCCATAAATTTAAGACTTTCCCCAAAGAATCCTGAGAAATGTAGTTTGTTAAAGGGTGCTGGGAATTACAGTCCTGTGAGGGTTAAACCATAGCTCCCACTACCTATCTATCTGTATCTATCTATCCAGTGGTACCTCGGAAGTGAAACGGAATCCATTCCGGAAGCCCGTCCGACTTCCAAAACATTCAGAAACCAAAGCGTGGCTTCTAATTGGCTGCAGGAACCACCTGCAGCCAATCAGAAGCCCCGCCAGACGTTCAGGTTCCAAATAACGTTCGCAAACCGGAACACTCACGTCTGGGTTTGCAGCATTCGGGAGCCAAAACATTTGACTCGCAAGGCGTTTGGGATCCAAGGTATGACTGTATTGGAGAGAAGGACCTTATTCTTGAGTTGTGTGGCACTTATGCAACTACAATCCCAGAGGATCACTTTCAGCATTTTGTGTGTGTGTGTGTCTTCTAAAAGTCAGATAGCTGTTTATTTCCTTGACATCTTAAGGGAGGGCGTTCCACAGGGCGGGCGCCACTACTGAGAAGGCCCTCTGCCTGGTTCCCTGTAGCTTGATTTCTCGCAGCGAGGGAACTGCCAAAAGGCCCTTGGAGCTGGACCCCAGTGTCCAGGCTGAATAATGTGGGTGGAGACACTCCTTCAGCTATACTGGGCCTTTGAGGCTGTTTAGGGACGCAGGTGGCGCTGTAGGTTAAACCACGGAGCCTAGGACTTGCCGATCAGAAGGTCGGCGGTTCGAATCCCCGCGATGGGATGAGCTCCCGTTGCTTAGTCCCTGCTCCTGCCAACCTAGCAGTTCGAAAGCACGTCAAAGTGCAATAGATCGGTACCACTCCAACAAGAAGGTAACCGGTGTTTCCTTGTGCTGCTCTGGTTCGCCAGAAGCGGCTTAGTCATGCTGGCCACATGACCCGGAAGCTGTACGCCGGCTCCCTCGGCCAGTGAAGCGAGATGAGTGCCGCAACCCCAGAGTCGGCCACGACTGGACCTAATAGTCAGGGGTCCCTTTACCTTTACCTTTTAGGGCTTTAAAGGTCAGCACCAACCCTTTGAATTGTGCTCGGAAACTGGGAGCCGACGTAGATACTGTATTTTTTGCTCTATAAGACTCACTTTTTCCCTCCTAAAAAGTAAGGGGAAATGCATGTGCGTCTTATGGAGCGAGTGCAGGCTGTGCAGCTATCCCAGAAGCCAGAACAGCAAGAGGGATTGCTGCTTTCACTGTGCAGCGATCCCTCTTGCTGTTCTGGCTTCTGAGATTCAGATTTTTTTTTTCTTGTTTTCCTCCTCCAAAAACTAGGTGCGTCTTGTGGTCTGGTGCGTCTTATAGAACAAAAAATACGGTATTTTAGGACCTGTGTTATGTGGTCACAGTGGCCATCCCCAGTCTCCCTTCATATCTCCCTCTGTTCTCCCTTCCTTCTGTCCCGCCAGGATCCTGCTGACAGTGGTGGTGATCTTCCGCATCCTGATTGTGGCCATCGTGGGAGAGACGGTTTACGAGGACGAGCAGACGATGTTCATGTGCAATACCCTGCAGCCCGGGTGCAACCAGGCCTGCTACGACAAGGCCTTCCCCATCTCGCACATCCGCTACTGGGTCTTCCAGATCATCCTGGTCTGCACGCCCAGCCTCTGCTTCATCACCTACTCCGTGCACCAGTCGGCCAAGCAGAGGGACCGCCGCTACTCCTTCCTCTACCCGCTGCTGGAGAAGGACGGCAGGAAGGTGAAGAACGTCAACGGCATCCTGGTGCAGAACCCAGACGGCTCCTCCAAGGAGGAACCCGACTGCCTGGAGGTGAAGGAGATCCCCAGCGCCCCCATGCGGCCCCCCAAGAGCTCCAAGGTCAAGCGACAGGAGGGCATCTCCCGCTTCTACATCATCCAGGTCAGTCGGGGTGATAGAGGGCTCCCCTTTGCTTGCTGCATGCCCAGCCCCTCCCTAAGATTGGGGGGGCCCTGGAGACTCGCTCAACAGCTCGTGAAAAGGCCGAGAGGTTGCAGGGAGGAGCTGTGCACACTGGCGTAGCGTGGGTTGTCAGCACCCGGGGCAAGGCAAGTAATTTGCGCCCCCTAACCCGTGGATTTTAGCACTCAGAGAGCTGCGAGTGCGAGCGCGCCCCCCCCCCCAGATGTTGCGCCCGGTGCGGCCGGCCCCCCCTGCACCCCCATGCTACGCCACTGGCTGTGCATGAGCCTGTTGCGTGGTGCGGCGGCAAGTGAGGCCAATGCTATTCTAGGTTGTTGCATCATAGCCTCGCACAATCCGGCAAAATGCGCCCAGCCGTCTATCCCCTTAGCTGGCAGGCAGAATTCTGTGTGCCATCCCATGCCCCCTGCGCCAGTCTAGTGCAATAGCAGAGACGGTCCCCAACGTCAGTGTTAAAACAATATCCACCTGAAGGTGTGCATAGGCCCGGAGAGTGGTTGCCTCAGGCTGGCTCTAGATGTCATCCATTGGGCACGACCCACCAGGGTAGCTCAGTTGGTTAGAGCGTGGTGCCGATAACTCCAAAGTTGCAGGTTCGATCCCCGTAAGGGACAGCGTTGCAGGGGGTTGGACTGGATGATCTTCGGGGCCCCTTCCAACGCTATGATTCTGTGATCACTGCTTTGAGGTGCATTCATTCCCCCCCCCACTCCCGGCCGGGTGTTGCGTGGCTGTAGCGCAGCTTTCAGCAACCCGGCGCCCTCGTTGGAGGAACACCGAGCTGATGGGGCCTCATGGGCATTGTAGTTCAAGGGCCCCCACCTGCTTGGCAAAGACTGGAACATTCTGGCAGACAGAACGACATCGGAGGAGGCTGTGTGTGATGGTCCCGGGGCTAACTGAGAGGCGAGGTCCGAGTCCAGTCTGATGTCAATGCTGCGGTATGGAGGCTGTCCGTCAAAGATGTAGCTGGGTCCAAGGAAGGGAGTCGGGTGGGGTCAGGAACTCTGGCAGAAGAGCAGGACAGGGTGCAGGCAGGAACAGGCTACCAACAATGTTGCTCCCGCAACCTGTGACTGGGCTGGCTGGCTTTTATCTGCCCCGAGGCATAGGGCGGCCCCGATCCTCTGGTGACTCGCCTCTCCTGGCCTGGAGGCGAGCACTCCTCCTGGAGGGACTTAGTTCCCCCCGCCTCTCTGCCCTGAGCCTCTGCAGCTCCGGAGAGGCTGGAGGGTTACTGGACCCAGAGGCCACCTCACCTTCCCCTGACGCGGCTGAGAGTGGAGCACCTGCAGGCAGTGGGTCCTCCATCACCTCAGGAGCCAGAGCAGACTCAGCTGGTGCCTGCACCTGAGGATCCAGCACAGGTGAGGACCCTTCAGGCTCAGGCCCCAGCCCCGGCTCAGCTGGTTCTGGAGGCGGGGAATCCTGTGCAGGCTGGGATCCCTCAGGGTCAGCCTCCGAGTTCGAATCCCAGGCCATCACACTGTGGCCTGTTGGTCCAACGTCCTGTTCTTGCAGTGGCCAGCCAGATGCAACAGCAGCTATCCCCTCCCATGGTCCCCAGCTGTTCAGAGACATTGCTGCCTCCGGCTGCGAGGACAGAACTGAGGGCCACTGGTAGCCCTCTCCTCCATTAATTTGTCTGGTCCTCTTTTGGAGCCACCCGGGTTGGTGGCCATCGCTGCCTCTGGTGGCAGTGAGTTCCATAGTTTAACTATGCTCCACATGAAGAAGTACTTCCTGATGGTAGAACTGTCTAATGGTTAGAGCCGTTTGACAGTGGAACAGACGCCCTCGGAAGGTGGCGGACTCAGCTTCGTGTAGGTTTCTAAACAGAGGCTGGTGGCCATACATTGGGGATTATTTAGCTGCGATTCCTGCATTGCAGGGGGTGGGACTAGATGACCCTGGTCTTTCCTAGCAGCTCTACCATTCTATGAGAAGACAGGCTTTGAGGCATGTGGGCAAACTGCCTGGCTCCAACTTTAGGCGGAAGATAATAGTAATTTGGGACGTGGGTGGCGATGTGGGTTAAACCACAGAGCCTAGGACTTGCCGATCAGAAGGTCGGTGGTTCGAATCCCCGTGACGGGGTGAGCTCCCGTTGCTGGGTCCCTGCTCCTGCCAACCTAGCAGTTCGAAAGCATGTCAAAGTGCAAGTAGATAAAGAGGTACCACTCCGGCGGGAAGGTAAACGGCATTTCCGTGCGCTGCTCTGGTTCGCCAGAAGCGACTTAGTCATGCTGGCCACATGACCCGGAAGCTGTACACTGGCTCCCTCGGCCAATTAAGCGAGATGAGCGCCACAACCCCAGAGTCGGCCACGACTGGACCTAATGGTCAGGGGTCCCTTTACCTTTAATAGTAATTTAATAATTGTAATACTTATACCCTGCCTATCTGACTGGGCGTGACGAGCAGGATTTCTAATTGTCCAAGGGTGAGCCAGGGATTGGGGGACAAAGGGGTTCCCCCCCCCTTCCTTGGAAACAGCAGAAATATATATAGCCTTATGCAAAAGGAACAAGAAGAGAGGAAAACTTCGGCATTTGCAGAATGCAGATGCTTTTCCTAAGCGCAGAGAATGTGCAGCCCGGACTCTAAGCGTCGTCCTGATCTTCCTTCCCAGCAGCCTACGCGAGAGAAAAGGGCACGAGGGTCTGGCGGCAACATGGTGACCATCTGTTTTATTTATAGACGCGCGGGGCGAGAACAAGCGTAGAAGGGAGGCAGCGTTGGCAGCAGGCAGAAGTGGCGCTGAGGCTTCAGGCTCTGCCAGAACCACCTGGAGAAATCCAACCATCTCCAAGCACCACAGGACACTTCTTCCATGTGTCTTTCCAGAGCCCCAGACAGCTCCCATGCTGTCCGGCTCCGGTGGGGCCTGTCAATGACCAGTTCGGATTCTCTGGGGTGGGGTGGGGGGTCTGGTTAGCAGCAAGGATAGAGCTAAGAGTAGGCACTCACACCGCATGATTTAGGCGGATTCAGCCAGGGTGTGGATTCAGCCTGCAGCCCAACTGAGTGGAAGCAGCCTCAAATCTTTGTGAGTTGGGCTGCCAGGGGGTGGGGTGCCCAGCAGGGAACATACCAGTGCAGTGGTCCCCAAGCTTTTTTTGTGGAGGGGTGTCCTGCCACCCGCTTGGTTCCATAACCTCATCTCCCATGCCTCCTGCCCTATAAAAAGCACCATTCGTGACAGCGGTGTGGACATCTCGCTAAGGAACACAATAACACAATGAAATTCAAAACGGCAACGGTCAGTTGTCCATTTATTCAGAATCCAATTAGATTTAGTCTAATTAACCAACTCAACAAAACTGATGAGCTTGGTGCGGCGATACCAGCTTTTCAAACTGGGATTGTCATTTAGCGGCCTCGGTATACCTGAAGGAGCATCTCCACCCCCATCGTTCACTGAGGTCCAGCGCCGAGGGCCTTCTGGCGGTTCCCTCATTGCAAGGAGTGAGGTTACAGGGAACCAGGCAGAGGGCCTTCTTGGTAGTGGCACCTGCCCTGTGGAACACCCTCCCATCAGATGTCAAGGAAATAAGCAGCTGCCCTATTTTTAAAAGACATCTGAAGGCAGCCCTGTTTAGGGAAGTTTTTTATATTTAATGCTGTATTGTTTTTAACAAGAGTGGCTGGAGAAACTCAGCCAGAAGGGTGGAGTATAAATAATTAATAAAATAATAATAATAATAATAATAATAATAATAATAATAATAATTTGCGTCCCACAAGTGCCTTCCCTGCTGGGAGCAAGAAAGGTGATGCATCGCTCCCTCCTGTCAGGACCAGAGGTCAAGGATTATGGGAACTGTAGTCCAAAAACAGGAGGACACCCCAAGTTTGAGAAACTCTGGTTTTTAAAGTAAAAATTAGCCCCGCCCCACATTGATTTGGGGCTGGATCTGGGTGGGGCGTCCTCTGGATTTGGGGCAGGTGTGTGAGGAGAGGGTCCCCCCCTACACAAAGCCAGGCAGATACCGTATTTTTCGCTCTATAAGACGCACCAGACCATAAGACACCCCTAGTTTTTGGAGGAGGAAAACAAGGAAAAAAATATTCTGAATCTCAGAAGCCAGAACAGCAAGAGGGATTGCTGCGCAGCGAAAGCAGCAATCCCTCTTGCTATTCTGGCTTCTGGGATAGCTGCGCAGCCTGCATTCGCTCCATAAGACGCACACACATTTCCCCTTACTTTTTAGGAAGGAAAAAGTGAGTCTTATAGAGCAAAAAATACGGTATATTGAAAGCAGGCAGCGGAGAAGACCAAGTCAAAATCAGGAGCGGAAAACAGGAATGTTGCAGGACCAAGGTCAGCTCCAGCTGAAAATCCAAATTCTGCTGCTGGGCTTAAAAGGGCATCTTTTTCCATTTTAGGGCCCTGGGCCCCCAACCCTGCTCAGTGCCCTCTGGGGCTCTGTTTCTCAAACTCAGATCTCCAGTTGTTGTTGGGCTACAACTCCCATCATCCAGCAGACGGTTCACAACCAAGCCTGGGACCCTAGGCGTACTGATTCCACCTGGTGACACCTGTATGCGGTTCAGGCCTCCTAAATTTCATTGGGGCCGAGGTGTGCCCTTGAATGCTCCCCCCCCCTCTTGCATGAAGCTGTTGGGCTTAATCCTCTTCAGACTAGGGTTTGCCTGAACTTTTGGGGGAAGCAGCATGGAAGATCTGCTCTCTGGTGTAGGCTTCTTAGTCACCTCCCTTCCAGCTCGCAGCCACCCAACTTGCCTGACTTGCTTTTTCTCCCTCCCTCGTTCCGCCTCTCACTCTTTATTCACTGTAGTTTGAACAAAGGAGCTAACACCTTCCACCAAACATCAGGCAGCAGATGAGTGCAAAAAAGTAAAAAGCCAGCAATTGGCAGCAATTGAGGAACAATATTGCTGATTGATGAGGCAAAGTTATCACACGGCTGAAAGCCAAGCCCTTGCAGGTCCTTGCTGGGGGACCAGCCTTGCCTTGTTGCTCTCACAAAGAAAGACACTTGGTATGGAAAATTCAAGATTCAACACATATAGATCCCAAGGATGATCTCTCCCAAGAGGACCTGGAGGAGAACAGAAAGCTAAGATCGCAGGAAAGGTCAGCACAGTTACCACAGGGCAAGTTTGGAGGTTCCTTACTCTGTCCACTTCGGGCCCCTGCTGATTTGCATCGAGCAATTACACTGGTACCTCGGGTTACATATGCTTCAGGTTACACACTCCGCTAACCCAGAAATAGTGCTTCAGGTTAAGAACTTTGCTTCAGGATAAGAACAGAAATCGGGCTCTGGCGGCGGCAGCAGGAGGCCCCATTAGCTAAAGTGGTGCTTCAGGTTAAGAACAGTTTCAGGTTAAGAACGGACCTCTGGAACGAATTAAGTACTTAACCCGAGGTACCACTGTACAAAGGGCCTACAGTGGTACCTCGGGTTACATACACTTCAGCTTACAGACTCCGCTAACCCAGAAATATTACCTCAGGTTAAAAACTTTGCTTCAGGATGAGAACAGAAATTGTGCAGCAGCGGCGAGGCAGCAGCAGCAGGAGGCCCCATTAGCTAAAGTGGTGCTTCAGGTTAAGAACGGACCTCTGGAACAAATTAAGTACTTAACCCGAGGTACCACTATATAGATGAAAGGGAACCTGTGGCTCCATCGTCCTCTGCCAGGGCAGCCAGGGGTGAGGGATGTTGGGAGTTGTAGTTCAGTAGCATCTGGAGGTAGAGGCCGCTCTCTGCCAACCCCTGACCCTGTTCCCTCCCGCTGCTTTAGGTGGTTTTCCGCAATGCCTTGGAGATTGGCTTCCTGGCGGGACAGTACTTCTTGTACGGCTTCAACGTGCCGGCCATTTTCGAGTGCGACCGCTACCCGTGCGTCAAGGAGGTGGAGTGCTACGTGTCGCGGCCCACGGAGAAGACCGTCTTCCTCGTCTTCATGTTTGCCGTGAGCGGGATCTGCGTCCTCCTCAACCTGGCCGAGCTCAACCACCTCGGCTGGCGCAAGATCAAGACCGCCATCCGAGGGGTTCAGGCCAGGCGGAAATCCATCTGCGAGGTGCGGAAGAAGGACCTCTCCTCGCTGGCCCAAGTGCCTACGCTCGGACGGACGCAGTCGAGCGAGTCCGCCTACGTCTGAGCGCTCCCGGTCCAGCTCGGTTGGGGTGGGGATCGGGGCCTCGGCGGGCCTGACATCGCCAACGCAGCAAGGAGAAAGCTGGCCTGACCACAATACCTCCCAGGTTAACCATGCAATATTCAGTGGGTGCTTTCAAAAACAAAACACCCTCCTCGCTTTCAGAGGACGGGGCCTCACCTTCGCTTTAAGGGCTGATGGGGGAAACCCAGCCCCTCAGGAGCCATGGGGCAGGAGCAAGGGGGAGGGAAACGGAGGAAGAGGTTTGGTGCCCCTTCCTCCTATGCGCCGGCTCCTCTCAAATATTTTCTCTTCTCTACACTTAACTAATGGTGCAAGCAAAACGGTGCAGTTTGCGGAAACTTGTGCCTACGACTCCTTTTTACGGACTGGTGATGAAAAGCGCATGAATCGGCGGTGGGTGGGGGAGGCTTGTGGGGGGGACGACGTTGCTTGCGTGTGTGTATTTTTTAAAGGAAGCGACAACAGAAAGACAGAGAGAGGGGCTTTCCCCTCACGCACGACCGGATCTCTCTCTCATCTGCCGTGATGTAAATAGTGAACGAGCAAATGTGATTTTATATAAAAAAGATAAGGTATGCAATAAAAAGAACCCCATTTTCTTCATTGTTTTTCCTGGCAGCCTCTCTGTTGGTGCTGGGGGAATTGGTGGCGATGGTGTTGGGAGGGTGGAAGGGTCAGGCTGATGTCTGTGCGTGCTCCATAAATCCCAAGGGTATGTGGAGAAGACCAGATCACCATTCTGTCCCAGCCGCGGCGTGTGGGGCGGGGGCACAGCTTTGTTTGTTTTTCAAACGACCTTCTTCCAGGCTTTCAAGAGCAGTCGGGCATGTGGAAGCGAAGTACGGTGGTACCTTGGGTTACATACGCTTCAGGTTACATACGCTTCAGGTTACAGACTCCGCTAACCCAGAAATAGTACCTTGGGTTAAGAACTTTGCTTCAGGATGAGAACAGAAATCATGCTGCAGCGGCACAGCGGCAGCAGGAGGCCCCATTAGCTAAAGTGGTGCTTCAGACCTCCAGAAGGAATTATCGTATTTTTCGCTTTATAAGACACACCAGACCACAAGACGCACCTAGTTTGGGGAGGAGGAAAACAAGAAAAAAAATATCCTGAATCTCAGAAGCCAGAACAGCAAGAGGAATCGCTGCGCAGCGAAAGCAGCAATCCCTCTTGCTGTTCTGGCTTCTGGGATAGCTGCACAGCCTGCATTCGCTCCATAAGACGCACACACGTTTCCCCTTACTTTTTAGGAGGGAAAAAGCGAGTCTTATAGAGCAAAAAATACTGTAAGTTCTTAACCCAAGGTACCCCTGTAGATGCAAGTTTCCCTCCGCTGTCTCGCCACGAGAAATGAATTTGCACTGGCTTGATTTCTGCAGGTCAGGCTGCTGTTAAAACGGAGTTGCAAAAGGCCTGCTCAAAACAGCAGCAGGCACCTTGTTCTAGCCACTGCCAACTCTTGCCTCCATCACTCTGACCGTGGCCACCTCTGGAGCATCTTTCCCAAGGCCCCCCTGCTGTGGACGGCAGCGGCGTGGGGGTGGTGATTTTGTCTCTGACTGCCTGGGCCCAAGACGTAGAGCAAAGCGAGGCTCCCCCCCCTCCTTCCACGCACATGTACACAGACCCCTCCCAGCCCGGTCAGCTGCAGCAGCCTCTCATCCCTTAATCTGCTCTCTAATAGGTCTAAAGCGGAGAAGGGGGTTAACTGGGCACCATCTGGCTTAGCCTGAGCGAAGGCCCAAGATCTCTTGTGGTGCAAAAGAGGCCTGCGAGGCGATCGGGGAGAACCAGAGTCCCTTCCTGCCCCACAGGCTATGGGGAGGACGTTTCCTGAGTCCCCCTCCTGCTTCCCGAGAGCAAGGGGAAAGACGGAACCTTCTCTCCGTTTACTAATCCCCATCCCTCCTACCGCCGGCCTCCCGTTGTCCCCATCCCCTAAGCGGCTCTTGCGCAGCCCCTCCGCCCAGACCCCCCTCTGCCCCCTGCAGTGCACTTAGAGAGCCTAAACCCCATCTAAGCCTCTTTGGTGTCCCAACCAGATGAGCAAAGGAGTTCAGGCAAAAAAGAGAGAGAGACAAGGAGTTTACTAGAGTGGAGAACTGGATGTCTCCGTCTGCCCGAGGTGGGTCACAGTGTTGAAATTGGGGGTGGCTCTCAGGCACAACCCATGTTTGCCCTTTGATCCTGAAACTCCCTCTTCACTGTGAAGACACAGAGTCAGGGCATCTTGCTCAGCACTGCCAGCACGGACGCCAGAGTTTCAGGCAAGGAGTCTCTCTACCTGGGGATGCTGAGGAATGCCTCTCGGATCTCGTGCCTGCAAAATGTTGAACGAGTGTCCTTCCCTCTGAGGTGGATATATATAATAGAGCATCTTTCCCTGCCTTCTGCCCCCCCCCCCCCGCTTTAATCCCAACCTGGAGCAGGGAATCTGCTCGCAGGTTTTGAAAACAAAATACTGTATTTTCTGCTCTATAAGACTCACTTTTTCCTTCCTAAAAAGTAAGGGGAAGTGTGTGTGCATCTTATGGAGCAAATGCAGGCTGCACAGCTATCCCAGAAGCCAGAACCGCAAGAGGGATTTCTGCTTTCACTGCGCAGCGATCCCTCTTGCTGTTCTGGCTTCTGAGATTCAGAATATTTTTTTTATTGTTTTCCTCCTCCAAAAACTAGGTGCGTCTTGTGGTCTGGTGCGTATTATGGAGCGAAAAATACGGTAAATCTGACCAGTTGTTTCTTTGCTGTATCTGCCGCACTTGCTCAGCTGACATCCTTAGTCCTCCCCAGATCTCTTCCAGCCGTTCTCTTCTCTCGCCTGCTCTCTGCAGTGGTCGGGACATTGCTGGCAGGACTAACCTTAGGTAAGGTCACAAGAGAGACCTTGTGAGTTGGGGCTCCCTAAGCAAATCACCAAAGCATTCACGAGAGGGGGGACAGAGAGAAAGAGGGACCCTGCAGCTTTGGGGGGGGGGATTGGCATGGGAGCCGAGCATCACAGGGCTCCAGGAACTCCCTCTCCTGCACATCTGCCGGGGCAGCCCTGGCCCTCTCTTGCCTCCGGCAACCCTCGTCTGTGCAGGCTTTCGACTGAGTCGAATGGAGGTGGCCAGAGGAGCAGACGCCTTGCCTTCTTCCTGCCCCTTGCCTGCTCATTTGCACTGGGAAGGAGGTGAGATCTCATTCATATGTATGTCTCTATTAATAGTGCCCTGTGCCTGGCGGGGCTCTAACAGCTGCCAACGTGTCATCCCTGCTTTGCCGCCGATCCTCCTCCCATTCACTAGGAAGATAAGAGAGGAAGAAAAAGTGGTTCCCTGGTTAGAGAAAGAGGAAGGAGACAGGTGTGGAGAGGCCAGAGGGATGCCAACTTTTTGAAGCAGCCCTGGGCCTGTAAACAGCCACCTTGTGCGTGGAAATCAAATGCTGGTGGCGAGGAAGCATCGCCTGAAGCTGGAAAAAGCTTTAGCGGCTGGTTTAATTTATCTTTGTCAGGCTGCTGCTGCTTAAGGCACAAGAACAGAGCCAGTTAGGAGGCTGGGCTACCATCAGGGAGCCCAGAACTTTTGTACCCCGGTCCACAAAACAATGGGGAGCGAGGAAGATGAGGGTCACTTTTGACGCAGCAGGGAGGATGCAAGAACCTGTGGCCCCCTGTGATGTATGGCTCTTGCTTTGGGTAGCATGTCTCCCCAAGCATCTTAATGCGTGCAGAAAAGAGAGGAAGAGGCTGTATCCTGAAGCCCCGTGGAAAGGCAATGCCAGCTGCAGAGACTTCTTCACTGGTGGTTTTCAACTGGTCAAAACTTCCTCTCACCCCCCTAATGCATATTAGGCAAAGGTAAAGGGACCCCTGACCATTAGGTCCAGTCACAGACGACTCTGGGGTTGCGACGCTCATCTCGCTTTACTGGCCGAGGGAGCCAGCATACAGCTTCTGGGTCATGTGGCCAGCATGACTAAGCCGCTTCTGGCGAACCAGAGCAGCACACGGAAACGCCGTTCACCTTCCCACTGGAGCGGTACCTATTTATCTACTTGCACTTTGACGTGCTTTCGAACTGCTAGGTTGGCAGGAGCTGGGACCGAGCAACGGGAGCTCACCCCGTCACGGGGATTCGAACCGCCGAATTCTGATCAGCAAGTCCTAGGCTCTGTGGTTTAACCCACATATTATTTAATCCTAAAACAGAAAATTGCGGAGAAATCTAGATGGAGCTACCTTATCGTTCCTGCTAAATCTGTATCATCGAAAGAGTGGCTTGTGCATCTTATCACAATAATGCATCCTAGTTCTGACACAAACGCAGTGCTCCAGAGTCTTAGCAAACGTATGCTAAGTTTTGATTCCACCTCACCCGCCCCAGAACCAACATCCACAGCTATGGTGCACCCTCCAAATTTTTCTACCCAGCTACAAAGGGCACATGAAAGCCATCTGCTACCACAGCTGGTCACCCTGAAGCCTAGTTTTCAGTAGTTAAAAAATGACCGGGTTGAATTGCTTCAGAGTGAAGATAGAGATCCTCCATACCAAAATAGAAATCCCTGCACACAGACAACTCATGTCTGGAAGAGTTCTAGGTCAGCTTTCTCCATGGCATGCTAGCTTTCTCTATGCAGATGTATGCCTATTTATATGGAAGCTCGTTCCATTATGGGAGCCCTCCAAACCTGAACTGGCAGAGTCTAAACACAGGTTTCACACCTCAGGAACCTATTGGACTCAGGAGAACATTCAAGCTGTGCTTGTGGTTTGGTCTCCACCTAGTTCAGGGCTTCCCAAACTTGGGTCTCTGGCTGTTTTTGGACTACAGTTCCCATCACCCCTGACCGCTGGCTCCTGCTAGCTAGGGATGATGGGAGTTGTAGTCCAACAAACACCGGGAGACCCAAGTTTGGGAAACCCTGACCTAGTTCAAGGATGGAGAACTTGCAGCCATCTAGAGAGCTCATAGAATCATAGAGTTGGAAGAGACCACAAGGGCCATCGAGTCCAACCCCCTGCCAAGCAGGAAACGCCATCAGAGCACTCCTGACATATGGTTGTCAAGCCTCTGCTTAAAGACCTCCAAAGAAGGAGACTCCACCACACTCCTTGGCAGGAAATTCCACTGTCGAACAGCTCTTACTGTCAGGAAGTTCTTCCTAATGTTGAGGTGGAATCTTCTTTCTTGTAGTTTGGATCCATTGCTCCGTGTCCGCTTCTCTGGAGCAGCAGAAAACAACCTTTCTCCCTCCTCTATGTGACATCCTTTTATATATTTGAACATGGCTATCATATCACCCCTTAACCTCCTCTTCTCCAGGCTAAACATGCCCAGCTCCCTTAGCCGTTCCTCATAAGGCATTGTTTCCAGGCCTTTGAGCATTTTGGTTGCCCTCCTCTGGACACGTTCCAGTTTGTCAGTGTCCTTCTTGACACTGCTTGACTACAACTCCCATCGTCCCTCACATAAGACGTGTCCATTGGATGTGGCACATCTCGCCCAGCCAGATGTGTGTGGGAAACCTGAGCTTTTCCCCCTCCTGCATTTCCCCACAATTGGCGTTCAGAAGCCACCGGGGCGAGAAGCCTTGGTTTATCCTGGCTGGGGAAGACAAGAGAGGGCTACCCCATCCTTGACCTGGGGAAAGAGGCGCTGGGGCGGAAGAAGGACGCCTCGGTACCCCACTCCCGTATTCTGCCATTTCCCCACTCCAGGGGCACGGGAGCTGGGTGGGGTTGGATGCTATTCTTAGCCGGGCTTTGTTGCTATTTTTACTCCCAGATGCTAGCTGGGAACGGGGAGGGAGGGAGGCTGGCTTTGTGGCAATCCGGTGTGAATTATGTATGGCAGCCAGTGAATGTGCCGCTGAGCCTTGAACATGCAGCACGTTCTCCAGGGACCTGGGAGGGAGGGAAGGAAGGAAAGGGGGGGACACAGCCATTGCAGTGAAAGGGATCAGATGTGGGGGGTGTGTGTGTGTGAGAAACACAGGATCCTAGCATGCACCCCCCATCTGACTCGCCTCCCCTCCTTTCTCCTGCAACACCTGCCTCCTTCGGAGCTTTCGCTGCTCCACGAAGAGGGAGGGGTGGGAAGAACAGCCTTGCAGACATCTGGGGGAGAGGACACTGAAATCCTCCCTTCCTTCCAAGCGGAGGCCGGATCCCTCCCAAGAAATTTCCGCCCGATGTAACACGGTCTGACCTAGAAACCCTGCGTTGTAATCCCCAGCTGGGCGAGGCTGCGGCTGGGTTGGCAGAGGAAGCGCTCTGCACGACGGCAGAGGCATTCTTACCGCCGCGGAACGCTTTTCCTAAACAGATAAGAGGAGGGCAAGGCTATCGCCGACTTGGAAGGGACCTCTAGTCCAACCCCTCCAAGGCAGGAATCTCAACACCCCCCCCCCCATTTGAAACCGTATCAGACGGTGCTTAGCTTTGCAAATGTGATAGCAGTTTTGCTGCTGCGCCGCTAGGACTGTAATGGCTACTAGCCATGATGGTTGAATTCTGCCTCCACCACTGCTGACAATATGCATCAGAATATCAGTTGTGGGGAGCTGAAATTGGGGGAGAGGGCTGTTGCGCTCAGATGATGACGACGTTGATCATTTGTTACTTGTACCTAGCCAATCTCACTGGGTTTCCCTAGCCTTTCTGGGCAGCTTCCAAGAGGATAAAAGAACGCACGGTACATCAGACATTAAACACTTCCCTAAAGAGGGCTGCCTTCAGATGTCTTCTAAACCTCAGCTTTAATAATAATTAATAATAATTTATTATTTGTATACCTGAAGGAGCGTCTCCACCCCCATCGTTCTGCCCAGACGCTGAGGTTCAGCGCCGAGGGCCTTCTGGCGGTTCCCTCATTGCAAGAAGCAAAGCTCCAGGGAACCAGGCAGAGGGCCTTCTCAGTAGTGGCGCCCGCCCTGTAGAACGCCCTCCCATCAGATGTCAAAGCGATAAATAACTACCTGACATTTAGAAGACATCTTAAGGCAGCCCTGTTCAGGGAAGTTTTTAATCTGTGATATTTTACTGTATTTTTTGTTTCTATGGAAGCCGCCCAGAGTGGCTGGGGAGGCCCAGCCAGATGGACGGGGTACAAATAATAAATTATTATTATTATTATTATTATTATTATTATTATTATTATTATTATTTGTACCCTGCCCATCTGGCTGTGTTTCCCCAGCCACTCTGGGCGGCTTCCAACAAAGATTAAAAATACATTAAACTGTCACACATTAAAAACTTCCCTGTTAGTTGTTTATTTCCTTAACATCTGATGGGAGGGCATTCCACAGAGAGGGCGCCACCACCGAGAAGGCCCTCTGCCTGGTTCCCTGTATCTTCACTTCTCGCAGTAAGGGAACTGCCAGAAGGCCCTCAGCACTGGACCTCAGCATCCGGGCTGAACGATGGGGGTGGAAACGCTCCTTCAGGTATACTGGGCCGAGGCCATTTAGGGCTTGAAAGGTCAGTACCAACACTTTGAACTGTGCTCAGAAACATACTGGGAGCCAATGTAGGTCTCTCAGGACCAGTGTTATGTGGTCTCGGCGGCCGTTCCCAGTTACCAGTCTAGCTGCCGCATTCTGGATTAATTGTAGTTTCCGAGTCACCTTCAAAGGTAGCTCCACGTAGAGCGCATTGCAGTAGTCTAAGTGGCAGAGAACTATAGAGCATGTACCACTAGGGGAAAGTCAGTGTGCTGAACTAAATGGACTACTGGACGGATCCAGCCAAGGCTCCTCGGATGCTCTTATCCCTGGGAGAAGTCCTGCGCCAAATCTGGAAGCTGCCTTGCAGAGTGTGAGAGCACCTAGCTTAGTGCGGTTTACTTTGCCTGGTAGAATCTCTCCAGGGTGTCAGACGAGCAACATACCCAGCTCTTCCAAGCTACAGACCTTCCCTTAATCAAATACGCCTCCATCGTGGGCTGAATGGGTTCTTGGCTGCTCAGCCCCACTCCTTTGTCTCAAAAGACGCTAAGCGGGGAAGACCAAGCGGGTGGGGAGAGCAAACGGCGCCTGGATAATCCTGACACCACGTGGACGCCGTGTTATTTCTGTTCCTGCTCCTATACTCGAATGCGTTTGCTACCACGCAAGTATTTTGTAAGCCGCTTTGAGAGTCTCTTGGGGGCTGCTCGGCAGGAAATCAGTTGTTCAAAACAACCAAAAACCCAAAGTCCGTCCAAGGAATGAGAGACAAGCAGGGACAAGAGTTGGGGATGGTGGGAGGTGAAGCCCAACCTTTGGAGAACCAGTTTCCTCTCTGCTATCCTGTATAATAATAATAATAATAATAATAATAATAATAATAATAATAATAATAATAATTTTTTATTTATATCCCGCCCTCCCCAGCCAAAGCCGGGCTCAGGGCGGCTAACAACACTAAAATAGTGCAACATTATAAAAACATTATAAAAAATTAATTAAAATCAAATTCAAAATTGATGGCAACCATAAACTAAAGTTTTGTAAAGATTGCCAAAGGAGGGAGTCAGGCTGCACCCTGACCAAAGGCCTGGTGGAACAGCTGTCTTGCAGGCCCTGCGGAAAGATGTCAAGTCCTGCAGGGCCCTTGTCTCTTGTGACAGAGCGTTCTACCAGGTTGGAACCACAGCTGAAAAAGCCCTGGCTCTAGTTGAGGCCAGCCTAACCTCTCTGTGGCGTGGGACCTTCAAGATGTTTTTATTTGAAGACCGTAGGTTCCTCTGTGGGGCATACCAGGAGAGGCGGTCCCGTAGGTACGAGGGTCCTAGGCCGTATAGGGCTTTGAAGGTTAAAACCAGCACCTTAAACCTGATCCTGTACTCCACCGGGAGCCAGTGCAGCTGGTATAGCGCCGGATGAATGTGATCTCGCAGCGAAGACCCCGTAAGGAGTCTCGCTGCGGCATTCTGCACCCGCTGGAGTTTCTGGGTCAGTCTCAAGGGCAGCCCCTTGACGGCTCTTCTCCGTCCCTCAAATTTCAGACGCTTGTTCCTCTAGGGCAAGACCTGGGTGTCAGCAAGTTTACCTTGCAAAGCTGTCGGTGGGCAGGTGCTGTGCCAAAGGCAAGATCACCTGTGCAAGGAGGCAGCTCTGAACCAGGCATGCCAGCGGTGGCTCAAATCTGCTTTATTTACACTCACTCTCACCTCTGTGGAATATGCAGGGAAAACAATGGCTGACTTTTACAGCGTTATTGTAAAGTTTTAAGCAAGGAACACCTTTCCGTACTATGAAACTATCCATGTAGCCTCTTGGCGCCTGTCGTCAGGAAACAGCAAACACTCCCACATTCTGTAGAGGGAAAGATCCAACTTTTTATTGCACCTTTGCCACTGCCTCAAAGCCCATAAATCGGGTGCCACCTCTCAGCAGGGAAGCCTCATTCAAAACTGCGATCCTAAACTGTATGGCCTGAGACTACCGTGAACCAAAAATACGCATGAAATCTCTTTCTGCTACAGCTCTGAATGATGCCCTGTTCTGATGCCTCCTTCCCAACACCCTCCACTAGGAAGCACCTTCTGCTGTATGCCTGCACCTGGTGTGACGGGATCCGTCCATTCATAATTCTCTCGTCCTCCAGAATAAGCACTCAAGCAGAGACACAGTACTTTTGCACAGCACATGGTTAAAACAGTGGACATTGCAGTGGCAATGGAGAATGAAGCTATCGATGGGTACCAACTCTGGTGGTTATATCCTACTTGAAAACAGTCATACCTCATGTTAGGTTTGCTTCATGTTACGTTTTTTCAGGTTGCGTCCCAGTGACCCGGAAGTACCAGAAAGGGTTGCTTCCGGATTTCGCTGCTTGCGCATGAGCAGACGCGCAAAATGATGCCAAGCGCATGCGCCGAAGTGGCGAATTACAACCCGTTGGTGCGCAGGCGCGCTGCTGCATGTTATGTTCCTTTCATGTTGCGAACGGGCCTCTGGGATGGATCCCGTTCACAACCAGAGATACCACTGTATCAGGTACTGAAAACCACAGAGAAGTCCTGTTAAACTCAGGTCACACTTTCAGGCTCCCCACCCCATAGACTTCAAGCTGGCCACTGTGGGAAAAGTATATTGGACAAGAGCAGAGCATGAGACTCGTAATCTAAATGTCATGGGCAGATTCCAGCTTTGCAGGGGGTTAGATTTGTGCTCTATGGTGGGTCACTGGTCTGATCTGTTTTCCTGTAAATCGGTCTGAACTTTATATGCTTAAGATCAGTTTGTTTTTCATGTTGGCCGAGTGAAATGCAGTTTCTGTTTCACTTCGGGGGGGGGGGAGGTGCACTTCACCTCATAGGAGGACTGGTCTTTCACAACAAAGGAGAATCTCACATGCGCAGTGGAAGAGAATAGTACAGCAGTGAGCTGCGCTACTCATCATCCCTTCCCCCATTTTGGCCTTTTCCACTTTGCCATCCTGGTAACCTGTGCAAGACACGGCACACGGCGCTGGGAACCGGCAGCTAAGAGGAATAGCAGGTGTGTGGGCACAGGTGATCACTGCAGGGCAGTAGGTCACAGGCGGTGCGCAATGGCATTAGTGCCAAACTAGGTCACAGGTGCACTCGGAAAAGGGAGCGAGAGGGGGGAAAGCAACGCTGCCCTTAGCTAAAAGGGAGAGGAGACGCGAAGCCTGGAAGAAAGGACCAAGGGAAGAGAGAGAGAGGCGATTGGGCTGAGCAGAGACAAAAAGGAGCCAGATGTTGTTCAGCCAGGTGCATGAAATGCCAGTGGTGCTCTCTCACATGCACACACATACAAAAAAGCCAGACCCCACGGTGACAGCCGGTTTAGATAACCAAGGTGCCACCACTGCCGGCAGCTGGCAAGGAACCGGACGGGCTGCTACCTTCCCCAAAGGCACACAGGTGACCCATATTTCTGCAACATCGATACAGATTGGCGTCAAATCGCTCAGGAGAGAGGAAGCGGCCTCGGAGGACTCTCTCCCACCTGCAAGCTGTCAGCATCCTGGCAGCAGGTGGGGAAGAGAGATCAACAAAGGATGCAGAGGGTGGAGGAGAGCTCCGGAGGTAATGAAAGCCCAGCCACACAAATCCCCGAGAGCTTCTTCTCCTAGGAAGTGGGGGTGTTTTTAATCTTCTTTCCTCCAGGCCGGAGGGGATGCACGGGCCAACAGTTTTAGCTGAATGAAGTTAAGGAGGAACCGGTGACAGGACACCACACAGCAGGAGATTTAGGGGTTTCAGCGTCAAGGTAAAACTCCCGAAACAAGGTTGGTGGTGGGAGAAGAGGCTCAAAAAGCAGCTGGTTGAGATGAGTCCTGGCTTGGCCCCTCCCCCCCCGCACTGGTACCCATCACTGGTAGCAGCGGAGGGTGGAGCCAGCTCCTCGTTTTCTATTGGCCGAGAGTAACTGCAGAGATTTCAAAGCTTAGTTGGCCACCACAAGCAGGCTCAAGGAGGGACAGAGATCTGACAGACAGAGGTAGAGATGGGTATGCCCATTGTCGCTTCCCAGTTGTAAATACAAAGGGCGATACCCAAAAATAGGGATACTCAGAGCGGGCACACTCAGTATCACCAGGCTTAATTAACTTAATTGATGTCAATGGGTCAGCTCAGCAAACATGACTCAAATAAGCCCACAAAGGACTTAGTGCAGCCGCTGAAGTTTGTATTTATAGACTGCTTCAATCACCTGCGTTTCTGAAGTTTGGCAGCCGCTGAGGGGCCTCTGCTGTGCGCAGTGCTTTGTGAAAACTTCAGATACCAGGGAAAAGGGGGCAACAGCCGGGTAGGACTTGTGGTGCAAGTGGCAAGTGTCCACTCGCCTCCTCTTGGAAAACTGGGCAAAAAGCAGGCCCAAGTTTTGCAGAGTCAGCACGTGGCTATTGAAAGTGCCTGATGAAAATGGGACGCAGGGGAACTTTTTGCAGGGCAAAGTTTCCCCTTTCCATTTTTTTAAAGAGCAGAAAGCGTACAGACGTAGGAAGGATTGCCTGTTTGTGAGCCAGTAATGGACTTAAGGTGACTGATTAGGCCCCTTCCCACAATGAGTCAAGAAGGGGCACATCCTATGTCTGCACACTCAAGACAAATGAGGTGAGCGAGGAGAGGAGAGGGAGAGAGAACAGGTACACAATCTGAGTGCGGTTTATGGAATTTTAATGAAAGATTGGGGAAACGGTGAGTTGCTGGGAGGCTCTGGCGTAATCCGTGTTCTATAACCTGCAGAATGGGGAGGGAGAGAAGAGAGAACAGTAACGAATTAAGGGGAGTCAGAAGCAAAACCAGGAGTGGACAACTGGATCTCTCTCAAAAGAAGAGGCAACAGCATAAGCTTGGGAGGCAGAGAGGGGCCTAGATGGGAGATGCTATTTTTTTTATTTTTAATAAATATTTTATTCGATTTTGCATAAAAGACGACAAAGCAAAACAAAAGCAACGAACAATACACCAAAAACATACAGAATTACACAAACATAACATACATGTTGTTTGTAGATGGGAGATGCTAAAACCAGCTGAACTGGGTCCAAAAGAAAGGCCAGAGGACAAGAACCAAGCAAAAATAATGAACTGATTTTAGAATGCTGTATTATTTTATTGTTGTTAGCCACTCTGAGCCCGGAGGGCGGGATATAAATAAAATTTTATTATTATTATATTATTAAGATGAGACTTGCTTTGGGCTATGTACACACCATGCACTTGAAGCACATCCTTTCCCCGGCCCAAAATTATGGGAACTGTAGTTTGCCTGCACAGAGCTACAATTCCCAGCACCTGTAGCAAACTACAGTTCCCAGGATTCCAGGGGGGAGGCACATATGATAGCAGTGAGGGGAAGATCAGCTTGGCCCTAACCACAGACCACCGGAAGCATTGTGCACCCTGCCTCCTGAAAAGGACTCCACTGTCAATTGCCCCCTGGCTTCAGAGGCCAAGGAAAGGGTGTTCATATGCTAGCCAGAGATCCAAGGGCTTCTAGGAGATGGAGCCCCTGCCCCACCCCCAGAAGAACAGCCTGATCCCCCCAATAGACTCAAATGCCTGTTAAGGATTCCTCGCATCTTCACCCTGGCACCCTCAGGCCTCCTCTCCCATGGCTAGCAGACTGCAAACCTGAGGGAGGCCACAGTATGAGGCAGCAAGGAGGTGGGGGTGCCACTCACGAGCACCCTCAAATGGAAATGACTCCACGCAGAGAGAAAGCTAGCACACAAGGGCACATCTCCCTCTTATGTGCCAAGTGCTTTGCTTAATAATGCAAGGAGTCCCCGTTCCCATCTTTAAAAAAAATGTGGCCCCTGCTTTGGCTGTCTTGCCCCAGTTGGCAAAGGTATTTTCTTCTTGCTGTTATTATTCTGGCAGGCTTTCACCTTGGCCAGTAGATGTTATCTGAAGACGGCATTTCTGTTCGCTATGCCCATCTGGGCTGTGCGATGCTGCTGCTGCTGTAATTTTAGCTGTTATCAACCTGAGTAACGATGCCTCTGAGCTGGGCAGGCTGTGCATTTCTGTGTAAGTAAGTAATAAATAAAAGGAGGGTGGACTGAGATTAGAGGGGCAGGGGGCAAGAGCGACTGGTTAGCCTGTCACTATCGGGCAAAGCGCTGCCATCACTTACGTGATCTCCCGGAAGGCGCGCTTTTCGACGTACTTCACCCGGTATTTCCTCTTGAACCTGGCAAGGAAGACACAAGAGGTTTAAGGACTTTACAGTCCTCAATGAGAGGAAGTACTAAATACACAAGCCCAGAGCCAAGCACAGCAACCTGGCAGGCAAGCCACCATGGCTGGAGAGACACTTTCTCCCTAGAGGAGGGAGAAAGGTTGTTTTCTGCTGCTCCAGAGAAGCGGACACGGAGCAATGGATACAAACTACAAGAAAGAAGATTCCACCTAAACATTAGGAAGAACTTCCTGACAGTAAGAGCTGTTCGACAGTGGAATTTGCTGCCAAGGAGTGTGGTGGAGTCTCCTTCTTTGGAGGTCTTTAAGCAGAGGCTTGACAACCATATGTCAGGAGTGCTCTGATGGTGTTTCCTGCTTGGCAGGGGGTTGGACTCGATGACCCTTGTGGTCTCTTCCAACTCTATGATTCTATGATTCTATGATTCCTCTCCAAAGGCCACACACCACCTCCCTTGAAAGGTTTCTCTCCCTCCCTCCCCCACCAAGGCTTAGAGATTACGTTTCCCCCCAAAGTCCTCAGGGCAGCTGTGACTAATTGCACTTTGTGACTCACTGCTTAAAGATGTGAAGCAACACCTTCAAACGACAACACGGTGTTTTGAGCTGCTGTGAAGCGGAATCAAAGGCTCTCTGATTTGCCACTTCGCGCACAGAGTGGTGAACACACATTTGCGAACTGGCCGAAAGGGTCTACACATCAGCCTCACCCGCCCTCTCTGCAAGTGGTTGCCTTCCAGTGTTTTGGATTACAACCCCCCACATCGGCCGCAAGCCAAGCTGGTGGACATGGAGTTGGAAAAGGCCATTCCACATCCACACTGAACTCCCAGGGTTTTCACAACAACTTAACGGCCCTGAGACCTCCGGGTATAAAAAGGTAAAGGGACCCCTGACCGGTAGGTCCAGTCGCAGACAACTCTGGGGTTGCGGCGCTCATCTCGCTTTACTGGCCAAGGGAGCCGGCGTACAGCTTCCGGGTCATGTGGCCAGCATGACTAAGCCGCTTCTGGCGAACCAGAGCAGCGCACGGAAACGCCGTTTACCTTCCTGCTGGACTGGTACCTATTTGTCTACTTGCACTTTGACGTGCTTTCGAACTGCTAGGTGGGCAGGAGCAGGGACTGAGCAACGGGATCTCACCCCGTCATGGGGATTCGAACTGCCAACCTTCTGATCAGCAAGCCATAGGCTCTGTGGTTTAACCCACAGCGCCACCCTCGTCCCTCATACCTCCGGGTATAGGGCGGTGTATAAATTGAATGAATGAATGAATGAATGAGTAAGAAAGAATCTTTGCTGGTGGTGAGGGGCACAATTCTATGGAGGAAGAGAGACAGACACCAGCATTATCCTGCTGCTGCTTATATTGTATGAATGAGAGGAGCAAGAGGAGACCCTCTGACCTTGCCAATTCTCTCAACGTACTGAAATCTTAGCTTCCTCTCTGGAACGTGCAAATCTTATCAGAGGTTTAAGCAAGTGTGGATAATCCCACGATATCCCATAGTTTAAAGAGGCCACAGCCGGCAACAGGTGTAGGGGGTTACCCACCCCCTGGGGGTAATTTACTGCATTAATACCTGAATCTGGGCAGGCCACTGTGGCATCAGGGAACTGCTAAACCGCATGGAGGAAGTAACAAGAGACTCAGGATTACAGAGTTGGAAGGTCATCTCGTTTCCTCCCCTCCAGCTCCATGCTGGATGTGCAATGCAGGATGCGACCACAGCATCCCTGGACAGATGGCTGCCCAGAAAGTATTTCCAGTGAAAGACTCCCTGCAGCCTAAAGAACCAACCAGGGGAG
Organism: Podarcis tiliguerta; assembly: GCF_965153285.1. NCBI lineage: Eukaryota > Metazoa > Chordata > Lepidosauria > Squamata > Lacertidae > Podarcis > Podarcis tiliguerta. Next base: position 79,064,926 of record NC_139541.1, read on the forward strand.
GCTGACCCCCATCTCTCTGACTCTTGCTGACTCTGGCTTGCCTTCTTCCAGTTATGAAACATTAATCAAGTGGGCTCCTTGTGTTAACGGTGAAGAGTCACCCTGAAGAGCCACCCCTGCCAACCCACTCACTTTGCACGTTCTCTGGGCTCTAGGAGGTTGCGTTTTTGTAGGCTCTTGAACCGGTCCTTCAGGATACTGCCTTCGGGCTGGAGGAAGAAGCAGAAACAGAACTCGTGACAGATCTGGGTTTATGTTAAGCACAAAGAGACCTGTGGTATCCCAAGAGTCTGGCTTGCTGTGGCAGGAGAGCCTTCCTAGCCAAATACCCATTTATGTGTCCTGCCGTCTTGATCAGGCTACTCTTCGGGGAAATTCAGCCAACACCTGGATTCACTGGTTCTCACGGCACGACACCCAGGTCGTCAGAGAAGGGGGAGAAGGCGAAGAGAGGTAACTGTGCCTGGATGCCCTCACATGCTGAACTAAAGGCGAATTGTTCCGCAAGCTCTGCAAGCACCATCTTGGTGGTCAAGATAACCCCACAATGAATTGGTAGTTCTTGCAGCAACGAGCTCATATATGTTTATATTCACTTGCTCTGATGCTATCCTTATCTATGGGCTTGGGCTGCTGGGCTCTGAGACCAGAAACGGGTAATGCTTGGGTATTTGCCACCTATGCGGTCATCTGGGCAGGTGAAGCGATGGGAGGTCCGGGCCAGAGTGATGTTTGCTGCTTTACGTATGAAGAATTTGTGACTGTTTGCTTGGGCACGGACAAACCATCTCCCTGCTGTGGTATCCGTCCTGCTTTTGCAAAGGCTAGGAGAACTGGCAAGCCAATTTCCTCTACGTCTGCACCTTTCTTTAATAAAGCACTAGAACAGATCACTCGTGTTTTTGACGTCCTGGGTATCCCTGTGCCCAACCATTCACACAAGCCCCGCTTTGGGCCTGCGGTTCAGAACATCTCTTTCCCCCCAAATCCACTGCCAATGTCGAAACCGTGAAGGTTTGTTTGCCCTGATCAAAATACCCCACCTTCTCTTACACGCAACCCAAAATTAAACACACAGTTGGGGATTAAAAAAACCCGAATCCACAAACATTCAAGTTTGCCCGTAACAGTCAAACACAGACTGGTTCTGAGGAGGTTTCTGTGGCTCTACAGATGTTCTTGGGCTCAGACTCCCATCTTCCCCAGCCCTGATCGCTGGGGCTGAGAGTTGGCCCTGGTGAATTATCCAGAGAGCCAGAGATTCCCCACGCCAGGTCTCCTGGAAATCATAACCGTTTCCCACAGCACAGTTGGCTAGAGAGTTTCCCTTTTGCACCAGAAAGTTGGGAGTCTCAGCCGTGTTCCTTACAGTGAAGAAAGGGGGGGGGGGAGAAACAGCTGTACGACGCCCCCCCCTCTTTGCACCAACACCTCCAGCAGAGACACTGCAGGTGTCGGGAGCGCAACTCTTCGCACAACATCAACTCCTCACGTACACTCATTAGGTGCCTTCCTGCTCCCTGGGACGGAGGTGTTTTGCATGAGCTCTGGGAGTTTTGCCTGTGAGGGGGGAGGTGTGAGGAGCTGGGAGGGAGGGAACGGAGCATTTGGCAAGTCGCGGGGGGGGGGGGGAGAGGCCCACCTCCAAAGCCTTCTCAGCCTTGAAGCTCATTGGCTGGCGCTGGAGAAGCTGCAATCCCAAACTAGCTCCCCAGTCACAGGGTTGCTGAAAGGGCACCGTGAAATAGGGGCATGCAGACAAGCCCTCTGATGGGGTTGCTCCCCACGACTAAGAGGCAACAAAGGCAAGGCAAATGCCAAAGGAAGTTACCGTATTTTCCGCCCTATAGGACGCACTTTTTCCCCTCTAAAAATGAAGGGGAAATGTGTGTGCGTCCTATGGGCGAATGCAGGCTTTCGTGAAAGCCTGGAGAGCGAGAGGCGTCGGTGCGCACCGACACCTCTTGCTCTCCAGGCTCCAGGAAGCTATACGTAAGCCTTGCGCACCCGGGGGGAGTTCCCCTGGGCGCGCAAGGCTTGCGGGCGGCAGCCTGCAGCGCGGAGCACAGGGCGCCCTTTGGAGGACGCCCCGTGCTTCGCGCAGGTGTCCGCAGCCTGCCGCCAGTGTGTGGGGCGCCCTGAAGCAGAGCGCCCCTCGCACCGGGCAGACATCGGCCAGCCCCACAAGCTCGGGGGACAGCGGGGAGGCGCAGCGCCGCCATCCCACTGTTCCCTGACCTGGTTTTGGGGGGGAAATAAAGGGGGAAAAAATTCCCCTTTATTCCCCCCCCCCAAAAAGTAGGTGCGTCCTATGGGACGAAAAGTACGGTAATTATTCACACCACAGTCCTCTGGAACACCCTGCTACCGTGCATGGCAATAGGTGGCTACTTCAGCCGATCAGGTTTTTTCAAGAGAAAGGGGAGTCAACACACAGGCAGAACAGGCCTCTCTCTCCGGCTACTGAGCCAGAAGCTCAGCCTCTCTACTGACATGAAATCCCTCTGTGGCATCTCAGATAGTCAAATGCAGAAAGACCCATCTATCATGTTAATTTTGATGGAGAAGAACATCCTGGGACGTCTACGCAGCACCTCCTCCCTCTGTGGTAGTCACCTGATGCAGGAAGGTGAAGGTCACACCCAACAGGAAGAGGAAGTCAGCACTTCCTCTGACTTCTGACTAAGGTGTCCCCTTAGTGGGCTCTGCTGGCTGCTGGGGGGGGGCACTAAGGGGCAAGGGGAGTGGCAGCAGGAGGTGTAAGTGACTTTGAAAAAAATAGCACCACAAGGTCAAGTTCAGCAGTTTTGCAGAAATAATTAAACTAAATACCGTATTTTTTGCCCCATAGGACGCACTTTTCCCCCTCCAAAAATGAAGGGGAAATGTGTGTGCGTCCTATGGGGCAAATGCAGGCTTTCGCTGAAGCCTGGAGAGCGAGAGGCATCGGTGCGCACTGACCCCTCTCGCTCTCCAGGCTTCAGGAAGCTATGCGCAAGCCTTGCAAGCCCAGCGGGAGTTCCCGCGGGCTCACAAGGCTTGCGGGCAGCAGCCTGCAGCCCGGGTGAGTGTCCGCAAGCCTTGCGCGCCCGGCGGGAGGTCCCGCCGGGTGCGCGAGTCTTGGGGCGGCAGCCTGCCGCCCCAAGCACGGGGAGCCCCCCGGAGGGCGCCCCCTGCTTAGGGCAGGTGTGCGCAAGGCTTGGGGCGGCAGCTGCGGCTGGGGGGGGGGGAAATAAATTTTTTTTATTCACCCCCCCCCAAAAAAAAACCCGAGGTGCGTCCTATGGGCAGGTGCGCCCTATAGGACGAAAAATACGGCAGTTCTAACTGGATTTAGAATAAATGTGCAATTAATTGATACTGTTTTGCAGGGGGGCTGGTCCACTTTCTCTCAGACCTTGTGGGGGGGCCAGACTATATTTGGGGGGGGGGGGAATGAACGAATTCCTATGCCCCACAAATAACCCAGAGATGCATTTTAAATAAAAGCACACATTCGACTCATGTAAAAACATGCTGTTTCCTGGACCGTCTGCGGGCCGGATTTAGAAGGCGATTGGGCTGCATCCGGCCCCAGGGCCTTAGTTTGCCTACCCATGTAAGATGGCCACCTGTCGTGTATGACTTAGTTGAGACCCCTGCATTGCAGGGGGTTGGACTGGATGACCTTTTGGGGTCCCTTTCCAACCCGGCAATTCCATGCCTGCAATTCCTTAGTAGGCTGCGCAAACCGCTATGCTGCAAAAATGCCTTTTTAAAAATAGGAGCCACTGGGGATGTGGCCCAAAAAATGTTTGTGGAACCACTGGTCCAAATTGTGCAGAGGGGAGATGAGTTTGAGAGCTCAACATACTGAGATGAATTTGTGGGTCTCCCTGACCCAAGCTGGTCCAGAGAGGGGGCACAAACGCTGGCAGTGAGCAACTCTGAGAAGACACCTTTAGAGAGGCTGTTTTCTAAGTCTGTCGGTCGTGCCGTACCCAGACGTGGCAGAACTGTTCCAAATTGGGAAGGGGGTGGGGATAAGAGAGAGAAGAAAGGAGAGTCTCCCTTGGGTGCCTCAGCTCCCCAGTCCTCACCTGCTCGGCAGGGCCAGGGAGCCCCTGGGGAACTTCACATTCCCAGCAAGCAAGTGCTGCAAATTCTCCGAGCGCAAGGATGGGTCTCATCATCGGACACCAAGGGAAGGAAGAAGGCAGGCATGGGCGGGCAGGTGGGGGGCACAACGCAGAGGACCCTGGAGAGGAACGGACCACCCCTCAACTCCAAAGGGGCTCTCTTAACTCCGCTCAGCAGCCCCTCCAAATGCCAGCAAGGCCCGGCTGCCCATCTTCGGAGTGGGCGGCCGAATTAGAAAGCTGCCTTCTGAAAAGGGCTGGCTTGAAAGCGGGCAGCGAGGGTTGTGCCAACCCCAAGAAGGCGGCACAGAGAGAACAAAGAAGCGGCAGAGAAATGGGTGAGGAGCAACGGGACCAAGGGAACGCTTGATGGGGAAGCTGAATACAGCCTCTTGCCCGCCCTGCAAATGCTCACCTTCAACGTCCTCAAGGACTCTGCCAGCTCAGTGCTCAGCTGCACGTCCAGGTCAGGATCTTCATACCTGCCACGCAAGAGGGGGAAACAAAAGGGGGCTGCTGAGAAGCAGTGTTCAAAATTCACCAGGCGCATTCTGCACCTGGCTACTGGCTGCTTGCGACTTAGAGAAGATGCCCGTTTTCACACACTAATACCCCATCATGTTGAATTCTATCCGTTATAATTTATCTGCACACTCAGGATGAATTTCAGGGTACGAAAACGCTTTTTCTGAGCAGGGGCAGTCACGGTACAGAAAGAGAGGTCGGAATGGGCCAATATACAGTGGTACCTCAGGTTACAGATGCTTCAGGTTACAGACTCCGCTAACCCAGAAATAGTACCTCGGGGTTAAGAACTTTGCTTCAGGATGACAACAGTGGCAGCGAAGGCTCCATTAGCTAAATTGGTACCTTAGGTTAAGAACGGACCTCCAGAACGAATTAAGTTCTTAGAATCATAGAGTTGGAATAGACCACAAGGGCCATCGAGTCCAACCCCCTGCCAAGCAGGAACCACCATCAGAGCACTCCTGACATATGGTTGTCAAGCCTCTGCTTAAAGACCTCCAAAGAAGGAGACTCCACCACACTCCTTGGCAGCAAATTCCACTGTCGAACAGCTCTTACTGTCAGGAAGTTCTTCCTAATGTTTAGGTGGAATCTTCTTTCTTGTAGTTTGGATCCATTGCTCCGTGTCCGCTTCTCTGGAGCAGCAGAAAACAACCTTTCTCCCTCCTCTATATGACATCCTTTTATATATTTGAACATGGCTATCATATCACCCTTTAACCAGATGTACCACTGTATATGTGGACCGTCCCTGAGTCAAGTGACTTTTCTCCTTTAAAGTTCTCAAAGCTCTCCACCGAGCTCAAGGTGGTCCTCTGAACTAGCCAAATGTTTAACCGAGAATCGATCGCAGTCAGCCCACCCTTTGAAAAACAAGACTTGCAGCCCTGGCCCAAAACGGCAACGAGACGTTCCTTAAACCTTGCTTTAAGGACCCATTTGTCACCTAGCTAATATATCCGGAGTTTCTAGCCCTGCTGAGAAGTGTGAGACAAGGACTGGGCCTTCTGCTTTGGACCTCCCTTCCTGGCAGGGGTGGAGAGAATGGGGTCGTCTCTTAGCCAAGCTCCTCCTCCCCCCAGCCTTGCGTCCCCCTCAACGGGCTCTTACTTGAGCTTGCCCAGCCTCTTGGGCTTGTTTTCTTCCGCCTTGCGCTTGGCCTCCCGCTCTCGTTTCCGGCAAAGCAGTTCCGCCTCCCTCCGCTTCACCTGCAGCCGGATGGCGCGCAGCTGGAAGACTTCCTGCCGCCGGAGCCGGGCGGCCTTCTCGAGCGCTTCCCGAGCTTTCTGTTTACAGAGGGGAAAAAGAGAGAGAGAGGATGAGGCAGCAGCTCTGGAGATAATGGCTTCCCTCCTCGCTTTTGCCCCTTGCTGTCCACCGTGCGCTCTGTAGCCCAGGGCAAACCCCTTCCCTCTTGCCAGCGCAGGATCGCTGGATCTCTCTCTCTCTGGTCGTCCCCGAGAGCTGGCGTCCTCCCTGCTCCCGCGTAGCTCCTGCAGGGAGCAGATGGCAGGCGCCAGGCTCGGCCAGATGGCCGCGTGTTCGCGAGCCGCAGCAGCATCGGTGGAGAGGATAATCAGGCTCGCTCTGGCAGCCGGCCCAGAAGGCAGCCCCCATTGCCACGGCTTCTCAAGGGCAGCTCAGGGAGCAAGCCCTGGCAGAGGCTTAGGTGCCTGCACAGGAAGGAGGACGGGCGTGTGTAGAAACACACACAGAAACAAAACAAAAGGGCATTTTACGCGCTCACAGGGCAACTGGTCTGCGCATCCCTGCACTAGAACAACTATCATTTTGCACCAAACTTTGCCTTGAGGAAAAGCTGGATTGTACAGTCTATATGGGCTATGGAGGCTTGGCTCCTCTTATTTTGAATTTTTTTTTTTTGCAGCTTAAGAGGAGGAAGCAGCTATGCATGGGAGAAAATCCCCCTGCTTTTTACCAAGCTACTTCCCACTGGTTTCTGAGACTTCAGTAGAGAAATGTCAAGATTCTTTCTAGCACATAACCACCGGGGCCAGAAATGTCGTGTTTGATTTTACAGGAAAGGGAGGTGCTGAGGAAGCCAAATTCTCTGGCTATTCCATTTTGTAGGTTTTCTGTGCTCTAGCAGGAACAAGGTGCGCACGGACAGCCCTGTTCACCAGAGGCCTTGTGGGAACCTGCCATGCCCCATGCAACCACGAGCCCGTTTTGTGGCTTTGCTTATAGTGAGCCTCACTTCCAGAGACAAGAGAATAGAGAAACAACCCACACCCACATCTCAGAGGCACGGGAGGCTATAGCTACTCAGCTGTAATTAGCCTTTGGCTAATTAGTTTAATCTGTGACCTTTTAAACTGGGGAGTGTGTGTCATTGTTACTGTTTGTTGCTGTGCTGTGCATTTTTGTGTTTTTATATTGTGAACCACCCTGTGATCCTCAGATGAAGGATGGTATAGAAACACAGTGGTACCTCGGGTTACAGACGCTTCAGGTTACAGACTCCGCTAACCCAGAAATAGTATCTCGGGTTAAGAACTTTGCTTCAGGATGAGAACAGAAATCGCGTGGCGGCAGCGAGAGGCCCCATTAGCTAAAGTGGTACCTCAGGTTAAGAACAGTTTCAGGTTAAGAACGGACCTCCAGAACGAATTAAGTTCTCAACCCGAGGTACCACTGTACACAACAAGAACAACAACAACACTATGCAACAATAACTGTTGTTATTGTTGTTGTTGTTGTTACTACTATTACAGTGGCTCAGTTCCCAGGATGCTTTGCAGAAGGTCACATGTGTGTTTCAAGTGTATGGCATGCACAGTCTGAGACTAGAGGGTGACCAAAGGCAACCTTATCTTTTCAGTCCCACCTAGGAGCTGGGGAAGTCTTTTGGACAAGGTCTTACAAAGAAGTGTTAATTTCTTTAATAATGAACATTGAGAATAAAGCATTTATTCTTCTGAATATGAGGGAAAGAGGTGCACCCTTCTTCAATCCACCACAGTATTGAAAGGGAGTCCCAGGCCAAAGTCCCGGTGCAAATCAACCCACGGCCCCAAAGGCAACGACCCAGATATGACCAAGAAAACGTCACACAAAGACCCAGGTGCACAATTTTGGGGTGGAGGGAGGACCACAACTGGAATCCCCCCTGCTTGATATTCTACATATGCAATTTTTAAGTTTTTCAACCAACGAACCATTTCCCCCAAGACATGTTCCACAACAGGGACAGGGGACCCTTGGCCTTCTGTTGGGGCCACATCCCCTCTTACCATTGTCCACACTGCCTTGGGCTAATGGGGAGCAGGGAGTCCAATCACCCATGGAGGACCCCGGCTCTAGAAAAACAACACGCCTGAATACTTGGCGGAACCTGATTCAAGTTGGAAGGTTCAAGGAACCAGGCATTGACTGGCTGTGTTTAGCCTAACAGAGGACTGAGGGCTGACATGACAGGCCATCTTCAAATACAGCCGTACCTTGGTTTTTGAACAGCCTAGTTCTCGAATGTTTTGGCTCCCAAACGCTGCAAACCCGGAAGTGACTATTCTGGTTTGCGAATGCTATTTTGGAAGCCGAATGTCCGACGGGGCTTCCGACTGGTTGCAGGAGCTTCCTGCAGCCAATCAGAAGCCGCGCCTTGGCTTCCGAACGTTTTGGAAGTCCAACACACTTCCAGAACGGATTCTGTTCGACTTCCAAGGTACGCCTGTACCCTACGGGCTGCCACATGGAAGGTGGAGCAAGCTTGTTTCCTGCTGCCCCAGGGGGTAGGACCCAAAGCAATGGATTCAAACGACGCGAAGGGAGATCCTGAGTAAACACCAGGAAGAACTTTGAGGGTAAGAGCTGTTCCACGGCAGAACAGACTACCTCAAAACGTAGGGGGGAACCTCAGTATTTAAACAGAGGTTGGACGACCATCTGTATGGGATCCTTTAGCTGCAATTCTTGCGTTTCAGGAGGTTGGTTGGACCAGATGACTCTAGGGAGCCTTCCAAGTCTACAACTCTATGGTTCTAGTATATAAGGGAGGGGCTCAGGCACAACCACAAATCTGGGGCTGTGTGTACGTTTTGCACTAGACTGAAGGCAAACCCACCTTCCGCTTGGCCTCCTTCTCCTTTTTCCGCTGGCGCTCTGTTTTCTTTTCTCCTGCCGCCACTCGGGGCAGATGAGGTATGGGAGAGGTGTCCGCCTGCGACTCTCCCTCCTGAGGTTCCGACGGGCTCTCCTGCCGCCCTTCGCCGTCCGACTCCTCCTCCTCCAAGAGGCCCTCGCACTGCTCCTGGAACACCGTCTCCTGCAAGCGTGGAGGTAAGCTGCATCATTAGGAATGGGTTGGGGATGGAGAGAAACATCGCACACCCTGCCTGGGCTGCGTCTTCTCTCAAAGGATGTGCCAAGTCTCTTAGGGAGAAGAAGGCCGTTGAAAAGGCAAAAAAGCTCTTTCCCATTTCACTCTGTGTGATACCTTCTGCCTGCACATTGATATATTTGCAAGGGGCCAGCAGAGCCGGGCAGGGATCAGCACACCCCATGTGGTTTTATTTCATTTACCTATAGAAGCTTAAACCATATCACAAAATATCGGTGTTTGACACAGAAACACAAAATACATTGGTACCTCGGGTTACATACGCTTCAGGTTACAGACTCTGCTAACCCAGAAATAGTGCTTCAGGTTAAGAACTTTGCTTCAGGATGAGAACAGAAATCGCGTGGCGGCAGCGGGAGGCCCCATTAGCTAAAGTGGTGCTTCAGGTTAAGAACAGTTTCAAGTTAAGAACAGACCTCCAGAACGAATTAAGTACGTGACCAGAGGTACCACTGAACAGTCACAACGCTCCTCTGGATTTCGCAGGGATACAAGGGCTCTGGGGCCCTTATCCTCGACCTACGCTGACCAGGGCTTTGTATTTCAACACAAGACCCTTGGGTCTGGCTTGGTTTCTCCAGCAAGTCTTGCCCAAACCCCACCGGCAATGCTTAAATTGAAGGCTGATCACTGCCAAGGCATGGCGCCCAAAACGGGAAACGCACGTACCTCATACCAACGCCTTCATATTGAGTCTCTGACTCCAAAAAGTAACACTTAAAAGCCCTCAGCTGCATTTAAATTCGACATACAGAAAGACCCAGGACACAGGATCTTGCATGGCTCTTCCAAGCCTTAGGCTGGTTCCTGGCTCCTTCCCTAGGCTTGGGGGCTTTTGCTGTTTGGTGGGAGGCGGCTGCTGCTGCTGCTCCTCAGTGCCAGGCCCTGGCGCCTCTGGGCAGGATTATTTACTACATCTTCTCAGAGGCTGGCACATCCCTTTAAACTGATACAGTGCTGTAGGGTTAAGGCCTATTAGGAGGCTAAATATACGCTCTCCTCAGGCCAAGTGAGGAAACTGGCTTGCTTCTAGCGGGAGAGGGGTGCTAACCACGGGCGAAGCGGCCACGTTACCCTTTCCTGGTCCTCAGCAAAAGAGGATTCAGCGAGGAGGGGCTGAGAGCCACCAAGTGGCAACTTTTCATCTAAGCACAATGACTTATTGCTGCCAGGCTGCGACACCACAGCTCACCCCTCCAGTATCACACCTACTAAAAAGCACTAAAAAGCCAGGAAGTGACAAACTGTGATCTTGTCATGCAGCACCTGAACTGTCAACGTGTTTACCTAAACCTGTAATTCTCACGTTGAGTCCCTAGGAAGTTTTAGCCGGGGCTTCTCTGGAAGATCGATAGCAGCAGCAGGTAAGCGTCCATGAAAAGGCAGCTTCTGGGAGCTTTTGCAAACTCTCCTTTCACATTGGGCAGCTGAGGGCTGAAAACTCCTCCCTCTACCAACCCCAAGAATTTCCTCCTCTAATGCACAGAAAAAGGGACGCGGGTGGCGCTGTGGGTTAAAGCCTCAGTGCCTAGGGCTTGCCGATCAAAAGGTCGGCGGTTCGAATCCCCGCGGCGGGGTGCGCTCCCGCTGTTCGGTCCCAGCGCCTGCCAACCTAGCAGTTTGAAAGCACCCCTGGGTGCAAGTAGATAAATAGGGACCACTTACTAGCGGGAAGGTAAACGGCGTTTCCGTGTGCGGCTCTGGCTTGCCAGAGCAGCGATGTCACGCTGGCCACGTGTCCCGGAAGTGTCTTCGGACAGCGCTGGCCCTTGGCCTCTTTGAGTGAGATGGGCGCACAACCCTTGAGTCTGTCAAGACTGGCCCGTACGGGCAGGGGTACCTTTACCTTTACCTTTAATGCACAGATACAACTTAACAGGGATGAAAATGTGGGAAGCCTTTTCCTTGGGACTGAAAGCCATTGTCATTTTATGGGCCTCTGCAGCTTTAGTGACCCTGGCAAACATGGAAAGGATGGCATAACGATGTGCTCTTGGGAGAAGGTAACGGACAGGAGAGCTTGACTGACTCTATCCAAGGCCCTCTGCACTCTTTGCACAAACAGGACACACTGCCGCTTTCTTGAGAGCCGAGAAAAAAACCAAGACAGCCTCCCCACAACCTGGCAACTTGCAGACGTCACTGTTCCGACTCCAATTCCCATAATCCCTAACCAACGGTCTGGAGTCCATGTCCAACATCTGGACGGCACCAGGTTGGCACCAGGTTGGCAAAGCTTGCCCCAGGATATCCCGACCAAGTCTTCACTTGATACAATCCTCTGGTCCACTGGTGGCCCCTCTGCTCCTCCTGCTATTGTTTTTCTCCTCCCAAGAACAAGGTCAGAATGCCGGCAGGGGCGCAGGTCAATTCCCCAACAGCCTCTGCAGGGTCAAACGCTCACCTCAGTGGGGGCTTCATCCACTGTGGGGAACTTCAGCTGACGCTCCAACCGCTCCGCTGCCTTCTGCTTCTTCAGCTCGACTTCGTGGGCTTGGAGGAGGAGGGCCTGCAAAGAGGGAGGGTGCGGCGTGAACAGCGGAGGAACAGGCCTAGCCATCCCTCGTGGGACCTCCGCTGTGATGTGTAAGGGACTGCTTCAATCATCCCGGAATGCTCTCTTCCAAGCCAGGCCCAAATGTGGCCCTTCAGCCCTCTCCGTCTGGCCCTCAGGATCCTTCTCAAGCTACGTCCCTCGCCAGCCCTGCTCCACCCCCCCCCGGGTGCTGTTTCCTGGCTGCAATGGTTTATTAAACTGTGATATCACTCATTTGCCTGGCTGGCTGGCTGGCTGAGCCAGTGTGGCATAAAGGTTAGAGTGCTGGGACTATGACCTGGGAGAGGCCAGGGTTTGAATCTCCCACTCAGCCATGAAGCTAATGCTGGGTGACCATGGTGTCAGTCACCACCTCTTAGCCCATGGGTAGGCAAATTAAGGCCCGGGGGCCGGATCTGGCCCAACTGCCTTCTCAATCCGGCCCACAGACGGTCTGGGAATCACCGTGTTTTCACATGAGTAGAATGGGTCCTTTTATTTAAAATGCATCTCTGGGTTATTTGTGGGGCCTGCCTGGTGTTTTTACATAAGTAGAATGTGTGCTTTTATTTAAAATGCATCTCTGGGTTAATTGTAGGGCATAGGAATAAATTCAATTTTTTTTCCAGAATATAGTCTGGCCCCCCACAAGGTCTGAGGGACAGTGGACTGGCCCCCTGCTGAAAAAGTTTGCTGACCCCTGCCTTAGCCTAACCCATCTCGAGCTCCTTGGAAGGTGAAGGTGGTTTCTCAATGTAATACAACAGATAAAAAATAATGTGTGTACGTGCATAGACACCTCTAATTGAATCTAGCCTGCTGCACATAGCTGAGAGTCACAACTTCTGCGCTGTCCAAATCTGACTCTAGTCCTGCCTGCCACTGGCATGTGGCCCCCGGAGGCTTGCTGATGAGGAAATGTGGCCCTTGAATTGAAAACGGTACCCCACCCCCACTTCAAAAGAGTGTGGTGTGTTCCCCTGGCGCCTCCGTTGCCTATGCCCCCTCCCATTAACCATGGCTCCTTCCCCAATCCCTAGCAGTGCCGCAGCCACATCCCCACAGGTGGAAAGGCTTGCAGATACCTGGTGGGCTTCGAAACTGGGGTTGTAGGACCCTCCTGGGGGAATGACCTCCACGGCCGGCAGCTGAGATCGAGGCTTCTGCAGACGCTCCGGGCGCTAAGGAGAGATAAAGGAAAAGAGAGGCTGAAGCGGCCCCCGGCTCCCCACGCAACCCCCCCCCCTGCTCAAAAATGAAAGCCCCCGTGTACCTTCACGGGCTGTTTTTTGGTCTGCTCCAGGAACCAGGTATCCTTCCCAGCCAGGGCTTTATCCAGCGGGTCTGCAAAGACAAAAGAGGGAGGGAAGGAGAAAGAAAGCCATGTCACAAGGCCAGCGAGAGCCAGAGCTTCTGCTTCTTCTGAACAAGGTGTGAGATGCAGCCTCTGGGGCTGCAGCCGCTCAATTCTCCCCCCATCAGCACACATACCGGCCTGCTCTGCTTTGGCAACAGTTGCCAACCTGGCCGGAGAGTGTGGGCGGGCAGTCACGTTCCAGCCACCCACGGGAACCGGGCAGTGGCCTGGAGGGAGGTCATTTTGTCCTCTGAAGCACTTAGATTAGCCCTGAACCTTTGACCCCACGCAGATGGGGGGGGGCAGGAAGAGAGGAGGCGGCGGCAGCGGCAGCAGCTGGGAAGGATAAACACAACAGGCACCTGAAGGCAGGGGAGATAAGGGGAGGGGGAGCGAAGGAGGGAGGACTGTAGCTGCTCCAACCTGCTTGAATGAGTGTCAGCCGGCATGGAGAGAAATGCCAATCACCGCCCACCACCTTGTTCGCTGAGCCAGAAGCGCCAGGCAACTCCCGCTGGAAGCAACATGCAGAGCATGTGGGAGGGATTCCCCGCAAGGGGAAATCCCACAGGGCCAGCCTGGCCAACTGGGCAAGTCTGCTTAGGGAGCCAACCCAGCTGATGATTCTCTCTGCCATCGGGCTGCCCTCTGCAGTCTCCGGGTCACAGGAGAGAGTCCCGGAGGCCGGCCTGTGCTCTCTTCGTCTCCCCGCCTCTTCCCAGCCAAAGCTGGAAAGAGAACTCAAGACGAATAGCTCTCAGCATCTCTCCTCTAACTACCGGAAGCCCTCGTAACTTTTAAGATAACACAAATCCTTAATAAATCCAGGATTTATTTATTTATTTGGGGGGGGGGGCAGAGGAAAAAAGAGACGCAGCAGAGATTCCACCCCTGGGTTCCTTTTCAGCATGTCGCTGTGTGAGTGCTGACCTCTCCTGGAGAACGCTGGCATGACACTGGGCCGTGACCTAGATAGAATCTGGAGGCCACGCTGACTTCCTTCCCCTCCCAGCTGAAGAGATTAAAAGCTGGAACAGGTACACATCTTGTACCGTAGAAAAGGCGGAGGGGATGAAGACAAAACCTGGAAGCCGATACACGCATGTGATTACAGGTACATCTACTAGAGATAAAGAGATTCAACCACGTGTTGGGAAGCAGGGAATGTACAGGGTATGTCCCCAGAAGAGACACAAGAATCACACACACACACAAACACACACATGCCCCAAGACCACAAAGGATGGCCATCTAGGTAACAGGCACACCTACATCAACCTGCGCAAGTAAGAAGTGAATAAATGGCGCAGCAGGTGGTATCACGTCTGCATCACACCGAGCATGAAATGACATTTCAAACTGCTGCCTTTAAGCTTCTGCTGTCCTTGCAAACCAGGGACATTCTACCCGCTAAACATAATTTCGAACAAGCAACCAGGTTGCAAAAGTCTCAAGGGGGCAGCCGGCGGGGGGGGGGGGGTTGTTTTGTTTTTAAAAGACTGCATTGTTGAAAAGTGGAGTTGGGTTCAAGATGTGCCAGATTAGGTAGCTGGGATCCTCGAGAAGGTTTCACCCATGCCACTCACGGCACCGCAAGGCATGAAGCGGAGACATGGAGAAGGGAAGATGAGCTGCAGAAAACATGACCGGAAGAGCAAGGAGCTACAGGTGAGAGGACAACCTGCTGCAAAATGCACCAGCCGTTCCTTGCACAACTCTCAGATGTTTCCAGGAAAAGCAACTACTGTGGGGTGTTCTCAGCCCCCGTCAGCTATGGCAATGCAACCAGGGACTAGATATGTGGAAGGGTGACACAACTTTGTCCTTCATCTCTAGGGCAAATGTATGGGAGATGCTGGAGGGCGAAAGTAGCCTGCATCCATATAGGGTTTCACACAGACCAACATCCTACTGAATTAGCTGAACACCAAAGCCCTCACATGCCACTAGAGCTTCCCTCCAGATACACGCAAATGCTACACGCAAAGGAACTGGCCTGTAGCTTACGTGATGCTTTACGTGAGAAGCTGGGCCACATAGAATGACCTTCAAGATATGGGTGGTACTGTGGTCTAAACTACTGAGCTTCCTGAGCTTGCCAATTGGAAGGTGATGGGGCGAGCTCCCTTTGTTCTGTCCTGGCTTCTGCCAACATAGCAGTTCAAAAGCACACCAGTGCAAGTAGATAAATAGGTACCACTGTGGCAGGAAGGTAAACAGGGTTTCCGTGCACTCACGGTGTTCCTTTGTGCCAGAAGTGGTTTAGTCATGCTGGCCACATAACCCGGAAAGCTGCCTGTGGACAAACGCCAGCTCCCTCGGCTTGAAGTGAGATGAGCGTTGCAACCCCATAGTCGCCTTTGACTGAACTTAACCGTCCAGGGGTTATATACCTTTTTACCCTTCAGGAGACCTAGAACCCCACGCAAGCCCAATATCCCATGAAAACTGGCTTGCTGACTTATAACCAAAGAATGAGGCTATGCTCACCTGCTGGACCTTCCAAAAGGATGTAACCTCTAATCCACCGCACCTGTTTATAAAGGGGGGTGGGGTAGCAGCAGTGAAACTCTCAAGTCCCACCCACCTACCTGTAACTCACAAGACTCCTCTCTCTTTCTAGGGCTAGGGACAGAATTATTGCACCTGACTGCCGTCTCGACTTACTTGAGTCTGACCACATGTCATAGAACGTCCTGGAAGGATCGATGCCGCTGCCTGCTTCTGCAGCTTTCACCGCCGGGGGCTTCTGCAGCCTCTCCTGAAGGAGGCGCTCTTTCCGTGGCACCACCCCTTTCTCCGTCAACTTCTCCCAAAGCCGCTGCTTCCTCTTTAGCTTCTTGCCGTTGGGAACCTGGTGGGCGAGGATGCTAAGGAGAACAAAGACAAGTTCTTGGTCAAGCACAGGGGTCAGCAACCTTTTCCAGCCGTGGGCCGGTCCACCGCCCCTCAGACTATGTGGTGGGCTGGACTATATTTTGGAAAAAAATAATGAACGAATTCCTATGCCCCACAAATAACCCAGAGATGCATTTTAAATAAAAGGACACATTCTACTCATGTAAAAATATGCTGATTCCCAGACCATCCGCAGGGAGGAGTGAGAAGGCGACTGGGCCGCATCCGGCCCCTGGGCCTTAGGTTGCCTACCCCTGGTCAAGCAGGACTGCCATCAGCCGATGCTGATAATTATGAGGTAAATGGATAAATACTGTCTGATACTGCAAAAGGCAGCTTCTTATTGAGAGGACCCGAACCAGCCTTTTCCCTCACTTCTTGAATCCTACATAGCAACTCGAAAAACCCTCTGGTCGCTCCCTCACTTTACTTCCCGGTACTGTAGCAGCAGCACCTTTAATCTCAGGGCAGCAAGAACAGGGCCTCCTCCTCTGAAGCCCATGGGATGTTGGGTAGGCAAGCTACCTAAAGAGAATGATAGTTCGAAGGAGGACATTGACCAGCTAGAAAGGAAGCCACAGAGCTGTAAGGTGTGCATCCTAGAGAGTCGAAGTCATATGATGAAAGAGTGGCTGAACTAAACCTTGTGGGGAGGAGAAATACTGAAAAATTCAAAAAGTAGGAGAGAAACACTCACACTTCCCTGAGAATCTGACAGGCAACAAAATGGAAGGAAATTATTACTGTGAATTTCTATTTCCAGAGTCTCCTGGAGGAGTGCTTGCAATATGGTCAAATGCAGAGTAAGAAAAAGGCTCCAATGTAGTTCAGTGAACCAAGTTGTGTAAAGAGACTGTGCGAAGGGCAGCCTGCTGGGTGTTATGCAAGTTAGTGCTGGCACTCCCAAACTTACAACTTATCCTGCCTGGCCGCACCCTCCCTCTCTTGCCTCTAATTGTCTCCCTAAAGCTCAAAGGCTCAGATGGGGGATATCAAGAGCACCAGACAGGCAACGGGTTTCCTACAGTCTCTTCTGCACAACCCAGAAGAAGACTTACTCTTTGGGTGGAGGCACTTTGGAATCCGGCTGCAGGATCAAGTCGATCCTCAACGGCTTCTCTTTGCCACACTTCTGTTTTCGGGCTGGAAGGAAAATGCAAGCCAAGGATTCATCAGAGGCACAATCAACAAGCAGCACGATGAAGTAAGTTGAGAGCAGGAGTCGCCAAGTCCCACTGCAGGAGGCAGCTTATACTGCATGCAGTGGGAATACTTTTGATCCAGGCTCCAATTTCTCTGGTATTCACGACCCAAGCTGACTCTTCTCGTTTGCTGCAGCCTCTTACCTTTTTCTTGAATGCCAGTGTCTACGAAGAAGAGGGTTTCATTGGGCTTCTCTGACACAGGTCCTCTGGAGAGAAGGGAAAAAATAAATTATCCAGCCAACAGCTACCGTTCTGCTCCTGTATCGTAACAACACTGAGAGCCAGTGTGGTATAGTGTTTAGTGATGGACTAGGACCTGGGAGGTCAGGGTTTGAATCTCCACTCAAGTCCTGAAGACCAATGGGTAACCTTGGGTCAGTCACCATCTCTCATCCTAACCTACCTCACAGGGTTGTTGCTGTGAGAATAAAATATGGGGGGGGGGGGGAGAACCACATACATTACATTGAGCTTCTCAGGTGGCATATATATAAATAATGCAATAATAAACACTGCCAATCCAAATCTCAGGCCACTCCACAATGCCCTCAAGATCTGCACCCACACTGGCTATTTGCACCAACAAAACATTTCCTCTCAGAGGTTTGGCTTCCTGGAGGCGGGTGGGCTCTACTCCAGCCCATAATATCTGCTGCACACCAGTGTCCCATAACTGTGGGTGCATCATCGTGTACTCCCTAGTAATTGTCTATCCGCACTTCTGCAACTGACTCCTCCCAGAACTATCGGCCCTTCAGCACCCCTCATGTTATTTCATCTTCTCCCAGAACTATCGGTCCTTCAGCACCCCTCATGTTATTTCATCTTCAACCTCTCCACTTCTCTACAAAGAAAGGCAAGCAGGCACAAGGAAGGTGCATGAAACCACACATGGGAAATGTGGATAGAGAGGTTGTTTCCGCTACCTCTTGTAATACTAGAACCCTAATGGGGTTGATCCAATGAAGCCTGATAGGTGGGAGATTCGGGACAAGTGAAGAACTGCATCACACAACACATAGCTGAGATCTCATGATAAAAGGCGGTATAAAAAACTAATTTTTAAAAAAGCTAATCAGAAGAATTCACTGCAACAAGGGATGGGCACAGTTATAGGAATTCTAAGGTCTCAAATATAGAACGTTGATAATTGCACAAGGTAAACACACATTAATAAGTATATAAACCACATGTCTAAAATAGTATAGAAGAGCAATCCAAAAACCAACTTGGCTGGAAACTAAGGAGCACCAGGCTATCAGTAGCCATGACAACCAAGTCCTTCCTCCACTGAGCCCCTGAATACCAAAGGCTGAATCACCAGTGGGGAGGGTTCCACCAGCACTGTGCTTTCCATTTTTAAGTTTGGAATGTTCTTGGTGGTCAACAAAAGAGGTTTAGAGACTGTCTCAAGGCAAGTCTAAAGAAATGTAGTATAAAGACTGACAACTTGGAAACACTGGCCTGCGAGCGCTCCAGTTGGAGAGCAGCCTTTACCAAAGGTGTCGTGGGCTTTGAAACAAACAAAAAAAAACAACAACAAAAATTCCTTCCAGTAGCACCTTAGAGACCAACTAAGTTATTGGTATGAGCTTTCGTGTGCATGCACACTTCTTTGAAGACACTCGAACTCAGGATGCAAGGGAGAAACGTGCTAAGAGGAAGGCACGCTTGGCAAATCCACACCGTGATCGACTCCCACCCGGAAACCTATATCCTCACTATGGAATGATGTGTGGATCCAGAATTGGCCTCCAGTTAATTACAGACTCACTGTTAAGACCATGTTCATGGAAGACAATCTTACTCGGCTACGAGGGATCGCCAAAGATGAGGAGCTTGTGGGCATCTATCTATCTGGCTGTCTCCTGTGAGAACAGGCTGCTGCTGGGCGAGGGTCCTGGGCCAGCAGGGGGCTGTTTGGGTCGTGGGCCTCTGGGTCCTGACCCAGCAGGGGGCTGTTTGGGTCGTGGGCCTCTGGGTCCTGACCCAGCAGGGGGCTGTTTGGGTCGTGGGCCTCTGGATCCTGACCCAGCAGGGGGCTGTTTGTCAGCCTATTCCAACAGGAGCCCTGCTGGCCCCCGAGGCCCCTTCAGAGGCAAACCAGGCTCGCCCCCGCCGGGTATGGTGAGGGGCCCCCAACCCTCCTGGGGGATGATATAGGCTGCCCCTGAACCTGGAGGCTCCACGCTTCGACCGCCCCCCGCGCCCCCGCCAAGGGGATTCGGTCCCAGGCTCACCCCAGCTGCCTCAGCTCGGTCGCCTTCTCCTCCAGCCAGTCTCCCAGGTCCCGGCCAAGCTTGGCCTCCGGCCCCCGCCACCGCTTCCAGCCCTTCTTGCGGTTCCTGGCGCCCAGGCCCCCCGCCCGCCGCGAAGGGAGCCGGCCAGGGTCGCGCGAGTTGGGGCCGAAGCCCAGGAAGGCCGCCTCGGCAGGAGGAGAAGCAGCACCAAGAGGAGCCGCCGCCGCCATCTTGGGCCACGAGAAAGAGCGAGTCGAGGGGGCAGGGCGCCGGCGTCGCTTCCTTCCGCGCAGAACAGGAAGGGAGAACGGTCAACTTCCGGTGGCCATTTTGGGAGAGGCACCCGCCATAGGAAGAGAGAGGGCGGGGAGTGGAGAGGGACAGGTGAGGTCAACTTCCGGTGTTAAATTTAAAGGCGCCGACCTCCCCTCATCATCATTGAATTGTAGAATTGTATGGAGCCACGGGGGTCATCCATCCCAACCCCTTGCATGGCAGGGAGGGGGTGAACTAGATGACCCTCGGGTCCCTTCCCACTCTTCTATGATTCTAATGCAGGCATCTTTTGCCCAAAGCAGAACTCGAACCCACAACCCTGACATAGAAGACCATCGTGTTCTGCTGAATGAGCTATCCCAGCAGCCGCCATTAAGCAATAGGAGTTGCAGTATCATCTATTTATTTGTTACCCCCACTGGGCTCAGGGAATGTATGCAGGCTGAGCGGGGAGGTACTTGGAATGGGGAGCGGGGCTTGCCCTTCCCCCCTGAGCGACGCGCATTTGGGGTTTGTGAGTTTAGAGAGAAAAGGCGGGTGAGAAATGTCATGATTAGAAATGCATGGAGTTATGCACGGGGTGGAGAAAGTGGATGGAGGAGAGTTTTCCTCCCTCTTTCATGACGCTGAAGCTCCGACCTGGACGTCCATTGAATCTGAATGTTGGTCCAGTGGAACTCCCTCCCACACATAGCTGTCAACTTACAGATTTGAAAATAAGGGACCAGCAGCCTCGAAAATAAGGGATCAGCAGCCAAAATAAGGGATTTTGCTTGGCTTATGAGTTCCATCGGCCCTTCCCCGCCCGAGAGGGAGGGAGGGAGACTCTTGCCCACGCTGCCTGTGAGCCTGGCATGAGGTGGTTGCGGCGGCGTCCCTCCCCATCCCCTCCTCTTCCTCCTCCCTCAGGCCGCCTCCTCAGCCACCGCTGCCACCTCCGGCTTCCCCTGGCAGCGCGGTGGAAGTCTCGCAAGAGAGGAGCTGCCTGCCTGCCCACCGACCCCCGTCTCCTCACGATGCGCCCCTGAGGGGGAAAAGGGAGAGATGGAGATGCGGCAGCTCGTGCACGCTCTCTCTAGAGGCGGAGGGCCCCGAGCCGCTGCTTCCCTCCCGAGCCGGGTGAGCATGAAACCCGGGAAATTTAAGGGACATCCATCAATAAGGGACAGCAGCGGGACACGGCTCTGGGATAAGGGAGTTTCCCGCCAAATAAGGGACGGTTGACAGCTATGCTCCCACCAGAGACTGATGGCCACCAACTTGGCTTTCAAAGAGGACTGGACAAATTCACGGTGGAGGAGAGGGCTCTCCGTGGCTACTGACAATGGGGAAGGGGAAGGAGGGTTGGTATTTTATGTTTTCTGGGGCTGGACTAGATGACCCTTGTGACCCCTTCCGACTTTTCAAGTCTATGATTCTGCAACTCCCTACTCCTGAGGTATATGATAAATCAAAGTATGCACACATATGCATGTCCACTGTCAGTTTTGCATGCAGCCACTAGGGGACAGGCTTGTCCCAGGCCATCTGGGCTCTGGAGGGGCCGGGTGCTGGGTGTGGCTGGCAAAGGCCAGGGTGGTGAGTGTGTTTTTCCAACCCTGCTAACTGTTTTCACAGGAGTTTGAGGGCTGGCGGATGTTTCCCCTCGGTATTCATGCCGCACCATCTGCCAGCTGGAAGATACAGGCTCCCCACTGTTGCTTAAGTCAAGAGTAATCCCCGTGGCGTCAGAGGGGGGGAAAGGGGCATTAAACGTAATGCCAGCCACCCCTACAAAACCCACACACCCCTCAAAATTTGTGCTTTCTGTTTTGCACCGAAGGAGAAACACGTGAAAGCTTCAACTAGTTACAGGGGACAACCAGATGTGTGCATTTTGCAGAAATGGAAGAGATTACTTGGACTTGCGATACCATAATGTATGGATTATTGCAATCTGACTCATCATCCCTTACTGGTCCAGAGAGGGAAGGAGACTCCAGACAGATTTTTATTTTATTTTATTTTTTGCAATATGGTGCAAGTTTCCTGAGGCCTTTCGTTATCTGGAACAGAATCTTGCTCCAACATAATTGCAGAGACCAGTTGGGTTGACTGCCAGACTAATAGTTTGGGACTGAAAGCTTGGAGACTTCACTGGAGGGACTTTTCTATATCTTGCTGCACTGAGGGATAGGACTTAGCGTATATCTTCTGTGCAGACTCACATGTCCCTGTTTTATCCCTGTTTTATTTCAGTGTGCTCTTTGATAATCAATGCCTGCATATCTTCCAGTGTGCGGTCTCACAAATCCTGCAAAATCTAGAGGTTCCTTGGGAGGTGTAGTGTTTAGCTGGCAAATTTTATAGAGTCCTGATGTTGCTTTTGAGATTTAAACAGCAGGCCTGTGTGCTTGTCCTTGCACCCTTCTGCAAGTCTGCTCGGCATATAAATAAATACAAGATCACAAAGCCACTGTAAAAGTCCAGGACTCTTCTCTCCAACTGCAACTTACCCTAAAAGCTGCCTGGAGGTTCCTAGTGTTTGGGGAACCGGGAAGCAAAAAATAAAAAGTTACCCTGGCTTTATTCACACAGCAGTTTATTCCCCAATGTTTCCCTAACTGCCAATTTTTGCATTATATATGAGCTTTCACACGACGCAAGAGCTGCTGCCAGAAAACTAATGTAATACATAGTGCATCTTTAGCGCTCATATCCATGTTTTTTTTTTTAATTCCAGGAAAGAATGTGGGAGTAAAGTGACAAAATTTGGGGCAGTATCTGAGCTTACATCTGTACATCTGTACCTATTTATCTACTTGCACTTTGGCGTGCTTTCGAACTGCTAGGTTGGCAGGAGCAGGGACTGAGCAACGGGAGCTCACCCCGTGGCGGGGATTCGATCCGCCGACGTTCTGATCGGCAAGTCCTAGGCTCTGTGGTTTAATCCACAGCGCCACCCGCGTCCCACCCGCAGAGAAATATGTGAGGTCAATTTGGGAGAGTCAGAAAGGTTTGGGAGAGTCAGAATGGCCTCAGCATTGCTCTCCTGTACTATTTAAGACACATGGTCTATGTACTTATGTATGTGTTTGCCTTGTACATTTATGAACGTTTTATATTTGGCACCTTAGAATTCTTATAACAAATTCTATAACTGCTTATATCTGGGGCATAAGAAGTTTTGAAGATAAATCCCAGTGCAGGCTTACTACCTGGGGTCCAGGAGGCCCAAGAGCTAAATGCAGAAAATTGTATATTTTGGTTCTGTAAACGGCCTTGCATATAGCAATGTAAAAAGGCGGTATGCAAATTAAAACTGAAATGAAGGTGCCCAGGCCTCTATCTCTCCCACAGGACTCTTCCACAGGCCTCGCTCTCTACTGCCCCACAGCCTTCCATAGCCCCCCCTCTTCAAGTGCCTTTTCAAAAATTGGCTGGAATGAGTCCTTGAATGCTGATAGTGCTTCTTCCTGAGTGTGTGCAGAAACTAGCTCACCTTGCAAAGGTTGCCGTCGCTCTTGTAGGAAGTCAGACTATCCTCCACCAGGGCCAGGGCCTTCTCAGTGATGGCTCCGACCTGGTGGAATGCTCTGTCCCATGAGACCAGGGCCCTGCGGGATTTAACCTCCTTCCGTTGGGCCTGTAAGACAGAGCTATTCCGTTTGGCCTTTAATTTGAATTCAGCCTGATCTATTATTTCCCTTCTCTTCCCCCCCCCTTCCCCTTTTATCAAGATTACCCGCTCTGAGACCTCACAGCTAATTCTCCCCTGGCCTCCTTGCTGGCCCAAGTCGGACTAATTCAGCCAGCTAGGCCTGGGGATTATCTAATGCTTATTAGATGCATTTCCCCTAAACTGATTTCTGAACTTTGAATTTTATTGTTATTCATGTTTTTATACTGTATTTTATGCTGCTTTTACAATTAAGTGTTTTAAATTTGTTGTTAGCCGCCCTGAGCCCAGTTTTTGAACCGGGAAGGGCGGGGTATAAATAAAAAAATATTACTATTATTATTATTATTATTACTCTGCCACTTTGCCTCTGGCCCCGCCCACCACTGCAATGTGGCTCCTGGAAGGTCACTCTGAAGGGAAGGCGGCCCCCAGCCTGGAATATGTTCCTCTTTTCCAGGTTCTGCCGTATTATTTCTGCTAGAAGTGCGGAAGCTGGCATTCCCTGTGTCCCCTTCAGGCTACACCCTTCCCTCACTTGGCCGCAGACTTTCCATAGAAGCGCGCGCACAAATGTACTTGGCTCCCTCCACAATTTTCTGACTCACCTTTTTAATTCTGACTCACTCCTTTCCCCCCATTCCTGCCCCACCATCTGTTTTCCACTGACCCCTGAAATGCTCTGAGTCTCCTCCGACCTCGTTCACACCCCTTTTCTACGCGTGGGTAGAACCCAGAGCAAGGGTTAGGAGCCGCCCGCTGTCTTGTCTCCACTTCTGTTCCAAAATCAAAAGCAGTGATTTGGAAACGGCAGTCAGGGAAGCAGGAGACAGCAGGGAACGCAGGAAAGAAGGGAAATCCTTTATTAAGGGGGAAAGAATGGTGTGCTGCAAAAAGCAGATTTTCCTAAGCAGGTCGGATGATAACCACTCAGTTGGGGTTAGGTGACAATTAATTTCACTGAATCCACTCTCACTTGGTTGGATTCAACCCTTACAATCGAGGGTCCAGATCCAGGAATCCTGAGTTCTTTCTACAAAACTCTCAGTGTACGGAAGCTGTAAAAGGTAAAGGGACCCCTGACCATTAGGTCCAGTCGTGACCGACTCTGGGGTTGCGGCGCTCATCTCGCTTTATTGGCCGAGGGACACGGCGTACAGCTTCCGGGTCATCTGGCCAGCATGACTAAGCCACTTCTGGTGAACCAGAGCAGCGCATGGAAACGCCGTTTACCTTCCCGCTGGAGCGGTACCTATTTATCTACTTGCCCTTTGACGTGCTTTTGAACTGCTAGGTTGGCAGGAGCAGGGACCAAACAAAGGGAGCTCACCCCGTTGCGGGGATTCGAACCGCCGACCTTCTGATCAGCAAATCCTAGGCTCTGTGGTTTAACCCACAGCGCTACCCGCGTCCCGCACAGAAGCTGTAATACCAGATATTCTGTCCTTTTGAGACTTTGGAGAGATGTCTTCCTTTGAGACTTTTGTGAGACGTCTTCCTTTGAGAGACAGCTTGGCGTGTCAGCTCCGCCTTTGAGCCGGTGACAACAACTGGGCTCAACGTCTTCAGCCCCGACTGGGCTAAGCGAGCTGCGAAAGCACTTCCAGAGACCTTCCACTGCGGGAAGCAGGTCTAAGTGCAATGGACTCACAACTTGGAGCTGTGAGCACCAAACTCAGTTCCAAAGTCAGGGTAGCACAGCAGAGTATAAACTACACGAACGACAGCTCTGAAGCATAACTTCTTTTATTCTTTTACAGCTACTGCGAAACTAAAATAAACTACTAAAGACTATGGGAGATGCTGGACTGCATTACTGTTACAGTTGCTTAAGCAGTCATCTTATCTCTATACAGATAACACTCAGACTCCTTCAGGCTGGAGCGGAAGAAGCGATTCCGCAGATCCTCCCCCTTTTCATGCGTTCCTCGCTATTGATTGATTTGTTTGATTATTTCTTTGACTCATACATATAACAGCTTGCAGTTACTTGTATATTTTGTGATATGTGTTGTATGCTATCTACATCATTTTGAAGCGGCTTATTCGTATATTTTGAATGACATCATAACCGATTATATATTCACTAACAGTTATTAGCCAGTGTGTTGCGTTTGCATTTTTGTAGATCTTTGGAAATTAGCTGGAACCAGCTGATAGTTGTTTTGGGTTTTAGGGTTCACTTTCATTTTTACCGTTCTGAATGTGGTGGAAGCACATAAATTGTTTTATGTTGATTGTAGGTAAAAAGGTAAAGGACCCCCAAACGGTTAAGTCTAATCAAAGGCGACTATCAGGTTGCGGCGCTCATCTCGCTTTTCAGGCCGAGGAAGCTGGCATTTGTCCACAGACAGCTTTCCGGGTCGTGTGGCCAACAGGACTAAACCACTTCTGGTGCAAAGGAAAACTGTGAGAAAAGCCAGAGCACACGGAAACGCCATTTACCTTCCTGCTGCAGTGGTACCTATTTATCTACTTGCACTGGTGTGCTTTCGAACTGCTAGGTAGGCAGAAGCTGGGACAGAGCAATGGAAGCTCATCCCATCATGGGCATTCGAACCACCGACCTTCCGATCAGCAAGTCCAAGAGGCTCAGTGGTTTAGACCACACTGTTGTTCTGGGGAAGCTACACAGTTAAAACTGTTCCACTGTCTGTAAACCATCTTAGGAACTTGAGTTTGTTAGCTGACTGGTACACAAATAGTAGAAATATATTTATTAGAAACCTGAATAGTGGATTATGCCCTGTCCCCTATTTTCCTGCTTGCTTATTGGTCATATGGAGATTCAAATCCATGTTAGTATAAATAGCCTCTGGCCTGGTTGCCTATGGCGAATAATGATCATTTCCAAGCAATCAGGCAGACAAGATGGTGCTTCTGGGGGTGGGTGGGCCACAAATGATTAATAACGTGAGAGTAGATGGGTTGCAGAAATTTATAAAGGCTCCTTATTTTTGCAGACTGATTTGCAGGGCTGTGTGTGTGTGTGTAATAGCTCTTAAACGTAACACTATTGTTTTTTGTGCATTTAAAATCTTTAATATCTGCTAGAGCCATTTAATCTTGCTGTGAACCATGTCCACATCCCAATCCAAAAGAGCGCCGGTGATGAAATCATGCCACTTGCAGCGCTCCCATAATGGTTGCATGCACACTATACATAAGGCACATTTAAAGCATGCCCACAAAGAATCGTAGGAACCGTAGTTTGCCCACCACAGAACTACAATTCCCAGCACCCTTAACAAGCTGCCGTTCCTGATGTTCTTTTCCTGTGTGCGCTTTAAATTTATGGTATGTGCATGGCCAGTGTTTGTGCAGGCCCTCGTTCCCGGTCCTCCCATTGGACATAGCGAAGAAGTGGTTGCCAGACACTGGCTGGTCACTGAGCTTGCCATTCCTGGCCTGGTAGCACTGCAATCCGGAGGGGCCCTCTTGGATTTGTGGAGCCACCAGGGCAGGATTTTAGGGCACCTATCCAGAGCCCCACTCAGCAGAATGAGCAGGAGGGCCCCTGAGCTCTGGGTGACGAGGTTATTAAGTCAATAAAGTCATGCAAACTATCGTCTGTAGAGCTGCCCCGTTCAATAGTCTTAAATTAGCAAACCGCACCCACTCTGCCCCCCTTAGTCGGGCAGGGACTTTGCCCCAGCGCTACCCCCACCGTGGAATCTCCATGTACTGAGCCGTTTGGTACCGCCTGTTCTTTTTGGCACCCGAGAGAGGAATGTGAAAGTTTCCTTTGGCCTGGCGAGGAGTGTTCTGGCTGGGGCCCAGTGGGTGAGTCACAGGCTGGGGACACTTGCCATGCCCTGC
The DNA here is from genome assembly GCF_965153285.1 of Podarcis tiliguerta. Lineage (NCBI taxonomy): Eukaryota > Metazoa > Chordata > Lepidosauria > Squamata > Lacertidae > Podarcis > Podarcis tiliguerta. The sequence continues at coordinate 79,091,921 of NC_139541.1, forward strand.
CAAATGGAAAGGGGAAAAAGCTACATGGGTCTCCAAAATTTCTTCCCTCCCCCATGGCTTTGTACGGGACAAGTCCTTCAGATCTCTGGTTTCTCTCAAGGAAGAGAATGGTGCACACATGATGGTTCCTCAAGGGTTGATGGGAACTGTAGTTCTGGGAGGGCTCTGCTACAGTTCCCAGGGTTTCTTGGGGAAACAGTGGTGGACTTGGGGTTCACAAATTTCCGCGGTGCCCTTTGCCTCTGTTCAGGGTTCTGTCCTCTCCGCCATGCTTTTTAACATCTATATGAAGCCGCTGGGGGAGATCATCAGGGGGTTTGGGATGGGTGTTCATCAGTATGCGGATGATACCCAGCTCTACCTCTCTTTTAAATCAGAACCAGTGAAGGCAGTAAAGGTCCTGTGTGAGTGTCTGGAGGCGGTTGGAGGATAGATGGCGGCTAACAGATTGAGGTTGAATCCTGACAAGACAGAAGTACTGTTTTGGGGGGACAGGGGGTGGGCGGGTATGGAGGACTCCCTGGTCCTCAGTGGGGTAACTGTGCCCCGGAAACTACAACTGTGGCCCGGAAAGTACAACTAATCTAGAATGTGACATCTAGACTGGTGACTGGGAGTGGCTGCCGAGACCAAATAACACCGTTCCTAAAAGACCTACATTGACTCCCAGTACGTTTCCGAGCACAATTCAAAGTGTTGGTGCTGACCTTTAAAGCCCTAAATGGCCTCGGTCCAGTATACCTGAAGGAGCGTCTCCACCCCCATCGTTCCACCCAGACACTGAGGTCCAGCTCCGAGGACCTTCTGGTGGTTCCCTCCCTGCGAGAATTGAGGTTACAGGGAACCAGGCAGAGGGCCTTCTCAGTAGTGGTGCCCACCCTGTGTAACGCCCTCCCATCAGATGTAAAGGAAATAAACAACTATCTGACTTTTAGAAGGCATCTGAAGGCAGCCCTGATTAGGGAAGCTTTATAATGTCTGGTGTTTTATCGTGTTTTTAATATTCTGTTGGGAGCCGCCCAGAGTGGCTGGGGAAACCCAGCCAGATGGGCGGGGTATAAATAATAATAATAATAATAATAATAATAATAATAATAATAATAATGGGACCCTCCCCAGGCCAAAGCTGCCGCACCGTAGCATACAAACATAAAAAACTGAATACCACACTGCTAAACTGTCACACCAATGTGAGGGAATAGCCATAAGCCCTATGCTAGACACACATATATACACACATAGCACCAAGATCCCTGGAAAAGCAGGCCAAACTCTGGCTGGTAAATACAACATGTTTTATTTAGGCTGAAATGCTGTTACAGTGACAAAGGCACATTGCGGAAGCAGCAGGGGGGGTCCTCTGCACACCTGGGTCTCCCAAGAAAATGCATCAAGACCAGCAGAGGGGTCTCAGTGAAGACAGTTGGTTCCTTAGATTTCCCCACCACCACCTGGAATCAAACTTCTCGCCTCGATCCTGAGGTTTGATGTGGAGCTGTCTGTCTTCCCTTTACATCCCAGGGGACGGAGCAGCTCTGCTGGGGCAAAATCCTGGGCTGCAGATCAGCCTTTGCAGTATAGTGATTGGGAATGACCTTGCAAATACAGGGGTGCTGGGAAAAGTCTGGAAGCAGAACGAACTGGGTGAAACGGTGTATATATACACACGCATAAGGATATTCATAATTTGTATAGGTGGCTTGCATCATCTATTCTGGGTGCAGAGTTTGGAGTCTTTGGTTGCAGATGTTGACATTTTAAGAATAAAGGGATGACAGCCCTGCCTACAGAATGGGGAACCCACAGCATCACCAGTGGGCTAAGGGGTTTTCTAAGAGCACTCTAGGGATCTGTTTGGTCTTGTAAGCACCACACAGCTTCCGCCAGAACCAGGCCATCTGAATGTCAGCTACACGCTCTCTGCTCCCTGTCTGTTTCACCCAATCCAGAAATCTCCAAAGTCAGCATCAAGTCACTCCTAAAGCAAACGGCAAGCGAAGTCGGCAGATAAATGCTGCTGTTTCAATGTGAAATAATACGCCCATGGCTTCTGCAATAGTAACAATAAGGCTGAATGGAGCGAACGAAGCAGCTCAAGTGTGCAGCTGGAATACAGTGAAAGAGGGAGGGATCTGAGCCCAGCAGGTATACATGAAGCAGATGGAATAAAAGTGACAGCTATTCCCTACACACAGTGCTCACACGAGAACAAACTTGACCTGAAACAGTGCTACTGTGAAAACACAGCTGGAGAGGCCGGGAAGCAGATTTGAAATCCACGACTACTGGCAAAAGTTTGTTGACAAAGTAATGCAATGAATGAACGGAATGCTGTTTGTGTCGCACCCAAAGGATGACATGCCAGCAAAGGATTTTCTGCCCAACAAAGAGCTACGCATCTGAGAACCTCTCGATTCTTTGGTGTACTTGTTTTAAAGCAAGTTGCTAGACCTCATGGATTTGGATAAATGGTTGGAAACTTCTCCCGAGTTTCTTCGCCTCCTGTTGTTCTTTCTCATCCCTCTAACATACTTCTTTTAAACTCCAGTGATTTGGGAGGGAGGGGGAAAAATCAATTAGCAGGAGGAAAAAGTATGGAAGCATATTCAAATATACATCATTAGAAACTTGCAGAGAAGAGTTGTTATGTTGAAGTGATAGGTAGAATCGACATCTCCTCTGAACCTCATTCCACAACACTTCCCACAGAACCAGACATCTTTCTCATAAGAACCACGTAAATTGTAAATAGCCCCCTCTAACCACTAATGATCACGCACATTCTGTGACATCACAGCAGCTCAGCCAAGGTACTTGAGGGGGCTTGCAGACAGCTGACACCCAATATTTAGGTCAAGGGGGGACAACCTTTCAGAACATCTACATGTTTAATTGCAGCACGGGAAAAACAACCCAGGAGCTCAGGGTTGAAGGTCTAAAGATTTGGATAACACTGCAGGGACAAGCACCCTTTACAATTCCTGTAATAGTTGTAAAGATATTATAACGTTGAAAGGTTGCTCACCCATGGCATAAGCTCTTCAGTGTGTGGTGCAATATATTCCAAAGACTAAATGTGCAAATCCTGAATTTTGAACATGGAACATGCACAGCCCTGCCAGGGAATGCTTCACAGTCCTCCGGAGAACCATTGTGGAGTTAGCTGCCAAGCTGCTCTGCAGCACCTAAGAAAGAGGATGGGGAACCATGCATCCCCTACTTGTCTCTATCGCTGGTTCTCCGGTTTTAGTCCTACTGACTGAGACACAGAGGCCACGTCTACACAACAGGCTTGAACTGGTTTACCTGTCACTTCCTCTCCCCCTGGGAACTGCAGGTCTGCGACAGGATCTTTAAGGAGATCATTCTCAGCACCCTAAGCAAGTGACAACCCGCACTTTGCAGGGAAGCCAGGATAGTAGAAACCCCAACAACCCAAAGCAGGTATATGTTCTAGACGGGGTCATTATGACATGCTCCCAGGTCAAAAGGAGCATCTTGGAAGCATCAAGTGTGGGCAGAACACTGCTTTGGTCTTCTCAGCAAGGGAAAAGGCTTGCAGAGGTGTTGGGCATGGGAGTGAGGTCTGGACAGAATTACGAAAGAGGGCCCTCGGATCAGAGCTAGCACCAAAGGGCAGGCTTCCTATCAGTTGCAGAAGAGATCCAGGGTGCTGCTTGGGTACAAATGCAGCTATGATGCCTTGTAAGAGGGTGAGCCTAAGGCACAGTGTTAGAATAATAAAAATGCAAAACTTTGGCACTGCTAATGCACAGATTGAGGACCAAATAAGACAGAAAAATTTATTGCATGAAAGCAATTAATGCGCATAGTTTTCCTTACATAAAAAGCAGCTGGTTGTGGTGGGGAAGTGGGCTGGAGGGGAGCACGATAAAGGCTGGGGCTGGGGTGGGTGGGGCTGCTCAGGCTTCCGTATGGATGGAATTTACACAAGAGCCTTGTGGCACCTTAAAGGTAAAGGGACCCCTGACCATTAGGTCCAGTTGTGGCCGACTCTGGGGTTGTGGCGCTCATCTCTCTTTATTGGCTGAGGGAGCCGGTGTATGAATGAGCCGCTCCTGGTGCACCAGAGCAGCGCACAGAAACACCGTTTACCTTCCCGCCAGAGCGGTACCTATATATCTACTTGCACTTTGACGTGCTTTCAAACTGCTAGGTTGGCAGGAGCAGGGACCGAGCAACGGGAGCTCACCCCGTCATTCGAACCGCCGACCTTCTGATCAGCAAGTCCTAGGCTCTGTGGTTTAACCCACAGCGCCACCCACATCCATTAGAGACTCACAAATTCATGACTCCAGAAAGGCTTGTGCCATAACAACATTAGTTGGTCTTTAAGGTGTGGTGCAATATTCTGCCTTTGCTTTTGGTGCGACAGACGGGTAACTCAGACAGCCCTCTCGAAATCGCAACACAAAAACCCCGTGCTATGTTAATTGCGTAATTGCAGCCATCGCCAACCTGGTGCCCTCTGGATGTTTTGGACTACAACTCACACCAGGCCAAGCCAGCGCAGTTGCTTTGCAAGCAACTTCCCCCGTTATAAATAAGTCTTGTGTGTTAATTTCAGCAATATATGCATTTCTAAGCAGCGTCTCTGCTAACACATTCATCTTTTTATTTGGCTATAGAACAGAAAAGTGCAAATTTCAAAGGGTGGCTGCGTTTTTGGTTTGCATATTGTTTTGGGGCATGCGGATTAGGTAGGTAAATTCATCTTTAAGTGCAAGCTGAAGCAGATTGCTCCCCGATTCCTAACTTCAGGTGCCTTAGTCCAATGCAAGCCTCAAGCCATACACTGCTCATCTGGACATCAGCCCTTATTCAACTTTCTCAACCACCTCACCCTTGAAAATGGATGGAGATCTTGGCTGTGAGGTCAACTCAGGCCTCTACTTGGCCTTTGGCCAGTCGAAAAAGCACAATGTTTGGAGGAAGCTAAATCCCAGGAGGCCTTGGGGTGTGGCCTCCAGCAGTATTCAGGCCTAGGAATGGAGGCTATTTCAGTAGTCAGCACAAAAACAGGCAGCCAGAGCAATTGGGGGGTGGTTTCTCAAAAGCCAGCAGAGGCTTTTGAGAAGTGGATGGGACGGCAGCAACTTCCTCACCGTGTCGCAGGCCTCCGTAGGGAACGACCCTACTTCAGCCCAGAGAAGGCTCCAAGGCATTTGGTTTTCTGAGACAGAGAAAACAGAGCGGCAGCCTCCCTCAGGGGTGACAAAATGTTTAACGACAAATGGAGCAAATGACAACACCTTTCAGTGGTACCCACCCGAAATCTGGCCTGTGAACGTGAAGGCCAGGTTTCTGCCTCTTGCCTACCGGTAGGGCCGGCTCTGGCTTGAACCCAGCAAACGTGGGCTGAAGCAGAGCTTGCTAAGAGGATCAGAAGACTCCTGCTAGATCAGGTTCAGTGGGCCATCTTGGGTTCACAGTGGCCAACCGGATGCCGATTTGGGAGGTGGCAACAGCCATAATGGCTGATGGGGATGGACGGCGTTATCATCCATGAAATTGTCTACTCCTCTTTTAAAGCCACCCAGGTTGGTGGCCTTTGCCACCTCTTTTGTTCCTGTGTAGGAGCTTCCACCCCACATCCTCATAATACCCCATAACACTTGGGAAGGGGCTCCTAAGAAGCTCTTGCTTCTGCCAACGTCTTCCTAGAAGGTGGGGCGGTTGGGGGAAATGCCTGTTGCATTGAGGCGAGCGCTCTTAATCCCGTCTCCAGGTGGAAGACGCTTTTGTCTCCCTGGTCTGCAAAGAGGGCCATCTCAAAGGCTGGATTTTAAAGGCCGCCACCTCAAACATTCTCTGCCACCCAGGGGGCATGGTGCCAGGAGGCACTTCCAACATCTGCTGGTCTCCTCCTTGTTTTCCCTGAGGGTTCTGCACATTCCAGGCAGGCTCTCATTGTGAAGGGCACCCCTCCAATGGGAAATAAGGGAGTTCTTTTAACTCGGTTTATCTATCTAGCCCATGGTTTCTACTTTGCCTTCCCAAGCCAACAAACACCCAAGGCATAATTTTCACTTGCGAGGATGGAAAAGAAACCAGGCAAAGCTCTCTTCCTCCACCAACACTACCTGTGAAATGACAAGCCCCATCCATTTCTTTAGCCTCACCTGGAAATGCCGGGGACCTTCTGCATGCAAAGCGGGTTCCTTACCACTGAGCTATAGCCCTTCCCTAGAGAGTCCTGTACTCTGGGCATGTAAGGGTGGCTAGGTGAGCATTCATTCTGTGAACCTTCCTCCAAAAGGTGGACACTGTAGTTGAACCAAGCTTACTGATGGGTGGGTCAATGAATACTCTCTCCCTGATTTCTTTAAAGGCTTCCTGGTCAGGTTTGCACGTGGACCTGAGTGTGGACTGATGTTTCTGTCCTTTTCCTTGCCGGTCTTCCTTCACTCCTGCCTCACGTCGCCCCCCTGAGTGATGGAGTCCGGCAAGGAGTAATGGCGGCAGCAACGCCACCAAGGAAACCTCCGACCGTCGCTGTCCATAAGGCCCTGCCGGAATAATGTCCCCGAGCAGCCTTGAGGTGTCCAGCTAGGGAAGTTCAACGTAGAGAAGGTTTCTAATGGAACCAGAGGAATGAGAAGGGCACACCTTGGAGTCTGAGCTGGCAACAAGGCCAAGACCCAGTGAAAAAAGGTCAGGATTCTTGGGTCAAGGTTCTCTTCGTTTGCGAGCGGCAAGAGAACAGTCCGAAGCTGGTGCCAAGAAAGCAGGTAGCTCAAGTGTGAGATAACTATTGCCGCATGGCTGCGGGGAGCCCCTTTTTTGAGAAAGGAAGACCTCCTGGAAAAGTCTGGCACGTGTGAGGGCCAACGGCCACTGGCCCAACTAGGCCTGGGAGAAGGAAGTGGAAACCTGGATTGTGATACCAACTGAAGTAGTTGAAACGATGCTTGGAAGACTAAGGCCTACGTGAGGAACTGAAGCCTGCTGGAGCGGACTGGAACTTTTCTAGTTTTCTTTTGAGTCCAGTAGGGACGAAGAAGAAGGCAGAAGTGGTGACTGGCTTGAAGGAGGGAGCAGGAAGCGGGATCTGCCATGCTGTGCGAGAACGAGGCCTTCACGAGGGCTTTGAGCCAGATAGGGGTGGAAAATGAAAAGTCGGAGCCAAACCAAGGCCTACTGGAGCAGTTCAAGCCTTGGCGTAGGAATGGAGGCCAGCTTGGGGAGATTCCTTACTCCGCCGACCCCTTCTGCCGACGCTTGGAGGGCGGCACCAGGTGGCGGGGCAGGTCGGAGGGCAGGCCGTGGCCCTCCAGCTTGACCTCAATGAGGTGGCTGGCAAGAGCAAACTCCTCGTCGTCCAGCATGCCGTCTCGGTCGACGTCACTGAGCTTCCAGATCTTGCCGAGGACGGAGTTGGGCAGCTTGGTGGTGACCATCCAGTTCTTGGCTTTGGTGCCGCTCAGCTTGCCGTCCATAGGGGACAGGTTGTAGAAGATCTCGTCGTATTTGGGCTTGTCCTTGGTCACCACCCACTCGTCATCGTCCATGCCCTCGTAGGCCCCCTCGGTCGCTCCTTCGATGAAGGGGCCGTTGCGGGTGCCTTCGAAGGCACCGCCGTGCACAATCTGCTCGGGGACCTCCACCTCCTCCTGGCGCAGGAGGGGCATCAGCTTGGCAATGTCCAGCGTCAGCAGCTCGTCCAAAGCATCCACCATGCGCGGCTTCAGCCCGTGGAATTTGGTGAAGTCGTGCACCATGAGCATCTCCTAGAAAGAATTGGGAGAGGAGGAAGTGGCATAGCTTATGGGACTAGCCCTGTGGCACTCCTGCCTGCTTGAACTAAAACACAATGCTATATTCTATACACATTAAGTGATGCTGAACCCCCCCAAAGCTGGGTGACCGGAGTGAGCCAGCAGTAAATCACACTGAGCAAGTTGGAGTTAAAGGAAAGGTACCCCTGACCGTTAGGTCCAGTCACGGACGACTCTGGGGTTGCGGCGCTCATCTCGCTTTATTGGCTGAAGGAGCCAACGTACAGCTTCCGGGTCATGTGGCCAGCAGGACTAAGCCGTTTCTGGCGAACCAGAGCAGCGCACGGAAACGCTGTTTACCTTCCCGCCGGAGTGGTACCTATTTATCTACTTGCACTTTGACGTGCTTTCGAACTGCTAGGTTGGCAGGAGCAGGGACTGAGCAACAGGAGCTCACTCTGTCGCGGCGATTCAAATTGCCGACCTTCTGATCAGCAAGTCCTAGGTTCTGTGGTTCAACCCACAGCGCCACCTGCATCCCTTAAGTCGGAGTTAACTATCAGCAAAAACAGGATCTGCACAGGAGTGCCAGTAGGTCTCCAGTAGGTCTTGTCCACATGAAGCAGTTGCTGAGAGTGAAGGCCTTCTCACAGCTGCCTAAGTCCCCTCCTCTCCAGGGCTTTCCCCAAGCAATCTGAGAGTGTGCCTGCATGAAGCTAACTACTTCTCTGCCCTCTTCATGGCTCTTCTGGTTCTGGGAGACCAGGAGGGGAGCTTGTTTCAGAAGGAGGGGGAGACCCCCTGGCTTCTTCAACAGCCTGACACATCTCTGCCTCTCCAGCCTCTGCTTCTGCCTCTGATTCTGGACTGCTCTCTGCCACAGCCTCTTCCCGCTCACTAAACCCTGTTACCTCTTCAGCTTCCTACACCTCCTCTTCCCTGTCTTCTTCCTCTGGCCACTCATTGTCACCCCCTGGCTCTGAGCCTTCTTCCCCTGGGGGTTCCCCAGCTGGTGCCTCCCTCCACCTCTCTGCATCCAAGCAGCCAATTAAACTAGGTGAGGATTAAGGAGATGGGATCTGGTACAGTACAGGGAAACGTGTGTTGTTTTGCCTATCATGGCTGCTTCAGATGAGTGCGATGGGAGACGAGGAAATTGCCCTCACCTGCATCTTGTTGCAGTCGGGGAAATCGCCCGGCGAGATGTGATGCTCAAGTTGGATCTTGGCGAAGATGACGGGCAGCTTGGCAATCAGCGCTTTCTTCTTGTTGTCCTTGCCAAAAACGGATGGCATCTCTCTCTTCAGGTGGCTGATGATGTGAGCATGCACCTGGGTGGACCGAAGCAGCAGGTTATGAAGATCGGCTCTTAAGAGCAGCACGTGTGTCTGTCAGGCCGCATTCACACCATGCCTTCAAAGGCCTCAAGCCCTGTTTACCTGAAGGAGTGTCTCCAACCCCATTGCTCAGCCTGGACACTGAGATCCAGCTCCAAGGGCCTTCTGGTGGTTCCCTCACTGTGAGAAGTGAAGTTACAAGGAACCAGGCAGAGGGACTTCTCGGTAGTGGCACCAACCCCATGGAATGCCCTCCCGTCAGATGTCGAGCAGATAAACAGCTACACAACTTTCTGGAGACATCTGAAGGCAGCCTGTATCGGAAAATTTATAATACAGTGGTACCTCGGGTTAAGTACTTAATTCATTCCGGACGTCTGTTCTTAACCTGAAACTGTTCTTAACCTGAAGCACCACTTTAGCTAATGGGGCCTCCTGCTGCCACCGTGCCACCGGAGCACAATTTCTGTTCTTATCCTGAAGCAAAGTTCTTAACCTGAAGCACTATTTCTGGGTTAGCGGAGTGTGTAACCTGAAGCGTATGTAACCTGAAGCGTATGTAACCCGAGGTAGCACTGTATCTAATGTTTGCCTGTGTTTTTACGTTGTGTTGGAAGCTGCCCAGAGTGGCTGGGGCAACCCGGTCAGATGGGCAGGCTATAAGTAATAAATAATAATAATAAAAATAATAATAATAATAATATGAATGCATTGGATACTGCCCATTGAAATTAATGGAAGCTGTGCCTATTTTGAAGGGTCTGCTCTGACTAATCTTGGATACAGCCCCCCTGTTCAGGATGAAAGTTAAGATATCAGCTACTTTTAAAATGAGGCTGCATTTTAAATTGCATTTTAACCTGTATTTTAAATTGTGTCTCTCCACCCCCCTTTATGTTTTTGCTGTGATTTTATTGGTGTTAGCTGCCCTGAGCCCGGCTCTGGCCGGGGAGGGTGGGGTATAAATAAAATTATTATTATTATTATTATTATTATTATTAAGTGCTGAGGGAGTATTTTGTAGCTTTTTTCTGTTCCTTCTTTCTTCGGTATCTTTCTTTTCTTTATTTCCTGTAGATTAGTTTGGGTTTTCCTCCCCTATTGTAATGTGAAAATTTCAATATATTCCCCCCCCCAAAAAAAGATACAGACCCTCACCCCCTGCTCTGTGCTCACCAGTGGTTGCAAGGCTGGTCCAAGCTTTTTGGCCACCTGAGGCTAAGGACAAGATAGCGCTGCCTCCTATTCCAAGCTGGCAGGGGGAGGTTCCTTCAGCACTGATGACAGGAACCTGTCCTCCACCACACCTGAGGTTGGCAGGCTTTGCAGCACACACCTAGCGACTGCCCTCCAACATAGTTTAGATGTGCACACACACACACTGGCATCTGCCGCCTTACTCTGACGAATGGTAGGACCGGCCCTGAGTGGATGAGCTGTCGTGATGTCATGGAATGTTCGCAGGCCCTCCAAGTGGGGAGCATGTTGTTGTTGTTTAGTCATGTCCTACTCTTCGTGACCCCCTGGACCAGAACACGCCAGGCACTCCTGTCTTCCACTGCCTCCTGCAGTTTGGTCAAACTCATGCTGGTAGCTTCGAGAACACTGTCCAACCATCTCGTCCTCTGTCGTCCCCTTCTCCTTGTGCCCTCCATCTTTCCCAGCATCAGGGTCCTTTCCAGGGAGTCTTCTCTTCTCATGAGGCGGCCAAAGTCTTGGAGCCTTAGCTTCAGGATCTGTCCTTCCAGTGAGCACTCAGGGCTAATTTCCTTAAGAATGGATGTGTTTGATCTTCTTGCAGTGCATGGGACTCTCAAGAGTCTCCTCCAGCACCATAATTCAAAAGCATCCATTCTTCGGCGATCAGCCTTCTTTATGGTCCAGGAGCATGGAGAGCCTTCTTTATGGTGGGGAGCATGGAGACAAGCAAAACGTTAAGTGATGTCAGGTAGGGCATTTCAGTGCTGAAGAAAGAGGAAGAGGATGCAGAAAGAAGTCAAGCAGTAGGTGGGGAAAGAAAGACGTGCCGAAGCAGACATCCTGGACTTGTGCTAGGCAAGGTGTTCTTTCCAGGAAAAGATGTTTTACAGGCCCAGGAAGCTTGAGGTGGTAGAAGTCACCAACCACTTTTGAATGCTACCTTCCGGTTTCCAACAAAAGCGTTACCAGCGTTCCCCAACTTGGTGCACATGAAAACTGATTGTGTTCCTTCCAGGACTTGAGCAGCCTAAAGCAGGCTTTGCAGTTCTGGACTTCTGGCTAGAAGATGGATTCCCTGGGCTCGCTTCCCCAACCACCGGCGGGATTTATGGCTCAGGACTTTCCTGTGCAAAGCAGCACAGCTCATTGTCTGGAGAATAAGGAAATCTCCGCGTCGTTGGCTCGGCTCATCAACCCTTGAGGTGGCAGCCAAGCTGGAGCGGCTGACGTCTGGGGCGTGAGAAGGCTCAGAAGCCCAGGCAAGACAGGATGCAGGGGTTGCGGGAGAGAGATGAGCAGAGGAAACGTCCGCAAAGAGCGAGCCAGGAGCCAGGTTGTAAATCCTGTCCTGTCCTGGGCCTCTGATCAAAAATGGATAAAGTGAGGGTCCTTTCTAATTGTGCTTCCTTGATGATTTGTGCTAGTGATGTATGGAAGTGAGAGCTGGACCATCAAGAAGGCTGATCGCCGAAGAATCGATGGTTTTGAATTATGATGCTGGAGGAGACTCTTGAGAGTCCCATGGACTGCAAGAAGATCAAACTTCTCCATTCTGAAGGAAATCAGCCCTGAGTGCTCACTGGAAGGACAGATCCTGAAGCTGAGGCTCCAATACTTTGGCCACCTCATGAGAAGAGAAGACTCCCTGGAAAAGACCATGATGTTGGGGAAGATGGAGGGCACAAGGAGAAGGGGACGACAGAGGATGAGATGGTTGGACAATGTTCTCGAAGCTACCAGCATGAGTTTGACCAAAGGCAGTGGAAGACAGGAGTGCCTGGCGTGCTCTGGTGCACGGGGTCACGAAGAGTCGGACACGACTAAACGACTAAACAACAACAACAACAACAACAACGATGATTTGTGCTCACGGTGGGGTGAGAGGGCAGTTATAATGTCACCCCATTTCAATGCTATTTCAGCCTTTGATCTTTAGCGGAAAGAGTCCTGCATTGCAGGGGGTTGGACTAAATGACCCTCATGGTCCTTTTCAGCTCCACAATTCTATGAAATCTGTTGACTGAGCATTCATCCTGATTTAGTTTGCAGGGAAGGGATTTTAATAGCTGCAGATGCACCGCAAAGTTAAAGCACATGGGCTCTCCTGCAAAGGATATCGGGCGCTACAATTCTCAGCACCCTGGTATGCCCCGAGGAGGACCTCGAGGTCCACAAATAACACTTTGGAGGTCCCGAGCCTCAAGGAGGTTAGATTGGTCTCAACTAGGGCCAGGGCCTTTTCAGTACTGGCCCCGACTTGGTGGAACGCTCTGTCACAAGAGACCAGGGCCCTGCAGGATTTGACATCTTTCCGCAGGGTCTGCAAGATGGAGCTGTTCTGCCTGGCCTTCGGCTTGGACTCACTCTGTGTGCTGGTCCCGGGGGTAAGGTACCTTGGGTGTAGCAGAGTCCACACGAAGAGGGGCAAGGTCCGAGGCAGAGTGCCGGGCGGTGAACAGGAACGCTGGAACAGGAGGCTGTGCAGGGAACAGGAACACCGGATGGTCGGGGACAGGAGGCCGAGCAGGGAACAGGAGTACCGGATAGTCAGGAACAGGAGGCCGAGCAGGGATCAGGAACGCAGGAAGGTCCGAAGCCAGCAACGACGTTGCTCCCGCAACCTGGGACCGGGCTGACTGGGCTTTTATCCTCTTCTAAGGCCAGGGGCGGTCCCGGCCCCCAGGAGCCCCGCCTCCTCTGGCCTTAAGGCGAGCACTCCTCCTGGGGGCAACCAGTTCCCTTCGCCTCTCTGCTCTAAACCTCTGCAGATCAGGAGAGGCCGAAGGGTTACTGGGCCCTGGAGGAGGCTCACCTGTGGCCACTGAGTCGTCAAGCCTCTCTGGGGCCAGAAGGGCTTCACCTGGGGCCAGCTCCTGATGCACTGCCACAGGTGCAGGCTCTTCAGCATCTAGGCCTTGCCCCAGTTCAGCCGGCCCTGGAGGCGGGGACTCCTGTGCAGGCCGGGATTCCTCTGTTTCATCCTCCGAATCGGAATCCCAGGCCATCACACCATCCCCCCTCCCAGGCCCCCCCCTCAACCGAGGGTCCGGACCCGGCTTGCCGGGGTACGTCGCATGGAACTCTCGGAGGCAGGCAGGTGCGTGGACGTTGGCCGCAGGTTCCCAGGAACGGTCCTCCGGTCCGTACCCCTTCCAGTCAATGAGATACTGCAGCTTTCCCCTGCGGTATCGGGAGTCCAGGATGCGTTCCACCTCGTACTCAGGCTCTCCCCGAACCAACACTGGCTGCGGTCGGGGACGGTTCGGGTGGAACTCGTCGGGTGGGGCCACCGGACTCAAAAGGGACCTGTGGAAGACCGGGTGAACCTTCAGGGTTGCGGGTAACCGGAGACGAAATGCCACAGGAGAGACTTGGTCTACGATAGGGAACGGGCCGGTGAAGCGGGCGTCCAACTTCCGCGAAGGTCGAGAGAGGTGGAGGTGGCGAGTGGAGAGCCAAACCAGGTCACCGACGCGAAGTTCCGGCCCCACCTGGCGGTGGCGGTCGGCCTGGGCCTTGTACGCTTCCTTGGCCTGGTGCAGTTGCTCCACCAAAAGCTGTTGCTGGGACTGGAGCTCTTGAAGCCACTCCGTCACCGCCGGGACTGCGGATATCGGCAGCACCTCTGGAAACAGCCGTGGATGATAACCATAACTGGCCTGGAACGGGGTCTGCTGGGTGGACGCATTCACCGCGTTATTGTAGGCGAACTCCGCCAATGCCAGGTAGTCGACCCAGTCATCCTGCTGGTAGCTGCAGTAACACCGGAGGTACTGCTCCAGCACCGCGTTCGCCCGTTCCGTCTGGCCATCGGTCTGTGGGTGATAGGCTGACGAGAGGCAGACCTCCGTCCCGAGGGTCTGGTGTAGTGCTTGCCAGAACCGGGATGTGAACTGAACGCCCCGGTCGGACACCACGCGCTCAGGTAGGCCATGCAGGCGGAAGACATGCTGAAGGTACAGCTGAGCAGTTTCCTTGGCTGTGGGTACAGATGGACAGGGAGCGCAGTGCACCATCTTGGTGAAATGGTCGGAGAAAACCAGAAGGCAGGTACAGCCACGAGACGAGGGTAAGTCCACTACAAAGTCCAACGAAACCGTGTGCCAAGGGTGCGGTGGAACTGGCAATGGCTGAAGTAGGCCGGGGGGTCGCCCGGTAGGTCCCTTAGCGCGCCGGCAGACATCACAACCAGCAACGTAGCGAGCCACGTCAGCCTTCAGGCGGGGCCACCAAAACTCTCGACTGACCAGATGGGTGGTCCGATACCGTCCAAAGTGCCCCGCTGCTGGGGCATCATGGGCCATCCGGAGAACCTCCAGCCGTAGTGGCCCTGGCGGGATGTACAGACGACCGTGGTGCAGCAGAAGGCCCTGATGCAGGACCAGCCCCGGATATTGTGGGCTGGACCCTTCAGCCAGCTCCCGGAGTCGTTCCTGGGCCCAAGCGTCGACCCGCTGCTGTTCCCGCACCCGAACCTGCAGTGGCTGCGCCTCCTGGGTGGCCAGGAATGCAGCCGGAGGTAGGATCGTGGTGGGTTCTGCTTGCTGTACCGTGTCTGCGTTGTCTTCAGGTTTCCGGGACAGGGCATCCGCCTTCTGATTCTGAGAGCTAGGGATGTAGCGGATCCGGAACTGGAACCGGGAAAAGAACAACGCCCACCGGATCTGTCTTTGGTTCAGCTTGCGGGTGGTCTGGAGGTACTCCAGGTTCCGGTGGTCGGTTCTCACCTCCACCGGATGTCGTGCCCCCTCAAGATGGTGGCGCCAGACCTCAAAGGCTACCTTGATGGCCAGTAGTTCCCGCTCCCACACAGTATAGTTACGCTCCGCTGGGAGGAGCTGGCGGGAATAGAAGGCACAGGGTAAGAGTGGCGCTTCAGGACCAATCTGTTGAGACAAGACGGCACCGAGAGCCGTACTGGAAGCGTCGGTCTCCACCACAAAGGGTCGAGAGGGGTCAGGATGTTGTAAGATTGGTGCCCTCTGGAAACAGGCCTTCAACCCCTGAAACGCCTCCTCTGCCTCCTTGTCCCAGGAAAACGGCGTCTTTGGGCGCAGTAGCCGGGTCAACGGGGTGGTGCGATGAGCATAATCAGCGATGAAGGTCCGGTAGTAATTGGCGAACCCCAGGAAACGCTGTAGGTCCTTGCGGTTCCGGGGTGCCGCCCATTCTTGCACCGCTGTCACCTTCCCCGGGTCCATTTGCACCCCATCTGGAGAGAGCCGGTGACCAAGGAAGTCCACAGTCCGCTGATGGAACTCGCACTTGCTGAGCTTTGCGTACAAACGGTGCTCACGCAAGCGCTGCAGCACGGTCCGGACATGTCCCTCATGGCGGGCCGGGTCACGGGAGTAAATCAGTATGTCATCCAAATACACCACCACGTACTTGTCTAACAAGTCCTGAAACACGTGGTTGATGTAGCGTTGAAACACAGCAGGCGCGTTGCACAAACCGAAAGGCATAACCAAATATTCGAACTGCCCGTACCGGGTCCCAAACGCTGTCTTCCACTCATCCCCGGCTCGGATCCGAATCAAGTTGTAGGCCCCCCGGAGGTCCAGCTTGGTGAACACCTGTGCCCCTTGCACCCGCTCCAGCAGCTCCGAGATAAGGGGCAAGGGGTACCGGTCTGGGACGGTAATTTTGTTCAGGGCTCGGTAATCATGGCAAGGGCGGAGTTCCCCACATTTCTTCTTAACAAAAAGCACCGGTGCCGCGGTGGGCGAGGTGGAAGGCCTAATGAACCCACGCTCCAGGTTCTTGCGCAAGAAGTCCTGCAAAGCCTCGCGCTCTGGCTCTGTTAGGGAATATAAGCGACTCACTGGTAAAGGCGCTCCGGGTTGGAGGTCTATGCCGCAGTCAAAAGGCCGATGCGGCGGCAGCTGGTCTGCCCCTCGTTCCTCGAACACGTCCTGGTAGTCCTGGTACACGGCTGGGAGCGTGGGTGCTGCCTCCTCTGAGGGCGCGGACGCCAGCGTTCCGGATTGAGCATGGGAACATGGGACTGGGAAGTGCACGGTCCGTTTGACCCAGTCAATCTGAACGTTGTGGGCTTCCAGCCAGTCCATCCCGAGCACCAGGGGGAAGCGGGGCATAGAGGCAATGTCCAAAGTTCGCAACTCCCGGTGCTGCTGGAGACACAGGACCAGAGGCTGGGTCTCCTGAGTAACGGCACCTGACCGCAGAAGTCGTCCGTCAATCGCTTCCACCTGGACCGGTACTGGCTTGTTCCGAAGTGGCACCTGATGATGGGCGGCAAAAGCAGCGTCCATATAGGAGCGGGTTGCCCCTGAATCTACCAAAGCATGGGTGAGGATCCAGGGCCCACCTGGAGGGTATAAACGTACCGAAACCATAAGATGTTGCAAGTCCATTGGTGCGGGCCCATTCTGTACGGTTTGGGACCCCCGGTAGCTAGGGCCATCAGCTACTGGGGTTGGCGGTTTCCCTGCGGCTGGCGTTTCTCAGGGCAGGACCGAGCGAAGTGTCCACTTCCGCCACAGTAAAGACAGAGATTTCCATCCCGACGCCGCGCCTTCTCTACGGGGGAAAGGCGTGGCCGCACTGCCCCGAGCTGCATAGGCTCCTCCGTTAAATCCGTTGTGACCGTGGGGCTGCCGGAAAAAGCTGGTGCCGTGAACTGGAAGTGTCGGCGACCCCGGGCCTGACGACGATCCTCCAACCGGTCGTCTATTTGTAGACTCCGTTGAATGAGAGTATCCAGCGTGGTGGGGCGTTCCATTGTGGCCAACTGGTCCAGTACCTCGTCCGAAAGCCCTTCGAGATACTGGTCCCGCAGTGCCGAGTCATTCCAGGTCAAGTCCTGTGCCAACAGCCGAAACTCCGTGGTATATGTGGCCACCGTGGACTTGCCCTGTTTCAAATGCCGAATCGCCCGGTTGGCTTGACTCTCTTTCTGGGGGTTGCCGAACGCGGCCTCCAAACGATTGCAAAACCCCGTATAGTCTGCCAGCAAGGGGGAGTCTTGCCTGAGTAGCGGCAACGCCCACTTGGCCGCCTGGTCCTTTAACAAGCTAATCAAAAAGTGCACCTTGGTACGGTCGTCAGGAAAGTTCCGGGCTCGCCCCTGAATATACAGTTTGGCCTGGGCCAGGAACATGGGAAAGCTGGCCGGGGCTCCATCAAATTTCTCAGGCAAAGCCACTGGGTACTTGCCCGGAGCCGGGGCGTCGGCCCCAGGAGCCGGTAGGGCTTCCAAGCGTTGCTGAAGTGCCTCAACCGCGTCACTGAGCTGCTGCACGGTGTGAGACAAGGCCTGGTTCTCCTGGGCCAAAGCCACCAGTGCAGCCGCCTGTTCAGCCATGGCCTCTGGCTCTTCCCGAACGCACCCCTACGAAGGGGGAGTGCGGGAGGTGGCGGGAGCAAACTGTGCTGGTCCCGGGGGTAAGGTACCTTGGGTGTAGCAGAGTCCACACGAAGAGGGGCAAGGTCCGAGGCAGAGTGCCGGGCGGTGAACAGGAACGCTGGAACAGGAGGCTGTGCAGGGAACAGGAACACCGGATGGTCGGGGACAGGAGGCCGAGCAGGGAACAGGAGTACCGGATAGTCAGGAACAGGAGGCCGAGCAGGGATCAGGAACGCAGGAAGGTCCGAAGCCAGCAACGACGTTGCTCCCGCAACCTGGGACCGGGCTGACTGGGCTTTTATCCTCTTCTAAGGCCAGGGGCGGTCCCGGCCCCCAGGAGCCCCGCCTCCTCTGGCCTTAAGGCGAGCACTCCTCCTGGGGGCAACCAGTTCCCTTCGCCTCTCTGCTCTAAACCTCTGCAGATCAGGAGAGGCCGAAGGGTTACTGGGCCCTGGAGGAGGCTCACCTGTGGCCACTGAGTCGTCAAGCCTCTCTGGGGCCAGAAGGGCTTCACCTGGGGCCAGCTCCTGATGCACTGCCACAGGTGCAGGCTCTTCAGCATCTAGGCCTTGCCCCAGTTCAGCCGGCCCTGGAGGCGGGGACTCCTGTGCAGGCCGGGATTCCTCTGTTTCATCCTCCGAATCGGAATCCCAGGCCATCACACTCTGACCCCTTATATGGGATTTGGTATATAAATTTTCCCTTGGCTTTTTTTGCTGGCCCATGTAGGACCAGCATGGATAGCTGGCTCGGGTGAATATCTGATGTTTCCTCCCTTTATGGTCTTGATTTATGGGCTACTACAAAAATGAGGTTGCATTTTAAGCTGTATTTTAAGCCGTATTTTAATTAAGTGGCTTTTTTCTTTTTTCTATTATGTTGTATTGTAATTTATATTCGGTGTTAGCCACCCTGAGCCCAGCCCTGGCCGGGGAGGGCGGGGTAAGGAAAAGGAAAAGGGACCCCTGACCATTAGGTCCAGTCGTGACCAACTCTGGGGTTGCAGCGCTCATCTCGCTTTATTGGCCGAGGGAGCTGGCGTACAGCTTCCGGGTCATGTGGCCAGCATGACTAAGCCACTTCTGGCGAACCAGAGCAGCGCACGAAAATGCCATTTACCTTCCCGCCAGACCAGTACCTATTTATCTACTTGCACTTTGACATGCTTTCGAACTGCTAGGTTGGCAGGAGCTGGGACCCAGCAACGGGAGCTCACCCCGTCGCAGGGATTCGAACTGCCGACCTTCTGATCGGCAAGTCCTAGGCTCTGTGGTTTAACCCACAGCACCACCCGTGTCCCATTATTATTATTATTATTATTATTATTATTAATGAACTACACTTCCCAGAATTCTTTGGGGGGGGGGCTCATGCTCTAAAGGCACAGTGAGTACATTGGGTCAAAGCAAGCGCTATCGTTCCACGCTTCTCTCCTTGCCAAAAGTCTGATTTTTAGTGGGAAGGTTTGCTGCTCAGGAACCCCAAATCAGCTTCAATCGTGCAGCCTGAATTTGCCAGCATGTGACTGAACCCCCCCCCCCCTGAAATAAGGGCTGCCTGGACGTGTCCTCAGTCCTCATTCAACTCCAGGGTTGGTGTGCCTGACACTGGAGAAAAATTCGCTGCAGAGGCCTTGACGTCCTTCCTTGTACAGCCACCCAGCTGTTTTTTGTGGGTTTGTGTTATTTTCTTTTTCCAAAGCCAGGAGGAAATTGCCACTGGAGGGCCCTTGTAATACAAGCCCATCCTTACAGGTGACAGGAAAAGATAAGGCTGAGAAATCTGGGGGCCAAAACAGAAGCTTCCTGAACTTTGGGTAACTGCTGGCTCGTTTTCTGGGCAACTGAAGAACCTTGTAAATAATCTGCAAATCTGTTTGTGTGTGTGTGTGTGTGAGAGAGAGAGAGAGAGAGAGAGAGAGAGAGAGATGGAGGAGCTGGCAGAAGGAGTGATACTTCCTTGCTGCTGGAATAGATTGGCTAGAATTAATCTCTGCAGTGTTTTCTAAGGGCAAATCACGGCAGTGGATTCCCATATTTCCAAGTCACATCAATCACACTATACACCGAAAACATGTGGCTTCCCTCAAAGAATCCTGGGAACTGTAGTTTAGCTGCTCAGAACTATAATTCCCAGCCCCCTTAACAAAGTATAGTTCCTGGGATTCGCTGGAGGAAGCCATGACTGTTGGAAGTGCTATAAGAGCGCTTTAAATGCACAGTGTGGACGTGACCTAGGTCAGCTATGTATGCCGGCAGAGGGGGACATTAAGGAGCTGAAACCTGGGCCGGCCCTGTCGTTGGACAAGGTGAGGCAAACCACTCTAGGTGGCAGATTTGGGGAGGCTATTTCAGCAAGCAGCCAATTATCCAGGGCCAAAGGAGATGTGATTATGTGCCCTCTCATCCCTCCAAATCATCCGCTGGCCAGAGGTGCCCATCCAAAACATTATTCTAAGATGTGGTGATGCTGTCAGATGAGATCCCACACAGTACTGTGTAAGTTATTACAGTGGTACCTCAGGTTAAGTACTTAATTCGTTCTGGAGGTCCGTACTTAACCTGAAACTGTTCTTAACCTGAAGCACCACTTTAGCTAACGGGGCCTCCTGCTGCTGCCGCGCCACGAGAGCACGATTTCTGTTCTCATCCTGAAGCAAAGTTTTTAACCTGAAGCACTATTTCTGGGTTAGCGGAGTCTGTAACCTGAAGCGTATGTAACCTGAAGCGTATGTAACCCGAGGTGCCACTGTATTATAATATGAAAATTAGGGATGTTAACCAGTTAAGAATTAAGTAATTTAGTAAGGGCAATTACACACACACACACACACACACACACACACACACACACACACATATTGGTTTTTACAGATAATTTCCAAAAATCATATAACGTACATTCTTATCTTATACAATGTTTTGGACTTCCATCAACTCCTTCACTAATAATTCTTATCATGGTTTTCTCTGCAATCTTTCCCATAATCCTCCTTACAAAACTTCTTGCAATCCTACTAGCGTAATCTGTTGATTACAATGGCTTTTCAAATAATTCATATATTTACTCCAGTCCTCTGAGAATCTCTGGTCCCGCAGGTAGGGGCACTTACCAGGTCTATACATAACCTTCAGGCGTTCAAAGTGCTTCCCGTGTATCACAGAAACATAGACTCATAGAATTGTAGAGTTGGAAGGCACCCCAAAGGTCATCTAGTCCAACCCCCTGCAATGCAGGAATCAGCCTTCCCCAACCAGGCGCCCTGCAGTTATTTTGGACTGCATTTTGGACTTACCATGTTGGCTGGGGCTGATGGGAGTTGGAATCCAACACCCATCACCTCGCCATCCTTACAATAGTGGTTTGTTGCTGTTTCCTTTCAAAGGCCGTGTTCCCTTGGAATTAATCTGTTGGCGACAGCATGCCGGCGGTGGATAGTGACAGAACGTAAGCGGACTAGGCTGTGTCTAAAACTGGGTGCGGACAGCACCCAAACCAGAAAAAGTGGGTCGCCCCTTCCCTCTCTATCTTGGCAATGGTAGGGCGGAAGGCAAGGATGCCAACAGCAGTTGGAGTCAGTGCCAGCGACAGGCAGAAGCAGCCGATTCTAGATTGGTACCCATCTTCTCTGCCAATTTCTACAGAAACGGAGGAGGGAGAAGATAGGAACACCACAGGGATGCGTACTCAGTCCGCTCCTTTATATTCTTTACACGTACGATTGTGTCGCTGCTCACCCTAGTAATAGGGTTGTCAAATTTGCAGATGACACAACCGTGATTGGGCTCATCTCTGAAAGGGAGGGTGAAATGGCTTATAGAGATGAGGTGGAGCGGCTGACAGAGTGGTGCAGAGCTAACAATTTGCTCATAAATACAAGGAAGACAAAGGAACTTGTGGTGGACTTCAGGAGACAGAAGAGCAATGTCCAGCCACTTTTGATTGATGGGGTCTGTGTGGAGAGGGTAACAACGTTCAGATTTTTGGGCATTGAATTACAAGAGGATCTGTCCTGGAGTGTCAACACAAGGGGGCTTGTGAAGAAGGCGCAGCAGAGACTGTATTTTTTGAGAATACTAAGGAAAAACCATCTTCCGCAGAAACTGCTGCTTGCCTTCTATCACTGTGCCATTGAGAGCATGCTCACTTATGGCTTATGTGTGTGGTACGGAAGCTGTACTACCCAGGACAGGATGGGGTTGCGCAGGGTTGTTAAGGCAGCAGAGAGCATTGTTGGCTGCCCACTCTCCACCTTAAAGCAGATTTATGCCACAAGGTGCCATAGGAAGGCACTGGACATAGTAAAAGATCCATCGCATCCTGGTCACTGTCTCTTCGAGCTCTTGCCGTCGGGACGGAGATACAGGACGATGAAGACAAGAACGAGGCGTCTTAAGAACAGCTTCTTCTCCAGAGCGATCTCGGCCCTGAATGGGAAGCCCGGACTTTGAAAGTCATCTAATCTCCCTTGCTGTATTTTACTATATTGTTTAATTAGTGTTTTTATGGAGCAGTCAAGTAATTTCGTTGTCCCCGAAGGGGGCAATGACAATAAAGATATTATTATTATTATTATTATTATTATGATGATGATGATGATGACAGGCTGCACTACTCTCTGGATTGGTCAAAAGCAAGAGGGCAGAGAGGTGTGGGGCTGGCTGCAGGCAGGCTGAGGTTGGTAGGGCAGTGTCCCTCACACCCTCATAGAGCAGCCTCCAGGGACTCAGACCCATGCCTGGCTTGCTGAAAGACTGTCTTTCTGATGGGTCAGAAAATAGCTACTGCTGTTTGTGAGAAGTGGGAGCCAGGATTCGACCTATGGCTAGGACGGATCTTTGGGTGAGGCCAGGCTGCTCTACCCATCTCCGCTACTCTGCATACCCAGAGCAGCAGGCCTCAGAAGAGAGAAACGAGGCGGCGTCATTCATCTAATTAAGACGGCGGAAGATGCCACCTCATCAGGAACGTGCTTAACGAGAAAACCAGAGCAAAACACAGAGGGAAGCGTTGGGAAATAGGAAAGGGGTGGTCGAGCCCATAAACACATTGTACCCTGAAGCACAATGCGGGCTTCCTCTGCGGGGACGGGGCCATTGTTCAGAGGGGGAGGCGCAATAAAGTCCCTTCCCAATTGCTCGGGAGAACAGGAAAAGCAGCAATTAAAAACTGGGCGTCAGGACAAGCCGCGGTCTCCTGCGGCGGAGAAAAAGGGGAATGGGGGTGGTTTAGTGGAAGGGCCCCTCTGCAAGTGTGATCGTATTACTTAAGGTCAATCCTTTCAAAAAGGAAAAGCGGTGTAGTTGGAGACAGCGGAAGGAGGGCACTTGTAGGATGAAGCACGGCATGGGAGTCCATCCTCAGTATGGGTGAAGAGAAGTTCAGTAATGCATCTGGTGCCAGATGGGTAAAGCCTGCCATTGCATGTCCTCTCCCAACAACCCCATTCAAACTCCGTATTTTCTCACTGTGTGGCGCATCAGCCAAGCCCTTCCTTCATTCACAAACATGTCTGCAACGCTGGAATATCCTTCCATTCAATAATGCTTGCCATCTCCACCTATCCCTGGTTGCAATGGGAAATTACCCCACTGGCCAATAGTTCTGAGGTCATTAATAGAGTGGTACCTTGGGTTAAGGACGCGGGTGGCGCTGTGGGTTAAACCACAGAGCCTAGGGCTTGTTGATCAGAAGGTCGGTGGTTTGAATCCCCACGACGGGGTGAGCTCCCGTTGCTCGGTCCCTGCTCCTGCCAACCTAGCAGTTCGAAAGCACGTCAAAGTGCGAGTAGATAAATAGGTACCGCTCCAGCGGGAAGGTAAACAGCGTTTCCGGGCGCTGCTCTGGTTTGCCAGAATTGGCTTAGTCATGCTGGCCACATGACCCAGAAGCTGTACGCCGGCTCCCTCGGCCAATAAAGTGAGATGAGCGCCGCAGCCCCAGAGTTGGTCACGACGGGATCTAATGGTCAGGGGTCCCTTTACCTTTTACCTCGGGTTAAGTAATTAATTCGTTCCGTTGGTCCGTCCTTAACCTGAAATTGTTCTTAACCTGAAGCACCACTTAAGCTAATGGGGCCTTCTGCTGCCGCTGCACCGCCAGAGCACAATTTCTGTTCACATCCTGAAGCAAAGTTCTTAATCTGAGGTACTATTTCTGGGTTAGCGGAGTCTGTAACCTGAAGCGTATGTAATACGAGGTACCGCTGTATTCCCTCTCTCTCTCTCTCTCTCTCTCTCTCTCTCTCTCTCTCACACACACACACACACACATTGGGCTGTTCAAATGGGATAATGCCTGCTCTTCCTTCAATCCTCACCTCAGTGGAACACTTTAAGAATAACCTCCCTTGTGCCATTCATTCACACAACATACCCATATCACGGTCTCTTGCAACCTGAAGTTCCCTCAGTGGGCAATTCCTGTTCTCCTTTCCAGTCCCATTTCAATGCGACTGTATCCTACAGGTGACTACAACAGAATTCCCACCCCACCTCTGTTGCTGCACCTACCCCCATTGCAATGGGACATTTCTCCTGGCGGGAGTGCATGCCGCATTCTCCTGTTGGAGAAGATCCCTGCCTGTGACAGATCTCCCTTTGGGATCATTCGCCTTTCACAACCCAGCAAAAGACACAATGCCTAATTGCCCTCCAATTCCATTGCAAAGGAATGTTCCACCGCCAGCCAAGGATGTTTTGCAACAGAGCATTCACAGCTGCAATGGAGTGCCCCTGAAATGGGCAGAGGCCGCACTTCCCTTCCTCCTAATGGAACTGGTCCACAGGGCATCTCAAACTGGGGTCCGTGGACCACCAGTGGCCTGTGAGCATCGTTCAGGTGGTCTGCAGTAAGCCTGCAAAAATACAATTAAACATCATACAACATCTAGCGCAGTGTGTGATATGTGCTACAAAAAGCAGGCAAATTAATAAGTGTCCGCCAAGACCAGGGGTCAGCAAACTTTTTCAGCAGGGGGCCGGTCCACGGTCCCTCAGACCTTGTTGGGGGCCGGACTATATTCTGGGGGGGGGGGGGATGAACGAATTCCTGTGCCCCACAAATAACCCAGAGATGCATTTTAAATAAAATGACACATTCTACTCATGTAAAAACACGCTGATTCCCGGACTCTCCGTGGGATGGATTTAGAAGGTAATTGGGCCAGATCCAGCCCCTGGGCCTTAGTTTGCTTACCCATGTAATATGGAGAAAAGCTTCTGGGAGATGATATATAATGAGATGAAAAAAATGTTGAAATATACATTTATAAAGAAACCAGAAGCATTCTTATTGGGCATTGTAGGAAGTGATATAAACAGAAAGGAAAGTAAGCTGTTTTTATATGCAACAACGGCAGCATGAATGTTATTGGCCCAAAAATGGGAGCAAGAAGAATTACCGACAAAAGAAGAATGGAGGATGAAATTAATGAACTATGCAGAATTGGACAAACTAACAGGAAGTATTCGAAATCGGCGGGACCAGAAATTCACAGAAGACTGTAGTAAATTAACTGATTATTTGAAAAGTATTTGTGATGACCAGACTATGTTTGTAGGTTTGCAAGAAGTTTTGTGAGGAGTATTATTGGAATTATTGCAAAAATGGATAAAAGTGAGGAGGATTAGTTATGACAATTAAAGGTAATAAGAATTTAAGAAATGCATAAGAAATGATTAAAACGGTGGATCAGCAGAGGTGCTGAGGGAAGTCCAAAAAAGATTTTATAAATGATGAAGATTTGTGGTATGTATTATAATTTATATGTTAAAATTAATATAAAATATTTTTTTTAAAAAATAGTTTGCCTACCCATGACCAAGACCCTCAGTGATTTTCAAGCACTCTGGGTGACAAGGGCAGTTTGGGAACCATCAGAACAAAACATTATCTTACTGTCATTGACCAACAGCTTATTGTCATTGACCAACTACTGGGTCATAGAATCGTAGAGTCATCTGTTCTAAACCCCTACAATGAAGGAATCTCAACTAAAGCATCCCTGACAGATGGCCATCCAACCTCTGCTTAAAAACCTTCAAGGAAGGAGAGTCCACCACCTTCCGAGGGTGTCCGTTCCACTGTCCTAACACTTCTTACTGGCTGATCCTGTCATGGGTCGGGAATCAGCTTCACCTGCTGAACAGCAGCCTGAAGGAGAAGAAGGCGGAATGATGCCACCTGCAGCTGATCAGCCTTCAAGAACAGGAGAAGGCACTGATGAGAACCAGCTGGCTTCAGCCTTCTTAAGCAGAGCTCTCAGCAGCAGTCAGATGCTGGAAACAATGCCTGTGGTTCTCGGCCCTGCCTTGCTGTTTCCTGCTCTCCATCTAGACCCTTGTCTCTGTGATCATCTGGATTCCCTGACCTCTGGGTCCCCTGACTTCAGATGTGGATTCTGCTCTCAGGCAAGTGTTCCTTGGAGACTCCTATCCCCTTCTTGATCAGGAACAGGGCCTGGACGGGGCTATGACAGCTCTTCCTGATGTTTAGTCGGAACCTCCTTTCTCATAACTTGACACCCATCGCAATGCATTACCTGCGGCAGGGGGTGGGGAACATGTGTGCCTTCAGATGTTGTCATATTACAACTCCCATCGCCTTTGATGACTGCTGGCTGATGGGAGCTGGAGTCCAAGAACATCTGGAGGGCCACAGGTTTCCCCAGCCCCGATCGACCAAACATCTCCTTGTTGTCCTAGGATATTCTTCTCCTTAGCCACCGCTGAGACCTTCCCTGTCTACCTTGTGGCCGCCCAAGTACTCACCCTGACCAGACGGGCTCTCTTGACCAAATCGTTAAGCTTCCTCAGGGCAGAATTCCGGGGCAGGTTCTGGATGTCCGTGAACAAGTCCTGCTCCTCGAGCTCAAATAACCGTCGGTTATCGGAGATCATCAGGGGCTCCGACCAGAAGGACCCGATGTAGACACGCAGCACCTCGGGCGTGTTGAACACTTTGCCCAGCGACCACATGAGGGCGCCGTAGACCCGCATCAGCTGCTGCGTCTCCACCATGTCGGCCTTGTTCAGGACCACCCGGATCTTGTCCTCGTTGCCCTTGAGGGCCCGGATGGCCTCCGAGAACTCGTCTGAGATCTCCAGCTTGTGGGCGTCAAAGAGGAGGATGATGAGGTCCACGCGCTCGGCAAACCACTGCAACACCGCCGGGAAGTCGTAGCCTGCGGAGGAGAAGAGAGAGCCTTGTGGAATAATGTGGGATGTGAAACACAGAGCAGTCAAGTACAACATCCCTAGAGTGGACACAAAAAGGGGGTGTCTGGACCAGCCAGTCGGAACTTCTTGTTTCCTCCTAGGCTGGCACAGACTTCCTCTACATGTGACCAGAGGTGGGCGTGGCCTCTCCTGTGCAGGTAACTAAAGCATAGGACTGGCCACCATCTCTCTCTCTCTGACTACATTCGTCGAAGAAGCAACATCAGCTTAGCCTAAGATGCTCTCTTGGCTTCCAGCCAAGAGAGGTCAAAGGGACTATCTCTTTATGGTATAGATTGCAGGTACATTACTTTTGTAACTTAAGTCTGCCTTCTGGGATCCATCTGTGAACAGAATGAGTGAGTGAGTACAAGTGGTAGCTCTGGTTGAGAACGGGATCCGTTCCGGAGCCCCATTTGCAACATGAGCAGAACACAACCCACCTCTGAGGGTTGTGATTTGCCACTTCTGCGCATGTGCGTGACGTCATTTTGAGCATCTGCACGAGCTGCGAAACCCGGAAGTAACCCTTTCCGGTATTTCCGGGTTGCCATGGGACGCAACCTGAAAAGATTTAACTTGAAGCAAACGTAACAAGAGGTATGACTGTAAACTCTTTTTATACTTTTATAGAAGGCTGTGTCATGTCTATTTCTTTTATGAGGGCCTAAAGGGGAAATTACCGGGTAACTTATTTTAGAGGCTTTAGCGAGCCTGAGCAAACGCATTTGCTGTGCGAGTTTAAAAAGGGGAATGTTACTCTGCTAAATTGTAGAACTTGTTAACACAAGTTGGAAAGGATATAATCAAACAATATCCTGCATCCCTGAATATTCCCACAAATAAGAAGTTATTTTGCACACACACGCCCCCTGCAAAGTGGCATCTTAGCTCACTTTCAGGGAAAGAAGCAGCTTGAGGGCGGTTGCTGCCATTTTTATTTTTTATTTATGCTTATCAGGTTTATACATTTCACTGATTTTACAATCATTTTCCCATTTCAAAACCCGACCTTTCCCCTCTTTCTGCGGTTCCTTAAATTAATTTTTACTATTTTCTGCATATCCAAATTAACTTAATTTGCTCATTCATCTGCTTTATATATATACTCTTATCAAACTACAGGTTAATACAATAATACAATAATCCTGCCAATGTTCTTATCCATTTACAATTTATCTGTAAATATTCAATCAACCGTTTCCAATCTTTAATAAAAAGTCTGTTATCTTGATTTCTTATTCTTCTAGTTGCCATTTCTGCATATTCCATAAGTTTTTGTATCCATTCTTCCTTTGCTGGGACTGCTGCTTCTTTCCATTTTTGCGTGAGTAACATTCTTGCCACTGTAGTAGCATATATAAATAAATTTCTATACAATTTAGGTAGTTCTGTCCCTATAATTCCCAAAAGGGTTGCTGCCATTTTTGAAGCTTCAGCTGCATACAGACTGTGCCTTTAAGGTACATGACTATCCCAAAGAATCCTGGGAATGGTAGTTTGCCCCTCAACAGAACAATTCCCAGGACTCTTAATAAACTACAGTTCCCAGAATTCTTTGGGGGAAGCCATGTCCTCTAAATGTGCATGGAATGTGCTTTAGATCTATGGTGTGGATCTGCCTCTTGCCAGACCAATGGCCCATTGTCTTACTGTTGTTGTTTAGTCATTTAGTCGTGTCCGACTCTTCGTGACCCCATGGACCAGAGAACGCCAGGCACTTTTGTCTTCCACTGCCTCCCACAGTTTGGTCAAACTCATGCTGGTAGCTTCGAGAACACTATCCAACCACCTCGTCCTCTGTCGTCCCCTTCTCCTTGTGCCCTCCATCTTTCCCAACATCAGGGTCTCTTCCAGGGAGTCTTCTCTTCTCATGAGGTGGCCAAAGTCTTGGAGTCTCAGCTTCAGGATCTGTCCTTCCAGTGAGCTCTCAGGGCTGATTTCCTTCAGAATGGATAGGTTTGATCTTCTTGCAGTCCATGGGACTCTCAAGGTTCTCCTCCAGCACCGTAATTCAAAAGCATCAATTCTTCGGCGATCAGCCTTCTTTATGGTCCAGCTCTCACTTCCGTACATCACTACTGGGAGAACCGTAGCTTTAACTATACGGACCTTTGTTGGCAAGGTGATGTCTCTGCTTTTTAAGATGCTGTCTAGGTTTGTCATTGCTTGCTTACTACTTGCTTAGTAAGTTGTCTTACTACTGTCTGCAAAATAGCTGGCTGTGGACTTGATAGGAGTCTTTTCGCACCCTACCCACAGCTGCTAGGGCCCCTCTGTTTTTTCCCTTCGCTCTTTGTCTCCACTCTTAATAAAGCTTCTTAATTTAGAATCTAGGGTTTGACTGTAAACATTAAGACATCTCAAGGATTTTTGTGTTGCGTGCCAAACTGCCGTTTCATACTACAGTATGAAATGGGTTGAATTCGCTCAGTGGCACGTTCTGGGGAGTTAGCTGGTGTTTTCTACCACAGACAGAAAGTTGCCAGTCTTGTTCCCCTTGGTCAAGACCCTAAAAGGCAAGGGTAGCCAACGTAGCGCCTTCCATATGCTTTTGACTACAGCTCCCATGATAATAATAATAATTTATTATTTGTACCCCGCCCATCTTGGCTGGGTTTCCCCAGCCACTCTGGGCGGCTTCCACAAAGACCAAAAATACACGAATATGTCATACATTAAAAACTTCCCTGAACAGGACTGCCTTAAGATGTCTTCTGAATGTCAGGTAGTTTATCTCTTTGACATCTGATGGGAGGGCGTTCTACAGGGTGGGCGCCACTACCGAGAAGGCCCTCTGCCTGGTTCCCTGTAGCTTTGCTTTTCGCAATGAGGGAATCTCCAGAAGGCCCTCTGCGCTGGACCTCAGTGTCCAGGCTGAGCAATGGGGGTGGAGACGCTCCTTCAGGTATACTGATCCCCGGCTATTCATCATGCTGGCTGGGGCTGATGGGATTTGGAGTCTAACACCACCGCCATGTTGGCTACCCCTGAGCTAAAGTCAACTGAGGGGTAATGTCAGCAATTAAGTACAGTGGTACCTTGGTTTACGAACTGAATCTGTTCCAGAAGTCCAGAACCAAGGCATTCTTAAACCAAGGTGTGCTTTCCCATAGCAGCGAGGGACTCAATTTACAAATGGAACACACTCAACAGGAAGTGAAACATGTTCTTATTCCAAGGCAAAGTTCACAAACCAAAACACCTGCTTCTGGTTTTGCAGCGTTCTTAAACTGCGCTGTTCTTAAACCAAGGCACCACTGTATAGGAGAAGCACTGAAGGATGATCATTATTTATTAAATTTGTATACCGCTCTTCATCTGTCATCTCAGGGTGGTTCAAAACATAAGGATTCAAAATGAAAACACAAAATACATTACAAAAACAAAACAAGCCAATAAAACACACACACACACACCTGTTTCCCCCTTGCTTCAATCCTTTCCAAGGGAAAACCTGCTCTTTAGTGATAGATCATAACAACTGAATTGCTGTTTACTTCGAATGAGCACTAAAGAGCAGTTTTCCCTGGGAGAAAGCAGTGGGACACGTGTAAGTGTGGTTAAGCCCCATGTAAGAACCAAAATACAGCCAATCCTTTGAAATTCACAATTATCCGAATTTTGCAATGTGTTTTTTTCCAACCTATGTTTCCAAAAATGCATACAGTGGTCCCTCGGGTTAAGTACTTAATTCATTCCGGAGGTCTGTACTTAACCTGAAACTGTTCTTAACCTGAAGCACAACTTTAGCTAATGGGGCCTCCTGCTGCTGCCGTGCCGCCGGAGCACAATTTCTGTTCTTATCCTGAAGCAAAGTTCTTAACCCAAGGTACTATTTCTGGGTTAGCGGAGTCTGTAACCTGAAGCGTATGTAACCTGAAGTGTATGTAACCCGAGGTACCACTGTATATGTAAAGATGTTAGTGATGATCGCATGCAAAAATGCATTATCTTAGGGGAAACTTCTTGCAGAAATGGGTACCCTAGCCAAAACTACATTTTAAAATGTTTTTGTTGTGTGAACCGCCCTGAAAACCTCCAGGTAGAGGGTGGTATATAAATTCAATAAATAACAGTAATAATTTCAAATGCGTTTGTTAGAAGAGATTTGTACTGAAAAGTTAATGGAATTTCAGGAGGATTTTATATTTTAAAATGTTACCGATTGCTGTAAAGTGTAGAGAGCTGAATTTAAGACATGAGAGAATGAGAGACAGACAATTGATATATTCTTCCATTTCTAGTTGGAGATGACTACAGAGCCTTCCTCTCCTATGTCTCCCCTCCCATTTCTCAGCCAGTTCATGACTGAACAGGTGAATAACTTCCAAAAATTAACTTAGAGGAGGAGAAGCAGCAGAAACAAATTAAAATAAAACATGCCTCACAAGGAACATGTTTTTATCGCTAGCAACCAGGATGCCCTTTTTCCTGTCCAACAAAAGCCGATTTTTTTCTCTCTGTTTTTCGGTTCCAATAAATGTGATTAGCTAGTCCCTGAGCCCCAAAAGAAGCTGCGAGTGTGGCAGGAAGATCATAGAATTATAGAGTTGGAAGGGACCCCTGTGGTCATCTAGTCCAACCCCCGGCAATGCATGAACCTCAGCTAAAGCATCCATGACAGATGACCATCCACCCTCTGCTTAAAAACCTCCAAGGAAGGAGAGAGATGGGGAATTCTCTGAGGGCAGGAATGTGTTTCAAATATACTCATAGTGTGCATAAATGAAGCAAAAGATGGATACTGTCCCAAATTTTCCAGCAGTCAGCTTCTCTGGATTTCCTTTCCTCACTCCCCATGTTTTTTTCTTTGATTTTCATAAAGGTAAAGGTACCCCTGCCCATACGGGCCAGTCGTGTCCGACTCTAGGGTTGCGCGCTCATCTCGCTCTAGAGGCCGTGAGCCGGCACCGTCCGAAGACACTTCCGGGTCACGTGGCCAGCGTGACGAAGCTGCAGCTGACAAGCCAGCACCAGCGCAGCACACGGAAACGCCGTTTACCTCCCCGCTATAAAGCTTTATCTACTTGCACTTAGGGGTGCTTTCGAGCTGCTAGGTGGGCAGGAGCTGGGACCGAACGACGAGAGCTCACCCCACCGCGGGGATTCGAACTGCCGACCATACGATCGGCAAGTCCTAGGCACTGAGGTTTTACCCACAGTGCCACCCGCGTCCTGCTTGATTTTCATACAATTTAACAAATTCAATTCAGTTTCACCGCAACGTTCCCTTAACATTTTGACTTCCCATCCTTACTTCCACGATGTTTCTGTTCACATCCTTTATCGACTGCCTTAAACGTAACTTATCTCTATAGCCTTTCCTTTGCTTATATCTCCACTCCTGCCTGCAATTTCTTAGGGCTATAATATTTTCTCAGGTGGTCCTGAGAAAAGGGCTTCCACAAACATTTCGCCTTCTTGGTCTCTTATTTTTGCCGTCCATTTCGCCATCTCCATATAGTCCAATAGTTTTAAAGTTCACTCCTCTTTCGTTGAAACGTCTTCTTCTTTCCGAAAAATGTATAAAACCAGTTCAAATATGTGTTGGAAGTGTAAGTAAAAGGAGGGGACATTTTACCATATGTGGTGGGATTGTAACGAAATTAAAGAAGTTTTGAAAAATGATATACAATGAACTGAAGAAAATGTTCCATCTAACATTTGTTAAGAAACCTGAAGCATTTTTGTTAGGGATTGTAGGAAAAGACCTGCCAAGGAAGCTGAAAAATATCTTCATGTATGTGACAATGGCGGCAAGAGTCTTAATAGCACAAGGATGGAAGAACGAGGAAACCCTGACTAAAGAACTATGGCAAGAGAAACTGATGGACTACGCAGAATTGGCAAAAATTGACACATAAGCTACGGGACAAGGATAACTGTGACTTTAAAGATGAATGGGAACCCTTTACAAAGTACTTAAAGAAACAACAAAGTGAACTGGACTCCTTTTGAATAAATGCTCACAAACTTTTTATTGACAATAACCAGTCAGATAAATTAAGGATCATTACAGTTTTGTAGCATGCAGAGAATAGCAGTTGTAGAGAAACCAGAGATTGGAGCTGTGGGAAGTCGGGGGGGAGGGGAGGGGGGTTATTATATGGGAGGGAATGGGGGGGAATCAAGGATGATATGTTTTAAGATAAACTCTATCTGTGCACAATTATATACCCCTCGCTCATGTCCCCTGCTCTCAGCAACCTGGGTGCCCCTCTTCCTGTCCAGAAAAAGCAGTCTGCCCCCCCCCCCAGCCTCTGTCCCGGACTCTCCTTCTCAGCCCCCTCCCTCTTCTCCATCTCTGCCAAATCTAAACAAGCTCTGCAGCTTTCGTAGCTGTTGGATCAGAGCCACCCCTCTCAGCCTCTCTCACCCGCCTCTTGGCAGCCGAAGTTCAGAAGGGCTTGTTCCACAGCACCAAAAAAGGAAACCGAGCCGTTCCATAGGAAAGTCTGAGCAATGAGCCCTCATTGTTCTGACCGATTAAAGAAAAATAATAAAGATGGGAGATCTTAAATAAAAGAGGCAGGGTTGGCCGGCCGCGCAGCCTTATCTTAGAGAAGCACCGGCGGGAAAAGGGGTTGCCAGAGGTCACCTGAACGATGGCGCATGCATTGCCCAAGTGGAATATGCTGCTCCGGATTGGTGTCACAAGACAGAGATACAGAAGGTCAAGAGAAAGGAACCATTCTCTACTCCCTGGTTTGCCCCCAGGGCAGGCCTGGAAAGGATGGCGGGACAGGGTTTAAGCCCGTGTGAGCTCTGGCAGAGGAGCAAGGGTCCCTTTTTGAACATCGCCCCCTGGAATATGCGCTACAATAACAAAAGGTGAAAGTGCCCCTGAGTGTGTGCAGAGTGCATTTTGCCTCACCTTTGAGCAGCTAGAGCCAGGCTGTACTGGGCTGGGGGGCCTGCCCAAGTATTTAAGGAATTAACTACTGCAGCATGGGAGTCCAGACAGGAAATTGACAGTCATGGCTAATGGGCCCTTGTTGCCTTTGTCAGCTACTGCATTTCTGGTGAATTTTACAAGCTACATAAACTCTCCCTTCTTGCACACAAGAGCAAGATTAAAATACTGTATGTATGTGTGTGTGTGTGTGTGTGTGTATATATATATATATATATATATATATATATATCGAGATTGCCTGCAAATTGCGAGTTTACAAAGTGCTGCTTTTTGCAGGTTTCTTTCCTTTCCCCTTCTGGTTTATTAGCACACCAGTGATAAGGGGCCAACTTTCTAGGCAGGCAGCCCATGCTAGCGCGTGCCCTCTGGGTGATAGCAGGCTCCAGGGTTCTGGCCGGATCCAGACCCAGTTGATGAGCAGCCTGTGGCTGGCAGAGGAAGATCTGGCCCAGGAGAACAGTGGGTGTTTAAGGAGTGAATGTATCTCCTTGGAGAAGGAATTTCCACCCTTCCCTGGTTTATTTAGTAAAG
Source organism: Podarcis tiliguerta (assembly GCF_965153285.1). Taxonomy (NCBI): domain Eukaryota; kingdom Metazoa; phylum Chordata; class Lepidosauria; order Squamata; family Lacertidae; genus Podarcis; species Podarcis tiliguerta. The sequence goes on from NC_139541.1 coordinate 79,126,234, forward strand.
CAGAGGAGGTGGTGTGAAAACAAATGTTTCTAAGTCTTTCCTGCAAAATGTAACTGACTCAATGGAATCTGAGCAGACAGACACACCCAGTGCTGCCAGAGGCACAAGAATTCTCATGCATGACTCCTGGTGTGAGATGTGAGGCTGTTTGCATTCCTGTACATGGCAGTTGTCTTTGTCCATGGAGTTTTCTTGGCAGGGATACTGGAGTGGCTTGCCGGTTCCTCCTCCTCCATAGCTATGGCTATGGTTTTCCCAGTAGTGATGTATGGAAGTGAGAGCTGGACCATAAAGAAGGCTGATCGCCGAAGAATTGATGCTTTTGAATTATGGTGCTGGAGGAGACTCTTGAGAGTCCCATGGACTGCAAGAAGATCAAACCTATCCATTCTTCAGGAAATCAGCCCTGAGTGCTCACTGGAAGGACAGATCCTGAAGCTGAGGCTCCAATACTTTGGCCACCTCGTGAGAAGAGAAGACTCCCTGGAAGAGACCCTGATGTTGGGAAAGATGGAGGGCACAAGGAGAAGGGGACGACAGAGGACAAGATGGTTGGATAGTGTTCCTGAAGCTACCAGCATGGGTCTGACCAAACTGCGGGAGGCAGTAGAAGACAGAATTGCCTGGCGTGCTCTGGTCCAGGGGGTCACGAAGAGTCGGACACGACTAAACAACAACAACACATGGAAGATGGAGATTTCAGGGCCACTCAACGCATCATTAACTGGTGGGCGGTGCCCCCGAAGCTTACGGCATAGCTACTTTCAAGCAGAGGTGCTGCCAAAGTTCGGAAAGGCCTGCTTCAAAATGCCAGTGTGGTGCAGTGCTTAGAGCGCTGGACTAGGACCTGGGAAAACTCGGGTCGAATTCCCACTTGGCCACGAAGCTCACAGGGGTGACCTTGGGACAGTCGCTTCCTCTCAGCCTCTCTTACTTCACAGGCCTGTGGGGGTTAAATGAGGAGAGGGAGAGGACCATCTACGCCACCTTTAGCTTCTTGGAGAAATAAGCAGGATATAAATGCAACAAATAAGTTGTCCGATTCGCAACAACTCAGGTGTATTTAGAAACTGAGCACCAGATCCCTGAGGTCTTCTCCAACTGAGACGGTACAAGAAGATTCTTGGTGTGTGCGGCCAGATTGAGTGTCGCTGCTGTGGATGATATTCTCATTGTTCACTGTAAGATTATATGACCAGACCATGTAACCGACCAGCTTTTGACTTGGCAAATACAGTGGTACCTCGGGTTAAGAACTTAATTTGTTCCGGAGGTCCGTTCTTAACCTGAAACTGTTCTTAACCTGAGGTACCACTTTAGCTAATGGGGCCTCCCGCTGCGCGATTTCTGTTCTCATCCTGAAGCAAAGTTCTTAATCTGAGGTACTATTTCTGGGTTAGCGGAGTCTGTAACCTGAAGCGTCTGTAACCCGAGGTACCACTGTACTCTTCCTCACCTGCGATTCACAGCAAATGATATTGAATGGTGCCGCACAAATGCACCTAACAATATTGACTCTTAGGAACTATAGGTCACCCCTACCCTTCTCCCGAAACAATGAGCCTGGAAACAAAGATCTGGATGGAGGGCAGTGAGAAACAATGGAAAGAGCTGGCCCATATTGAGAAGATACAGTGCACGGCCGCACGATTTCTGTTCTCATACTGAAGCAAAGTTCTTAACCTGAGGCACTATTTCTGGGTTAGCCGAGTCTGTAACCTGAAGCGTCTGTAACCCCGAGGTACCACTGTATCTTCTCAATATGGGCCAGCTCTTTCCATCCGTTTTTCATGCAGAAGGCCTTTGGTTCAACCTACTGCCTCTCTTGGTAAAGGCTGGCAATGACCCTTTCCTAAAATCCCGGAGAGCCATGCTAGGAAATACTGACTCAGTAGAAGCCAGCTTCCTATGTGCAACTTTGTGCATGAAACAAAGCGCTGTTGTGCGGTTAAACCAATCGATTTGCATCGGTTATAATTGGAAGCTCGTGGTTTTGCATCGTGGCGTCGTGTCTCGCTGGGTTTTGCTAATGAACAAATCCAAACCCCGATTGGGAAACCCAGTTAACTTTGGCGCATAGGCCAGCAAACGGCTTGGATTAGATTGCCAAATTAGCAGGGGAAAGGGGAGTTTCCCTCCACCAAGATGCTTAAGAAATACCAAGCAAATTCTGAACTGAACAGGGAAGGGTTTCCAGTAGAAGAGGGAGTGTGGAATGTGCTGGGTTGGCTGGAGAGGGGGGTGGTGGTGAACCGCCCCCCCCCCGCCCCAGCTTTTATTGCTGTTGCTGCATCTAGAGTTGTTTTGCCGTGCAAAAGAGAAGGAGGGGAACCCTGCATATTTTTATACAAAGATAAGAAAGAACACGGCAGCCCTGCTCATCCACGGCATTTTTCTTTGGTTTGTGCAATCACCGATACTGTGTTGTTATGTACTGAGTTGAATAGGATCCAAATTGCAGCCGTCTGATTGGTCCTAGAATAGGATCCAGAATGCAGCAGTCTGATTGGTCCTAGAGCAATAGAATCCAGAATGGAGCTGTCTGATTGGTCCGCAGGAGCCGCCCAATCCAACTCCAGGTGGAAGTGAATCCACAACCTGATTGGCCTACAGGAGAATCCCGGAATTAGCCAATCACGTGGGGCCCATGGTGTAAATAATGTATATAAAGCAGACATTTCGGGGGAACTTCCATTCCTCACGACTATGAGCTGAATAAAGAAGCATGAAATCCACACTTGACTCTGAGTATATTTCATGTGTTTTAATTTGTTGGAAGCTGCCCAGAGTGGCTGGGGTAACCCAGTCAGATGGGAGGCATATAAATAAATTGTTGTTGTTGTTAGTGATGGTGGTGGTACAGAGAGAACCAGATACAAGGCAGCAGAGGGAGATGTCCAGGGCCCCCAGTTAGCAGAATGAGTAGGAAGGCACCCCAACCTGCAGCAAAGACTGCCTTACCATAGTTTGGCTGCCCAAACACACCATGCATTTCAAGCACGTGACCTCCCCCAAAGGATCCTGGGAACTGTAGTTCGATAAGGGTGCTGGAAATAGCGGCTCTGCAAGGGGGAAACTACAGCTCCCAGGGTTATTTGAGGAAAGCCATGCGCATTAGGGACGCGGGTGGCGCTGTGGGTAAAACCTCAGCGCCTAGGACTTGCCGATCGTCAGGTCGGCGGTTTGCATCCCTGCGGCGAGGTGCGCTCCCATTGCTCGGTCCCAGCACCTGCCAACCTAGCAGTTCAAAAGCACATCAAAAGTGCAAGTAGATAAATAGGTACCGCTCCGGCGGGTAGGTAAACGGCATTTCCGTGCGCTGCTCTGGTTCGCCAGAAGCGGCTTAGTCCTGCTGGCCACATGACCCGGAAGTGTCTTCGGACAGCGCTGGCCCCCGGCCTCTTAAGCGAGATGGGCGCGCAACCCCAGAGTCGGACATGACTGGCCCGTACGGGCAGGGGTACCTTTACCTTTTATGCGCATTAAATGTGCTTTAAGTGTACAGGGCGTGCACAGCCTGCGCCTTGGTGCCTGGCGAAAAGGAATCTTTGAATATTAGAAAGATTATGAAGCCCACAGGTGCGTTTCCAAAGCCAGATGGTTGCCTTTTGGAGCTTTTGAGCGAAGGCTGGCAGCGGCGAAACCCCGAGAAAGAGCCGTAATTCACTTTGAAGGGCAGGCGGCTGACTCCGGCTTGTGCCGACTCGCTGCGAGGATTTCCTCTCGGCTCAGGAATCCCATGGATCCCTGGCTGTGCGCAGGAGAGGGAGCCAAGGAGCAGGGCGGGATCTGGACAGGCCCAGGCTGGCAAAACCATAGCACAGAAGGAGAAGCTTTTACCATCCATGGGGGAGAAATCTGTCCTGATCCGCAATTGGGTTTTTTTTTTTTTTTTTAAGGGGGAAGATTTAAAAATACTAACAGCTCCTCATGTCTGAAGGCAGAGAACAAGAGACCCATGTTTTTATGGCGGTGAAATCTAGGCCCGTGTAAGTTGTAAGCTGCAAGCAGCCCAGGAACCTCGTGCATTTTGATGCTTTAGGGAGTTGCAGTTTCTGAGGCCCCCCCAGCTGGAGGTTTGCTGAGCTTTGCAGAATGTCACACCATACATCATGGGTAGGCAAACTGAGGCCTGGTGGCTGGATCCGGCCCAATCGCCTTCTCAATCCGGCCCGCGGACGGTCCGGGAATCAGCGTGTTTTTACATGAGTAGAATGTGTCCTTTTATTTAAAATGCACCTCTTGGTTATTTCTGGTGCCTGCCTGGTATTTTTACATGTGTATATTTCCCCCCCAAAATATAGTCCAACCCACCACATGGTCTGAGGGACAGTGGACCACCCCCCTGCTGAAAAAGTTTGCTGACCCCTGCCATACATTGTTGGGGGGCTATAAATCCAATTCACTAGATGAATCCAATTCACTAGACACTAAATGATGTCGGGACAGTTACTGGCCAATGGGATTTTTCTCCCCAAGAGCAAACATAAAAGAGGGAGTGTTGGGGCTCAAGGAAGTTGCGGCTTTCTAGCTCACAAGCCCTGCTTGGCAATCCTAAACTTACACAAATTCACTGCCAACCAATCATACTGCTGCATTGTTCTAGGACCAAACAGACTGCTGCATTCTGAATCCTATTGTTCTAGGACCAATCAGACTGCTGCAATTTGGATCCTATTGTTCTGGGACCAATCAGACTGCTGCAGTTTGGATCCTATTCAACTCAGTACATAACAACTAGCAAGGGAGGTGTACTCCACACATGCTCAGAAGCACTCATTCTTTATTATTATCAGACCACCTCATGTACCATTTGAGAACCAAAGGTTTGCACTGAAAGGCAGCTCCGTTTCAAACTTCAACCAAATTTGAAGTGGAGCTGCCTTAGAAAGCAAGCATTTAATTCTTAAATGGAACTTGTGGCGTTGTTCCGGCCTGTCTATAACATGTTTGTGCAAAGTTTGGCTGGGCAGGTTCAGGAGGATGAGTTGGGACAGAGGTCGCCAAACGGAATGTGCCACCGCTTCAGAACCAGATTACTGTGGAGGGCTATCATATAGTAAGTAAAGGTAAAGGGACCCCTGACCATTAGGTCCAGTCGTGGCCGACTCTGGGGTTGCGGCACTCATCTCGCTTTACTGGCCGAGGGAGCCGGCGTACAGCTTCTGGGTCATGTGGCCAGCAGGACTAAGCCGCTTCTGGCGAACCAGAGCAGCGCACGGAAACGCCGTTTACCTTCCTGCTGGAGCAGTACCTATTTATCTACTTGCACTTTGACGTGCTTTCGAACTGCTAGGTTGGCAGGAGCAGGGACCGAGCAACGGGAGCTCACCCCATCCACGTCCCAATCATATAGTAGTAGGAAAATAATAACAGTAATACTGGTAATATTATGTCCCTGCAAGCAGAAAGTTAGCATGCATCAGAAAAAGAGCCAGTGTGGTACAGTGGTTAGAGTGTTCGACCCGGACCTGGGAGAGACCAGGGTCCTCACTCGACCATGAAGATCACAGGGTGATCTTGGGCCTCCCTCCCTCTGTGCCTAACCTACCTCACAGGGTTGTTTTGTTGCTTAACTGAGGAACCAGAGACACCACCTTGAGCAACTTGGAGAGAAAAAGCTGGTATAGAAGTGCAATAAATAAATAAATATACGGTGGTGCCCCGCAAGACGAATGCCTCGCAAGACGGAAAACCCGATAGACGAAAGGGTTTTCCGTTTTTCAATGCGCTTCGCAGGACGAATTTCCCTATGGGCTTGCTTCGCAAGACGAAAATGTCTTGCGATTCTTGCGATTTTTTTTCGCTCCCCACCCCCTTTTTCTAAGGCACTAAGCTGCTAATAGCCTTTTAGCAGCTAATCCGCTAATCCCTTAAGCCTTTAATAGCCGCTAATAGCCGCTAAACCGCTAATAGCGCTAATCCGCTAATCCGCTAATCGGGTTGCTTCGCAAGACGAAAAAACCGCTAGACGAAGAGACTCACGGAACGGATTCTTTTCGTCTTGCGAGGCACCACTGTATAAGGAAGGAAGACGAAAGTAGAAGCTCAGAGCTCTTGTCTGCTATGCTGTTTTTCTGTTTGCAGGGAGCTTTCTGGTGCCCTGCAGATGTTTTGAACTACAATCCCCATCAGCCCCAGCATGCTGGCTGATAAGGCTACTGGGAATTGTAGCGCAAGGCACCTCCAGGGCACCAAGTTGGCGAAGGGCTGCTGCAAAGGACCATTCGGAAGCACTTATAATGATTTTTCTGCCCGCCGTTGCCATTGCATGGCTTGTAATTTTTATGACTTCTTCGATTTCTGCTCAATTTGCACGGCAACGTCCGTTCCACCACCTCGTTCTGCTGCAAATACAAAAACACAACGAAACCCAAGAGGCAGCACACCGGCCGGAGGACGAGGGGAGCTGGGGAAGAAGGCCTTGCAACAGAGGGCTGCCCGTGCATTTTGTTTTGCATGCCAGGCTAATCCCAGCGCTTGCTCGGCCCACCCAGTTTCCTAGTTACCACTACCTTTGTATCGACACATGTGCACGCTTTGTGCTGCCCTGGAAATGTGCCCTTCCTCCTCCGTCCCTGGCATGCGGGAGACATTCCTCAGCGTTTCGCAAGTGAATCATCTGTGCGCTCCGTTGCCATGGAGCAAGGGTTGCTCTTTCCCACAGACACACGACTGGCGGAGGATTCTCTCCCGCTCCCATTTGTATCACAAACTCTCTTAAAAGTCCCTCCCGGGGCCCCCGGTCAGGGAGGCAGGCTTCTGTGCCAGCTAGGCCTCACCCAGGCTTCGGCCTGCAAAGTCATAATGGCCCATGGCAGGGGCAGAGGGCCGTATGTCCTCCTGGGACAACTTTGAGGGCCACAGGTCAGTGGTGCCTCTAAGTTTAGCACTCTGTGGAACTCAGGGCGGCACACTCTGGCGTCATTCATTGACCAAGGGGCTGCCCACCATTGAGGGGGCTTCGTGGCAAGGGGTGCGGGAGAATATCCATTGGCCTGAGAAGCAGCTGCTGTAGAAAACTTACTTCACCCTTCACTGCTAGAAAGAAGACACATTAGAACTCTTAACTAATGCTGGAGGGGTTTTTTTGTTTTCCCTTTCCCTCCCAATCCCCTTTCCTTTCATGTCATGCCTTTTCAGACAGCAAGCCCGAGCGGCAAGGGCTATGTTATTCCCGATCATTGTAAGCCTTTCTGGCTCATGAGCAGGGTCAAATAAATGACTATAAAAATGAATGAATGAGGGGGGTCAGATGGATGCACTTGGAGGCCTAGGTTTGTTGGAGGGGCTGCCACCTACGATCAAGCTTTGCCGTCAAAATCCAGTGGTTGCGAAGCTCTCTAGAACACGACACCTAGCCTAGAGCAAAGGATCAAAGACTGTGGTCAGTGGGCTTCATCCAGGTGGTCCACAGCCACCTCCACATTGATTTTAACTGCAATTTTTTAATTGCTTCTATTGTTTCCCATATTGCATTTCATTGCACTCTACCATTTAAATCTGACAGAATGCAGATTCTAAGACTAGAAAATGGAATACAGTATAATAAATGAAAGAAGCAATAGAAATGCAATAGAAAAACCAAAAAGTGCTCTGCCGTTTTCAAGTACAGTGGTACCTCGGGTTACATACGCTTCAGGTTACATACGCTTCAGGTTACACACTCCGCTAAGCCAGAAATAGTGCTTCAGGTTAAGAACTTTGCTTCAGGATAAGAACAGAAATCGTGCTCCGGCAGCGCGGCGGCAGCAGGAGGCCCCATTAGCTAAAGTGGTGCTTCAGGTTAAGAACAGTTTCGGGTTAAGTACGGACCTCCGGAACGAATTAAGTACTTAACCCGAGGTACCACTGTAGTCTTGAGTTGGGGGGAACTGAGCATAGCTGTCAACTTTTTCCTTTTTTTAAGGGAAATTTCCTTATTCCGAATAGGATTCCTCGCAAGAAATGGGAAATGTTGACAGCTATGGAATTGGGGAACCCCCAGTCTAGAACACCTAGTGCAGGGACTGATGGGAGTTGTAGTTCAAACCATCTGGAGGGCACCAGTTGGAGAAGCCTTGCCCAGGGATGCCGGACTAACACCCTGTTGTAGGAGAAAGCTCTCTACCGCACACCATGCTACAGGGGTCAGAGGAGTGTCTCGTCCACAGGAACGCAGATTCTTGGCTAACGCTCCCGGATAAACAAGGCCATTTGTTCAGGGCGCAAAGCCTTTCCCAGTTTCCACTTCGCCCTGTTCGCCGAGGCGGGGTCTATCCAGATTCCCCACATACTTTCATGTATAAAATGTGGAAAGAATGCAGCAGACCTGTGCTATCTCTGTACAGGGTTCTCCCGGGGGTGCCCCGGCAACCAAAGAAATATTGGGAGAGAGAGAGCTTGAGAGAGGCCTGCCTTTCAGCGGGAATGAAAAGCCACCCTGAACTGACCCATCCCACGCAGTGGAAGGCCAAAGTCCCAAGGAGAGACCAGTACAGGAATGTGAGCGTCACAGGAAATGCATGAAAGGGCTCTCCCCACCCTGTCCTCATGGGGGGGACTTTGCGGGGAACATGTCTGCCCCAGTTGTGTAGGAAAAGAGCTAGATGCCCCATCCCTGGGAGCAAGGCCCACTAAATTCTGCCTGCAAGCAAAGGGAGCTCTGTTCATCCCCAACAACAACAAAAACCCCCTGTGAAATAGGAGCTCCTCCAGGGTCACTGTTTATCCAGCATTCACAGGTCCCTCCAAGTGCCCCAATTTTCCAGGGACAGTCCCGGATTTACAGAAGCAGTCCCGGTTTCTGATTCCGTCCCATTTTCCTTAGGACGTCTCCCGTGACGTGCGTCCTTCATACACCCTTCAGACATTTTTGGCCTCCCCCTTTCCCCATCTCCCCTGGTGCATGCTCACATCTGAACTCAAGAGCGCCCTCGACACACCTTGGAATGAGGATAGCACATCTTAGAACGGCTTTATCTTCTCTCTCTCTCTGTCTCTCTGGCACATTCTGTTCCCGCTCAATAGCTGCCTTTGTAACCGATTCCTTCCTACATCTGCTAAATGTTTCCTTGCATTTTGTAATCTGCGTGTGTGTGTGTTTAGCTTGTGCGGCCAACACAATTTGCCTAGCGGGTCGTGAGATGTACCCTACTGCCCCTTCTGCAAAGCCCCCACTCTCTGGACTTCTTGACAGCAGCCTTGTAGACAAATCCAGCTTATCAACCAAATATGGGGGCCAGTCGTGGACTCTATAAACAGCATCATTTTGCCACCTGCCTGGGAATGCAAAAAAAAACCAGGAGGTTGCATATCAAGCAAAGTATAGAAACAAAAGTATACCCTCCAACATTTCTCCAATGTAAATAGGGATGTCCTCTTCAATCATAATAATTTGATTATTTATACCCCACCCATCTCACTGGGATGGCCCAGCCACTCTGAGTGGCTTCTAACATACATAAAAACATAAGAAAACTTTGAACTTAAGACAAAACAAAACCTTCCCTATACAGGGCTGTCTTCAGATGTCTTCTAAAGATTGTACATATGTTTGGCTCGGGAGTCGCATAACTCCATACCCGCCAATGTTTCTCCAATGAAAATAGGGATGCCCTAAGGAAAAGTGGGACGTTCCGGGATGGAATCAGAAACTGGGATTGCTTCTGTAAATCTGGGACTGTCTTTGGAAGATAGCGACACTTGGAGGGGCCTGTGAATGCTGAATAATGGTCCAGGTATCCCAACTCGCTTTTACTCAGAGTAGATCCATTAAAATTAAGGCACCTAAGTTAGTTGTATTCATTGATTCCAACGAGTCTAACATGAGAGGATGCCATCTTGTCCTTTGACACAAGCAGCAAACTCTCTGTGGACCTGACTTCACATTATCTCTTGACACTCATCTTCTGTTCACACAATCAGGGGGTGTGTGTGTGTGTGTGTGTGTGTGTGTTATGGTTGTGTTGTAAACTCTGTCCCCTTCCCTTGGCCCTGCTCATGTTGACAGAAGCCTGACATGCAGAAATGTAGCAGGAAAAACCTTGTCCTCTCTAGTGGTGATAAAGCCTAGTGGAAACTTTATTTGCTTACAATATTTATTTAACTGCCCTTCCTCAGAAGATTCCAGGGCGGCGCACGAAGAAGTGCGAATGAAATCTGCACAATGATAACGGAAGAGCAATGAGACAACTTTTAAAAAACCTCCCAAATCTAAAAACAGAATAAAACGCCATTAAAAAAAACAACAACCCTCCATTTGCAATCTAAAAAGGCTTCTCTTCTTAACCTGTTCTGCTGTTGCATATACTGCTGGTGTCAGAGGCTGTGTACACACCATACATTTAAAACACCCCCTAAAAAATAATAATCACGGGAACTGTAGTTTACCCCAAGTGGTGCTATAGTTCCCAGCATCCTTAACAAACTACAGTTGCCTGGATTCTTTGTGGGGGGTGGAATGTGTTTTAAAGTCACTGGGGGGGGGGCAGTTAAGATCACTGCTTTGGCCCATAAAAATACAAAATCTGTATTAGGTAAATATCTTTATTAGGGCAACTCTAACCAAAAAGGGCTCATTCACATTTCCCTTTTGACACAGTTTCTGGGCACAGGTCTGCGATTTGTAGGGATGTTGCTGGGTTTTTTTGTCCCTGGGGAAACCTACTGTTTATTGCTGAATCGGAACAAATATCGTTCCACAACCTGATTGACGCTTGTTCCGATTCAGCAGTAAACAGAGGGATTTCCTGGGGAAAGCAGTGGGACCAAGAAAAATCGCTTGGATCTGGGCCTATAAATCAGAGACCTGTTCCCAGCAATCGCAACAGGAGCAGGAGTGTGAATAAGGCCGTAGTGTGCAATATTTTGAATTCCCCAGAATTCTTTTAACTAGCTAGATCAGGCAATCCCCTGCTCTTCCAATTGCTGTTGGACTCCATATCCCCCCATGGGGAGGGTGGGGGGCAACTGGCAACCTTCAGTCTCCCCCCTGCCACCTCTTAACTCCACTTCTCCCTTCTCCAGCTGCTTCCTTTGTTTTGAAATGAATACGCTGCGTGCTTTTGTTTCCTTTGAAATCGGCCTCTGAGACGGGAATCAACGTTTACCAGCCCCAGACCTTGCAGGCAGGAACATGGCAGAGCTGGTCTGGCCGGGGGCCAGGGAAACACCCAGGGATCTGTCACAGCCAGCTGCAACTGGGGACACAGCCAAGGAACCTACAGCTGCCGGCATGGGGCTCTGCAGTATCGGGCGCAGGCTCAAGAGGAGTAACTGAGGCACACCGTGGCAAGGGATGTGGCCAGAGTCATGCAGAGGCACAACCTAGCACAGCCTTTCTTTAGCTAGTGTCCTCCAGAAGTCTTGGACTACAAATCCCATCAGCCCCAGCAAGCAGGAGGAAGGCGCAGAATGGGGCTGGTGAGGCGTGAGGCCTGGAGAGAGCAGTAGGGGCCACACAGAGAGAATTGGAGGGCCACATTCATCTCCCAGACCTGAGGTTCCCCACTTCTGCTTAAAAATGGATGGATTTCTCGAAATTTTTCTATGTATTTATGTTTTTCCTAGGGCTTGCTGATCAGCAGGTCGGTGGTTCGAATCCCCACAACAGGGTGAGCTCCCGTTCTTCGGTCCCTGCTCCTGCCCACCTAGCAGTTCGAAATCACGTCAAAGTGCAAGTAGATAAATAGGTACCGCTCCGGCGGGAAGGTAAACGGCGTTTCTGTGCGCTGCTCTGGTTCACCAAAAGTGGCTTAGTCATGCTGGCCACATGACCCGGAAGCTGTACGCTGGCTCCCTCAGCCAGTAAAGCGAGATGAGCGCCGCAACCCCAGAGTCGGCCATGACAGGACCTAATGGTCAGGGGTCCCTTTACCTTTTTACTTTATGTAAACAACTCTGTGAGGGCAGTGCGCCATGAAAGGCAGAGGATCGATCCTTGAATTGATTAATAGAATTGTAGAGCAGGAAGGGACCCCAAGGGTCATCCAGTCCAACCCCCTGCAACGCAGGAATCTCGGCTAAAGCATCCATGACAGACAGCCATACAACCTCTGCTTAAAAAACTCTCCAAGGAAGGAGAGTCCACAACTTCCCGAGGGAGACCGTTCCACTTCTGAACAGCTCTTACTGTCAGAAACATCTTCCTGATGTTTAGCTGGAATCTCCTTTTTTGTAACTTTGAAGCCACGGGTTCGAATCCTACCCACCAGAGCAGGAGAAAACAAACTTGTTCCCTCCTCCATGTGGCAGCCCTTGAGATATTTGAAGATGGCTATTACATCTCCTCTTTCCCAGGCTAAACACATCCACCTCCCTCAACCGTTCCTCATAAGGCTTGGTTTCCAGACCCTTGATCATCTCGGCTGCCCTCCTCCGCACACCTTCCAGCTTGTCGGAACAAAATAAATGTTGCACCAGAAGAGAGTGGGGGAAACCCACACAGTGGGGCAGGATTAGCCTGAGCAGCTGAGCATCCTTGCCCTCAATCCTGCCAACCGCGGGATGGCCTTACCTCGGCTCACACGCTGCTTGGCACCAGAAAGGATCCCTGGCGTGTCGATAAGGCTGATGCTCTCCAGAACCTGGTTTGGCAAGTGGGCGCACATGAACCTATGGGGGCAGAAAGAGAGAAGGCCAGAGGCCAAGGTGAGGAGCTTGTGTAGACAAAAGCAGCGAGAAAGGAGGCTTAGAGAGATTTCCTGACTTACAGAGGTTAGCCCCAAAAAGGAAATGTTAATGATCTAAATCATATCAATTATCTAAATCAGTGGCTCCCAACTGGTGGTGTGCGGACCCCTGGGGGGTCCACGTAACCCACCCAGGGGCCCCACATTAATAATAATAATAATAATAATAATAATAATAATAATAATAATAATAATAATTTTTTATTATTTATACCCCACCCATCTGGCTGAGCTTCCCCAGCCACTCTGGGCAGCTTCCAACAGAACACTAAAATACAATAACCTATTAAACATTAAAAGCTTCCCTAAACAGGGCTGCCTTCAGATGTCTTCTAAAAGTCTGGTAGTTGTTTTTCTCTTTGACATCTGGTGGAAGGGCGTTCCACAGGGAGGGTGCCACTACCGAGAAGGCCCTCTGCCTGGTTCCCTGTAACTTGGCTTCCGGCAGTGAGAGAACCGCCAGAAGGCCCTCGGCGCTTGACCTCAGTGTCCAGGTAGAACGATGGGGGTGGAGACGCTCCTTCAGATATACTGGACCGAGGCCGTTTAACCATCAACTGTCCAGAACATCCCATTTTGGGGTCACATGACTGGCACACGAGTGCGGACCAGAAGACATGTGCCTCAGTGTTGCGCTGGGACACATTGGGGGGTATGGTGGCACCATTCACATAACAAAAACTACCACAGAGATAATAAACATTTTCAAAAGTAGTAGTAATTATTATTATTATTATTATTATTATTATTATTATTATTATTATTTATTTACTTACATCCCACCCATCTGGGCTGCTTCCAAAAGGGTATTAGAAACATGATAAAACATCAAGCATTAAAAACCTCCCTAAACAGGGCTGCCTTCAGATGTCTTCTAAAAGTCAGGTAGTTGTTTATTTCCTTGACATCTGGTGGGAGGGTGTTCCACAGGTTGGGCGCCACTACCGAGAAGGCCCTCTGACTGTTTCCCTGTAACCTCACATCTCGCAGTGAGGGAACTGCCAGAAGACCCTCAGAACTGGACCTCAGTGTCTGGACTGCATAATGGGGGTGGAGATGCTCTTTCAGGTATACTGGGCCAAGGCTGTTTAGGGCTTTAAAGATCAGCCCCAACACTTTGAATTGTGCACAGAACCATACTGGGTGCCAATGTAGGTCTTTCAGGACCGGTTTTATATGGTCTCGGCAGGGGTCCATGGATTGGCTTTTGAAAAACAGGGGATCCGCTGTGCAAACTGGGAACCGCTGATCTAAATGAACAAAAAGATAACTAAATGCTTGCTCAGTTGGCACATGTGACCCTCATAAATGCCTGTGAGTCTCATGTGCCTGCTGAGCATTTAGGCACATTTAACTATATTTTTTGGTTTAAGTGATTTATGCTTTTAGAGGGAGAAAAAACTCCAAGCCAGGAAAACACAAGGGAAAGCTCAGTCTGAAATCCCAGAGAGCTGTGCCAACTGGGGCTTATCCACCCTTATCTTTTGCCCTGCACTTTCTAGCCACAAGTCTGTGCTTTGAACTTCCATGTCCAAGGGCCCCCCCCCCTTGCCCCAGTGCTTTCCACACAAAACCCACTCTTTTAACAATGAATCAAACAGCAATTTGAGTTTTCTATGGCTTGCAGTTTACTCCGATTCAGCGGTAAGGAGCAGGTTTTCACGGGGAAAGTTTAGTGGCAAAAACAAAAACCCAAATGCTTTAAACAGACCCTCTTAAGTGCCCCTATTTTCCAGGGACAGCCCCAGATTTATAGAAGCAATCCTGGTTTCTGATATAATAATAATAATTTATTATTTATACCCCACCCATCTGGCTGGGTTTCCCCAACCACTCTGGGCGGCTTCCAACAGAACACTAAAATACAATAACCTATTAAACAATAAAAGCTTCCCTAAACAGGGCTGCCTTCAGATGTCTTCTAAAAGTCTGGTGGTTGTTTTTCTCTTTGACATCTGGTGGGAGGGCGTTCCACAGGGCAGGTGCCACTACTGAGAAGGCCTTCTGCCTGGTTCCCTGTAACTTGGCTTCTTGCAGGGAGGGAACCACCAGAAGGCCCTTGGCGCTGGACCTCAGTGTCTGGGCAGAACGATGGAGGTGGAGACACTCCTTCAGGTATACTGGACTGAGGCCGTTTAGTTTAGTTTAGTTTAGTTTAATTCCAAAATGTCCCACTTTTCCTTAGGGCATCCCTATTTTCACCGGAGAAACGTTGGAGGGTATGGAGTTATGTGACCCCTGAGCCAAGGAGATAAGTCGCTATACTTAGAAGACACCTGAAGCAGCCCTGTATAGGGAAGTTGGTTAATGTTTTTTTATTATTTTTATATGTTGGAAGCTGCCCAGAATGGCTGGGGCAACCCAGTCAGGTGGTCAGGGTATAAATAATGAAATTATTATTATTCATATGGAATAAAAAGGTAAAGGTACCCCAGCCCGTACGGGCCAGTCTTGACAGACTCTAGGGTTGTGCGCCCATCTCACTCAAGAGGCCAGGGTCCAGCGCTGTCCGAAGACACTTCCGGGTCACGTGGCCAGCGTGACATCGCTGCTCTGGCGAGCCAGAGCCGCACACGGAAACACTGTTTACCTTCCCGCTGGTAAGCGGTCCCTATTTATCTACTTGCACCCGAGGGTGCTTTCAAACTGCTAGGTTGGCAGGCGCTGGGACCGAACAACGGGAGCGCACCCTGCCGCGGGGATTCGAACCGCCGACCTTTCGATCAGCAAGCCCTAGGCGCTGAGGCTTTTACCCACAGCGCCACCCGCGTCCCATTAATGGGACCCGCGTCCCATTAATATGGAATAGGACATCCCTATTTTCATCAGAGAAATGTCTGGATTAGACATTTGGTGTAGACCAGTGTTTCCCAAACTTGGGCCTCCAGCTGTTTTTTGGACTACAACTCCCATCACCCTTGACCACTGGTCCTGCTAACTAGGGATGATGGGAGTTGTAGTCCCAAAACAGCTAGAGGCCCAAGTTTGGGAAACCCTGGTGTAGGCAATACAGAGCTAAATGAACCAGTGGCTTGACTTGGAAAAGCCAGCATCCTCTGTTCGTTCTGCTTTTCCAGTAAGCCTGCCTTGGAGATTAACAACAAGATCGAAGAAGTCGAGTTATGGATGTTAAATACCGTATTTTTTGCTCTCTAAGACTCACTTTTTCCATCCTAAAAAGTAAGGGGAAATGTGTGTGCTTCTTATGGAGCGAATGCAGGCTATCCCAGAAGCCAGAAGAGCAAGAGGGATTGCTGCTTTCACTGCGCAGCGATCCCTCTTGCTGTTCTGGCTTCTGAGATTCAGATTTTTTTTTTCTTGTTTTCCTCCTCCAAAAGCTAGGTGCGTCTTGTGGTCTGGTGCATCTTATAGAGCGAAAAATACGGTATGTGCCAATTTGAATGAACAAGCGAGTGTGCCCTTCCCTCTCGGCTTTTCCCGGCCTGTTTCTTCTTTTTCCTTCTGCTCCGGGCTCCTAAAAGCGCTGCCACCCCTCCCCTCGCTCCTCGTACGCCAAGAAGCAATAAGAGCAGCGCTCTGAGCAGCCAAGAACCAAGGGAGCAGCCCTTGTTTTCTCGTGTTCGGCGCTTGTCACTTTTAAAAACTCCCCGTTTCCAGTTGTGCTCATGACCCAGCAGCTGATAGAGATCACAAGGATCTCAGTTGTGCTGTGAACACTTCCCTGGAGCGTCGGGGCTGCCCTGGCCAAAAGCCTGCTGAACTTCTGCTACTAACTCTCTCTGTGCCTCCTCCTCCTCTTTCCATATCTGTGTACACCAGGAATTTTGGCACCCCGGGAGGTTGCCTGCTTTGCTCCTGCGGTTTTGGCTCGCGCCGCTGGTTCCATCCATTCAAACTCCCTGGTTAACCCACGCTAGCATAAGCAACGAAGGGGGGCGGGAAAAAGCTGTTGGTGGATATCAGGAAGCTTTGATTAAAGCACCACGGCCAGATGTGTTAGAGCAGTGGGAGGAAGGTAGCTCAGTGGCAGAGCACCTCTGCCTTGCACCCAGAAAGTCGCAGGTTCAATCCCTGTCATGGGTGTCACGGCGGGGGGTGTGTGTGTGGCAGTGACCTCCTCAAATCAAGTAAATAAACAAAAGTACTTAACTAAAAGTAGAAATTGTAGAAGGATTTTGACAGGGTTTTTTCTGAGCACTTCGGGTCAAAAGAAAGTGATTTGAAACAACTCTTGTTATTTAAGGAATATATAAGACTATATTGTAAAAATGATACCATCCTAGCAGAATTGAATGATACTTGTGTACAATAAATAAATGGAATAAACAGCTTAGAGGAATCTATGGAAAAAGATATAAAACAAACAGTGCGACAAAATCAAGACGATAGAAAAAGTATAATGAGAACGATTGGAAGTTTTTCACAGAAAACTTTATAGGCTAAGACACGATGTTGTATAAATATGTGGTTCTTTTAATTGTCTTTCTTTTTTGTTCCTTTAAAAACTTTTTTCGACCTTTTTAAGGTGACAAATCCCTTTTTTCTTTTTTGTGCTTAATTTTCTTATACTTACCTTTACTGTATGATTGTATTTTAAATTAATAAAGATTTATATTTTTTTAAAATGAAACAACTCTTGTGTTGAGATATTTTATTCTGAATCTGCTATACAGAGACAAGGAAGAGGATCGTGAGTGGTGGGTGTCCTGCCTGCCCCCAACATAAATCCTGACTACCGCCCCCACCCCAAACATAAATCCTGGCTATGCCCATGATCCCTGTTGTCTCCTGGTCGGGTGCTAGGAGAAGCTCCTGCCTGAAATAGAGGTTGGGTGGCCATCTGTCATGGGTGCTTCAGCTGAGATTCCTGCATTGCAGGGGGTTGGACTGGATGACCCTCAGGACCCCAACTCTACAATTTTATGATGCTATGAAACTGTGGGGATTGTAGACGACTCAGTCGTCTTCTTCTTTGGTGATCACTCGTAGCCGAGTAAGATTGTCTTCCATAAACACGGTTTTAACAATGAGTCCGTAAGTGACTGTGGAGGCCAATTCTGGAGCCACACGTCCTTCCACAGTGGAGACATTGGTTTCCTGGTGGGAGTTGATCACGGTGTGGATTTGCCAAGCGTGCCTTCCTCCTAGCACGTTTCTCCCTTGCTTCCTGCATTTGAGTGTCTTCAAAGCCCATGACACCTTTGCTAAAGGCTGTTCTCCAACTGGAGCGCCCGCAGGCCATTTTATTCCCAGTTGTCGGTGTTTATACTACATTTTTTAGATTTGCCTTGAGACAGTCTTTGAACCTCTTTTGTTGACCACCAGCATTATGCTTTCCATTTTTAAAGTCCGGAATAGAGTAGTTGCTTTGGAAGACGATCATCAGGCATCCGTACAACATGACTAGTCCAATGAAGCTGATGTTGAAGAATCATTGCTTCAACACTGGTGATCTTTGCTTCTACACTGATATTAGTTTGCCTGTCTTCCCAAGTGATGTGTACACCGTTGGTAGAATCTTTCAAGTAAAGATTAACAAACCTCGCAGTATTACAAACCTTGCAGATCAATCAACTAAAATTTTGGTTGATTAATCTAACATTCTCACCTGAAGCCCAAACACAGAGGGTTTTCCTGCAATGTGACTCGGCTGCGTCACGGATCGATAGGAATTAACTTCTATACTGAATTTGTCGGGCGTTTTCATGGTGTTTTTCTACACTCTACGCCACTTCAGCGTTTTTATAAGCAATTTGTAAATTCATGCAATAAATAACCTGAATGAAATGTTGAAACAAGAAAATTTGCAGCCCTGTTTGAAAAGGTGGAATAGATTCACCCATTTGTGCCCCAAAGAAAGATGTTTCTAGAAATAACCAAGCCTGATGCCAGTGGAACTTGCTCCCAAGCAGGGAAAGGACGTGGGTTAGTTCTCGTTTTGCACCTTCCCAAATCAGTAGGTGACCCAAAACACTAAAAATTTGTGCAAATTTTGAAGAGTAATTGTGTTTCGGTTTGTCTATTGGTTTGGGAAGTGAGGTTTAGCTGAGTTTCCATTAAAATGAGATATGGAAAAGGAATTTTTCCTCCCCCATCCCTACCTCTGAGAGAACAGGGGTGGGCCATGGAAGAACTGAGACAATCTGACTGCCTTCAGCGCCTGGGGAGGAGTTCATGTTTACAAACCCCTGGATGGAGGAAGGTGCACAGCTCAACCAGTATAAACAAGGATGCTAAAAGTAGAACCTGCCGGAAAATACCCAGGGACATCCAATTCCACAGTTTCCCACTGTCCCGGGCCAAAGTACAGCCAACAGTAGTTTTAAAGAAGTCTGTGCTGTTTGTTAGGAATACCCCACCCCCACACACGTACATACAAAAAATGAGGAAGCAGTCTGAATCTGTTAAACCTACATAACAGGCAGAAAATCAACAGGTGGAGCTGCAGCAGTGGAAAACCAGTGGATTTCTGCCTGTACTACCCAACGCCTTGGTTGGTAACAATGCACTCAACTCTAGCATTCCTCAGCATGCCCTCCAGAATCCTGCTCAGGCATCCCCAACCTTCGGCCCTCCAGATGTTTTGGACTACAATTCCCATCATCCCTGACCACTGGTCCTGCTAGCTAGGGATCATGGGAGTTGTAGGCCAAAACATCTGGAGGGCCGCAGGTTGGGGATGCCTAATCCTGCTGATTAAAATTGGGGTGTTTGTTTTTGGTCCCGAGCTCTTGCTGGAGCCAGGTGACATGCGCCAGAACACAAGAACAAAAAAATGGGACATTCTGGGATCCGTTAGAAGCTGTGATGGCTTTTGTAATTCTGGGGTGTCTCACTCAAAACAGGACAGTTGACGAGTATGCCCCAGTCATAGAATTGGAAGGGACCCTGAGGATCATCCAGTCCAGCCCCGCCTTGTAGCCGAAAAGGACAAAAGGTTGCATCATCCTAGTGCAAGCTGTGTATAGCTAAAAGTCAAGGCATTTTTTGGTCTTTCTCTCCAACGTGCATACCCTAATAAGGCCCAGTGTTTCTCCATTTCGCCCTGGCACTCATCTGCTGGGAACAGCTCCCATCTGTCCCAAAAGCCAGCACATCTGGAGGGCTGATTTATTTCCAGGCTGTTGGGACATGGGGTGTTGCGGGGACAACCTGGCACAGAGAATTGCACTTTGTTCCAGAGAGTTCGGCTTGCATCCCCACTCCTCATCCCTGAAAGGCCTCCAGCCTCTCTCTCTCTCTCCTTCTCTTTGCCCCTGCAAAGAATGGGCTGGAAGGAAACAGGTGCCTTTTGCATTCCCTACACCCTGATTCTGTGAAACAGCTGGGCAGCATCTGGAATGCTACCCAAAAGGGCTGGAGAGGAACATCACGTGTCCCAGGTCGAGCTCGAGAAGGGGAAATAGAGGCTAGTGGAGGACCCATAAAATGAGGGACCCATTGGGTTCAGTTCACATTCAAAGGTATCTTAAAAAAAGAGACATCAACTTGCCAACAAAGGCCCGTATAGTTCAATCTATGGTTTTCCCAGTAATGATGTTTGGAAGTGAGAGCTGGACCATAAAGAAGGCTGATTGCTGAAGAATTGATGCTTTTGAATTCTGGTGCTGGAGGAGACTCTTAAGAGTCCCATGGACGGCAAGAAGATCAAACCTCTCCATTCTGAAGGAAATCAGCCCTAAGTGCTCACTGGAAGGACAGATCCTGAAGCTGAGGCTCCAATACTTTGGCAACCTCATGAGAAGAGAAGACTCCCTGGAAAAGACCCTGATGTTGGGAAAGATGGAGGGCACAAGGAGAAGGAGACGACAGAGGACGAGATGGTGGGACAGTGTTCTCGAAGCTACCAGCATGAGTTTGACCAAACTGCAGGAGGCAGTGGAAGACAGGAGTGCCTGGCGTGCTCTGGTCCAGGGGGTCACAAAGAGTTGGACACAACTAAAGGACTAAACCACAACAACAACCACCTGATTTTTGCTTTCCCAAACAATAAGCAAACCGAAACAGCCATCTTTTGAAATTGCGGCACTCCCCAAGTTTTGCAAACCAGTTGCAAACGTGTACACTAACGGTTATGCTTGGGTAAAGAGAATATCTTAGTGAAAATAACGTGCATTGTGTTAGGCAAAACTGCTTTGCAAAAAATGTGAATAACGGGTAAAATTGCACATTGAATTGAATTAGGAGATATTTGCACAAATGCTGAATTTGAATTTAGAATAAAACACAACCTGTTGTTGAAAAGTGGGGAGCTGAGCTAAATATTGGAAAACTAGAAACCGAGAAGCACCAAAATTCCTAGTGGTTAGAGCGGGGTTCTGAAGCTGAAAGTCCTGGATATAATTAAAGCTGGTATCTTATTTTAGAGGGAATTTGCTTAAGGGCCTCTGTTCAATGGAAAGGGGGCGAATTCAATACACACCTGGCATCTAGGAATGGATCTGGATCAAAAAAGCATGAGGGTTATCTCCTCTCCCTCCCCCAATTTAGAAGCATAGGAAGCTGCCAAGTATTGTCCTATTTTACTCCCATACCAAACGCAGCATGAACTGAAATCACCCATCAGGTCTCCTATACAGAAATGCTGGGCTGATGGAACTGGAAGGCCAATGACATCTGAAGAGCCACAGACGCACACCCACCCCACCCAGTAACAAGGAGGACACATAGCAGTGAATGTAGTTTGGGCTCCACCTAGTCCAGTGATGGGGAACTTATGGCCCTCCAGAGATCGCCTTGACTAGAATTCCCATCATCCTGGACCACTGGCCATTCTGGCTGGGAATGATGGGAGTTGGAGCCCAGCAATGCCTGGAGGGCTGCAGGCTCCCTGTGTTTGCATTAAACCCTGGCAAACCCTGACACCCCTATTTTCATCAGAGAAATGTCTGGACTAGACATTTGGTGTAGACCAGTTTGAAGAAGAGAAGAAGAGTTTGGATTTGATATCCCGCCTTTCACTCCCTTTAAGGAGTCTCAAAGCGGCTAACATTCTCCTTTCCCTTCCTCCCCCACAACAAACACTCTGTGAGGTGAGTGGGGCTGAGAGACTGTGACTGGCCCAAGGTCACCCAGCAGCTGCATGTGGAGGAGCGGAGACGCGAACCCGGTTACCCAGATTACGTGACTACCGCTCTTAACCACTACACCACACTACACCACCAAGTTTCCCCAAACTTGGCTCTCCAGCTGTTTCTGGACTACAATTCCCATCATCCCTCACCACTGGTCCTGCTCGCTAGGGATGATGGGCGGTTGTAGTCCAAAAACACATGGAGACCCAAATCTGGGAAACACTGCTCTAGGCCACTGGTTGCCCATGGGGGAATTGCAAGTGGGCCATGTGCTGATCTGAGGTTGAGTTGCACACTATGTGGTACACTCCACATTTTCTTTTTGTCATCATGCATTTTTTAAAGAGGAGGAGAAAGGCAGGTATAAGCTGATGCAAAGGAAGGCAGCCTCTTCTAGGGCTGGGGAGAAATCAAACTTTTGTCTGCATTTCAACAAGTGAAGCATTTTTTGAACCGATAAGCTAGCTGAAGCACAGTTATCCCTTGAAATCTGTGATTTGCTTCTCCATCCAAACAGTGCACATGAAAGGGTACATAAAAATGCACACGAACAAACTTTACAAAAATGCATCATTTTATGGGGGAAATTGCGTACATTAGGAGAAATTTGCACTAAAACGCTGACAAACCTTCTAGGTGATATTTTTAGAATTAAAACCAGCAAATTGCTGGGGGAATGTGGAGAACTGAATTTAAGACAGTCAAATTCAGCTTTTCTGTTTCTTATTTCCACCCCCACTTGAACCACGTATGCCATCTTGAGCTCGCTGGAGAAAAAGTGGGGCGTATAAATGTAAATAAGAGAGAGGTGTTGCATCAGATCAACACCGAGAGGGAAAATGGTCATACATGGTAAATAATAAGAATGTAATCCAGTGTCGTGTTGCATGTTCAAGTTAATAAAGTTGGGTCCTGAGACTGAAAGGGGTGAAGAAGAACAAGAAGAAGAGTCTGGATTTGATATCCCGCTTTATCACTACCCGAGGGAGTCTCAAAGCGGCTAACATTCTCCTTTCCCTTCCTCCCCCACAACAAACACTCTGTGAGGTGAGTGGGGCTGAGAGACTTCAGAGAAGTGTGACTAGCCCAAGGTCACCCAGCAGCTGAATGTGGAGGAGCAGGGAAGCGAACCCGGTTCCCCAGATTACGAGACTACCGCTCTTACACCACTACACCACACAGCCATACAACACAAACACACCTCTCTGAGCTTAGCCTCGACAAAGAATGCACTCAAAGGCCAGAAAATATGGGGAGGTGGTAGTTCTGGGGCACTCACCGGTTGAGAAAGGTGTTCCCAAAAGGGTTAAGTTTCCGGAAGGGCTTTTTGGGGTCCACGATGAGAGCGTTGCCCGGAATGATGCCCTCCGTTTCGCCGTGCATGACGGCAATGAAAGAGTCGGTGGTGGGCTCGGGCCCAATGCGGCTCCCGGGGATGTCCTGCTCTAGCAGGTATTTGATGAAGGTGGTCTTGCCGGTAGAGTACTGTCCCACCACCAGCACCATGGGCTTATTGTCGAAGTCGGCATCTTCCAGGGACGGGGAATGGAAGTCGTGGAAGCGGTAATACTCTTCCACGGGCAGCAGCTTCCTCTTGTAGAGGTCCTTCAGGCCCTCTGTGACCGTACGGATCACTTCAGGGTTCTTCTTCTCGTTCTTCTTCATCCAGCTGAACATCTTGGCAGCCCGGTGAGAATGGCGCGGAGCCCGGTCCCTTGGAAGTGGACTGTAAACCGAAGAAGCTGGAGGTGCAGTGGAGGGGACTTTCGTCGGACGTCGAAGTCTTGACAGGCAGCCTGCAGACCTTTCAAGAACGAGATCAGGATTGACAGAAGTAGGCAAGGGCCCCAAACCTGACCGAAAGGCTGTTGGAATCCAGCACCCAAAGAGAATCCAGTGAGCTAATGGGTCTCTAATCTTCCAGGGAGCTGAGATGAAACCGAGATTCTATGGGTGGTGTCTGTAGTTCTTCTGTATCAGACTTTGGTGGGCTGGTCCAAAACTTCGAGGAGTTCAAGAGATCCCAAGCAAAAGGGATCCCAAGTCAAGAGATCTTCCGGGGGATATTCTTCCAGCTCTAAACTTGCTGATCACCAGAGCTTTGGGTGTAAAAGCACCGCATGCACTTTGCCGCTGGATATAAAGACTCCGGATCTGAAATAAATACTCCTATGTGTGAATCGCTGTGTTTCTTCTGCCTTTCGAAGAGAAGACGTCACTTTCTTCTCCAAAATGCAGTGGTGAGAGGCTGTAAGCCAGCACACAGCGGTGCAGGCAAGGGTGGGGTAAGGGAGACACGAATGCCAGTTTCAGATGGAAAATCCCTTTTGGTTGTTTGGGAGGGTTTGGTTTTTTTAAAAATAAATGTTGGTTTTCCTTCCCCACTTCTGGGGTCCTGAGAAGCTTCTGAAGGGGACTCCCGCTTGCAGGAAGGCGCTGGCTGTCGGGACGAGCAGCTGCCAAGAAACAGGGTGCAGAATACATTAGCATAAATTATTCCGGAAGGGAGGGTGACGCCTGGGATGTCCAAGAACTTGAGAACAAGTATTGCGCAAAAAGAAAAAAAGAGATACACGCATTCCCAGCTCCTCTCCAAACTTGCAAGAATGCAGGCTTGGCAAATGACGGCCTCTGATGCCACCGTGTGGTATAGGAAGGAATGAAAGGCGAGCCCAAAAGAAAGGTGGAGGAACAAGATGGGATACAGTGGTACCTCGGGTTAAGTATTTAATTCGTTCCAGAGGTCCGTACTTAACCTGAAACTGTTCTTAATCTGAAGCACCACTTTAGCTAATGGGGCCTCCTGCTGCTGCCACGCCAACAGAGCACGATTTCTGTTCTCATCCTGAAGCAAAGTTCTTAACCCAAGGTACTATTTCTGGGTTAGCGGAGTCTGTAACCTGAAGCGTCTGTAACCCGAGGTACCACTGTATATCAGGGGTCAGCAAACTTTTTCAGCAGGGAGCCAGTCCACAGTCCCTCAGACCTTGTGGGGGGCGGTGGACTGTATTTTGAAAAAAAACAAAACAAATTCCTATGCCCCACAAATAACCCAGAGATGCATTTTAAATAAAAGGACACATTCTGCTCATGTAAAAACATACCGATTCCCGGACCGTCTGCGGGCCAGACTTAGAAGGCGATTGGGCCAGATCTGGCCCCCGGGCCTTAGTTTGCCTACCTATGGGATATATCACAGGCTAGCAGAGTTTGAAGGGACCATGAGGGTCATCTAGTCCAACCCCCTGCAATGCAGGAATCACCCAACGTGGGGCTCAAACCCACGACCCTGCGATTAAGAGCCTCATGCTCTACAGACTGAGCTGTCCCTCAGATCCGTTGACGGATGTCCCAGGATAGGATCCTGACAGACTGTGAGGTCCTGTGGGGAGACCACATACTTACGGAGCATTCATCTTGATTTGCTTGCACAAGGCTGATGTGGAGGTTAGATAATGCCCACTCTTTCTCATTGCAACTGCCTTATTAAAGCAGCTGGCTTGTTTTCCTGGCAGATCCCTTTGTAAGTTATTCAGAGCGTAAAGCAGCCCACACTCTATGATTCTGTCTCTCAGACCTCAGAAGAGCATAATAGTTAGAGCATAATTAGAAGAGCTCTGATCCTCACTTCCAGCGGCATGAATTTCAAACATGTTTGCCATCACACACCCTACAATGAACAAGTGATTGGTTCAAAATTGGGAAAGGAGTAGAACAAGGCTATATATTGTCTCCCTGCTTATTTAACTTATATGCAGAATTCATCATGCGAAAGGCGAGGCTGGATGAATCCCCACCTGGCAAATAGAAGGGGAAGAAGTGGACGCAGTGAGAGATTTTACTTTCTGGGGCTCCATGATCACTGCGGATAGTGACAGCAGTCACAAAATTAAAAGACGCCTGCTTCTTGGGAGAAAAGCAACAACAAACCTAGACAGCATCTTAAAAAGCAGAGACATCACCTTGCCAACAAAGGTCCATATTGTTAAAGCTATGCTTTTCCCAGTAGTGATGTATGGAAGTGAGAGCTGGACCATAAAGAAGGCTGATTGCCGAAGAATGGATGCTTTTGAATTCTGGTGCTAGAGGAGACTCTTGAGAGTCCCATGGACTGCAAGAAGATGAAACCTATCCATTTTTAGGGAAATCAGCCCTGAGTGCTCACTGGAAGGTCAGATTGTAAAGCTGAGGCTCCAATACTTTGGCCACCTCATGAGAAGAGAAGATTCCCTGGAAAAGATCCTGATGTTGGGAAAGATGGAGGGCACAAGGAGAAGGGGACGACAGAGGACGAGATGGTGGGACAGTGTTCTCGAAGCTACCAGCATAAGTTTGACCAAACTGCGGGAGGCAGTGGAAGACAGGAGTGCCTGGTGTGCTCTGGTCCATGGGGTCATGAAGAGTCGGACACGACTAAACAACAACAACAACACCCTTCAATGGTCAAACTGGGAAACTTTACTAACAATAAAAGGTAGTTGAAAACTGGCAGAAGGTCAGAACAAAATTCAAAATAAACGTAAGCACTGTATCTCTAAAACTGGATGAATCCTATCCTATTCACTAGTTTACTCACAGGAAAGCAGTGAGATAGTTCATCATAATAGAAGGTCCAGTATGGATGCTTGATGCCCACACTCACAACTGGGCCATGTTCCTCCAGCCTCATGAGGAGACCTTTGTGGTGCTGGTGAGTGAGAGCCTCGCCCCCTAGGCCAGGTGGAAAGGGCCTTGCAGGGAGCGACCTTCATGCCCCACAGCCGGGCAATGTTCCTCTGGCCTCATGAGGAGCCTCTTCAGTGGGGCTGGTGAGTGTGGGCCTCACCCCCTAGGATAGGGCCTTGCAGGGAGAAGCCTCAACACCCCATAGCCAGGCAATGTTCCTCTGGCCTCATGAGGAGCCTCTTCAGTGGGGCTGGTGAGTGTGGGCCCTGCCCCCTAGGCCTGGTAGAAAGGGCCTTGCAGGGAGCGGCCCTTCACGCCCCACAGCCGGGCAATGTTCCTCTGGCCTCATGAGAAGCCTCTTCAGTGGGGCTGGTGAGTGGCCTTCATCACACTCACAGCTAAATTTAGCTGTACAAGCAAGCAGAGGTGAACACCAATTTCAAAATCCTGTAGAAGAAATATGGTGTGGTCTGTTAGGGTAAACTTTCTACAACTGGTAGTTCATTGATCTGTTTATGACATTCCTATCCCACCTTTTCTCCAAGAAGCTCAAGGTCCTTCTCCCCACTTTATCCTCACAACAACCCTGTGAGGCAGGTTAGGCTGAGAGTGAGTCAGACCCAGTGAGCCTCATGGGGATTTGAACCCTGGTCTCCCGGGTCTGAGTCTAGCACTCTAACCACTCTGCCACACTGAATCTGCTAGAACCTGGGCATGGTGGTCATGCATTCTAGGCTAGCAAAGGTGGTTGCACAGCCATGGAATGTGCAACTGTTTGAACTGAGGTTCTCTGATCCTCAGTGCATACAGAGCTTTGGTGTATTTACCCTTTTCTAATTTAGTGGAGAAGATGGCTTCTGATGAATTCCTGGCAGTAAGGGAACATTTCCAGTAGACTTAGCTCCCGGGGTCTATTCTAGGTGTGCTGGAGTGGCACAGGCATTGGAAGACAGAGGTGTGTGGCCTTTACCATGGCACAGAGCAGAGGGATCTCACACCCAGAGGCTGAATGCAGCCCTCCAGAGATATCTAGCTGGTCCTTGGTGTTAAGTTGTGGGTGAACATATCAGACGACACAGCGATTCTTCAAACAGCTCTTGTTTATTCACAGGCCAGAACAGAACTAAACGGAAGGGTTCAGCCAGCCTGCTTATATAGAGCTCCACTACAACGCAACAGTAACCATTTTCTGTAACTATCCAATCACTGAACGTCACTTTCAATCCCTTATTTGCATATGTGGACCTGAGTGAAAACTATCTACAGTATCCCCCTGCTGGCCCAGGGTGAGAACTTCAGTACATAACACTTGGGATGGTCCTAAGGCCACCTCCCTTCCCATTCCACCAGGGAACGCCTTCACTGGCCCGGCCCTGCAGAGATTTTGCCTGGGTGTGCCCTTGAGCGGTGATGCTTCTTGCATAGAGGATGGAGAGGGGTGTGAGGTGGGGCCTTAGAAAAGAATGAAAGAAGAAGGTGCGTTTGAGGATGTGCTCAGCCCAGGAATCCATTTGCACGACAAGAGCCGAAATTTGTGTAAAATTGTTTTACGCACCAATCTGTTCCATTTTATTAAATTTTCAAAAGTTTAGACTATACAGTTCAATACATAAATTTGTCTTTTCCTGACTTCCCATCCCATTTTCTATGGTGTTTGAATTTCTTCCCCTTTGCTGCACAATACCTTCTATTTCTTATACCAGCACTTCAATATTGTATTCTCTAATTCTTTCTGAAGGTCTGATGTTTGGCACCAGCTTGGCTGTAGGAGTTGCCGTAAGGAGGTTTACAAGGCGCCATCCTACTGTCTCAGGGACTCCAGCCCAGATTTGTGAAGAGTTTACTCCATTTCTTCTCCTTGATGGTTGGACCCACTGTTGCTCACATCCACTCAATCTGCCAGAACCTGTCTGGAGAAAAACAACATTCAAATTTCTGTTTTAAGACCCCCTTTTCTGTGAAGTAGGTGTGATGTATCTGAGCTCTAACCCATGTCCGGTCAGCTTCAGAATGAGTTATCCACCACCGGCGCTCTAGCCGTCTCAGCGGTTGTTTCATTGCCCTCAGATCCGTGGAAACCCACGGGGCTGTCCAGGCTCCATGCAATCGGAGGGGCCACTTCGGAGCTAAACAGTCAATAGCCCTGGTTAACTCCACATTCCAGCGGGCCACCAGGGAATCAGCTGAAAGGCCATCAACATGGGATAAAACATCCCCTACCACTCTCTGGAAACCATTTGGATCCATTAAGTGGCGGGGGCGGACCATCCAAATCGGTCCCACCTCCCTGCAGAGGGGAAGTCCAGTTGCACCAGGAAGTGATCTGACCATGGCACTTCTTTCGCTTTTACTTAGTGTCAGATCACCAACATCCATAGAGGTGAACACCAGGTCCAAGGCATGTCCGTGGCTATGGGTTGGGCCAGACATATTCAGGGACAGCCCCATGGAGGCCATGCTTTCCACGAAGTCCCAAGTGGCCCCTTGTAAAGTCATGTCAGCATGGATGTTAAAATCCCCCAGGACAACCAAACTAGGTGTCTCCAGGAGAACATCTGCCACGACCTGAAGCAGCTCGGGCAGGGAATCCTTGGTGCAGTGGGGAGGTCAGTACACCAAAAGGAATCCTGTACTGCCCCTATTGCCCAACTTCCAGAACATGCACTCGGAGAACTGGGTCTTCCCAATAGGACGCCTGGTGCAAACTCATGACTTCCTAAAAATCATTGCAACCCCCCCCCCCCCGCCCACAAGGCCTGGGTTGCTGTGCATAAGAGATACCTGGTGGACAAGCAGCGGCAAGGACAGGCCCATCTGCTTCATCCAATCAAATATCTGTCACACATGCCAGGTCAAGTCCTCCATCCATGATCCAGTCATGGATGGCAGTGGTCTTATGAATCATTGACCTGGCATTGCACAGCAGCACCTTCAGGTCGTGCGGCTATCCCTTGCTGATTCTAGTATCCATCAGGTCAGGACTTGGCTGAGAGCTTCCGGGTCATGTGGCCAGCATGACTAAGCTGCTTCTGGCGAACCAGAGCAGCACACAGAAATGCCGTTTACCTTCCCGCTGAAGTGGCACCTATTTATCTACCTGCACTTTGACGTGCTTTCGAACTGCTAGGTTGGCTGGAGCAGGGACCGAGCAACGGGAGCTCACCCTGTCAGTGGGGATTTGAACCGACGACCTTCTGATCGGCAAGCCCTAGGCTCTGTGGTTTACCCCACAGCGCTACTCACGTCCTACTTATAACCATATGTGTCTGTAAAACATGGGGTGAGCGGCAAGCTGGTCTTTGGTTTTCTGGAGAATTTGTAAATGAAATAAAGCTCTGCCATTCTCCTGCAAAGGTATCTTTGCGCTTTGTTCCTCTTGCCAGGTATTCAAGTTCACACCTTTTAAGTCCTTCTAGAACGTGATTATAACCACACGTGTTGCCACTGAGAGAAATGACATTTGTGATTTATCCATCAAGTCCTGATTCTCATTTAAATGCAGATTAGATAACGCAAGCTCCGGAGACTTTGTGATATGCTGATAAGTAATTTTTGTGCCTATAGCTGCCTTTGTCCCCCCCCCCCCCCCCCCGGACCTAGTATGTTCATGCATATGTGAAAGTTTAACTGGGGTTAAGTACTGTTTCTGCATTATCTTCAACATGGTCCCTTAATGCAGTCTGAGATGCTTTTATAGGGAAACTGCTTACTCCAAGACCTGTTCTCTCCTTGGTGAAAGTAATCCGAACTTCCTGACATTATGATGCAAAGCCATTGCTCAGATTGTATCATGATTAGCCACACCCCATATGGTATATATTCTGCAACCACCTGAGCCAAAATTTGGTATCTGGTGTTACAGCTGCTCTGCTTAGATATATCTTTCATTGGAAGGCTCCAGACAGGTTCAGTCCATCCTCATGCTGACTTTTTACCAGGTAAGCAGTGATTTTTTAAGGGATTAAAAGAAGAGGGGAGGTCAACGTTCTTATCTGGAGATGATTTATGTACCTAGATAGATGCTCCAACTCAGGGTCTAGAGCACAAACTTAAGCATGTTTATTGAGAAGTCCTGCAGAGTTCACTAGGATTTTTTTCTTAGGGTTGCAACCCAAATTGTTTAGGAACATCTCCCATCTCAAACCGCACTTCGAAGCAACATGTTTTTCACTTTGTGTGATGGAAGATTGTGTAGGTTGGATGGGAGATTGTTCAGGTTACAGACGCTTCAGGTTACAGACTCTGCTAACCCAGAAACAGTACCTCGGGTTAAGAACTTTGCTTCAGGATGAGAACAGAAATCGTGCTCCGGTGGCGCGGCAGCAGCGGGAGGCCCCATTAGCTAAAGTGGAACCTCAGGTTAAGATCAGTTTCAGGTTAAGCACAAACTCCAGAACGAATTAAGTTCTTAACCCGAGGTACCACTGTATTTACAGTTGGTTCAAAGTTCCAGTTCTCAAGCAATGTTTGGGTTTTACTCAGCATATATTTGTGAAAATGTGCAGGAGACAGAGCACAACAGAGAGGGGAAGAGAAAGTGCTTGGAGAGTTGGATTCTCTCAGTGCCCAGTGGGATATGCCAAGACTACTTTCCTTCCTGTGCCTTAACAGCTGTCTGACTATAAGAAGTTCAGCAAGTTCCTTCATTGCAGGCTTTTTAGCAAATCTTGGGTGTCTGTCATGGATGCTTTAGGTGAGATTCCTGCTTTGCAGAGGATTTGGACAAGGGGGGGGGGTCCCTTCCAACTCTACAATTCTGCCTTTTCTGAATACCAACCTGCAGATCCTCCTTGTTTTATATTTTTTTAAAAAACCCGTTGCCAACAACTCCTTTGTGGAAGCTGAATGGCCCTATGATAGTACTGTATATCCACGTCCTGAAGCCCCACGTGGAGCAGGGAGGCTATGAATCGTCTCCATTTTCTCTTCTTCCCATTGTTCCCTCCTGTCCAGGGATTTGCAACCATTTGCTCACCGCACTCCGCCACTGCCAACTCAGAAAGGAGCCTGTGAGGGGAGTGGGGGAGTGCTGGTACCTGTAGGCAGCCCAGTTTGAGGAAGGGGGTATGTGTTGTGAAAGGAATTTTGAGGTCTTAGATATATGTTAAATGTTCATAAGTGTACCAACCAAGCACATACATAGATCAGCACAGGAAGACCAACCTGGAACCATTTTGATTCCCAAACTGACCAAATGTTTTCTCTGCAAGATCAAAGGAAAATGGAAAAGCCTCCCCATTGTCTTTACCCTCACAAATCCTGTCTTAAGGGTATGTCTGTGTTTGAATAGGGTGTGAGCCTGTGACATGGCCCAGGAACTAAGTATTTATCACAAGAAAAGACTAGCCAGGCTCCCCAGGAAATACAATCGAGTAACCTGCCAGACAGGAGAAAAACAACA
The DNA here is from genome assembly GCF_965153285.1 of Podarcis tiliguerta. NCBI lineage: Eukaryota > Metazoa > Chordata > Lepidosauria > Squamata > Lacertidae > Podarcis > Podarcis tiliguerta. The sequence continues at coordinate 79,158,006 of NC_139541.1, forward strand.
TTCAAATTTCTGTTTTAAGACCGCCTTTTCTGTGATGTGTGCATGATGTATCTGAGGGGTGGTCTTAGGTTTCACCCCTTCTGTGATGTATGTGATGTTTCTGGGGGTGGTCTTGATCTACAGGGTGGCAATTTCAAAAGTCTTTATAAGGCCTTGCACACCGTTTTTCGGGTTTCCTCCTCTCTTCTGCGGATGAGGGGAGCACCCTGTTGCAACAGATCACTAAAGATCAAGCTTACTAGCTGCTTTGCTTCTCAATATTCTCTGGTTGGCCTCTGTTATTCTCTCCTACCAATAGGGAACCTATGTAAGGACTCTATATGGGCTCTTGGATACCCCATAAGGGAAAAGGGTAGATTTTTGTTTACAACAGTGTGAAGAGCACCACTGTCTACCCTTTCTTCAAAGCAACCTTCCGTACAAACTGGGGGCCAACCCACGAGGGAGGTCTATTCATTCAATGTATTTACTTGACAGAGTTGAGCAGCTGCTGAAGGTGAGGCTTTTGGGCGCAAAAATGAGTGACAAGGAGCGTCAATCACTGCTGGAAGACCATCCAGGTGTGCTGTTATTACTAAATCAATTTTCTGTGCTTTTTCTGCTCAGGTGCTGGGGTCATGGGGCTCTGGAAGAAGTGGGCCTTTGTGGCCATTTCAGGAATAGTTCCTTTTTTAAAATAAAGGTTTTATTTATACTTTTTCATGTTTATACATTTAATTAATAATAAATTATTATTATTCAACTATCTGACTTTTGGCAGCCGTTTAGGGAAGCTTTTAATATATGATGAATTATTGTATTGTAATATTTTGCTGGAAGCTGGCCAGAGTGGCTGGGGAAACCCAGCCAGATGGGCAGGGTAGAAATACATAAATTTATTATTATTATTATTATTATTATTAGTTTTACAATCAATTGAACATTTCAAAGTTTGACTTCCTTCCCTCTCTTTCTGCGGTTCCTTAAATTTATTTTTTAATATCTTCTGCATATCCAAATTCATTCAATTTGCTCATTTAATTATCTACTTTAAATAAATACTCTTATGAAACTGCAGGTTATTACAATAATCCTGCCAATGTTTTTATCTGTTTGCAATTTATCTGTAAATATTCAATCAACCGTTTCCATTCTTTTATAAAAAGTTTGTTATTTTGATTTCTTATTCTTCCAGTAAGTTTCGCCATTGCTGCATATTCCATAATTTTTTGTATCCATTCTCCCTTTGCTGGGACTTCCGCTTCTTTCAGTAACATTCTTGCTGCTGTAGTAGCACGCATAAATAAATTTCTATACAATTTAGGTAGTTCTGTCCCTATAATTCCCAAAAGAAAAGCCGCCTCTTCTTCTTCTTCTTCTTCTTCTTCTTCTTCTATTTCTTTTTAGCAAACTTATTTTGAACATCCTTTTCAATTCATTATATATCATTTCCCAGTGAGCTTTAATCTTACTACAACACCACCACATAGGGTAAAAAAAGAACCTTCTTTCTCTTTACATTTCCAACACTTGTTTGATTTAGATGGATACATTTTTGCCAGTATACTCGGTGTTAGATACCAACAATATATCATTATCATAGAATTTTCTCTTAAACCGTAACATGCTGTAAATTTCATATCTATATTCCACAATCGTTCCCATGCTTCCATGCCTATGTTATGACCAACATCTATTGCCCAGATTTCAGGAATAGTTCCAGGTGCGAGTTTACCCACAATCCACGGCATTGCATGTCTCATGGGTGCAGAGGGGGCAGAGTTGAGCGGGGGCTGTTTGAGGTTGCTAAAAGGCCAAGCCCCTGGCCCTGTCATCCAGGCATGCCTTGATGTTGGTGTTGTCAGTGTTGGCCCAGCGCCTTTATGGACAAAAAGGGAAATCCAACTTGCCCTTGCAGCTCTTCAGAGTGATTCTATTCATCTACCTGAGGTGAGGTGCCCTAGTGTTAGAGGACTATTTAGCCCACGGGTAGGCAAACTAAGGCCAATCACTTTCTAAATCTGGCCCGCAGGCGGTCCAGGAATCAGTGTGTTTTTACATGAGTAGAATGTGTGCTTTTATTTAAAATGCACCTCTGGGTTATTTGTGGGGAAAAGGAATTAATTCATTTCCCCCCAAATATATAGTCCGCCCCCCCCCCAAGGTCTGAGGGACAGTGGACCGGCCCCCTGATGAAAAAGTTTGCTGACCCCTGATTTAGCCTCTTGCCTTTGACAATGAGATGTTTTCTGAATGAAAAACATACCAAATCACTCTTATTCTTTGGCGATCACTTGTAGCTGCGTAAGAATGTCTTTCATAAACACAGTTTTAAAAGTGTAAATGCCTGTGGAGGCCAATTCTGGATCCACACGTCCTTCCACATAGGGTGGGGACATAGGTTAAAAATTAGTAACTTCTTTGCTTTATTTCTTCTAGGAAAAGACAATTCTACAGATGGAATCAATGAAGACGTTTACTGTGAAGCCCTGGCAAACACTCTAAAACATGTTACGGTACCAGTGACGGTGGGATTCTACGCGCCGTGGGGGCGAAACAAAAGACGACTCTTAGATAAAATTGAAATTGAAATGAAAAGTAAGTACCACCAGTTCCCATGACAACCATCAAAGCCACATGAAAAAAGCCCAGAGAGGGAGGAGGCAGGATGTAAGGAGCGTGGAGCCATAAAATCATAAACTTATAGAACTGTAGAGTTGGAAATACCACAGGAGTCATCTAGTCCAAACCTCTGCAATACAAGACTCTTTTGACCCAATGACCCAGACATTAAGAATCTCCTGTGAATTGGCAAAACACAGGCCCTTTCCTCTTTTTGACGATTTGGCACCCAGGAAACCAAATGTTTGGTGCCAGGTAAATGCAATATTTAGTACGCAGAAGCAAAAATAATTTCTAAAAGTGGCATAGTCACCTGTCTTCTTCTTCTTCGATCCCTCGTAGCCGAGGAAGATTGACTTCCATAAACATGGTTTTAACAAGGAGTCCGTAAGTGACTGTGGAGGCCAATTCTGGATCCACACATCCTTCCACAATGGGGACATTGGTTTCTGGGCGGGAGTTGATCACGGTGTGGATTTGCCAAGCTGCTCCTTCCTCTTAGCACGTTTCTCCCTTGCTCCCTGAGTTCAAGTGTCTTCAAAGCCCATGACACCTTTGGTAAAGGCTGTTCTCCAACTGAAGCGCTCGCAGGCCAGTGTTTCCCTGTTGTCAGTGTTTATACTACATTTTTGTAGTTTTGCCTTGAGACAGTCTTTGAACCTCTTTTGTTGACCACCAGCATTACGCTTATGGGCCACACACGTACGCAATCTAAATATAGACAAAATAAAACAGTGTAGATTATATATAATGTGCTCCCGTCCCAAACCAGCTTGTTAGCCAGCAGAAGGAGGCAGCCACCTTGGGTGGAAGAATTCCAAGGCGTGGTGCTCCTGCCGGAGAAGCAAGAAATAGCAGTGGTCTCTGGGTTCCCACGAGACCTCTCACAAGATCCCACTGGAACCCAGAAACTGCAATCAGGTGATCTTAGTAAGTGAGGCTTCAGCAGGGGCACCCTCCCATTTTACTGTCCCTGACCAGCACACTACAGTGGTACCTCAGGTTAAGTACTTAATTCGTTCCGGAGGTCTGTACTTAACCTGAAACTGTTCTTATCCTGAAGCACCACTCTAGCCAATGGGGCCTCCGCGCCGCCGGAGCATGATTTCTGTTCACATCCTGAAGCAAAGTTCTTAACCTGAAGCACTATTTCTGGGTTAGCGGAGTGTGTAACCTGAAGCGTATGTAACCTGAGGAATCACTGTATTATTATTAAGTACGTGCAAGACACTATTAAACCTTAGGTGACCTAAATACAATCCTGGTAACAACACACACAACATAACAGGCTGCTTTTGACTATGTAACTCCTATTTCAAACACAATTCAACCTATAATATCTCACAAAGTGTAATTCCATAGACCAACACATCATGCAAACAGAACATATCAAGAGAAATTAAAGTCCAATGGATGGTCAGGAGATAAAGTCCATTCGGTTCCTAAATTTGAATATTGTCAATATTGGTTTAATTCCTGGTATCTCCAGGTAGGGCTAGGAATGTCCCCTGCCTGAAATGCTGGAGAGCTGCTGCCAGTCAGTGTAGACAATACTGAGCTACATAGGCCAATGATCTGATTCAATATAAGTCAGTTTGATATGTTCCTAAGGGATGACCACAAAAGGGCCCTCCCGGTCCTCTGACCTGCAGCAAATGTTGCGCTGGTACAAATGTTGTGCTTCTTCCTTTATGTTACAGAGGGGAAAAGTAACAAGAAGTGCGGATGGAGAAATGGAGAAATGTGTTCTCAACTTTGGCTGGCTTTGCGCATGATTTTTTGTTACCTGGTTTCCGGTTCCAAAGAGATAAAAAGTCACAGCACGAGAGAAGTCGATCGTATCCGGTACATCTTCATCAATTTTGATGCCTGGGAGTTTGTAGGATGTGACCGTATCTGGGCTGGCCTTGTTACTACGCTGCTTGATGAAATTGAAGGAAATAATAAGTTTCATTTTAGCCTTTTTAGGGCCTTTGGTTGCAAAGCTATGGAGAAAGGTGAGAAAAGGAAATGGTTTTTTAAAGGAAGGAGGGGGCTCGTCATTCCCATTGTATCAGGTTTGCTTATTCTTTTAGCGGCATGCAGCAACCTAATGAAAGAGATCTTCGGATTCGTGGCTATAGCAGGGAGTCTTACGTTGATTTCTCCTTTAATACTTGCTTGTAAAAACTTCTACTTCACATTGAAAAAGGAACTTCTGACAGAAATGGACAAAAAGGCTCTCAGTGCCCAGCTGGGCTTCATGCACGTTGTGAAGGAAGAGGTGAAAACAATCACAAAGTTCCTCCAGTTCCTGGGATGGATAGAGAAGCGAGAGATCCGGGTGGTCCTGAAGATCACCAATTTGGACAAGTGCACTCAGGACAAAGTGGTAGATGTTCTGGACGCCATCAATATACTTCTTTCCAACAAGGATGCCCCATTTATCTCTATCTTGGCTGCTGATACAAGCATCCTTGTGGAATGTATCCAAAAAAATAAAAAGACGAATGGCTACTTGTACTTAAACCGAATTGTGTCCTTGCCCTTCTCCGTGCCGCAGATGACCCCTAAGGATGAAGAAGTCAGCAATAAGGAAATTATATTTATCCGTGATCAGTTGAAGAATCACAGGTACATCCCAGGGAATTCTGCCCAACTGAAAAGGGTGCTGAGCACAGTCCTGACCATCTGTTCCATGAACAAGTGGACATCGGAGACTGAAGCCAAACATAGAGAAAAAATAAAAGAGGCGATAGACTGGGTTGTTCTTGCCAACTGTTGGCCTTGCCGCCTGAGCTGGATTTTGCAGTGTGAGGAAGATAATCGACAGCAAAGAAAACTTGAGGAGAGCCAGGCAGCAAACCCAAATGTGAGGCAGGGCAATGGCAGAAGACACCAACAAGGGACGCAAGCCGAGAAAACGTTACTGCAAATTTACAATGACCACGAGTCGGAATTGGCTGAGTATACTGCGAAAGATAATATACAAAGCCTCCTGGAACTTGATGGAGATCCTGATCTTTTCATCAGCTTCTTGGTCAACAAGGAGAGGAGTTTCACAGCAGAGAAGGTCAGTTTTTTTGCAAACCTTCTGCTCAATTTGGATTACTCTTTGAAAAGGCCATTTGAGTTGCTCCGAGGTCGGAGGAACATACGGAAAAGTGAGGAACGACAACAAGAGCTGGCAGATATAGTCACCTCTCCTGGTATGCCCCACAGAGGACCTTAAGGTCCATGAATAATCATAGTTTAGAAGTCCTGGGCCCTAAGGAAGTCAGATTATCCTCCACCAGGGCCAGGGCCTTCTCAGTGATGGCTCCGATCTGGTGGAATGCTCTGTCCCATGAGACCAGGGCCCTGCAGGATATAACCTCCTTCCACAGGGCCTGTAAGACAGAGCTATCCCGCCTGGCCTTTAATTTGAATTCAGTCTGATCTTTTATTTCCCTTCCTTCCCTCCCCCTCCGCTTTCTATGAAGATTACCCGCTCTGGGATCCCACAGCTAATTCTCCCCTGGTCTCTTCGCTGGGCCAAATAGGACTAATTTAGCCAGCTAGCCCTGGTGACCATCTAATGTTTATTGGATGGATTTCCCCCCAAATTGACTTTTGAATTCTGAATTTTTTGTTATTCACGTTTTATACTGTATTTTATGCTTTTTGTTTGTTTGTTTTTGCATCAATTAAGTGTTTTAAATTTGTTGTTAGCCGCCCTGAGCCCAGTTTTCTGAAACAGGAAGGGTGGGGTATAAATAAAAATTTATGTGTATTGGAATAGGTCTGTGGACCTTCTTCTGAGCATCAACAGGCTCTGACAGGCTCCGTTGCAGGGCTGCCTCCACCTTTGCCTTCACACAGGTGGGTCACATCTTTCTCCCAGGAGGAAGAGGCAGCCCCCACCTGTGTGATGGAGGTGGAAGCCCTGTGAATGGAGCCTGACAGAGGCTGACACTGGCTCACGAGGGACCCCCTCCCTCAAAAAAGCCAAAAGATAGCCTCTTTGGGCTCTGGGGTGGGTCTTCTGAGGGAGGTGCATCCCAGCATATTTTGACGTAGAAAAACCCACTGCCACTAACCCTCACTTCATCTGAGAGCAGCAGGCTGGCTTGAGAGCACAGGCCAGGCCAGGCGGCAGACAAAGCTTTCTTCCCAGGAGGGGGGCAGTTCCTAAAATTAAAACTGGAATTTTGGTGATGTTTTCTATCACTCAACCGAAATATCTCAAGGACCACCTCAATCATCTCAAGCCCTTCTTCCTCTGCAAGGCCTCCAGAGGGCAGCAACGCCAGAACGGGGCCTTTACTGCGGTGGCTCCCCATTTGTACAATGCTCTCCCCAGGGAGGCTCGCTTGGCGCCTTCCTTACATATCTTTAAGCACCAGCAAAAATATTTCTCTACTATTTCTCTACTACTAATATTTCTCAGGTCTTTGGCTGAGTAACATGTTTGTTTGTGGGTGTGGGTGTTATTGGTTTGTTTTTGTTTGGTTACATACGGTATTTTGTGTTTCATTTTGTATTTTTATGTTGTGTACTGCCCTGTGATCTTGATATATACAACGGTATACACATTTAATAAATAATAGTAATAATAATAACGGTGTACTTCTCCTCCATGTTTCTTCCACTGTAAGCCACACTGGAAATCCATACATTGAGGGGAGGGATATAAAATATAGGAAATTTGTTTCAAAAGGGAAAGAATTACATAGCCAACTCACTGCAACACTCCACCTTTACAACATCTGTGCTACTTACTCTCAAACTTTGGGATTTTTGAAATATATACAACAAAAAATTAATCAATTTGAGTCATACTAGACCCCAGCGTTTTAACTAATGTGGACTAAATTTGCTACTGGGGCCCCTCCAGGACTGAAGGCCCTGAAGCTTCATTAGTTTTACAGTAGATCCACCTCTGCATGTGGTTTCAAGAGTTTGAGAGTGCGCCCTTTTGTGTCTACACAGAGCCCTTGTAACTGAACTCCTGCCTGAGAGGTGATCTTGATGCATATCATATTGAAATCTTTTTCTTTTAAAAAAAAATTTAAAATTCAAAATTAAAACAAGACATATTATCCAAAAACATATCAACCTTGTTTAACCCCCCATTTCCCCCACCCACCCTCCAACTTCCCTCCATTCCAGTCTTTGGTTTCTCTGAGAATGCTGTTTTCTGCATGTTACAAAGTTGTACAGATCCTCAAACTATTTAGCTGATTATTATCAATAAAAAGTTTGTGAATGTTTATTCAAAACCTGCCAAGGAGTCCAGTTCGCTTTGTTGCGTCTTCAGATACTTTGTAAAGGGCTCCTATTCATCCTTAAAGTCACAGTTATCCTTGTCCCTTAGCTTATATGTCAGTTTTGCCAGTTCTGCATAGTCCGTCAATTTTTATTGCCATGATTCTTTAGTTGAGATTTCTTCCGTCTTCCATCCTAGTGCTACCAGAACTCTTGTGGCCGTTGTCGCATACATGAAGATGTTTTTCAGCTTTTTTGGCAGGTCTTTCCCTACAATCCCCAATGAAAATGCCTCGGGTTTTTTAACAAATGTTAAATGGAACATTTTCTTCAATTCATTGTATATCATTTCCCAATTTTTTAAAATTACATTACAATCCCACCACATATGATAAAATGTTCCTTCCTTTTCCTTACACTTCCAACGTATATTTGAACTAGTTTTGTACATTTTCCCTAACTGCACTGGTGTTGTGTGCCATCTATACATCATCTTCATGTAATTCTCCTTCAATAGGGAACAATCTGTAAATTTTAAATCAGTTTTTCATAATTTTTCCCAATCTTCCATCATAATGTTGTGACCTACATCTTGTGATCTTATTGAAATCTTTCTGTACATACCGTCGATCCCAGCTTCAAGGTGTTCCCAGGCTGAAGAAGAGGATGGCACCTGAAGGAGGACGTGGGTGAAATTGAAAGTGAACACAGGACATGAGAATGCAGAATGTGTTGTTTACTGTTTACGTGGTGCAGAGAGGTTAAGACTGGTGTCTTTGTTAGGAATATTAGGCTCACTGACAGCATGTATGCGTTGCCACCCAAAATAATGTCCTTCGAAACTGGTAAGGATTGTTTATGTAGTTGCAGCTTTTCCTATGTAAGATTTCACGAGAAACGCCCACTCATATGCCTGGAGGAAAATTGCCATAGGAAGAACTCTCATCTACTTGGAGTCAATTGCCTGTTCCTTTGTAATCCTGCTGTTTTATCAGCTGCCTTCATCCAATAAATATACATATCAGAACTTCCTTCTGGGAAGGGCTGCAGGAATGTTACACAACGATCAACCGAATAAAATCGTAAAACAGCATAGCCAGAAAGGATATGAAGACTACCTAATGTTTTGCTCCCTGGCATGATTCATTTCTAAGCACAATTCAAAGTGTTGGTGCTGACCTTTAAAGCCCTAAACGGCCTCAAAGGCCCAGTAGACCTGAAGGAGCATCTCCACCCCCATCGTTCAGTCTGGACACTGAGGTCCAGCGCCGAGGGCCTTCTGGCGGTTCCCTCACTGCGAGAAGCCAAGTTACAGGGAACCAGGTAGAGGGCCTTCTCGGTGGTGGCACCTGCCCTGTGGAACACCCTCCCACCAGATGTCAAAGAGAAAAACAACTATCACACTTTTAGAAGACATCTGAAGGCAGCTCTGTGTAGGGAAGCTTTTAATGTTTAATAGACTATTCTATTTTAATATTCTGTTGGAAGCCACCCAGAGTGGCTGGGGAAACCCAGCTGGATGAGCGGGGTATAAATATATTATTATTATTATTATTATTATTATTATTATTATTATTATTATTATTATATTATATTATCAGTGGTTCCCAACCTTTTTTTGGCCGTGCCCCACCTAAGCATCTCTATAATCCTGATTCCCACCCCACCCCCGTATATAATTTAGGAAGCCTAAAAGGCCATTAACTGTTAATAACTCATTCTCAAATCACCCCCCCCAAGCAAATTGCTCCGCTGTGGGGTGTGTGCCCCACATTGGGAACCACGGGTCTATATGAAAGCACTGGTTGCGTAAGCCAAATATAGCAGCCACAAATGCTTCCATTCCCTTCTGACTTCTGGGATTATTAGAAAATTTTGAACTTTTAATTGCAGTAGTCCAAGCAGGAGATAACTAGAGCATGCACCACTCTGGCGAGACAGTCTGCGGGCAGGACACTTCAAAACAATAACTGCCTACTTTGCATCTTCCTGCCTATTACACACCCACTGAGCTTCTTGAAATAGCCCCAATGAAGTACCAGCTATTTGGCTCACTAACAGCATTCACACCTTGCAAAGAAGGCAGGGCTTTTCCTTAGAAGCAAGGTTAGGTATGTGCCAACTTTTCAGATGTAAGATATCCTGATAAAAGCCTACTCCTCTCCCCGAAGGATTATGCCACAGCAGGTGTACCTAATATACAGGGCATATACAGTCCCTGGCTGTCAAGATCGCTTTCTCAAATGCTGTGCAATAGCATGTTCCTGAATTTGTGTTGTTGGCATCTGTCAGACAATGGAGTGTGCCTCTGTGGGTGAAGCAGAGGCAGATTTGGGGCCGCGTGACCCGTTTTGTCACACTGGGCGTGGAGCCTTGGAGTCTCTGCAAGGGGCACTGCAACTATGATGTAGAATGAAAGGAGAAAGGTGGGGGTTGTTGTTGTTTAGTCATTTAGTCGTGTCCGACTCTTCGTGACCCCCTGGACCAGAGCATGCCAGGCACTCCTGTCTTCCACTGCCTCCCGCAGTTTGGTCAACCTCATGTTGGTAGCTTTGAGAACACTATCCAAACATCTTGTCCTCTGTCGTCCCCTTCTCCTTGTGCCCTCAATTTTTTCCAACATCAGGGTCTTTTCCAGGCTGCCTTCTCTTCTCATGAGGTGGCCAAAGTCTTGGAGCCTCAGCTTCAGGATCTGTCCTTCCAGTGAGCACTCAGGGCTGATTTCCTTAAGAATGGATAGGTTTGATCTTCTTGCAGTCCATGGGACTCTCAAGAGTCTCCTCCAGCACCATAATTCAAAAGCATCCATTCTTCGGCGATCAGCCTTCTTAAGCCCACATAATTTTGGCATCACATAGGGTGCCCCTGAAATTTGATACCACAAATTTCTTCACCACTGGGTGAAGTCAAACTCCAGCGCTAGCAGCACTGAAGTGACCTCCCTGGGGCACAAGTCTGGGCAGTGTGGATGGAGGTCCTGGGCAGGGCCGTGGTGCAAAGCTCCTTCCAACGAGCCCCTATCCCATTTCCCAGAGTTTTTAAAAGAGGACGGCGCTCCCAGCGGGGCTGGAGGAGGCGGGCAGCGGCTGGAGGGCGGCTCCTCCGGCGGGGAAGAGGCAGAGGCTGGACGAGGTGCCTTCGGGTTCAGCTGGCCACTTCGTGCTGCGGTGGCCCCGGCATACGGAGGCTCCGGGCGCGGTGCTGCTTCGGTACCGCATGGTGGAGGCGGGCGAGGGCGGCAAGCTGATGCTGGGAGGTGCCGCGTCCAGCCTCCGTCTCTTCCCTGGTGCCCTCCAGAACCTGGTGCCCTGGCGCCCCACGCCACTAGCCTCTATGGGTAAGACGGCCCTGGTCCTGGGCTGCCCAGACAACAAGACTCTCCTCTCAGTCTCACTGATGGGGTCCAAAGGAAAGCAGAGCAAGGTGTTTTGCACCAGATGGGTTGCAGGAGAGATGCATTTTAAAGAAAAGTACAAATTCTACTCATGTAAAAACATCAGGCAGGCCCCACAAATAACCCAGAGATGCATTTTAAAGAAAAGGACACATTCTACTTGTTAAGTTGTGGGTGAACATATCAGATGACACAGTGATTCTTCAAACAGCTCTTGTTTATTCATAGGCCAGAATAGAACTGAACTGAAGGGTTCGGCCAGCCTGCTTATATAGAGCTCCACTACAACGCAACAGTAACCATTTTCTGTAACTATCCAATCACTGAACGTCACTTTCGATCCCTTATTTGCATATGTCGACCTGAGTGAAAACTATCTACAGTATCCCTCTGCTGGCCCAGGGTGAGAACTTCAGTACATAACACTACTCAGGTAAAAACACCAGGCAGGCCCCACAAATAACCCAGAGATGCATTTTAAAGAAAAGGACACATTCTACACCGTCCACAGGGGTGTGGCGTGTGTTCTGGGTGTGTGACACGCCGCCTGTGGGGGTGTGGTGCCTGGTGCGCGGGGGGGGGGCACAGCGCATGTCTGGGGGGGGGCTGCCACGATGGCACCCTACTGGAATAGTGGTGCCGGGGGCAGTCCGCTTCCTCCGCCAGTGCCCGCTGTAAGTGATCCCCCCCCCCCGTGGTGTGGCACCCAGTGTCCCCCCACCAGCTATGCCTTTGCTCTTGATTGATTCCAGCAATACAGTTTGTTGCTGTTAGGCATTCATTTTGGGCTGATTGCTTCTCTGAATTAACCTGACAGTTAAAAATGCCACAGACTCACATAGCCCATCGCTGTTTTCTCACCCCACCCCCGTCAGCGATGACACCCAGGGCGACCCGCACCCCCCGCCTTCCTACGCCACTGTAGCCACCTTCCCTTCGTTGGAGAAGAGACCTGGAGGAAGGCCTCCCAACACCATCACGGGATGTGGACAGTTAGTTGGGAGAAGACATTCCTATAAGTACTCCGGTGAGGTAGAGATTTAAAGGTAAACACCAGCTCTGACCTGAACAGGCTACAAGGAGTGCAGTTCTTAAATGCCAGGGCAATTGTTTCTCTGTGCACAGTGCCAGTTAGTAGCAATCTTCTTTTCACCTTCATTTTCATGTATTTCCAAAAATATAATGTAGTTCCAAAAATACATTATGGAAACTTGCATACCCATAAACCACAACTTGTAACAGTAAGCATTTGTAAAATGTGTTCTTATTGAGTGGGCGACGAGCTCTTCATAAACTTTCGGAACTGGTCTTTGGTTTTCTGGAGAATTTGTAAATGAAATAAAAGTCCACCATTCTCCTGCAAAAGTATCTTTGTACTTTGCTCCTCTTGCCAGGTATTCAAGTTCGCACCATCTAAGTCCTTCCAGAACGTGATTATAACCACACGTGTTGCCACTGAGAGAAATGCCATTTGTGATTTATCCATCAAGTCCTGATTCTCATTTAAATACAGATTTGATAATGCAAGCTCTGGAGACTTTGTGATATGCTGTTGAGTAATTTTTCTTATCTCATTAAACACTTGCTCCCCAAAATTTTCCACCACAAGTGCCTATAGCTGCCTGTGTTCCCACACCCTTGCCAGCACCTAGATGAAGTATGTTTATGCATATGTGAAAGTTTAACTGGGGTTAACATTTCTGCATTCTCTTCAACATTGATTCCTCAAGGCGGTCTGAGATGCTTTTATAGGGAAACTTGCCCCACAGCTTACTCCAAGATCTGTTCTCTCCTTGGTGAAAGTAATCCGAACTTCCTAGCAAAGCCATTGCTCAGATTGTATCATGATTAGCCACACCCCATATGGTATATATTCTGCAACCACCTGAACCAAAATTTGGTATGTGGTGTTATAGCTGCTCTACTTAGATATATCTTTCACTGGAAGGCTCCAGACAGGTTTAGTCCATCCTCACGCTGACTTTTTACCAGGTAAGTATTGGGTTTTTTAAGGGATTAAAAGAAGAGAGGAGGTCAACTTTCTTATCTGGATATGATTTATGTACCTAGACAGATGCTCCAGCTCAGGGACTAGAGCACAAACTTAAGCATGTTTACTGAGAAGTCCTGCAGAGTTCACTAGGATTTTCTTCTTAGGGTTGCAACCCAAATCATTTAGGAACTCCTCCCACCTCAAACCAACACAGATTCTACACTTTGAAGAAACACATGCTTCACTTTGTGTGATGGAAATAAAATAAGATTGTATATATTTACTTTGCACCAGTTGGTTCGAAGTTCCAATTCTCAAGCAACGTTTGGGTTTTACTCAGCATATATTTGTGAAAAGGTGCAGGAGACAGAACACAACAGAGAGGGGAAGAGAAAGTGCTTGGAGAATTGGACTCTCTCAGTGCCCAGTGGGACATGCCAAGACTACTTTCCTTCGAAGAACTTCTGTGCTGTCTGGCTATAAAAAGACCAGCGAGTTCAACCTCCTTCATTGCAGGTTTTTAAGCAGAAGTTGAATATCCTCTCTTCTCAGGGAATAAGTCTTGTTCTGTTGAATTTCTTCCTTTCCTGAATGCCAATCTGTAGATCCTCCTTGTTTAATAAATTTTAAAAACCCTGTTGCCAGTGACCCTTTTGTGGTAGCTGAATGACTCTGCAGTATTATATACATATCTGGAAGCATCTTTGAAGGGAGCCCCAAAAGCAGATCCCACAGGGCTGGCAGGGTGGCGTGAGGAGCCAAATGGCCCCCCCTAGAATAATGCCCCCCCAATGCTATGCCCCTGGTGGGACCTGCCTCCATCCCAGTTTGGGGGAAAGGGTATGTGTGAATTAAGGCCCACCACTGTCTACCTTTCTTCAAAGCAACCTTCCTGACAAACTAGTGGCCAACCCAGCAGGCGAGTCTATTCATTCTATGTATTTACTTGACAGAGTTGAGCAGCAGCTGAAGTTGAGACTTTTGGCCACAGACATGAGTGACGTGGAGAACCAAGCACTGCTGGAAGACCATCCAGGTGTGCCATTATTACTGAATCGGTTTCCTGTGCCTTTTCTGTTCAGCTGCTGGGCTCGCAGGGTTCTGGTGGAAGTGGGTCTTTGTAATAATAATAATAATAATAATAATAATAATAATAATAATAACAACAATATATTATTTTATTTATACCCCGCCCTTCCCGGGTCAGAAAACCAGGCTCAGGGCAGCTAACAACAAATTTAAAACACTTAATTGATGCAACAAAAAACAGCATAAAATACAGTATAAAACGTGAATAACAATAAATTCAAAAATCAAAAATCAATTTAGGGGGGAAATCCATCCAATAAACATTAGATGATCACCAGGGCTAGCTGGCTAAATTAGTCCCACCTGGGCCAGCGAGGAGACCAGGGGAGAGCCAGCTGTGGGATCCCAGAGCGGATAATCTTCATAAAAAGGGGAGGGGGAGGGAAGGAAGGAAGGCGAATGAAAGATCAGGTTAAGTTCAAATTGAAAGCCAGGCGGAATAACTCTGTCTTACAGGCCCTGTGGAAGGAAGTTAAATCCTTCAGGGTCTTGGTCTCATGGGGCAGAGCATTCCACCAGGTCGGAGCCATCACTGAAAAGGCCCTGGCCCTGGTGGAGGATAATCTGACTTCCTTAGGGCCCGGGACCTCTCAATTATGGTTATTCATGGACCTTAAGGTCCTCTGCGGGGCATACCAGGAGAGGCGGTCCCGTAAATACGAGGGCCCTAAGCCATTTCAGAAATAGGTCCTGGCGTGGTTTCACCTACAGCCCATGGCACTGCACGTCACATTGGTTCAGGGTGGGCAGAGATGAGCCGGGGGTGGTTTGAGGGTGCTAAAAGGCAAAGCCCTGGTCATCCAAGCTTGCCTTGGTGTCGGTGGTATCAGGCAGTGTTGGCCAAGTGCCTTGAGTGTATGGCCAGACATTATCCCTTGGAGGGGTTGCAGTGACACAATACGCCTTGATTGGGCACATAAAGAGGAAAACAGGGAAATCCAAACAGGGAAATTCATCCCCCAGAGGTAAGGTGTTCCTGGGAAGAACTGTGTAGGCCAGATGAAGTCCACATGTCTGAATTGGGCAATAGTTTCTTTTTAAGCGATCTGCGCCACGCCTCAAGTGACGTTATTCAGTGCAAGTGGGAGCAGAGGGACTAAGATGAGGCTTGTCCGCTTCTGTCATGGTTATGTGTGGGAATTTCATTGGGTAGGATTTTGGAGAACGCTTGGAGGCACCTTTAAGGTGAAAGATAAAGCCTAAGTCCCGTATTCTGGCTTTGTAGTGCCTGTTGGCTGGCTAAGCATCACCTTTGGGGGCTAACCTATGACACCCATTCAGGGTGGGTCAGGAAAGTCTCCTTGTCCATCATTGGGTTTGAGAGCTGATGGAGGAGTGCAGAGTTATAGCCTCACCCTACTGATTAACAGCTAGGTTCCTGCACACATTGTGGGTAATTTGCATAAATTTAAATAAATGTAGCCCCATGTTTTATCCACCTCTTTATTTAATGGCTGTGGTCACAACAGGATGACTCCACTCAAGCTCCTTTTGCTGCTCTAGCTCAGGGGTCAGCAAACTTTTTCAGCAGGGGGCCGGTTCACTGTCCCTCAGACCTTGTGGGGGGCCAGACTATATTTTGGAAAGAAAAAATGAAAGAATTCCTATGCCCCACAAATAACCCAGAGACGCATTTTAAATAAAAGGGCACATTCCACTCATGTGAAAACATGCTGATTCCCGGACCGTCCGCAGGCCAGATTTAGAAGGCAATTGGGCCGGATCTGGCCCCCGGGCCTTAGTTTACCTACACATGCTCTAGCTACTCACCACCTGGCTTAAACATTGTTTAAACTTATTCATTTGTCTCGTCCACAAAAGGTCAGGAGGGTGGCAACACAAGAACAAACCATCCCATTGTGGAATGCTCTGTCCGGTGTCTTCATTATACACCTTTAGTTGCCAGTTGAAAACATTTCTCTTTAACCAGGCCTTTGGCTGATTGACATCTGATGCCCTTTTAAATGTGTTTTGTAAGGAGGGAGTTATTATGTTGTATTCGTTTTTATTTTGTTTTTATTTTGCTTTTGGGGGGGGGACGCGGGTGGCGCTGTGGGTAAAAGCCTCAGCGCCTAGGGCTTGCCGATCGAAAGGTCGGTGGTTCGAATCCCCGCGGCGGGGTGCGCTCCCGTTGCTCGGTCCCAGCCCCTGCCAACCTAGCAGTTTGAAAGCACCCCCGGGTGCAAGTAGATAAATAGGGACCGCTTACTGGCGGGAAGGTAAACGGCGTTTCCGTGTGCTGCGCTGGCTCGCCAGATGCGGCTTTGTCACGCTGGCCACGTGACCCGGAAGTGTCTGCGGACAGTGCTGGCCCCCGGCCTCTTAAGTGAGATGGGCGCACAACCCTAGAGTCTGTCAAGACTGGCCTGTACGGGCAGGGGTACCTTTACCTTTACCTTTATTTTTATATTTTATACTTTACTTTATGTTGTGAACCACCCTGGGATCTACAGGTATAGGGCGGCATACAAATTTAATAAAGAAATGAATAAATTTTAAAAAACAATCTTATTTGAGTTCTTTCTTCCGAAAAATGATAATTCAACAGCTGAAGCCAATGAAGACATTTACTGTGTGGCCCTGGGAAACACTCTAAGATGTGTTGCAGTACCAGTGACAGTGGGATTTTATGCACCATGGGGGCGAAACAAAAGGCGGCTCTTAGATAAAATTGAAATTGGAATGAAAAGTAAGTATCACCAGTTCCCACAAGAATAATCAAAAACATGTGGAAAAAAGTACTGAGAGAAAGGCAGAATACAATGAGCATGGAGTTAATTGGCAGGATGATACGATACGATACGATAATCTTTACTGTCTTTGTCCCATACAGAACAACGAAATTGAAAAAATCTACATCAGACATTCAAAAACCAACAAGCCTGCTATCCCAGCTGTCCCAGCCTGGTTGACCCCCTAAAAACTCTGATGCCCCATAATTAACTACAATATACTCCCATAGAGGCTACCTTTTGTTGTTGTTGTTGTTTAGTTGTTTAGTCATGTCCGACTCTTTGTGACCCCATGGACCAGAGCACGCCAGGCACTCCTGTCTTCCACTGCCTCCCGCAGTTTGGTTAAACTCATGTGGTGGCTTCGAGAACACTGTATAGCATTTTACGCAGACCAGTTGCTTCACCAAGCATCCTGGGCCATAAAGATAGAAGGTAGCTTTGATACATATTTTGTTAGTTTAGGTAGATCTTAAGGGCCAGGTAGAGAGTTCACAATGAGATGATAAAAATGCCTATCCTTCCTTGCCGTCCTTCCTCTCCTGTTTACTCTGGGGTTTGCGAAATGCATTCCTCCTTGGTCCCTGTTTTATTTAGCCTAAGAACATGTACGCATGCTCAAAGTAGTCTTTGTAGTTAAAAGGATTTCTCTGATCTAACTATGTCACACTTGGGTATGTTCTCGAAACGCTCAGAGGAAATCTGATTGGTTCTTACAAACGCTGTGTTAAGAGTTCTTTTGTTAATAAAAGGGACCTGGGCCAGGGTGTGAGAGATTATTATTGGCACTCCTCCCAGAGTCTTGCTGGTCAAGCCTCGTGTGCATTTTATTAATCAGGGGCCAAATCCTTCCTTCGCCTTCGGAACGCAACACGTCTGCCCCCTTCTCCTGTGGCAGGGGTGCCCTGCTGCAACTGCTGTCAGAGAAGCAAGGAGTACAGACTGCGGCTTCAAGGTTCCAGCGAGATCTTGCAAACCTCTCGCAAGATCTTGCTGGAACCAAGAAACTGCAGTGAGGCGATCCCAGCAGGTGAAGCTTTGAAAGGACACCTTCCCATTTGGCCTCAGGTGGCGAAACGGAATGGACCACCCCTGGCCATCAGGCTACTATTATTAAGCAAGGCCTGGATGAGACTCACCCTAAGCAAAACCGATGGCTCAGTTGTAGAGCATTTGATTGAATGCAGGCCCCAGATTTAACCACTGGTATCTCCAGATAGGGCTGGGAATGTCCCCTGGATGAAAATGCTGGAGAGCTGCTGCCAGTCAGTGTAGATAATATTGAGCTACATGGACTAATGATCTGATTCAGTACAGATTACCTTCCTATGTTCCTATGTGAGAACCAAAAAATGGCCCTCTCAGTGCTCTGGCCTGCAGCAAACCCACTTGCAATGATGGGTTAATTGGTACAAATGGCATGTTTCTGTTACAGAGCGCAAGTCCCCAGAAGGCAAGGATTGGGAGGAAAGAAGAAGAAATCCTTCTCTGAAAACCATAAGGATGTGGTGTCAGGAAATTAGAAGAATGTGTTGTCTGCTTTGGCTTGCTTTGTGCATAAGCCTTTGCTATCCTGTCTCCAGTTCAGAAGACATAAAAAACAAGAAAGAAGATGATTCTATCCAGTACATCTTCATCAATTTTGATGCCTGGGAGTATGTGGGGTGTGACCATATTTGGGCTGGCCTTGTTACTACGCTGCTTGATGAAATTGAAGGAACGCAAAAGTTCTATTTTAGCCTTTTTAGGGCCTCTGGTTGTAAAGCTATGGAGAAAGGTAAGAAAAAGAAATGGGTTTTTAGAGGATGCAGGGGGCTCTTCTCTATTGTGTCATTTTTGTTTGTTGTTTTAATGCTGTTAAGTAAGTTGCTAATGGAAGATGAATTACAGAACATTTTCAGCGTCGCTGCTGGAGTAGTGGGTCTTCAATTGATCTCTCCTTTAATACATGCATGTAAAAACTTCTGCTTCCCATTGAAAAAGAAGCTTAACAGAGAAATTAACAAAAAGGCTCTCAGTGCCCAGCTGGGCTTCATGCACTTTGTGAAGGAAGAGGTGAAAACAATCACAAAGTTCCTACAGTTCATGGAGTTCCAGGAGGACAGAGAGATCCGGGTGGTCCTGAAGATCATCAATTTGGACAAGTGCACTCAGAACAAAGTGGTGGATGTTCTGGAGGCCATCAACATACTTCTTTCCGACAAGGATGCCCCATTTATCTCCATCTTGGCTGCCGATCCAAGCATCCTTGTGGAATGTATTCAAAGAGAAAAGAAACACACGAATGGCTACTTGTACTTAGACCGAATTGTGTCCTTGCCCTTCTCCCTACCAAGAATGACCCCCAAGGACAAATCAGAACGACTCAATGAGATTCTCAAGGTGAAACATGTAAATTGCTCTTGTAAAGAAAATATCATCAAAGTTAAAATTGAAGGCTTGGAAGAAGCCAATGCTAATGTAAACATCTGTAAGGCTCTGAAGAACAACAAATACATCCCAGGGAATTCTACCCAACTGAAGAGGGTGGTGAACACAGTCCTGACCATTTGGTCCATGACAAATCTGCCATCTGAGGTTGCTTGGGATAATGTAGAAAAAATAGGCATTGCAGAGGTGATAGACTGGGTTGTTCTTGCCAGCTGTTGGCCTTGCCGCCTGAGCTGGATTTTGCAGTGTGAGGAAGATAATCGACAGCAAAGAAAACTTGAGGAAAGCCAGGCAGCAAACCCAAATGTGAGGCAGGGCAATGGCAGAAGACACCAACAAGGGACGCAAGCTGAGAAAACGTTACTGCAAATTTACGACGACCACGAGTCAGAATTGGCTGAGTATAAGGAGAAAACCAATATACAACGCCTCCTGGAACTTGATGGAGATCCTGACCTTTTCAAAATCTTCATGGTCTCCAAGAAGCATTTCACAGCAAATAAGGTCAGGTATTTTGCAGAGCTTCTGGTCAATTTGGATTACTCTTTGAAAAGGCCATTTGAGTTGCTCCGAGGTCGGAAGAACATACAGAAAAGCAAGAAAAAATAACAGGAGTATGTCCATAGATGCCCCTGTACATGTCCTGCGACTCACATCCAGATGGAACCTGTGAGCACGTGTTAGCAGAGATATGCAGGAAGCGAGGCTATCTATATGGCATCACAAATTTATTTACAGGAAATCAAAACAACAAAACATGGCTTGTGTGAGCAGCGTCTCTGTCTGAGAGCCGAGAACAAAGAGCATAAAACATAAGCACACAGAATGGAAGTTCTCTAGTCTGAGTTTCCATTGCCACACTTCCAGTGTTATGGAATGTAAACATAGGATCACATGATCCTGTGATGAGAGAATGAAATACTAACATCTCCCCCATTTCATGACCTCACCGCTGATGACTTTAGCACATTTGCAGCTTATGTACAAACACATTCAGTTGTTCTTTGTTAACAACTTTTGACAACAAATCTGCAGGCATATAGGACACATTTATGAGTCCACTGTGGATACAATCCCTTGCATGACTTAACTTGATCTGCAAGTACTTGGTTCTTTGCTTACACCCTTCAGAATTAAGCAAAGCAAAGCATGATTTGTTGTCCTGATAAACTTGTATAGGACACGACCCAATCACTATCATGTCTTTACACAACTGCAATAACCATTCAACATCCATGAGGATGTTGTCAGAGCATTAAGTTCAGCTTCACAGGAACTTAAGCTCACAATAGTTTGCTGTTTGTCTGACCAGTTAAACAAACAGTTGTTATACATATAACACACACCAGATGTGCTTTTACCATCTATGGAGTCCATGTTGCGTAATTATTGGATTCTAGGCGAGGGAATGCTAAAGCTTCGGATCCGATCTGCGCACACGCAGTTTCTGCTTTCTTTAAGCCACCAAACGACACACAGTGCAGCAACGCTTTACGCTTGACCAATCGGCACCCTCTTTCCTTTGCCTAATTAGTGGAGTTGGGCATGATTTACTGCCAAACAAACAGAAACATCAGCAGCAGCTCTCAGCAGCAGCTGGAAGCAAGCCACATACCTTTCCTGCGCCATAAATCACAACAGTCCTGTGTCCAACATCCGAAAGCATAACATCCCAAAACAGCCCTGGGCCCATAACCGATGTCTGTACATGCCCCTGTACAGGTCCTGCGACTCACATCCAGATGGAACCTGTGAGCACGCATTAGCAGAGATATGCAGTATGCGAAGCAGTGTAGCAGCAACAGGAAAGCAGAATGCAACCAGAGAATTGTTAAGTATACAATGGTACCTCTAGATACGCACACCTCTGATTGCGTATCTTTCAGGATGCGAACGCAGCAAACCTGGAAGTATTTTTTTGGGTTTCGCCACGTGCACATGCACAGAATTGACACCTCCGGTTGCGAATTCCTCGGGATGCGGCCAGACCTCCGAAATGGATCCCGTTTGCAACCGGAGGTACCACAATGAAATGGGAATGCCTGTGTATTGGCGAAGGTTGTAACATGGGTATTTTCCATGAAAAGCAAGAAGGAATCTCTCTGATAGTTGATAATTAACTATTGCTGTTTCCTGCTACCTAACATGAGTCTTTTAACATTAGATCATGTGAGAAGTATTGAGTTGCAAATATGACATCTTGGAAGGCTGGTTGCTAGTTCTTTGTTTTTCCTCAATACTCCATGGGGTGTGGATGTAAATGAAGCTCTCCAGGTAAACAGCCCTATGGCTGAAAGGGCTATAATGCAGGCAATAGAGCTTGGGTAAGCAAACTAAGGCCAAGAGGCTGGATCCAGCCCAATCACCTTCTAAATTTGGCCCGCAGATGGTCTGGGAATCAGCGTGTTTTTACATGAGTAGAATGTGCCCTTTTATTTAAAATGTGTCTCTGGGTTATTTGTGAGGCATAGGAATTCCTTCATTCCCCCCCCCCCAATATAGTTCGGCCCCCCCCACAAGGTCTGAGGCACAATGGACCGGCCTCCTGTTGAAAAAGTTTGCTGACCTCTGGAATAGAGCCTGAGTGGAAGAGAGAGCTATGTTTGTCAGCTCTGATTATAAGTTAAAGTTATTTATATGATGCTGAGCCTGTGCTGAATTGCACAAGACATTGCTTGGATATTTGGGATGTATCTTTGATGCTTTTGTTATGGTTTTGAAGAAAGTTCTGCAAATAAAATTTTGAATGATCACTTATGGGTCTGGACAGTGCTTCCTTCCAAAAGGAACAGTTTTCATGCTCTCAGCAAATGTGGTTAATGAATAAAGCATCATGCTTAATGATATCACCAAGGCCCACCCATATGTTGGATTCCCCCACCCCCCATTGCATTATCCCCAGATCAGGAAAAGCTGAATTAAACAAAGAGATTGTGTGGCCTGTCATTTGAATGAAGACAACAAATACATACAGGATGGGCCAAACCCACTTTAAACTGCTGTGTGTCCACCGTCCCAGCCATAGCTCTGACCTGCTGCAGATTCTACCTGCTGTTGCTGCCCCAGCTGCTTAAGAAAACTCACCCTTGCCCTCCAAGCAGCTCTTGTCTCCTTAGCAGCCAGAGTTGAAGATCCTGGAGTGTGGCAGCTGCTTTGTTGCTTCTTCCCCAGCTGTCACTTGAAATAAGGAAGGAACTGTGATTCGTGGGCTATTGTCTGTGGCACAGCAATGAGATAACACCTGGTGACTATTCCTACCTCATTGGCCCTAATCAGACGGTGCTATTGGCCAAACAAACAGCAGGAATTGTCTCCTGAGCATGACTTCCCAAGGCAAAAGAGGCTGGGCCAACTGGATGTGCTGCTGCGGCACTTAGGAGGTAGCAGAGTTGGTGCTGAATAATAAAGACATGCTTCCTTCCAATAATCTCAAGGTTGCCAGGAACAGTATTCTTCAGTCACCGAATGCCTGGGTAAACAGGAATGTTTTCAAATTCTTCCTGAAAGGTAATAATGATTGAGTCAGGCTAGGGAAGGCATTCCACTGAAAAGGCCCTGTCATGGATCAGCAACAGCCAGGTGGCCCATGGCAGTGACAACATGAAGGGCATACCCACATAGAGTGCACAACAACAACAACAATTATTATTATTATTATTATTATTATTATTATTATTAATTTATTTATACCCCGCCCATCTGGCTGGGTTTCCCCAGCCACCCTGGGCGGCTTCCAACTGATTATTAAAAACAATGCAGCACCAGACATTAAAAACTTCCCTAAACAGGGCCTTCAGTTGTCTTTTAAAAGTAAAATAGTTGTTTATTGCCTTGACATCTGCTGGGAGGGCGTTCCACAGGGCAGGCGCCACTACCGAGAAGGCCCTCTGCCTGGTTCCCTGTAATCTCGCAATGAGAGAACCGCCAGAAGGCCCTCAGTGCTGGACCTCAGTGCCTGGGCTGAATGATGGGGGTGGAGACCCCCATCCAAGCAGTCCAAGCAGGAGGCCACTACAGTGTGGATAATTTCGTTGTCCCCGAAGGGGGCAATGACAATAAAGATATTATTATTATTATAACTGAGGCCAGACTCTCCCAGGCCAGGAATGGCTATAGCCGGTGAACCAGGCTTAGCTGGGCACAAGCATTCTTAGCCACAGAAGCTACCTGGGACTCCAGTGACAAGTTGGAATCCAGGAGAACTGCCCAACTACAAACTTGGTCCTTCAAGGAAGTGCAATCCCTCTCAGAACAGGATGTATACTGAATTCACAGACATGTGAACCACCCACCCACAGCACTTGCACCTTATCAAATTTACTGGCCCCCATTCAGTGCATCCAAACAGCTGTCCAACACCTTCATGGTCTCTCCTGAGTCTGATGGAATGGATAGTGCTGAGTATCCTCAGCCTACCGATGACATCACCTTCTAAATCCCCAGACGAGAGCTCCCAACACTCTCATATAATTGTTAAATAACATAGGAGACAGAATGGACTCTTGCAGGACCCCGTAGCCCCAAAATCATGGAGCCAAGCAACAATATCCTAGTAGTATTTTCTAGTAGGTAGGAGTAGAAGCACTGTTGTTGAGTACCCCCACCTCTGAGTTGCTCCAGAAGAACACTATGGTCAACAGTGTCAGAAGCCACTGAGACAGCAACAAGAACCAACAGGGTTGCATTCCCCTTCATCTTGAAAGGTCCTCAATCAGGCTGAGCAAGGCTGTTTTGAAGCCAGAAATGGGTCTGAAATGGATCCAGATACTGGAATGGATCCAGATAATCACCTTCCTCCAGAAAGAGATGCAGCTGGTTGGCCACCACCTTGCCAAGGAAAGAAATAAGAGAGAATGGACGGACGTTTTCCCAAACCTCTGGATCCCTTTAAGAGGGGGGGGGGGGGACCGACACCACTGCTTGTTTCAAATCAGTGGGCAGAACTCTCTCCTGTAGTGAGGAACTGAGCACTGCCTGGACCCATCCAAGCAATCCCCTCCTCCTAGTTTTTATAGCCATGACAGGGATCTAGAGGGCACATTGCTGACCTTCACCTATCCATATATTTGGGTTGCAGTACCTGAAATGGATTCCACAAGGTATAACTCACAGAGACTTTCATATATATATGGTCTTCACAAATACTTTTCAAATAGTCCGTAAATTTACTCCAGTCTTCCGTGAATTTCTGGTCCCGCCGGTTTCAAATCCTTCCTGTTAATTTATCTAGTTCTGCATAGTCCATTAACTTCATCCTCCATTCTTCAATCGTCAGTAATTCTTCTTGCTTCCATTTTTGAGCCAATAATATTCTTGCTGCTGTTATTGCCTATAAAAAAAGCTTACATTCCTTTCTATTTATATCACTCCCAACAATGCCCAGTAGATGCTCCAGACTTTCAATAAACCTGAAACAATTGCAGCATCAAGTTCAGCATGGGTTCGGGTGATTTTGTCCTTAAAAGTGAGTCACAGCAGGATACTGACTGGTCCGTTGTCAATGATACCACATGGGTCTGCCGCAGGTGCTGGGTGATTCATATTCCTTCCCTCTCTTTCTCTCTCTCTGTCTCTGCTTTAGAGTTTCATTCTTTCACTAAGTCTTTCTAGGGATATTTGACTCACATCATTCACACAATGAAGTCAACAAAACCTTAGAAGCAATGCAGAACTGATTAGGTAAGTGCCAGCTTTTTAGCTGTAAGATTTCATGAGAGATCCTTGTTCCTTTTAGTAGGAGCAAGACAACCATGCACCTGTTTCAAGTGAATCCAAGTGAATGGAGAATATCCTAATGCAGAGTGAAATTCTTGTTCAGTTACAGGTCCATCATTAACAAAAAAGTTAATGTAATAATAATAGCAGCAGCAGTGTAAACCAGATACCAAAAGGAGTCCAAACATTTAGGTATACTGTATATTAAAAGCTCTTCTTGATGCCACTATGGGTGACCTTTCCAGGAAAAAGGGTTCAGTAACTGGGGTGGTGGCACCAACAGATTAGTCCTCCTTTGTTGTGGTCAACCCCTTCCCTCAGTTGGCGAGGACACCTGGAGGAAGGCCTTCACAAAAGTCATGGACACTTTGGTTTGGGCGAAGACATTTCTACAGGTTCTCACTTCCCAAGCCTTAAAGCCTTAAAGGTAAACAGCAGCTCTGAATTGTACTTGGGAACAGGACAGAAGGCAATGAAGTTCTTAAACATGGAGGCAACAGTTTCTCTCTCTTTTTTTATAATTTAAATTTTATTAGTATTTCCCACACAACAGCAACACAAAAAATATCGAAAAATAACAATACACAAAACACAAAAACCAACATACAAAACAACCAAATCCATATCTTACATGTTAATAATATAAACACTAAAAGGAAAAACAAACATTGACTTCCACCAATCCCACAGCACCTCCTTTACCTCTCATTGTGTCTTCCTGTCTTCCTTATCATCTCTTTCCTAGCATCTAGATATAAATCCCTCTTTCTTATCCTTTCACTTCACAAGGTTATTCCAGACACAGCCAGATTTCTGTCCTCGAACCTTGACTTTTAAGGTATTCATTTAAACACCCCCATTCCTTTTTCACTTCACTTTTTTGTTTTTGTCTTATTATATCTGTCAATTTGGCTAATTCTGAGTACTCTGAAAGCTTACATAACCATTCTCCCGTAGTGGGTAGCTGATTACCTTTCCAATACTTACCACCAGGATTCTTGCTGCAGACGTCGCGTATAAGAAAAAATTAGTTTTGTCTTTTGGAATATCAACAGTTTCTCAATGCACGGTGCCAGTTAGCAGCAATCTAGCTGCTGTATTCTGTACTGATGGCAGTTTCCAAACAGTCTTCTTCAAAAGGTAGCCCCATAAACAGCACATTACAGCCATCAGTTGTGGAAGATTTCATCTGCTCAGAGATGCTGTATTTGTAGGGTTGAAGAGGTTGAACATACCCCTCATTTTCTGTTCTGTTTTCAAGTAACCAAAATCTAAGTACCTGAGTCAATTTCTCACTGGTCAACCATTGGAGAAATAAAGGAAACAACAAACTTTTGCTTGCCACAACTAACAGGGTAATTATTGAAAAAGTAGCTTAATTCAATTTAAAAAAGAAAAAGTAGCCTAATTCACTTGGTTGAAGGAAAGATACATCTTACCAAGATGTAATTAATGTTCTTGAGCTATGCTAAGTAATTTTTTTCATCCATGTACGATGCTGACTTTCGTTAAGACCTATGGTGATGACAATAAATTATTGACTTGTGGCGTGATATTGAATCATAGAATCATAGAGTTGGAAGAGACCACAAGGGCCATAGAGTCCAAGCCCCTGCCAAGCAGGAAACACCATCAGAGCACTCCTGACATATGGTTGTCAAGCCTCTGCTTAAAGACCTCCAAAGAAGGAGACTCCACCACACTCCTTGGCAGCAAATTCCACTGTCGAACAGCTCTTACTGTCAGGAAGTTCTTCCTAATGTTTAGGTGGAATCTTCCTTCTTGTAGTTTGGATCCATTGCTCCGTGTCCGCTTCTCTGGAGCAGCAGAAAACAACCTTTCTCCCTCCTCTATGTGACATCCTTTTATATATTTGAACATGGCTATCATATCCCCCCTTAACCTCCTCTTCTCCAGGCTAAACATGCCCAGCTCCCTTAGCCATTCCTCATAAGGCATCGTTTCCAGGCCTTTGACCATTTTGGTTGCCCTCCTCTGGACAAGTTCCAGTTTGTCAGTGTCCTTCTTGAACTGTGGTGCCCAGAACTGGACACAGTACTCCAGGTGAGGTCTGACGAGAGCAGAATACAGTGGCACTATTACTTCCCTTGATCTAGATGCTATACTCCTATTGATGCAGCCCAGAATTGCATTGGCTTTTTTAGCTGCCGCGTCACACTGTTGGCTCATGTCAAGTTTGTGGTCAGCCAAGACTCCTAGATCCTTTTCACATGTACTGCTCTCAAGCCAAGTGTCACCCATCTTGTATTTGTGCCTCTCATTTTTTTTGCCCAAGTGCAATACTTTACATTTCTCCCTGTTAAAATTAATCTTGTTTGTTTTGGCCCAGTTCTCTAATCTGTCAAGGTCGTTTTGAAGTGTGATTCTGTCCTCTGGGGTGTTAGCCACCCCTCCCAGTTTGGTGTCATCTGCAAATTTGATCAGGATGCCCTTGAGTCCATCATCCAAGTTGTTGATAAAGATGTTGAATAAGACCAGCCCAAGACAGAACCCTGTGGCACCCCACTAGTCACTCTTCTCCAGGATGAAGAGGAACCATTGATGAGCACCCTTTGGGTCCGGTCAGTCAGCCAGTTACAAAATTGGTTTACTTTCTGTTAACTTATTATCAAGCAAACTGGGTTCACGTAAGCTTACTTCCCATCCTTGTGATGCAAAGGCATGGCTCATATTGTGTCATGATTAGCCACATCCCATTCAATATATATTCTGCAAGATTCTGAGCAGAGTCGGTGTCTGGCGTTACTGCTGCTCCACTCATTCTGTGGCATGTATTTCAGCTGAAGAATCCAGGCAAGTTCAGTCCACGCTCACATTGGATTTTTTACCAGGTAAGTGTTTTTAATGAGTAAAAAGAAGGGAGGCAGTGATTGACTTTCTTATCTGGGTATGATTTATGCACCCAGATAGATGTTCAGGATCGGGAAATGGAGCACATCCTGAGATAAATAAATTTTTATTGATTTTTCCATGTATACTTCTAACAATATATCTTTAACAATTTTTCATATTTCCACCCTCCTCCCCTGGACTTTCCTCATATTCCCATTTTGTTTTATTTCCATATTGTTCACCCTGCGTATTGTTTCCCCAAAATTTTCTCAATACTTAAAGTCTTATTTTTTGTTGAATATAGTTGTGATTGTTTACTCAAACTTTGCCAATGAGTGCATTTCTTTATGTTGCCTCTTCATATATGTTATAAATGGTTCCCATTCTCTTTTAAAGTCTTTGTTGTCCTTTTCATGTAATTTTTCTGTTAGTTTTGCCAGTTCTGCATATTCCATGTTTCCCTTGCCACTGTTCTTTCTTTGGTATTTCTTCTGTCTTCCAAGTTTGCGCTAATAAAATTTTGCTGCTGTTGTTGCATACATAAATAATTTCCAGTTTTCTTTTTTTACATCTTGGTCTAAAATTCCTAGAAGGAATGCTTCCGGTTTCTTAACAAAAGTCTTTTAAAACATTTTTTTCAATTCATTATATATCATTTCCCAATAATTTCTAATCTTTTTGCATTCCCACCACATATAATAGAATGTCCCATCTTTTTCTTTACATTTCCAACAAGTTTTTGATCCCTTTTTATACATTTTGACCACTTTCTCTGGTGTTATATATCATCTATACATCATTTTCATATAATTCTCTTTCTGTAAGATACAATCTGTAAATTTTAGGTTCACCTTCCACATCTTTAGGAAATGCAGCACATCCTAAGCATGTGCACTGAGAAGTCCTATATTGTCCAGCTCAGCTTTAGCAAGGTGGTAGTCTCCTGTATCTTCAGAGTATACCCTAGGACTTCTATCCAGCATGACCATTCCCAGTCACCAGTCTAGCTGCTGCATTCTGGTTTAGTTGTAATTTCCGAGTCATCTTCAAAGGTAGCCCCACGAAGAGCACATTACAGTAGTCCAAGCGGGAGATAACTCATCTCTCTAGTGCAGGGGTGTCAAACTCAAATTCATCGGGGGCCGCATCAGCAGTTTGGTCACCCTCAAAGGGCCGGTTGTATCGGCCTAAAATATTTGAGCAGGCTGAGACCCCCAAAGTTGATGGGCTTTGACATTTAAATGGGATGTGTGTGGCATGTGATAAATTATGTGAGGTTCGAGCTGGTCTTTGACCCGTAATAAATGATGATGATGATGATGATGATGATGATGATGATGTGAGGTGGGGCCTACCTGCCCCCCTCAATATTTTATTCAGCCTGACACCCCTGTTATGAAAGATTACTAAAGTCTGCCCCTGTGGTGATGTATCATAACATTGTGCAGGCCCAGTCTGAGGGCACCTTTACTGGACTGCGTCTTGTGGCTGGGGCTTATCTACGCCTTCTCTTCCTTCTCCGCCTGGTGCTGCCTCCTCCCTGTGCCAGGTGCTGGCGGGGGGGGGGGGGGAGATGTGCCGGTTGCAACCCAGTTTCTGACGGGGGCCAATGCTGCTTGTTCTTCCCTCTACTTTTCAACACTGCAATATATCGCTACCGTATCACAACATCACTATCACAATGTTGAAAAGTTGGTATCGTCTGCTTTTAGGGGCTGATGGGCTTACTCAGTACGGACAGGGGCACTCCTAGGAATTTATTGGATTTCAAATCCCTGGATTTCAAATCCCATTGAGGGGGGGCAGGGGCGGACTTTGGTAATATGGCACCCACCCTGAGTGAGGACAAACTTTGGTGCCCCCCCCCCCATAGAATAAATAGGCATCGTTATCATTATTTTGTCCTCCCTTGGCTCGGGGCGGGTAAGGCGCCCGCACGGCCCCAAATCTGGTGCTGGTGGAGGAAGCACATTTCCACAACGGGCCGAGCTGCCCCTGTGGATCCTGCTGCCTGAGGCAGCCGCCTCCCTTGCCCTCCGTGGCAAGCCGAGGCTGAGGGGGACGTTCGCTTGCCCAGGCGCCGGGCTTCCGTCCACTTGCTCCGGTGCGCTCGCTGCAGCCCTGCTGCCAGCTGCCAGCAGCCGTCGGGGAAGGCGGCCGGGCTCCGGGGCTCGGTGGGGCCCGCCGGCAGAGGGCGGCGCTGCGCCTCGCCTGGGCGTGGAAGCCCTGCTGGCACGTTGTCTCCCACGCCGCGCGTTCGCGTCGCGCTCCCGCCTCCATCTCGGCTCGCTCCCTCCCGTTCTCCGCCTCCGCGCCTCGCCTGCCAGACTCGCATCCCTGCCCGGCGGCGGCACAGCGGAGGCCGAGCATGGCACCAGCAGCGGCTTCCGGGGCGCGCGGAGGAGCAGCCTCTCTGCTCACCTCCACCTTCGTGCTGAAAGGCGACGCGGCGCACAACCAGGCGATGGTGCACTGGATGGGCGAGAACAGCAGTGAGAATGGCGGCTACACGGGCCACATGACAACGTCTGGCGGGCCGGATTCGGCCCGCGGGCCTTGTGTTTGACACCTGTGCTCTAGTGAGACAGTCTGCGGGCAGGTAGGGTCTCAGCTGGTGTGCCAGATGGAGCTGGTAGACAGCTGCCCTGGCCACAGAGTTGACCTGTGCCTCCATGGACAGCTGTGAGTCCAAAATGACTCCCAGGGGCATAATTACCGCATTCAGGACCAGGAAGTCCCCCACATCCACCCACCCCATATCCCCCCAAAACAGTACTTCTGTCTTGTCAGGATTCAACCTCAATCCGTTAACTGCCATCTATCCTCTAACCACCCTCAGACACTCACACACATAAATGCTGGAGAGATAGTTATTCAAGCATCCAGGCTTTAAGCAGCACCCTTAAACTGAGCCTGCAGATGACCTGGGAGATGTGTAGGGATGGTGGGACTTGTCAGCAGCCCAGCGTGAACTGATTGTGTACAGCCCACGACTTTCCACACTATCTTCAAAGTAGCCTTCCAAGCAAATCAGTGCCCAATCATAGACACTCACGCTATGTATTTCTTTGACAGCTGCTGAAGTTCGCCAGCCACAAAGATGAGTGATCCAGAGCACCAAGCACTGATGAGGGACCATCCAGGTGTGCCTTTATTATTACATCAGTTTTCCCTCTCAGCTGCCAGACCCAGAGGGCTCTGGCAGCGATGACCCTTTCCGATCACTCCAGGAATGGGTCCCGGAATGCCGTTGCCTACAAATCATCCTACTGCATTGTGGTGCAGAATGGGTGGAACTGAGCAGGGGGCCACATTTGCCCATTCCATTCCCCTCTTGGCATCTTCAAATCTTTATGCTGTCTGTGCAAAAGTGGTCAATGGTGCCCTCTTTGATCACCTTTGTTGAGTTTGCTTCTCTTCCACTGATAGCAGAAATGTCATGGTTTACTGTCGCAGCCCAGGTGCTTTCAGGGTAAATGTGTCATTAAGTCAGCCTTCTGCCAGTCCACTGTTTGGTGACCATGATGGGCAGTTCCTCATTAAATAGCACTTAGGGGCTATTACAAATCATGGTTTCACTTGGGTGGAGATGGATGTGTCTTGGTTTGGTAAACTTTATTTTTTGCACTGAATCTGCTGCTAACAATTTGGGTTTCGGTAGCGAGGATATATGGCAGACTTGGCATTTGGAGCTTTCCAGCCCTATGTTAGGCCATCTAAGGGCCCACATTGGTTATAGTTCCACCTGACATGCATCTCACAGTGTTTATTGGTGTCTACAGCAGGCATGTCCAAAGTCCGTTTCGGGGGCCTAATCTGGCCCGCCGGTCAGTTTATTTCCTTATTAAAAAACCTCAACAACTCCAACCCAATTTTTCAATCCTAAGAAAAGCTCAACAACTTGGGTTGGCCCTTTGGTCAGCCCCCACGGGCCTTCACTTCATCAAATCTGACCCTCTTTGAAAAAAGTTTGGACACCACTGGTCTACAGCATGGTCCTTTGGGTCAGTCAGAGGGTGTACAAAACTGCTCACTGAATCCAGTTCAGTCTCAGTCACTGCGCTTCAGTGCATTGGATGGGCAGGCGTTGTATGAGGTGGGGTTGCCTCCTGCCCACATAGTTTGACCCTGTGCTTCTGCAGCATCCTTTTCAGATCCTGGTCGTTCATGTGGGTACCACAATTTGAGGTTGCTAAAGGGCAAAGACCTTGTCACCCAAGCCTGCCTTGAACTCTTTATTTCATGCCTATGGTTGCCATAGGATGTGCCTACTTAAACTCCCTTTGTTGCTGCAACTACTAACCACCTGGTTTTTAAGGTAATATATTTTTTGCTTTCTTTTTTCCTGTAAAATGGGTTATAATTGTACAGTTGAAACCCATGAAGCCGTTTACTGCAAAGCCTTGGCAAAGTCTCTGCAAAATATCGACCCACCAGTGACAATGGGATTCTACGCACCATGGGGGAGAAGCAAAAGAAGGCTCCTAGATGAAATTGAAAGTAAGTACCATTGACTCGAAAAAGAATAATCAAAGCTGTATTTAAATATCCCAGAGAGGGATGCAGAAGGTAAGGGGTGTGAAGTTAATTGGCAAGGCATGAGCTCTTTCTTGCAAAGAAATCCTGCATCAGGGAAGCTCAGTGGCTAAGGGCCAGGAGAACGCCAGATCTACTAAACACACAATTATTATTTTTAAGACATACTTACAGTAATTTGTTTATAATAATGTGTATACCCTATTTTTCCTCCACGGAGCTTGCCTTGTATCACAACAAACCTGTGAGATGGGTTGCGCTGAGAGGCAGTGATTGGCCCAGTGAGGCTTCATGGCTGACCTATGAATTGCACTTTCTTTTCACAGCTCCCAGTCCAACAAACTAACTACTAACTCCACATTCTTTTACATTGCTGTGTCTCCATACCCACACCAAACTGGTATCCGGAGTTTTGTGATGCCCTGCTAAAGCACATAGTCTAGATACAGACCAAATAAAAGAACAGATTAAAGAGGAAGTAGTCTCCTGTTCCAAACCAGCTTGTGAGCCAGTAGATTTCTATTATTAAGGATCAATCTCCAGCATCTCCAGTTAGGGCTGGGAATATCCCCTGCCAGAAAACCACTGGGGAGCTAATGACTGTCAGTGCAGGTAGATATGGAGCTATATATCCAGAATGCGGCAGCTAGACTGGTGACTGGGAGTGGCCGCCGAGACCACATAACACTGGTCTTGAAAGACCTACATTGGCTCCCAGTACGTTTCCGAGCACAATTCAAAGTGTTGGTGTTGACCTAAACGGCCTTGGTCCAGTATACCTGAAGGACCGTCTCCACCTCCATTGTTCTTCCCGGATGCTGAGGTCCAGCACCGAGGGCCTTTGGACAGTTCCTTCATTGTGAGAAGCAAAGCTACAGGGAACCAGGCAGAGGGCTTTCTCGGTAGTGGTGCCCGCCCTGTGGAACGCCCTCCCACCAGATGTCAAAGAGACAAACAACTACCTGACATTTAGAAGACATCTGAAGCTAGCCCTGTTCAGGGAAGCTTTTAGTGTGTGACATTTTAGTGTATTTTTAATCTTTGTTGGAAGCCGCCCAGGGTGGCTGGGGAAACCCAGCCAGATGGGCAGGGTATTATTATTACTACTACTACTACTACTACTACTACTACTACTACTATATAGACCAATGGTCTGATTCAGTATAAGCCAGTTTCCTATGTTCCTAAGTGATGACCAGAAAATGACCGACCCCCCCCCCCCACCTGCTGTGGACTGCAGCAGACTCATCCCACCTGTGATGATGAGTACAGATTGGTACAAATGTTGTGCTTCTCACTTTCTTTTACAGGCCACATGCCCACAGAGGGGGAGAAAAGTGGGGGAAAGTATTCCCTGCTTTCACTCATTTGGCGTATGATTTTTTGTTACCCTGCTTCCGGTTCTGAAGAACTCAAAGGTACGCGGTACATCTTCATCCATTTCGATGCCTGGGAGTATGTAGGATGTGACCACATCTGGGCTGGCCTTCTTGCAGCGCTGCTTGACGGAATCGAAGGGAAGAACAAAGCACTTTTTACGATTTTTATGGTCCTTGATGGACAATCTCTGAAAAAAACAAAGAGAAAGAAATGGGTTTTTAAAGGATGGGGGAAGCTCTTCATTCCTGTTATAACAGGTTTGATTCTTCTTTTACTAGCAGTTAGCATGTTGATAAAGGAAGGTAATTTAAAGTCGCTCTTTGGATCCACTGCTTTAGTAGGGGCTATTCTGTTTATCACTCCTTTCATACATGTAATGACCAAGTTCTACTTCACACTGAAAAAAAAGCTTCAGACAGAAATTGACAGAAATACCCTCAGTGCGAAGCTGGGCTTCATGCACTTTGTGAAAGAATTAGTAGGAACCATAGCGAATTTCCTCCAGTTCCTGGGATGGATAGAGAAGCGAAAGATCCTAGTAGTCCTGAAGATTACCAATTTGGACAGGTGCACTCAGGACAAAGTGGTGGATGTTCTGGATGCCATAAACATACTTCTTTCCGACAAGGATGCCCCATTTATCTCCATCTTGGCTGCCGATCCAAGCATCCTTGTGGAATGTATTCAAAGAGAAAAAAAACACACAAATGGCTACTTGTACTTAGACCGAATTGTGTCCTTGCCCTTCTCCCTGCCGCAGATGACTCCCAAGGACAAATTAAGGCTGGTCAATGAGATTCTGAAGGTGGATTATCATGCATGCTCTTGCGAAGAAAGCAACATCAGGATCAAAGTGGTAGGCTTAGAAGACCCCAGCTGTAGCGAAAAGTTAATTATCTGTAAGCACTTGATGAATAACGAATACATCCCAGGGAATTCTGCGCAACTGAAGAGGGTGGTGAACACAGTCCTGACCATCTTGTCCATCACCAAGATGGAATCAGAGGCTCCCTGGAAATATGAGGAAAGAATCAGCATTGAAGAACTGATAGACTGGGTTGTTCTTTCCAACTGCTGGCCCTGCCGCCTGAGCTGGATTTTGCAATGTGAGGAAGATGCCAGACAGCAAAGAAAGCTTGAGGAAAACCAGAAGGAGGAAGCAGATAGAAAAGAAGGAAGCCAACTATGGAGGGAAGAAGAGGGAGATGGCAAAACATTACTGGAGATTTACAATGACAATGAGCCAGCACTGGCTAAAATTAAGAATGATATAAAAAGACTTCTGGAACTGGATGGCGATCCTGATCTTTTCAGAAATTTTTTGGCCACCAGGTCCCAGATCACAGCAAAGTGGGCGAGATATTTGGCACATTTCCTGGTCAGTTTGGATTTCTCTTTGAAAAGGCCATTTGAGTTGCTACGGGGCCTGAACAGCATAACAGCAGAGGAAGAAACAAGTCACCATCCATTGAGAACAGTGTCGCAACAAGAAATCAAAATCCCAACAGTTTGAAAACACATATGCTTAGCAGCCAAGACAGTCCTCCTAAGCTGTGCTAGACAGACCAGTGGAAGTTGTATCTAGATGGCACTAGGCTGAGCTAAGTGATTTGATCTTTGCCTCTTATAATTACTGTAAATCCACAATTACTAGGGGGTTACCACAGTTCACAAATAAAGCCAAAATTGCATATTGTGGGATTACCAAAGCCATCCCCCCCCAGAACCCTACCCTCTTTCCACCTGCTTTTTAAATTTATTTATTTTTTGCCACACCATAAAGCTGAATATACTGAATAAAGCTGAAATTAAATGTGTGTAAGTTGTGGGCTCCCTGTACTTAAAAGAGTACAGGAACAAAACACTAAATTACCTCAAAACCACCAATATCCAGGAACTGCAAAAATAACCTCAACTAATACTAGTTTGACATTTGGTAGAAACATTTAACAACTTTGGAACAATCCTGGTTTGCCAGTTAGGACGCGATGTCTGCTCTCCTAGCATTTCTTCCCCAAAGCACCTTTTGCTCTGTATCTTACAGAACAGACTCAAAGCAGGATTGGAAGGGAGGAGAAACCCACCCCAAAACAGGCTGGATGTTGAAGCCTGGAGTTCTGCATATAGACTCAGTGTGAAGAGGGAGACTGCTGACTAGGTCAGGTATTAGGTTATACTGTATTTTTTGCTCTATAAGACTCACTTTTTCCCTCCTAAAAAGTAAGGGGAAATGTGTGTGCGTCTTATGGAGCGAATGCAGGCTGCGCAGCTATCCCAGAAGCCAGAACAGCAAGAGGGATTGCTGCTTTCACTGCACAGCGATCCCTCTTGCTGTTCTGGCTTCTGAGATTCAGATTTTTTTTTCTTGTTTCCTCCTCCAAAAACTAAGTGCGTCTTGTGGTCTGGTGCGTCTTATAGAGCGAAAAATACGGTAACTAGGATTTTGGGGGAAGCAGCAAAGGTAGATACCTATTTCTGAAAGCATTAGGCTTTGAACCTGTGGCCTTTGAACCTTTTGGACTCCTGGCCTCCAAGAGTCTACTTCAGAGATTTCCAAACTTTTCAGGTTGGTGACACGCTTTTTAGACATACATCATTTCGCAACACAGTAATTCAGTTTTACTAGCAAACCAGAGGTTAAACTAACCCCTTTCTAGCCCCGGGAGGAACGTGGGGAACGTTCACACGACACACCTACACACTGTGGCCGACACACAGATGTGTCGCAACACACAGTTTGGAAAGATCTGGTCTACTTTAATATTTAACTTATTTTATCTTTTATTGTTATGCTGCTATCTGTTTCTTGAGATTGTATTGTTGCTATTATTCTGCATTTTTATCTTTCATTGATTTATTTAAGGTTTTTATTAATACTTTTCAGGCAATCCTCAGTGTAGCTTACATAAAAAACTATTGTGTCAATAAAAATGTATCTTTATGTGTCATTCTTTAATAATAACAATAGTATTTCAGAGTTCAAAGCATTTCTTTATTGTCTTGGTTCCTCCTTGCAGAGGTTGGCTGATATTTGCGTTTCTATTTATTCCAATTATTCATTAAATTTCTATCCTACCATTCCTCCCAAAGGCCCTAGGGTGACAAACAACAAAGCTGCAAAACTATAAAAATAAAAATATTTAAAACATCAATACAGTAACAACTAAAAGCATGTTAAATATACTAAGAATTGGGTAAAACAGAATCCTGGCTCAAGATGCTACTTTATATCGGGCTGGTGGGAAATGGTGAGGTATGAACCAAACTTCTTCTCAAGTAAACCTATAATTCTATAATCCATTCAAATATATTCAGGGATATATGTTTAAGGATGGAAACGAGAGGGAGCGAAAGCAGGGGAAATATATCTTGGGAATACTTGATTTGATGTGAGGCAGTTGATTTGCTGTGGGCTGGAATATTATGCTGTTTGCTTTCACCTATGCCCAACTTGTATTTTTGTAAATATATCCAAATATTACCAACTGCCATCAGTCTCCAGTGATTTATCCTTCCTGTTGGAGCTGAACCCAGAAAAGCACCGTCCCTGAAGTTTCTTGCCATTTGGAGTGTGGAACCTATAACACTAATGTGTGAAACCAAAAATCTACAGGAACCGAAAAAAGAAAAATGTGGAGGATGTCCCACATTCTGTTTTGAGCTATACTTAATAAAGATATGCCAATCCAACCAACATGTGTTTTTTTTGTTTCATTCCCCCTTGATATTTTTAGTTTAGTAGTTAATTTTTCTATCAGCACCAATTGCCAGACTTTTTAATACCATGTGGCCAGTGTCACAACTTATATACCGTACTATTCCGTGTATAAGACTAGGGTTTTGTTTTTTTACTTTAAAATAAGTTTGAAAATTTGGGGGTGTCTTATACATGGATAGTGTATTTGCCCATTTTCTAAATTTGGGGTCTTATACATGGGGTGTCTTATACACGGAAAAATACAGTAAATTTCAAATAAATTTCAGTATCCAGCTATTACAAGCCATGATGCTAATAAAAGCTGGCCAATAAGATGCTTAAAATGCAGGTGCATATTGTCCCCTATGTAAAGTTTAAATAAAGCCTCTGTATATATTTTCTTTCACAATGAACTCATTTAGTTAACAGAGTCTGTGTGGGGTGTGAATCATCTCTCCACAGCAGCACTTTAAGCATGGCGTGGTCAGATGCCTCCTTGGACCTCTCTCTGCTATTTCCACCCTCGACACCAGACTGGAGGAAATCGGTATAAAATAGATTCTTGTGTGAACAGCATGCCTAGGAGAGGAAAATGTGTGATTATGCTCTCCATGCTGTAGGTGGCGCCAGGTGTCCACTAAAGCATGTTCCTCAAAATGTTTAAGCCCAGTAAAAGGTAAAGCTGCTGCTTGTCCACCAGGTTTCTCTTATGCACAGCAACCCAGGCCTTGAGGGCGGGAAGGGGGGGTTGCAGTGATTTTTAGGAAGTCATTAGTTTGCACCAGGCGTCCTGTTGGGAAGACCAAGTTCTCTGATTGCATGTTCTGGAAGTTGGGCAATAGGGGCAGTATAGGATTCCTTTTGGTGTACCGACCTCCCCACTGCACCAAGGATTCCCTGCCTGAGCTGCTTCAGGTTGTGGCAGATGTTCTCCTGGAGACACGTAGTTTTGGTTGCCCTAGGAGATTTTAACATCAATGCCGACACGACCTTACAAGCGGCCGCTCGGGACTTCGTGGAAAGCATGGCCTCCATGGGGCTGCCCCTGAATAAGTCTGGCCCAACTCATAGCTGCAGACATGCCTTGGACCTGGTGTTTACCTCTATGGATGTTGGTGATCTGACACTAAGTAAAAGCGAAACTAAAGAAGTGCCATGGTCAGATCACTTTCTGGTGCAACTGGACTTCTCCACAACCCTTCCCCTCTGCAGGGAGGTGGGACCGATTCGGATGGTCCGCCCCCGCCACTTAATGGATCCAAATGGTTTCCAGAGAGTGGTAGGGGATGTTTTATCCCATGTTGATGGCCTTTCAGCTGATTCCCTGGTGGCCCGCTGGAATGGGGAGTGTTCCCGAAGCTACCAGCATGAGTTTTACCAAACTGCGGGAGGCGGTGGAAGACAGGAGTGCCTGGCGTGCTCTGGTCCATGGGGCACAAAGAGTCAGACACGACTAAATGACTAAACAACAACATTGACTGTTTGGCTCCGGAGCGCCCTCTCTGATTGCATGGAGCCCAGATAGCCCCGTGGTTTTCCACAGATCTAAGGGCAATGAAACAATTGCTGAGAAGGCTAGAGCGCTGGTGGCGGATAACTCATTCTGAAGCTGACCGGACACACTTTAAAGCTCAATGTCGAGCCTACCAAGTAGTGGTAATGACGGCAAAGACTTTCTTCATCGCCTCTATTGCATCTGCAGAAAACAGCACCAGGAGACTCTTTCAGGTGGTTCGCAATTTAGTGGAACCACATGATCTCCTGCAATGATTTTGCAAAGTTTTTTTGCAGATAAAGTCACTCAGAATTGGGAAGAGGTAGACTCCTTGCCAACAAAGGTCCGTATAGTAAAACCTATGGTTTTCCCAGTAGTGATGTATGGAAGTGAGAGCTGGACCATAAAAAAGGCTGATCGCCGAAGAATTGACGCTTTTGAATTATGGTGCTGGAGGAAACTCTTGAGAGTCCCATGGACTGCAAGAAGATCAAACGCATCCATTCTTAAGGAAATCAGCCCTGAGTGCTCACTAGAAGGACAGATCGTGAAGCTGAGGCTCCAATACTTTGGCCCCCACCATATTTGCCTCATATCAGATAGTAGCAACCTTAGCAAAGAGACTGTATATATCCCAGAACTGTGCTTTCTGAATCAAAACCAAAAACAAACAATAGATTTTAAACTTTAATATCCCTCCCTCCCTCCAAAAAATTAGGCCATTGGGCAATAATTTAACTGGGACCGTCAAAATTGTTGCAAAATGATGTGCAAGGTTTTGAGTTCTGCAAACTCTTCATCAGGTTTGATGGTACACAAATAGGGTTGGAAGGGATCAGACCCACCCTCCCCTGCCCCCAGAAACAACTAGGCTGGATGCTGAACTCTTGCGGTCTGGATATACACTCAATTTGAAGAGGGAGATTGCAGATTAGATCAGGTAGCAGCTTATACCTGGCATAAAAGCAACAATGGCTGACCCCCATATTTGAAAATGTTAAGCCTTGCTGCTACCCAGATCTGTCTCATGTATTAAGCCAGGTTTGGGAAAACTGTGCCCCCCCCCCCCAGATGCTGTTAGACTCTCAACCCCCAAGAGTCCACAGGCAGCACAATGAATGGTCAAAGATGATGGGAGCTGTCATCCAACAACAGGGCCACAGGCACCTCATCCCTGCCTTACATGAAACACATCTCCTTTAGGCAGAAAGCAGTTGTAAAGAGGAGGACAGATGTCTACATCACCAAAGCCAGTAATTAGATTGAGGTGGTGTATGGAGGGTGAAACAGTCAATTGCAGCCAAATTGTATAGTGTTACTTAGTGATTGTTAGCTAAAGAACACAGTCCATCTTACCGTGGGATCCAGTTTAGAATAGAGATGATGATGATGATGATGATAATAATAATTTTTTATTTAAACCCCGCCCTTCCCGGTTCAGAAAACCAGGCTCAGGGTGGCTAACAACAAATTTAAAACACTTAATTGTAATACAACATAGAAGCAACATAAAATACAGTAGAAAAGCATGAATAACAATAAAATTCAAAAGTTCAAAAATCAATTTGGGGGAAAACCATCCAATAAACATTAGATTGGACTAGCTGGCTGAATTAGTCCTACTTGGGCCAGTGAGGAGGCCAGGAGAGAATTAGCTGTGGAGTCCCAGAGTGGGTAATCTTCATAAAAGGGGAGGGGGAAGGAAGAGAAGAGAAGGGAAGGGAAGGGAAATAAAAGATCAGGCTGAATTCAAATTAAAGGCCAGGTGGGATAGCTCTGTCTTACAGGCCCAGAGAAAGGAGGTTAAATCCTTTAGGTCCCTAGTCTCATGGGACAGAGCATTCCACCAGGTCGGAGCCATCACTGAAAAGGCCCTGGCCCTGGTGGAGAATGCAGAACCTGTGGCTCTCCATATGTTGTACCACAACTTCCATCACCCCATACTATTTCGGTATTCAATAAATAATAATAGAAACACAGATATTGGTCAGTCTCACAGGGGTGTTTCTAAGGAGGAACCAAGGCAATAAATGAAGTGCTTTGAACACTGAAACGCTACTGTTGTTATGAAATAAGTAGATAATTATCAGACTGCCTTACGGGGTTATTCGCCAGGATGAGTCAAGAAAAATGCGTAATAGCTTGCCTGAGCCACAGCTGCCTCATCTAGCTCCTTCCTCTCTGTTCCTGGAGACCAACAAGACCTGTGATGAAGGGAGTGAGGAGTACGCAGCTGGGTGGGCAACTGACCACCCAAGTGCCAGTAAATGTGGCAGTGAGGTGGGATGAAAGGCAGAGGGAACAGCCACAGTGACCTAACTAGAATTAGAATTTTATAGGAAGGAGTTGTTTGTTCCTATACTTTATATGCCGCCCTTCAGTGCAAGTATTTCCAGGGTGGATTACAGCAAAAAAAGTGGGGAAGGCAGAGCTGCCCATCATCTCTCAGTGGTCCAGCTGGGGTGTTACTCCCTCTTGCACTGTCCCCACAGGACTACTCAAGAACCATCTTGCACTAAGTAGGCCAGTGGTGGGGAGATGCAGCTGTCCACATTTTTTTTTTATTCTCTTGGAGCTTGGTTCAATTTATTACATAATTTTTATTGATACTTGTCAGAGTGGTTGTCGGGAGCAAGTCAGCAATAACTCGCACAGTGTCAGTGAAGCGAACTCTCTTTATTCAAAAAACAAAACAGCTCAGGAGGCCAGGCCCAGAGAGCACAGCAACTCTTCCCAGCCGATCTTGCCCCAATGAGACAGTTGTGAGGACTGACGAGCCCCGCCTTCCGACAGCTCTCTACGTCTCCTGCTCTCTCAGGTCCTTCCCAAGCAAACTGAGACTCTGACACCTTGTCTGTCTTTGCTCCTCTCTCTTCATACCTCTCCTGGTTTTGGGAGACCAGGGAGGAGGGCAGCTGGTTGCAGAAATGGGGGAGACCCCCTGGCTCCTTCACCAGTCTGACTCATCTCTGCCTCTTGGCCCCTTCTCCTCTCCAGCCTCTGCTTCTGAACTGTTCTCTGCCACAGACTCTTCCTGCTCACTAAATGCTGTTGCCTCTCCAGGATCCAACACCTACTCCTTCCAGTTTGCTCCCTCTTCTCCCTCTCATTGTCATCCCACCCCACCCTGGCTCTGAGCCCTCCTCCTTTGGGGGTTACCCAGCTGCTGCCTCTCACCACTCCTCTGCATCTAGCCAGTCCATAACTATCTTTAAGACTTTTATGTAAACCACTCCTAGCTTTAAGGGCTCCTGAGACAATTTACAAACCTGGTCCTTCAAGGAAGTGTAATCCCTTGCAGAACAGGATGTGTACCTAGTTTCTGGATAGGAGAACCATTCACCCAAATCACTTCCGTCTCATCAGGATTCAGCCTCATTTTACTGGCTCCCATCCAGTTCATCACTGCCTCCTTCTGATGGAATGGAGAGATAAGAGCTGCGTGTCTTCAGCATACAGTTGACACCACACTCCAAATCACCAAACAACTGCTCCCAATGGTTTCATATAGATGTTAAATTGCAAGGAGACAGAATGGACCCTTGCGGGACTTCACAGTCCAAAA
This sequence comes from Podarcis tiliguerta, assembly GCF_965153285.1. Classification (NCBI taxonomy): domain Eukaryota; kingdom Metazoa; phylum Chordata; class Lepidosauria; order Squamata; family Lacertidae; genus Podarcis; species Podarcis tiliguerta. The sequence goes on from NC_139541.1 coordinate 79,200,712, forward strand.
GCCATGGAGCCAAGCAACAATCGCCTAGTACTACTTCCTGGTACTGACCCTGCAGGTAGGAATGAAACCATTGCAGTAAAGTACCTTCAGGGTTGCATTCGCTTTGTCTCTCTTCCAAGAGAGGTCATCAGTCAGAGTGACCAAGACTGATCTGCTGCCAGAACTAGGTCTGAAGCCAGACTGGGATGGAGCTAGATAATCAACTTCCTACAGCCATACCTGCGGCTGGGCGGCCACCACCCTCTTGATCACATTGCTGACGAAAGGAATATTAGAGAGTGGACAGTAGTTCTCAAAAACCTCTGGATGCTGGGAAGACCCTCTTCAAAGTGGTAGCTACGGCCTCACTGTGCAAGGATCCTGTTCACACCTGTAATTCCCTGATGCTCCAGAGACTTTCAATAAACCTGAAACCATTGTGGCATCAAGTTCAGCATGGGTTCAGGTGATTTTACCCTAAAAGTGATTCACAGGTCTCTCCCAGCAGGCTATTGACTGTCAATGATACCACACCGATCTGGACCAGCCGGTTTACCACTCTAAACAGCTCTGCTGGGAATTCATACACACACATTGTCAGCATTGGAATTTCATTCTTGTGCCAAGTCTTCATGAGTGATATTTGACTCATTATGTCATTAACACTTAGCCAAGAAACAGACCCTTTCCTTAGAGAGTAGAACTCATGAGGTAAGTGTCATCTTTTCAGACCTAAGAGTTCCTCGGGAAAGACTCATATCCCCATCTCGAGGAAAATGCTAAGAAGGAAGGATTACCAGTTATAAAACACAAAAACAATGCATTCGTTCCTTTTCCTGGCTGCCAAGATCACTACCTCTAGTGCGGTTAGCTGTGCAATAGCTTGTTCCTTAATTTTAGTATGAGCAAGAAACTCATGGACCTGCTTCCTGTCAATTCAAGTGATGAGTGACTCTCCTAATGCAGGGTGAAATTCCTATTCACTAATAACACATTAACGAAATGCTAATAGGATAATCAATAGCAGCTTTATAAACCAGAGACCAAAATGAGGACTGTATTAAAAGTCAAAAGTCCTTCATGCCACACTCCAAAGATGAGAAAGTGTTCAATAAATGGGGTGGCACCCACATATTAGTTATTCTCAGTTGTGGTCAGAGTCAGACCCTTCCCTCAGTTGGTGAGGACACGTGGAGGAAGGCCTGCAAAGAGGATCACAAGACAAGGGGAAGACATTCTTACAAGACATGAGGGGAAGACATTCTTACAAGACAGATCCCAAGCCATGTAGAGCTTTGAAGGGAAACATCAGCTCTGAACTGCACCCGGGGGAAACCAATGCAGTTCTTGAACAAGGGGGCAACAGTTTCTCAGTGCAAGGTGCTAGTTAGCAGCAATCTAGCTGCTGTATTTTGCGCTAACAGCAGATTCCAAACTGCTGTTTGGAAGGTAGTCTTCAAAAGGTAGCCCCACAAACAGCACATTACAGTGGTACCTCGGGTTACAGATGCTTCAAGTTACAGACTCCGCTAACCCAGAAACAGTACCGTGGGTAAAGAACTTTGCTTCAGGATGAGAACAGAAATCGTGCGGTGGCAGCGTGAGGCCCCATTAGCTAAAGTGGTACTTCAGGTTAAGAACAGTTTCAGGTTAAGAATGGACCTCCAGAACAAATTAAGTTCTTAACCCGAGGTACCACTGTACAGTAGTCTGTTGAGGAAGGTTCTCTCTGCCCAGAGATGCTGTATTTGTAGGTTTGAAGAGGTTGAACATAACCCTCATTTTCTATTCTGTTTTCAAGCAACCAAAATCCAAGTTACTTTCTCATTGGTCTGCCACTGGGCAAATAAAGAAACAAATACCTTGATTCTGCCACAAATAATAGGGTGATTACTGAAAAAGTAGCTTATTTTGCTTGCGTGAAGAAAAGCTACACCTTACCAAGATATTACTAATGTTACATGAACTATCCAAAGAAATCTTTTTCATTTGTGTTTGATGGTTACTTTTATTAAGACCTATGGTGACAACAATAAATTACTGGCTTTTATGAACTGATAATTGTTTACTTTCTGTGAATCTACAGCCAAGCAAACTTCTCACCAAGCAGGCTGGTGTAATCCGAGTTTCCTTTCATTATGTTGAAAGCCACTGCTCATATTGTGTCATGGTTAGCCACATCCCATTTAATATATAGTCTGCGAGATTCAGAGCCAAGAGTCAGTGTCTGGGGTTATTCAAGCTCCACTAAATCTGTGGCAAGCCTTCAGGTGAAGGATCCAAACAAGTCCATGCTCGTGTTGGGTTTTTTCCCAGGTAAGGTGCATTCTTTTTTAAGGCAAAAAAGAAGAGAGGGTGGGATTAATTTACTTATCTAGAGATGATTTATGCATCTGCATAAATGGATCAGGGAATGCAGCACAGTCCCAAGCCACGAGAATTCCTACGTTGTCTAGCTTGGCTTTAGCCTCATGGGTCTTCAGACCATATCCAAAGATTTCTATCCAGCATGACCATCATGTTTGTGGCTAATGGGAGTTGTACTACAAAACATCTGGAAGGACACAGATTAGGAGAGGCTGATCTGGGTGCTGCATTACCAGGGTGCTACTTGTTCCCAGCTGCACCTCACCCACTGACCACAAGGGACAGTCAGGATCATAAATGCTGATGAGATAATAGAATCATAGAACTGTAGAGTTGGAAGGGAGCTTGAGGATCATCTAGTCCAACCCCCTGCAATAGCCAGAATATGTAGCTGTCCCGTACAGGGATCAAGCCTGCAAGCCTGGCACCATGCTCTTACCCACTAAGATATACAGATAATGCTTAAGTATTCTGGCTTTAACCAGCACCTTTTAACTGAGACTGGAGATGACTGGGGAGACATCTAAGTATGGTGGGAATTGCCAGCATCCCAGTGTGATTTAAGCAGTATGGCGGCCCACCACCACTTACCCTTCCTTTAAGCTAGTGCCCTGCCCAAAAATGTATTTATTCTATGTATATCTTTTTTGACAGAGTTGGGCAGCTGCTGAAGTTGAGACGCTTTGCCACAGAGATGAATGATCCAGAGCACCAAGCACTGATGAGAGACCATGAAGGTGCATCATTATTACTAAATCAGTTTTCTGCACTTTCCCCTCTCAGCCGTTCGGTCCACATGGTTCTGGTAGCAGTGGGCCTTTGTGGCCACTTCAGGAATGGGGCATGCTGTATTATTTTACTGTTGTTAGCCGCTCTGAGCCCGGCTTCGGCTGGGGAGGGTGGGATATAAATAAAATTTTATTTATTTATTTTTTGATGATGTGCCTTTACCCACAAACTACTGTGCTATTGCATGTTGGCACAGAGTGAGCTAAGCAGAGCAGGGGGCTATTTAAGCCCATCCCACCTCCCTCTTGGCTTCTTCAGATCTTTATGGTACATGCGCCTCCGAGGAAGCCTTGTGGAGGAAAGAGAAATCACGTGTGGCAGCAGTGGTGGTATGAGCCTGTAGCCAGGCTGCTTTAGTTTCATGCTTGAGGCAGTCAGTGCTACATCTTCCCTGTGGCCCCTGAAGCAGGAGGTTCAACCCCATCTCATTCAGCAGTGGTCCCAGCACAAGGGGCAGATGGTTAATGATGCCCCTCCCTGATCACCTTTGTTCAGATTGATACTTTTGCTTGGATAGCGGAATCATCATGGTTCACTGTTGTCGCCCAAGGTGTTTTCATGGGTAAGTGCGACATTAAGTCAGCCTTCTGCCTTCTGCAAATCCACTGTTCCATTGCCACGATGGGAAGTTCCTCATTAAATAGCAGTTTGGGGCTGTTACAAATCGTGCCTTGACATGGCTGGGGATGGATGTGACCTGTTCTGGTGCACAATCCTTTTGCAGTGCTGCTGCATATACTACTGCTGGCACTTTGAGTTTTGGCAGCAAGGATATACAGGCCATGGTGGACTTGACATTTGGAGCTTTACAGCCTTATGTTAGGCCATCTAAGGGCCCACATAGGTTATGGTTCCACCTGACGTGCATCTCACAGTGTTTACTGGTGTCCACAGCATGGTGTTTTGGGTCAGTCAGAAGGGGTAGAAAACTGCTCAGTTTGGGTTCAGTCTCTGAGTTTCAGTGCATTGGATGGGTAGGCGTTGTATGAGGTGGGATTGCCTCTTGCCAACATGGTTTGATCCTGTGCTGCTGCAGCACACCTCTCAGATCCTTGTCATTCATGTGGGTGCAACAATTTGGGCTTGCTAAAAAGCAAAACTCTTGTTACCCAAGCCTGCCTTTAACTTCTCCTGTGGCGTGCCTCTTTATTTCACGCCTGTGGTTGCAATAGGAGGTGCCGACAGCAGCTACTATCCACCTGGTTTTTTAAAAAATAATATCTTTTTGCTTTCTTTCCTGTGAAATGGATTGTGATTGCACAGTTGAAACCCATGAAGCCCTTTACTGCAAAGCCCTGGCAAAGACTATACAAGAGATTGACCCGCCAGTGACAGTGGGATTCTATGCACCATGGGGAAGAAACAAAAGAAGACTCTTAGATGAAATTGAAAGTAAGTACCACCAATTCCCATGGGAACAGAAAGCCCAGATAAGGAGACAAAATGTAAGGAGCGTGGAATAAAATGGGGCAAGGAGAAATCAATATTAAGTAATAACGGGTACAGATCCATATAAATGGTGTGCTTCTGCTTTCTTTTGCAGGCCACATGCCCACGGAGGGAGAGGAAGGTGGAAGAAAGTATTCCCTGTTTTCACTCATTTGGCATATGATTCTATGTTACCCTGCTTCTGGTTCAGAAGAATACAAAGGTACCCAGTACATCTTCATACATTTCGATGCCTGGGAGTATGTGGGATGTGACCACATCTGGGCTGGCATTCTTACAGCGCTGCTTGATGGAATCGAAGGAAAAAACAAAGCACTTTTTACAACTTTTATGATCCTTGATGGGCAATCTCTGAAAAAAACTAAGAGAAGGAAATGGGTTTTTAAAGGATGGGGGAAGTTCTTCATTCCTATTATAATAGGTTTGATTCTTATTTTACTGGCAGTTAGCATGTTGATAAAGGAAGATAATTTAAAGACGCTCTTTGGATCCACTGCTTTAGTAGGGGCTATTCTGTTTATCGCTCCTTTCATACACGTAATGACCAAGTTCTACTACACACTGAAAAAGAAGCTTCAGATAGAAATTGACAGAAACACCCTCAGTGCCAAGATGGGCTTCATGAACTTTGTGAAAGAAGAAGTGGAAACCATAGCTAATTTCCTCCAGTTCTTGGGATGGATAGAGAATCGAAAGATTCTGGTGGTCCTGAAGATCATCAATTTGGACAGGTGCACTCAGGACAAAGTGGTGGATGTTCTGGATGCCATAAACATACTTCTTTCCAACAAAGATGCCCCATTTATCTCCATCTTGGCTGCCGATCCAAGCATCCTTGTGGATTGTATTCAGAAACAAAAGAAAAACACAAATGGCTACTTGTACTTAAACCGAATTGTGTCCTTGCCCTTCTCCCTGCCCCATATGACTCCCAAGGACAAATTAAGGCTGTTTAATGAGATCCTGAAGGTGGATTATGAGAATCCAGCTGCATGCTCTTGTGAAGAAAACAACATCAAGATCACGGTGGTAGGTTTAGAAGACCCCAGCCGTAGCGAAAAGTTAAGTATTTGTAAGCACCTGATGAATAATGAATACATTCCAGGGAATTCTGCGCAACTGAAGAGGGTGGTGAACACAGTCCTGACCATCTTGTCCATCACCAAGATGGAATCGAAGGCTCCTTGGAAATATGAGGAAAGAATTGACATCAGAGAGGTGATAGACTGGGTTGTTCTTTGCAACGGCTGGCCTTGCCGCCTGTGCTGGATTTTGCAATGTTTGGATGATGCCCGATACCGAAGAAAGCTTGAGGACAGCCAGAGGAGGGAAGCAGATAGACAAGGAAGAAATCTGCTATGGAGGGAAACAGAGGAAGACGGCAAAACATTACTGGAGATTTATGATGAACATGAGCCAGCATTGGCTAAGATTAAGAATGATATCCAAAAACTTCTGGAACTTGATGGAGATCCAGATCTGTTCAGAAGCTTCCTGGTCACCAGGTCCCATATCACAGCAAAGTGGGCCAGATATTTGGCAAATTACCTGATCAGTTTGGATCTCTCTTTGAAAAGGCAGTTTGAGTTGCTACGGGGCCTGAACAGCATAATGGCAGAGGAAGAAAAAGCAGAGAAAGGAACAGTAGAGGAAAAGGCAGCAAGTCACCATCCATTGAGGGGAGAAAGACTTTGTGCTGGCCATGAGGCAATGGCTGTTCCCATCTGCCTTGCCCGACGCCCCACCTCTAGGAGTATTCTTCATAAGGAAGCTGTTCTGAGAGGAAGAAATGTGAGGGGAGAAAGACTCTGTGCTGGCCATGAGGCAATGGCTTTTCCCACCCGCCTTGCCCGACGCCCCAGCCCTAGAAGTCTCCTTCATACGGGAGGTGTTTTCAGAGGAAGAATTATGAGGGGGGAGAGACTTTGTGCTTGCCATCAGTCAAAGGCTTTTTCCACCCGCCTTGCCCGACGCCCCAGCCCTAGGAGTCTCCTTCATAAAGGAGCTGTTTCCGAAGGAAGAATTATGAGAGGGGAGAGACTTTGTGCTGGCCATCAGACAATGAATTTTCCCACCTGCCTTGCCCCACCCTCCAGTCTTTCCCAGACCGTGACTTTAAGAAAAGCAGAAACATCTGAGATGAGAGAAGATGAGTTCAGAAATATTTTTTTAAAATAACTTTGTAAGTTGTGTGCCTTTGTTTCTCAACTTGATCCTTTCACAAGGTTTTGTATGTATTGTGGTATTTTCTTCATTGTGAATTGCTGTTACTTTTACAGATTATAGTTTAGTAATTATTTATTGTAATTGTTGAGAGTGAATTTCTGTTTAATTATTATTTGCTGATACATAATGTTATTGTATATGTAATGGATTATTGAATGTTACTTTATTTGATATAAATTGTTTATTTTAAAAATATATTTTTATGATGACTTTTTTGTATTGGATCAAATTGATATAAGGTGTGTGTGATCTTTGTTGTATATTTTGTTGTTCCTTCAGCTTGTAAACAGACTTGTGTATACTAATATAGAAAGGCGGTATACAAATTAAAAGTGAAATGAAAAAAAATGAAATGAAATCAAGAACAGTGTCACAACAGCAAGCACAACCCAAACAGTTTGAAAATGCATATGGCTACAGGTATGAGACAGCCTTCTGCAGTTGTGCTGGTCGAGGCTGATGGGAGTTGTAGTCCAAGACATCTGGAGGGCACCACGCTGAGGAAGGCTGAGCTTAGAGAGTCGAAGGGCTCTACCACTTCTCATTTCTCAAAAGGGTTAAAAGCAGTGCTATTTTTCTAGAAAAAGAGGTGCCGGAACTCACCATGAACACCTCCCTTGTTCTCTTAGAATGGCAATGGCGCCTACCTGAGAGGTATCAGAACTGAGTTCTAGTGAGTTCCCGGGCTGAAAAAAAGCCCTAGTTAAAAGAACCAAACACAAAAATACCCCAGAACCACCAATATCCATGACCCAGAAATTAAACCTCAACCAATACTAGTTAGACATTTGGTAGACAATTTTAACAACCCTGGATCAATACTGGCTTGCCAATTAGGATGTTAAATCAACTCTCACATCATTATATCTCAAATGCTCCTATCTCTATGTTTCTTATGCAGGAGGTTGTCAAAGAAGGCATTAAAAGCAACAAGACAAATATTTTTAACATGCATTGTTTTAAATCAGTAGTTAATATACCAAAATGGCAGAGCTTGAAACTCAGATGGGAATCTCCCCCACCAAACCCTGAAATGGCACTGCTGCATGTGTATCACTGGAAAATGCTAACCCTAACCCTCTTGTCAATAAGCTATTTCCCAGTCTGCATTTGTATTGGGGTTGTTTTTGGATATTTTAATTCTTATTTGTTTGCTGTCCTGGGCTCTTCTCAACTGGGCAGGAGGAAGGTGTTCTAAAAGTGGGAGATATTGACAACAGCACATGGTCAGATCATTTTCTGTTGAGATTTATGTAGGTATAGTAAAGGCAGCATTTCAGCACCTGTGTTTTTGTTTAGGCAAGCCTACTTAGATATATAGATGGTGATGTATTTTAATTTATTTTACTGATAATCTTTTAATTTATTTTAATTACTGTTTTTAACTGTTGTTTACAATAATTTTAATATTTCTTGTAAGCACCTTAAAAGCGTCAATACAATAAAGTGGTATATAAATTTTATTAAATAAACCAACAAGTGCTGGTGTGTGTGTGTGTGTATTGAAGTATTTATACTTAACTATAATGTTCCAACATTATGGAACATAATGTTGGTGAATTTGCTCTCTGATTTCCAGGATTAGTAAAAGAGCGTTATGGGCTAGAATTGATATCTGGACCCAGCCCAATACATTTTGATGTTTGAAGCAGGTTATTAGCAGTGCTGAACATGCCAGAACACAGTTCCACCACCTTTTTTGGAGGGGAGGAGACAGGGCGGCTCTCGGACCTGTCAGAACATTGCACCTCCTTCCCTAAGCTGGGCAAACGTTTTCTGAGCTTAGGGAAGGAGGCGTAAGGCTCTGACAGGATCCTGGAGCCCTGCTGCCTCGTTTCCAAAGCTGGGAGGGCTTTAGGAAGGTGGCAGGATGGCTCTTGGACCCCCTCAAAGCATCGTGCCTCCTTCTCTGGGAAGCAAATACTTCCCAGGATTGAGGTAGGAGGTGCAAGCCTGTGTCCCAGCAGAATGTTGGATGGCATGACCCTGTGGTGAAAATAAGCATGCAGAGTCAGGTACTGAGAGTGCAGAAAAAGTTGTGGTATTGCCGCAAGTCATTATCATGCATCATGTAATAACTATATTCCAAGATCATAATGAAGTTTCAGTAGAACATGCATTTGTTTAACATGTAATTGTTTCTCCTAGCCCCAGGGAAAATTTGTGCCCAGAGAGTACCGGCACCCTTTTTTTTTTTTTGTAGAAACAAAGCGCTGCCTATAAAATCCCTACCCCTCACCCCATTCCCATGTATACATTCTGGCAGTAAAATCCGACTTCAGCTCTGGCAATGGGTCAGCATTCTCCACTGCATCCAAGGGCAGCAGGCTTACTTAGTGAGTACAGAAGAGGGCACAGGAAGAGCTGGAGGGGCTGCCCCTGCTTTACTCCACCCGCAGCACCTGCCACCAGAAGTAGTTGTCTCGCTCGGCCAAATGATAGGGCAGGCTCTAGTTTAATAGAAATCGTGGGAATATGAAAATCATTTCAAAAGAGATTACACATGCCTTTTCTGACTGCTTCACCCCTATCCAACACCTATGGGTGAGGCTCGAGATCTGTGTGTGCAGAGGACAACAGAAGTGTTTTGGGAGAGGCAGAAAGACACAGAGAGAAAAGGATGGAAAAGAAATAATATTAATAATTTATTATTTATACCCCGCCCATCTGACTGGTTTTTCCCCAGCCACTCTGGGCGGCTCCCAACTGAATATTAAAAACACAATACAGCATTAAATATTAAAAACTTCCCTAAACAGGGCTGCCTTCAGATGTCTGTTACAAGTAAGATAGTTGCTTATTGCCTTGAAGGGAGCGTGTTCCACAGGGTGGGCACCACTACTGAGAAGGCCCTCTGCCTGGTTTCCTGTAACCTCACTTTTCACAATTTGGGCGATTATATCTTGGGGAGTGCTGGATCCAGGGAATTTGATTATAAGGCAGGAAATTTACTGTGGGAAAGAACGCTGTGCTGTTTGCCTCTTCCTGTGCTCATCTTGTATAATTGTACATAAATACAAACATTGCAAACTCACATAAGCATCCAATGATCTCTCCTTCCAGGAAAGCAGCACCCCTGAAACCTCCTGCCATTTCCGGAAGTGGGGCACCTGTAAAAATAATGTGTGAAACTCTGCAAATTGGTACCATTTATATTTGAAACTCTATGATTTATTATTTTTTAATGGAGACACAATTTAGGTTTTCTTTCCCAATGTAGAAGAGAAAGGGGCCCTGGCTCTCTGGAGGGACAGGAAACAGGGAGCAAAAAAGGTATTTGGTGTTAAGGAGGAAGTGGGGCCTTTGAATGGAGCCCAAATACATCGACAGTGGTACCTCGGGTTAAGAATTTAATTCGTTTTGGAGGTCTGTTCTTAACCTGAATCTGTTCTTAACCTGAAGCACCACTTTAGCTAATGGGGCCTCCCGCTGCTGCCGCACAATTTCTGTTCTCATCCTGAAGCAAAGTTCTTAACCCGAGGTACTATTTCTGGGTTAGCGGAGTCTGTAACCTGAAGCGTCTGTAACCTGAAGAGTCTGTAACCTGAGGTACCACTGTATATGGTACACTTGAGGTTTTACCCCAAGCAGGGCAAAATTTGCCACACAGATTGGTGACCTCAAGCAAATGCTCACCTGCTAAAACTTCCCGTCATAAATAAATTGCAGAGAGATGAGGGAGTTGGTGTCCATGGCTCAGGAGAAATGGGGCATTGGGAGCCTAGCAGGGTTTATGGCAACCCTGCAGTGCGGTCCAATACTACAAATATTATCTTTGTGGTTTATGGCAGCCCTGTCATATCACTGTAAGATGGTCCACACTGAACATGGGTCTTGGAGCTGGAAGCGAGCAGTTTATGATAGGCCTGAACTCTTAGTCCACTGTTCATATTTGCATATGGCAGATTGAGCGGAGCTTTGAAAACGCCTTTTTCCTTCCTTCCGCTCGTCAGTCACACAAGCGAAGCTTTCCTCGGTCCTAAATGGTCTCTGTACAGTGTAACGTACTGTACTTGGCTCTCCTGAGGTAGAGACTACAATCCCCAGCATGCAACGGGGCAGACCAGAGCTGAGGAAAGCGATTGCATCTCCCAGAATGCTCTCGGGAGACCAATCAGAAGGATGAAGGTACCCCGTAGAATACCCGATGGGTCACGAAGGACCTATCCTGATAAGCAACGTATCCGCCTCACTTCACAACGACATGCGCCTCGGCCAATCCCTCTCGAAATCTCCCGGCGGAGGGGCGGCGCTGCCGAAGAGCGGCAGCCCACGCGGCCTATCAGCACCAGCCCCGCCTTCCGTGCCTGACAGGGGCGGTCTCTCCGCACACCGGCTCCTTAGTCTTGAGCCTTTCCCGAGGCCGCCGCCATGGCGCTGAGCGGGGCCTGGTGGAGCCGGGCCGTGGCGCGGGCGAGAGGGGCCGGCGGTCTGTTGAGGGGAGAGGCCTGGCCGTGGAAAGGGAGGGCGGCGAGGCCCAGCTCTGGGCGGGGCCCGGGACCTCCCGTCGTCTCGGAGCTGGACAAGGCAGACGCTTGGCTCCTCAGGAAAGCTCACGAGACCGGTGAGGGAAGGGCGGCGGGAGGGGGAGGGGGCTGAGGCGCGCGCAGGGAGAGGGGCCTGCGGAAGGCCGACGTGGGCGGGGCTTCTGAAGGGGCGGGGCTTAATGTCTGTTGCAGGAAGTAGACAGATAAGACATTCCAGGGCGGGAACAGGAAGGCTTAATGTGGGCCAAGGATCACCTCTTAGGAGCATGCTTTTAAAAATAACTCCTTATTTTAGATATTTTACATTGCATGTTTAACTTTAATATCCCCCAACAATATTATATGTGTATATATATGCTATTAGGCAGTACCTTTATCAATGTGCAAGGTTAAGAGTTCGGCAGAGCTCTTCATCAGGGTAGGTCAGGTATAGGCAAACTCCGGCCCTCCAGATGTTTGGGACTACAGTTCCCATCATCCCTGACTACCGGTCCTGTTAGCTAGGGATGATGGGAATTGTAGTCCCAAACATCTGGAGGGCCAGAGTTTGCCTATGCCTGGGGTAGGTGGTGCACAATGCAGAGTTGAAAGGGATCAGAAACACCCGCCTCCCTGTAGAAACAATTCTGTACTAACAGCAGTTTCCAAACTGCTGGTTGGAAGGTAGTCTTCAGAAGGTAGCCCCACAAACAGCACATTACGGTGGTACCTTGGGTTACATATGCTTCAGGTTACAGACTCCGCTAACCCAGAAATAGTACCTCGGGTTAAGAACTTTGCTTCAGGATGAGAACAGAAATCGTGCGGCGGTGGTGCGGCAGCAGCAGCAGGAGGCCCCATTAGCTAAAGTGGTGCTTCAGGTTAAGAACAGTTTCAGGTTAAGAACGGACCTCCGGAACGAATCAAGTACTTAACCCGAGGTACCACTGTACACTGGACGCTGAGTCAGAAGATGCAAGGCTGCAGGCTAGATCAGGTATCAACCTATAAGCAGGATTCTAGGAAGCAGCAGCAATGGCTAATCCCCACTTTTGAAAACATTAAGCTTTGTTGTTACCTCAGTCTGTCTTGGGCCAGGTGTGGGGTACCTGTGGCCCTTCAAATGTTCCACAGCCAGCATGGACAGTGGTCAGCGCCTGATGGGAGTTGTAGTTGGAACATCTGGAGGTGTGCATTATCTTCTTTAGTCAGACATCATTTGTGAAGAGAAACAGAGCTAGCTTTATATCAGCAGAGCTCGTGACTGATTTTATGTACAGTACTAGGCAAAACAGTCAATTGAAGCGTTGCCTGTTGATTTTAACTAAATATTAAAGATCCTCGTATGTGGAACATGATTTAGAACAGAGATTGTAGGACTGTAACTCCCACCAACCCTTACCATTTCAGTTTATAGGAAGTGCCTTTTCCTGGATTAGACCATTGGCTGTTCTAGCTATGAATGGTCAGTTTTCTTGAATGGAACCTTCTCACGAAGGGATCTCTGCACCATCTGCTTCTTCACCCTTTTAACTGTAGGTGTCAGGACTTAACCAGGGGCCTTCCACTGGCACCTGTGGTTTGTTTCTTTGCCTGCCCCCTAGCTAAGACTTCATTACAGTATTGTTCAGGGTCTTTAAGTACTTTTATCATTATGCTGTTTCTAGCTACTGCTTCAGATTTTGTTGATGCTGGGACCTGGGTGGTGCTGTGGGTTAAACCACAGAGCCTAGGACTTGCCAATCAGAAGGTCGGCGGTTCGAATCCCCACGACGGGGTGAGCTCCCGTTACTCGGTCCCTGCTCCTGCCAACCTAGCAGTTTGAAAGCACGTTGAAGTGCAAGTAGATAAATAGGTACTGCTCCGGCGGGAAGGTAAACGCCGTTTCCGTGCGCTGCTCTGCTTCGCCAGAAGCGGCTTAGTCATGCTGGCCACATGACCCGGAAGCTGTACGCCGGCTCCCTGGGCCAATAAAGCGAGATGAGCGCCGCAACCCCAGAGTCGGTCACGACTGGACCTAATGGTCAGGGGTACCTTTATCTTTAATCTTGCATTCTTTCATGTATTTAAGATGTTTATATGCCACTTTGCAGCCAGACCTTTCAGAGTGGTTTAAGTAATAGTCTAACATACCAATAAAAATTCTATAATAAAACCAATTCACTTCAAGAGAATAATGTTCAATATGATTCTTGAGTGGTGATGGTTGCTGTTGTAGAGGAAACACCCAAACTGGACTACTGCTCGGTGTTTGGCAGCTCATTGGGCTCTTCTCTCTTCCCCACTTTTCTTTTGTTGTAAACCACCCTGGCATTGTTGGAATCAAGGGGTGGCATATATGGAATAGGAACAAACAAATCCTTCCTATGAAACGTGAATGCTTATTAAATCACCATGGCTGTTTCCACTGCCTTTCAACCCACCTTGCTCCCACAGTTGCTTGCAGTTGGGAGTTGCCCACCGAACTGCCTGCTCCTCCCTCCCTTTTCCCTCTCAGTGGGCAGAGAGGGAGGAGCCAGGCAAGCTGTGGCACAATGGTCTCAAGTCATCCTTACAAACAGTATCACGAAGAATAACATAAAAACCAACTAAAACATTAACAGCTAAGAACATTTAAAGATACTCAGAACTGAAACAACAGCAGCACTTTTCTATCTGTTTTTGAGTGTTCAGAACGCTTCACGAATACAGTGGTACCTTGGTTCCTGAACGGCTTGGCTCCCAAACAAGTCGGCTCCCGAATGCCGCAAACCTGGAATTATGTGTTCTGGTTTGTGAAACGTTTTTTGGAAGCTGAATGTCCATTTCGGCTGTCGGCATTGTTTCCGGGCCAATCAGAAGCCGCACCTTGGTTTGCGAACGTTTTGGAAGTCGAACGGACTTCCAGAACAGATTGAGTTTGGGAACCAAGGTATCACTGTATTGTCTTAGTTAATCCTTGTAACAACCAGTTCTGTAAAGTAATGTGACAGTTATGTTTATTAACAGTAGCACTGGACTATCATATTTTACAGGCTTACCTTAGAGTATGTCTCAGTGGGGCTTAATTCTGAGTAGATATGTGTAGGGTGTGCTATTAGCATTCTTAATATGTATTGATTTAATCTGATAGAAACCATGTCTGCTTAAACACAGAGGAGACGGTTCTTATTCCCTTCCTCCTTTCTCACCAGGGTTCCTCTCCTGGTTTCGGAATGGCTTGCTGGCTACTGGTGTTGGAGTGATTTCTTACGTTCAGAGTGACATGGGGCGCGAAGCAGCTTATGGTAGGTAACAAGCAAGTCGATACTCAGGGTGGAGTGACAGGATATTGGCAGATCTTAGTTTGCTGCCATAGGTAAAGGAATCATTCCATCAAAATGTTGTTGGCATCATTCTTCTAAGAGGATAACAATCATAGAAGGGGTTACCTGTGTCAACAGGCCAACACCCTTTCCTTAGGGAGAAGTGAGAAGCCACAAAGTCAGCTTACATGGCTCTGATTCATTTATCCTTTGGATCAGAAACTTGCATCGTGGGTTCATACAGGCCATACAATTGCCTCATCTGCAGTGTGCAGTGATGTGGAGCGGAAAAAATGTTGATTCATAGGATGGTTAGTAACAACAAACGGATGCCCACTGTAACCACAGTATTAGGCAAGCTTGACGGTTTTGAACGCTTTTAGCCTTGCTTACTAAATACAGGTGATATATGCTAAATTACATCACTCTCCAGTCAAGGGTATCGGAAAATCTCCCCAATTTGCGCAGGACACTTTTCCAATTCAATTCAATTTTTAAACATCATTAGCAGCGTTCGAAATTAGCCAGGCACATTTTATGACTAGCGTGGGTCCGTTTGGGACCACGTGGCGATTTGTGGGTGCCAAGTTGGCCACTGAGGAAAGCAAAATGTCATGGAGAGAAGGATCTGAAATATTTCCCTTGTAGCTTGATTTCATTTTATTCTGCGTTGTTTTATTTGATGTTTTAATGTGTTGCAAACTGCTTGGAGATTTGTTCTTTAAAATATAAAGCAGTATAAGAATCAGAATAAGAATAATATCATTATACCATGGAGTGGGGGGCGGGGAGACATAACCTCGATATTATGGTGACCGCAGCCCAGGTTTAAAGTGCCATTTGGCTATTAGATTATATATCTGAGTTTCTAACACTGATCACTGGTAATATGAGAATAAATTACAGGCTTGCCTTTCAGGGCCGTGGTAAGGATAATTAACACTAAGGGTGGGTCCTCATGGGTCATTTTCTGAGACTTGGTCAAGGTCTTCCAATATAGCTGATGAAATAGAAGGTGCCTAGCCTCTGGTCTTCTGCCCCTCTGCTCTTCAGAGGAAGGATGCAACCACAAGCGGTATAGTTTGCACACGTAGCAGGAGAGGAGGCCTGGGTGATATATTGATATACAGTGGTACCTCGGGTTAAGAACTTAATTCGTTTTAGAATCATAGAATCATAGAGTTGGAAGAGACCACAAGGGCCATCGAGTCCAACCCCCTGCCAAGCAGGAAACACCATCAGAGCACTCCTGACATATGGTTGTCAAGCCTCTGCTTAAAGACCTCCAAAGGAGGAGACTCCACCACACTCCTTGGCAACAAATTCCACTGTCGAACAGCTCTTACTGTCAGGAAGTTCTTCCTAATGTTTAGGTGGAATCTTCTTTCTTGTAGTTTGCATCCATTGCTCCGTGTCCGCTTCTCTGGAGCAGCAGAAAACAACCTTTCTCCCTCCTCTAGGTGACATCCTTTTATATATTTGAACATGGCTATCATATCACCCCTTAACCTCCTCTTCTCCAGGCTAAACATGCCCAGCTCCCTTAGCCGTTCCTCATAAGGCATCGTTTCCAGGCCTTTGACCATTTTGGTTGCCCTCCTCTGGACACGTTCCAGTTTGTCAGTGTCCTTCTTGAACTGTGGTGCCCAGAACTGGACACAGTACTCCAGGTGAGGTCTGACCAGAGCAGAATACAGTGGCACTATTACTTCCCTTGATCTAGATGCTATACTCCTATTGATGCAGCCCAGCATTACATTGGCTTTTTTAGCTGCCGCGTCACACTGTTGGCTCATGTCAAGTTTGTGGTCAACCAAGACTCCTAGATCCTTTTCACATGTACTGCTCTCAAGCCAGGTGTCACCCATCTTGTATTTGTGCCTCTCATTTTTTTTGCCCAGTTCTCTAATCTGTCAAGGTCGTTTTGAAGTGTGATCCTGTCCTCTGGGGTGTTAGCCACCCCTCCCAGTTTGGTGCCATCTGCAAATTTGATCAGGATGTTTTGATCTGCAAATTTGATCAGGATGTTTTGGAGGTCTGTTCTTAACCTGAAACTGTTCTTAACCTGAAGCACCACTTTAGCTAATGGGGCCTCCTGCTGCTGCTGCTGCTGCTGCTGCCGCGCTGCCGGAGCACGATTTCTGTTCTCATCCTGAAGCAAGGTTCTTAACCCGAGGTACTATTTCTGGGTTAGCGGAGTCTGTAGCCTGAAGCGTATGTAACCCGAGGTACCACTGTATTGCCCGGGACCAGTATATGGGGGCAGGCAGCAATGATAGCTTCACTCAGCGGTATATTCCTGGTGAAACTATCACTGTTCTTGAGTCCCTTTGCCCCCAGTGTGCTGAGGGAGAAACAAACTAGCTGGGAGCTAGAGGCAGAAGCTGTGGCAGTTTCACCAGCAATATACCGCTGGTGAAAGCACCATCGCACTCTGCCCCGACATAGGGAGAATCAAGCTGAATCGGTGGGGTGCCGTTTCAGCTTGTTCCTTCCTCCGCTTCTTTAATCTGCATGGCTGAGGAGCGTGCTGCTGTCAAGCAATTTTACGGAGGCCCCCCCACCCCACCCGCCGCAGTCCCCGAGGCACTGGGTGAAAGCGCCTCAGCTCCCACAACGAGAGCTGCAGCAGTTTCCCCTGGCATCTTGCTGGCTGGGGCCAACACAGCTTTTTTCAACATCGCGGTATATCGCCAATGCCGACACACCGCAGCTGTAACTCTGGAGCTCAGGAAGTGGACACTAGCATCACAGCCTGTTTTGCCCGTTTGCAAAGCAGACCTGTTTATTTGCCCTGCTGCAGGTGGGGAGTCAAAATGGCTTTAAAAGTGACTGGATTGAGAAGACTTTGCAAACCGGAAAAGAGCGGGCTGTCCTTCTAGGGCTGTTGCCGTGTAGCAAATGACTTAGGGAGAGCTGTGTTGTCCGAGGGGAAACCTACTTGAGATGCACCTTGTGCCACATTTGTCTGTAGACACTGTACTGTCTACGACTGGGGTAGACATTTGGAAGAGCTAATTGATGGTTAGAGCCAGAAAGAGCTTCTCTGAATAAGTGAGTCAAAAGACAAGAGGAACCTTAATAAGTCTCAGTTGACATTTCAGACACTAATAGCTCTTGTGATGTCATCTTCTGTAAACGGCACTCAGAAGAGCAAACGATTCTACAGCCTTGAAAGTCAGACAGGGACTGTTTCAGCGACCTTGGACAGTTTGCTTGTTCCTAGGAAAAAGATGGGTGGGGAGAAGTAGCCGGCTTTAAAAGCTCAAGGCCAGCAGCGGCAGATAGAGGCTGAGGATCCACTGAGTTGCAGGTGTATTCCCTTTGCCCACCTGGAATGCCCAGGAAGGGGTAGCAGGTGTGCAGAGAGGAAGGTAGCAGAAGCAGAGGGTTTGTTCTTTGAAATGGGCGGCTTGAACTCTTTAAGCCTGAATAAAACGGAAAGTCGAAATTGATGTGCCCAGAAGTCTGTGAAAAAAAGCAGGGAAGGAGACAAGAGGAGGCAGGGTTTGACTGTATCCGGACTGGGGAACCTGTTGCCCTTCCAACATTTCTTCCTGGACTACGACTATAACAGTTGACAATTGATGATGATGATAATAATTTATTATTTATACCCCGCCCATTTGTTTGAGTTTCCCCAGCCACTCTGGGCGGCTCCCAATTGAGTGTTAAAAACAATACAACATTAAATATTAAAAACTTTCCTAAACAGAGCTGCCTCCAGATGTCTTTTAAAGATAAGATAGCTGCTTATTTCCTTGACATCTGGTGGGAGGGCGTTCCACAGGGCAGGCGCCACTACCAAGAAGGCCCTCTGTCTGGTTCCCTCACTTCTCGTAATCAGAGAAATGCCAGAAGGCCCTCTGCGCTGGATCTCAGTGTCCAGGGCTGAACGATGGGGGTGGAGACGCTCCTTCAGGTATACTGGGCCGAGGCCGTTTAGGGCTTTAAAGGTCAACACCAACACTTTGAATTGTGCTCGGAAATGTACTGGGAGCCAATGCAGATCTCTCAGGACCGGTGTTATGTGGTCCCAGTGGCCACTCCCAGTCACCACACTACCTGATGAGGGCTGGAGCCCAACAACTTCAGGTCACAAGTTTCCCTACTCTGAATAGCATTTTTGCTTGCTTATAAGAAATCTACATTACCCTTTGTGAGATGCTGGCCCCCTGGCCTTCTGCTCCCTAAGCACCAGGCTGTGCCAGGTGCTTCTCTGTCCTCTTCGCTCCATTTTTGTATGTCCACCTACCCAACAGGGTAACAATATCTCAATTCTTTCTCCATTTACTTGCCCCCCCCAGCACACCATCACTTGCAGTCAGGCCAGCACTTAAGGCTGATGCTGCAAAGAGTAGCACTTGTTCCTTTCCCCAGAGGCTAGGGCTCCAGAACATACACTTGGCCCCTTAAAGTGGTTCTCCCTCCCTCGCCCCTCCTTCCCCATTTTAAAGGAAATTCAGCACGCTGATAATTATGCAGATTGCAGTGACCTATGAGCTTGCATAATTCCGCCATCTTCCAAATGCAAATAGCTTTTCGTAAAAACAAGCCATAGTTCTGCGGATAAGCTGCATTTTGTTAATTGGCTTTTCTCCAGATACCGGGTTTCTTTACAGTATCCTCACCTCTTTCACCTCAGTGCAGTCAGGAGCGGGAGGTTGCTGGATGGACTCTGTGAGAAGGCAAGAAGAGTAGTCTCAGACTGTCATGTGTCCAGCACAGTGAAACTATGGACAAGTTTGTTTTAATGTACCCTCCTCCATATGCAATGCAGAAGCGAGGCGCGCAAGTAGAAAACCAGTTTTAGGTATAGCATCCTCTTGAATTGCACCAGCTTTGGTAAAGATCCCACTCTTTCACAGACACTATATATGTGTGTAGTGGATGGGAGAGAGAGTAGCAGTTAGACACAAAGTCAATATTGTTGGGATATTGAGGGCTGCCTGAAAAAGATTTAGTCACTGCTGACTCTTAAATCTGTCAACTGGTTCCAAAACAGTGTTTCTCATTTATGCCACAGTGGGGCAGTGGATCCTCATACTTGAAACTGAGCTACAATTGTTTTGTTGGTGTTCCTGGTTTATAAACGGCATTTGTGGTTTTGAGAAATGACAATAGTTGTACAGGTATGAAGGGGTGGTGGTGAGGAATAATTCTGGGCAAGCTTTTATCTTTGAGGAACCAGTGGAGTAGGCATGTTTTGTTTTTTTGGGTTCATCATGCTGGAAATAGGATATTACCTCTGCAAGACAGTGTGCATGTCAAACATTCCAACTGAATCCCTCTCACCTCCCCAGGCTTTTCACACCATATTCCCGGTCCCAGTGGGATCTTGCCCTCCACCACTACAGCAGGAGACTTGGGAGTGGGTCTCCTTGTGTATCAAATAACCTCCAGATTTGAGGAACAGATTAAATACTTAATTTTCTGAGCCTATGCCACTTCAGGTGAATACGGAAACTCAGTAGAGATCGGTAACCATATTAATTTAGAGACAGGAGGTAGGCAAGATTAACAGGGACCTATGCAGGCTTTAGAGTCATGTAGAACTTTTCATCAATGGTTTGTTTTTTCAGCCCATGAAGAGCTTGTCTTGTCTTGAAGGCATGTGTGCTCCTAGCTCAAACTTAGTTGGTCTAATAAAATTTCATGTTACTTTTTAATGTCAGTTTGAAGGTCTGAATGTATAAAGAATACAGTGGTAACCTCAGGTTACAGACGCTTCGGGTTACAGACTCCGCTAACAGTACCTTGGGTTAAGAACTTTACCTCAGGATGAGAACAGAAATGGCGCGGCGGCAGCAGGAGGCCCCATTAGCTAAAGTGGTACCTCAGGTTAAGAAGAGTTTCAGGTCATGGACCTCCTGAACGAATTAAGTTCTTAACCCGAGGTACCACTGTACATAAGAATTAATAAGGGATTTCTCCCCTCCAGTATAAGCCCATCCAGACACGCATAGGGTTTTTTTTGTTTTGTTTTAGTAGAAGGCTGTTGAGTTGTATAGGCAGGCATATTCCCTGCTTAGTACTGCCCAATGCTGACTTTTGTATCTCCTTGCAGGTTTCTTCATCCTGGGTGGAATCTGCGTCTCGTACGGCAGCGCCTCCTACCTCGTCAGCCTCTTCCTCCTCCGTCGCACCATGATGCTGTCCTTTTCCACGGCTCTCCTCAACTGTGCTGCAGTCACCACTGTGGCACTGTTCTGGCTGTGCGCCATCTCCCTCTACATTGGGCGCTTGGAGGTGGAGATCATCCAGGACGACCCCAACGACAAGTGCCAGGACAAGAAGAAGGAGGACGGGAAGTCGGATAAGTGAAGGCCCAGTTGGCTTGTGCAGACACGCAATTGTATTCTGTGGACTGCAGCTTTTAAGGCCACTCCACCCGGCATGTTTGAATCCTTCTGCCTTTTGGGCCGAAGGGCAAGGAGAGGCGGCTTCCTTGCAAACAAGAGACAAGCGGATGTGTTGGCTGCTTTGTATTTATTTCAGGTTTTCCAGATGGGCTCTGGGAAAGTGACAGTAGCAAAAATCAGGTCACCGGCAACGACAAAGAAGGGAATTGTTCAAAGGACACTCTGCTGAGCCAGCAGCACGCACTCTTGCTGAACTGGGATCTCTGGCACGTAAGCATTCTGTTGAAGTTGGTCTTGCACTGCTCTGCCCCCCGCCCCCCGCTTCAACCAGTTAATTGATATGCTAGCTGATATTGATCAGCTGAAGATATTGTAAGAAATGCCCTGCTCTCTTGGCATCTCCTGTAAAGCCTGGCCCTGCTTTCCCAGTGTTGCTTATGCTCCCCAATCCTCCTGCTCCTCACATATCAGGTGTATCTCTTCTGCCACTGGCTCATGCCTTCTTTGCTCCACCTGTCCAAATCAGTTGACATTTGTATTAAAGACACCAAAACCAAATCTCCTACTTTTTTTTCTAAACCTGGTGACAAAAAAACTGCTCACGCTCTTTCCTCTGATAGCAGCCGGGCACGCAACTCTTGGTTTTAGCTGGGCAGACTAACTTCTACCCTGTTTTCCCGAAAGTAAGACATCCCCTGAAAATAAGACCTACTTCCAGTTTTGCCTCTCGCTGTAATACAAGGCATCCCCCCAAAATAAGACCTCCCCGATAATAAGGCCTCCCTCGAACATAAGGCCTCCCCGGAATATAAGGCTTCGTCACTGCTAGGTGGGCAGGAGCTGGGACCGAACGACGGGAGCTCACCCCGCCGCGGGGATTCGAACCGCCGACCTTGCGATCAGCAAGTCCTAGGTGCTGAGGTTTTACCCACAGCGCCACCCGTGTCCCTCAGGCAGTGTGAGGTCTCTTTAAATCAGAGAGCCTGCGCCGCCGCCAGGACAAGCTGCCACCTGCTGCTGCTCGCTCTGCCCTGATGGGGTCTGGCTGACTCACAATTAGACAATAAATGTGTACCGTATTCTTCTTAATGGAAAAATAAGACATCCCCTGAAAATAAGACCTAGCGCATCTTTGGGAGCAAAAATTAATATAAGACACTGTCTTATTTTCGGGAAAACAGGGTACGTACAAAAGCGATTTCATCGATTCTGCCAGCTGGCACCTAAGGCCATCTTCTCCCTTCGTAGCTTCCCACACTTTCCACATCAAGGTGTGAGGGTGGTTCTTGAGATAAGGTGGGACCCTCGAGGCATGGAACCCAGAAGTCCCCTTGCATCCCTGCTATAAAGGTTGGCACAATCCTACTCTTCGCTCACTACTCCAGTGAAGCTGCCAGGGCCCACCACCACCACGAATGCCTGCCCTAGCCTCTCCCCACAATGCCTGGCAGCTGCGTCTACAAGCCACCAGTTAACATTTCCCAGCATCTCCTGGAGAGGCACTACATTGAGCATTCTGGAGCACAGAGAGAAGCTAGAACTACCCCCAAGCCTCGCTTGGAACACTGCTCCTAGCAATGTTTCTACCAGAAGTGCCAATAGGGCACCCACAAACCCAAGAGGCAGCTCTGGGTAGAGCTGTCTGTGTGTTTGCAGGCCTTCCCCTGTTGAACCTCACTTGAGCTGTGTTGCTCCTACGGGCAGGGGCTTTGTCATGCACTTATAATAGGGAAGATGAGAGCTCTTCCCTCCAGACGTGGATGCACAGCATGCAGCTGACGTAGATGGGAAGGGCTGTGATTTGACTTCATTCCCCCACTGGGTACATAAGAAAAACCATGTTGGATCAAGCCAAAGGCCCATCTAGTCTACAGCCTGCTCTCCCTGGGGACAACCAGATACCAGTGGAAAATGAAGCAGTCCTGAGCACAACAGCACTTCCCCCATTTGTGTGTCCCAGCAACTCTGAAGCGCCCTGCCTCCAACAACAGAGTCCTCGGTGAATTGCTAAAAAGTCTCTTTTAAAGCCATCCAGGTAGGTGGCTGTCACTACCTCTGGGGGAACTGCTTTCACAGTTTATGTGCTGTGTGAATAAGTCCTTTCTTGAATCTTCCAACATTCAACTTCACCAGATGGCCCCAACTCCTACTATTATGTGGGAGGAAAATTTCTTACCTATCCAGCTCTGTCACGTTTCACCTTATACACGTACGTGACCCTGTGCCCAGTAGCTCTTGTCCTATTTGAATGTTTGAGCTGGCAATGAGGAAGGCAGTCACTTTTCTCGACGGTATTGAGGCCCTTCCTTGTGCTTTAGCAGCGCCAAATTTCCTTTCGTTTCAGGTAATTGCTCACAATTTGCCAAGGCTGCTTTGAATTTCACACCTGTCCTTGATGGCACTTGGCAACCACTTCTGCTTTTATCGCAGAATCACAGAACTGTAAAATTGGAAGGGATCACGAGAGTCATCTAGTCCAACCCCCCCTGCAATGCAGGAATCTTTTTGCCCAAGGTGGGGCTCGAACATACAACCCTGAGATTAAGAGTCTCGTGCTCTACCGACTGAACTATCCTGTCTTAGCAAATTTGAGAAAACACACGTTGGAATTTTTGATCCAAATAACAAACAAACATTTCAGGGGAGACCAGACTGCAGAGGAATCATGCGTGTTCAGGCTGGTGTGTGCCCTAAAAAATCATCACATTGTTATTCCAAGTACTTTCAAATATGTTTGTATTTCTCTTTGGTGTGTGTGTGGGGGGGGGGGAGATCCTTTTGTTAATTAACTCAAAATGAGGATACACACAGGCATTATTACGACAACATCTTACTGCTCTTAAGCCTGCCAGGAAAAATGGTTGCGCCTACTGAAATCTTTTTAGGCAGGAACAGAGTCCCATTTATTTTCATTTTCTCTGAAACCCCAGATCGCCAAAAGAAGCAGCAAAATGTCAAGAACAAGTGAACAGTGGAAACTACATTCATCTATCCAACGAGAACCGTAGGTTAATAAAAGAAAAAAACGCGCGCACACACACACAGATCTTTAGCGATGAGTTACACAGAAAAATACCACATCATCCAAGTGCTACTGTCTCGCTGTGGGTTTCCCCCCACCCACCCTTTCCCACCAAACTGTACAAGTAGTCTTTATTCTGAATAAGTGCTAAAAGTTATGGCGTAACATTTTTTTTAACCTTTTTAAGTGCTGTCATCACATACGATGACGACCTACCTGTTTCCATCCCTTTTCTGGCTTGCATTTTGGGCTCTGGATGGAAAAGGTCCTTTTCATGTCCCAAGGGGTCTCGATGGTGGAAGCTTTTTTCTACTGAGTACAGGACCAAAGCAACAGCTGTGTTTGCACAGTGATGAGAGGAACAAGCAACCTTGCAGGATTGGACCATCAAAGAGGTGCACCTTGTCCACCATTTCCCCCCATCTCCCAACAGTGGCCAGGCAGAACCTCCTAGGAACGGCGTGGTGGTGATGGTTCTCCCAATCTACCCCACCCCAAATCTATCACTCTGGTAGGCTGCCTCTGCACACAGAATTTCCATTTTGCTACAACAGCCACTGGTAGACAAATGGGCGGATGAGAAGTCTTAACACCTGGTAAGTAGAAGAGCAGAATCAACACCCTGTTAGCTGTTTAGAACTGTCCATGCTCAATTATTGGTTCATCCACACTGCATCTTCCTTCACTTTCAGAAGCTGTAACCACCGGGAAATTAGCCGTCACCTTTTGGCACCCACATTTCACTAAAGACTGTTAAGCTAGTGGCAGAACCCTTGCCAACAGGGCAGTTAAGACAGCTTTAGTAATCACTTTCCCCCTTGATCTGAGCACACAGAAAACATATAAGCTATTAATCCATTATTTGCAGAAGGGGGAAGCGTGACGAAGGTGAGGCTATATGAGATAAGGGGAGTGCCCAAAGGGTTGATTCACTCAGATATACTTGCCACACCTGGATTTCTTGTTTATAATTCGGAGCCGGACTTTTGAGCAATTGCTGTGCTGTAAGGGATAGTGCAGTGTGGACAGAACAGAAGCAAAAGTGGTAACACTGCTGTAATCACATTGGGGGATTGAGTCGGGTGTGGTGGCACCCTGCTCTTCATGTGCAGGTTTCTTCGAGTTACACTCGCCTTGGCTAGCAGGCAGATGGTCCTCTCAACAGAAAAACCTGCAGGGCCTAATTATAACCCCCATACATACAAAAAAAGCCCACCCCAAAGTCCCCAGCAAACATGGTGGAGGAAGGAAGTCAACTTGTAGCAGCAGGAAGACAGACAAGAACGAATGTAGGATACCTCTATTCATCTTTCCCAGGAAAGTTGCACCGACTTTGCCCTGGGTTAAACTCCCAAACTCCGCATTTGCACTGGGCTAACTCCTGAATTCGTTCCGCAACCAGAACAGCAGTTTCAAACAGCCGCATCTGGGTGGCCAGGCAAGGAGCAAGAGTGGAACACAAGACTGCTGAGGAGATGGTCACACTACTAATTTGCCAGAGGTTTAGAAAGGGGTGCTATGAAAAGATGAGACACGCAGGGATTGGTTAGAGAACAAAGATTTCTTCCCCCGGCGGCAGGGAAGTTGGCACTGAGCTTTCCTCTAAAAGGGGCACGCAGGACCTTTTACTGATGGCACAGTTTGGCCACGTACTCAGTCCTCCTTGCGTTCCAGAGCCGAGGCACCGTGGACCCCGCTACCGGCCATCGAGAAGGGCAGCGTGGAAAACAAGGAGTCCGTCGCGGCAAAGGCTCCCCCTGAAATCTGGGCCAAGCCGGCCGAGTTCCCAAAGGGCGCGACCATGTTCAACCGCTGCAGGTGGTGGTACATAAGTTCCCGGGGCGTCTTGGCCTCGGCGCCGCCGATGTCCATGAGGTTGATGGGGTGGGAAGGCGGCAGCACGTTGCTTTGCATGCCGAGCGTCATGTCGGCAGGGGCGTACCGGATGGTGCTGGTGGCGTAAAGGCCCTGCGAGCCGGACGTGCTGGCATGCGGGCCGCCCAGCTGGTGCACCAGCGGCACAACCACGTTGCCCGCGTGGAACCGCTGCAGCACCTCCATGTCGGCAGGGTAGAGGAGCGGCGTGAAGGGCGTGGACGTGGCCCTCTCCTCGCACGGGGAGCCCGAGAGCGGGGGCGAGAGAGTGTCCGCCGAAGAGGAGGCTGCCGGGACGGTCCGGGGAGAGGTGCCGAAAGGCCCTTTGGGGGCGCTGCTCTCCATCTCGGGCGGGGTGAGCACAGAGTCCGGGATGGAGACGTACAGGTGAGAAGAGGCCGGCCGCAGAGAGGGCTTCTCTAAGCTAAGTGCTTTGTTCACAGTGTAAGGGCTGCCCTTGTGGGCGGCAGGACAGGTCCAGGGGGCTCCCTTGGCCCCGGGGGGCTGCTCAGATTTAATGCTAAGTGCTGGGGCGGCTTTCAGAACGGAGCTCTTCTGAGTCTGGATGACGGAGGCAAACTCCGGGCGGCCGGGCCCTGCGCTCCTCCGCCCCCCGGCCTTGCAGCCGTTGGCTTTCCTCGCCAGGGGCGCCCTCTGCCGTGGGAGGAGGCCCAGCTCCGATTCGCTGCCGCTGTCCGACTCCTCGGAGCTGGCTTCCTTTGCCTCCCGCGAGGGGCTCTCTGGCGGGAACTCCAGCTTGATGCGCTTGCTGGGCGGTCCCTCGGTGTCGCTCCCGGCGCCTCCGTCTGACAGCTCCTCCTCCCGGTAGCTCGTTTCCGGGCCGCTGGAATCGGTCTCTGCCAGGCGGCATCGGGCACCGGCCTCCGCCGCACTCTGGGGGTAGCCCTCGGCTAGGGAGCCGAGTTTGCTGGGGGAGTAAAGCTTCCTTCCTTGGCTGCTCTCTTTGGCAAGGCTGCTCTCTGAAAGGGAAATCAGGTGGGGAGAGAGGAGGGGGGGAAATCAGCTGAGCGAGGCAGCAGGGAGCTAAGCATCTTCCCACGGCCAGGAGTTGGGCAGATTTATTTTGCCAAGCAACATTTCTATCCGCAGAAGACCTGGGGGAGAGTTTAGACCTCGCTTCAGAGCAGCTTCCTGCCAGCAGCGCAGCTGATAATCACCACCACAGGGCAAAGCTACTCCGGAAAGCCTTGAAGTGGATTTGGGCACAGCAGGAACTCAAAAGCCAGCATGGCAGAATTTCCGCCTTGGAGAGGGGGAAAACCTACTCAATAAGGTTGCACATCCTCCCCGTAATTTCATTTATCCCTTCATGTATTTTCAAAGGAACTAAAGGTGGCTAATAATAATAATAAGAAGAAGAAATGCTGCAATCACCATCAAAAATCTTAAGGCCGAGCCCCCACAACAATATACAAAACATCCTCTGAAACTGGGAAGTTAAAGGTGAATCAGCAGAGAGTCTAAACAGCCACGTTTTCACTGGCCACTTATAACAGTGCAGTGTCCACATCTGGGTGGCGTGATGAGCCACCAAGCAGCAGGGTGGATAATCTTTTTCAGCTTGACGGTCACACTGAGCCATGCCTTGGGCTATCTTAAGATCCTAAACCCTTTTAAATATGTTTGTGGGGGGTTATTGGTTTATTTTGTTCTTGTTTTTATTATGCATTTTGTTTTTAAGCTGTAAACCCCCTTGAGACCTACAGATGAAGTATGGAATAATAATAATAATAATAATAATAATAATAATAATAATAATAATACATTGGTACCTCGGGTTACATACGCTTCAGGTTACACACTCTGCTAACCCAGAAATATTACCTCGGGTTAAGAACTTTGCTTCAGGATGAGAACAGAAATCGTGCTCCGGTGGCGCAGCAACAGCAGGAGGCCCCGTTAGCTAAAGTGGTGCTTCAGGTTAAGAACAGTTTCAGGTTAAGTACGGACCTCCGGAACGAATCAAGTACTTAACCCGAGGTACCACTGTACCCTCAAGGGCCACTTTCCAGGGGCCACATACCAGCAGTGGGGAGGGCCAGAGGCAAAAGTGATGAGAAGCAGAATCCATGCAGAGCAAAACCTTTTGCCCAGCAGCAAGAAAGGAAGGGGTTGGGACACACTTGAGACCAACGCACAAGGCAACTGAGGAGCTTTGTTCCATCCCCATTCGGCCTTTGCACGGAGGAGGGCACATAGCAGGGCAGTAAGATTGTGACCTGCAGCGAGACCCGAAGGACCAACCTGAGGTTCCTCGCTCCTGTCTTGAACTGCAGCTTCAACAACAAATCGTGACTTCTGGCTCCATGGTTTGTTTAGGAGAAAACAAACCATGAGGACTAGTTCGGTTACTGCAGTAGGGCATGAATCCTGGTTGGGGTTGCAGCTTGTTTATTATGTACTTAATGTCTTCGTTTTGTTTTTTTAAGTTGTGAACCGCCCTGGGATCTTCGGATGAAAGGCGGCATGCAAATTTAATAAACGAACTAGCAAACCTCCATCAGCTCCAGCCAGCATTAGGGATAATGGGTGTTGCAGTGCGAAACCTCTAAAAGGAGCCCGGTTGGGAAAGGCTCTAATAAGCCAAGACTAGCGATTTGTTGCTGCTCCTTAGGCCAGGCAAGGAGCACAGAGGGAGAATGATTGGGCAGAGTGCAGACTTCTGATGGCTCAGCACCATGGCCAACAAACAGGACCTGAGGCACCCCAACTGGCAGGGCGTGTGCCACAAGGTCAGGACCATAACGGTATAATAATAATAATAATAATAATAATAATAATAATAATATATTATTTATACCCCACCCATCTGGCTGGGTTTCCCCAGTCACTCTGGGCGGCTTCCAACAGAATATTAAAATATAATAACCTTTTAAACATTAAAAGCTTCCCTAAACAGGGCTGCCTTCAGATGTCTTCTAAAAGCCAGGTAGTTGTTTTCCTCTTTGACATCTGGTGGGAGGGCGTTCCACAGGGCAGGTGCCACCACCGAGAAGGCCCTCTGCCTGGTTCCCTGTAACTTGGCTTCTCGCAGTGAGGGAACCGCCAGGAGGCCCTCGGAGCTGGACCTCAGTGTCCGGGCAGAACGATGGGGGTGGAGACGCTCCTTCGGGTATACTGGATTGAGGCCGTTTAGGGCTTTAAAGGTGTGCTTCATGGGGCTGAGGGCTCTCTGGTGTGAGAAGATGACTGGAACACGCAGGGCAGAAACACATAGAAGGAGGCAATCCTTCGGTTCCCCCAGGGTCCCAAGCCCCTGAAAGCTGAAAACAGCACCTTGAATTGGGGCCAGAGAAACAAAACACCACCTGCCTGCAGCAGTTCACCAAGGGGCTGAGAAGAGCGAGGGCAGCCTACACCAGGACTCTCTTTTAAAAAAGCACACTGGTAAATAGCAAAAGCACACTGGTAAATAGCAAATGCACACTGGTAAATAGCGGGAGGCAGTGGAAGACAGGAGTGCCTGGCGTGCTCTGGTCTATAGGGTCACGAAGAGTCAGACACGACTAAACGACTAAACAACAACAACAACAAATAGCAAAAAGGGCCCTTTGATTTTTAAAGGGGAAATAGTAGGTTTGCTATGCTTTATTAGCAGGCAGGAACCTAAGAGCTCTGCTGAAAGAGACAGCCCACACCTCTTTGCCAAAATCTCTTCCGCTAGCAATGCACAGAGCTCGTCTGCTTGGCAAACTAACCTCCCCTCCCTGTCCAAGGCTTCATTTTATTCACCTTTGAATTCTGGCCCCACCTCAGCGGCCTCCGTCTGTCTTGCAGGGATCCCAGGCAGCTGGAATATGTCCAGCACGGTGTTCTTACACTCCGGCTTGCTGGAAAGGGTTAAAAGTGAAACAAGAGAAAAAAGGGAAGGAGAAGATTAAAGAAATGGACATGTGGGGATCGTTCCAAAGCTTCAAGATGTATCTTCATCTTGCCAAGGGAGGCTCGTTCCCCTGGAAGGCACTTTGCGAGGTTCAGAGGTGATGCTGCGGTTTCGGATCTTTTGCCGGGAGATGCCTCGAAGGAGGGTCCGTTTTTCCATTCCGCCCACAACAGCTTGGAGGATCGCCGGAAAGCGGTATAAAGAACTTCAGAGTGGAACACCTCCAGTGGTGGCCGGGATACAGAAGGCAGCAGAGGAGGCCTTTGAAATGGCGCTGGGGACTTTGGCATCGTGAAGGATCGTAGCTGGATCTCGTAAGCGCGGCCGCTTGGTGGCAGCAAGGAAGCCGAGACAGAGAGAGAGAGATCCAGTCTCCCTGCTTAGCAGCCATGTGGCAACGCGGAGAGGCCAGGGATTAAAATAAGCGCCGCAACTCCCTCCTCCCACCCTCTTGCAAACCAGAAGGGGACTGAAGAAAGCCAACTTGAATAAGAGCTGACACATCCAGCCACCTGCAGGCTAGAATCAGCGGAACAGCCGCCGCCACAGCAGAGGGACCATTGGCGCTTCATTGTCCAAGAACAAACAAGGACAGATTGAAATCAAAAACTCTCCCTTGTGGATTTGGTTGCGTGTGTGTTTTTTTTGAAAAAACACCCTACACGCACACATACCAAAAACAGCAGGGTTGGGGGTTTTATTGTCAAGCGAGCAAAGCTGGAACCAGTTCAAGTTAAGAGTCCCTCCCCCCAAAAGCAAGTTATCGTCGCAGGGCAGCCGATGCAATGGAAGGAGGCGATTCGGAACCCTGGCACCGTGCGAAATAAAAAGTGAATATGGCAGTCCAAACGTATCTGGGGCTTGGGCTCTAGGGAGTGAGAGAGAGTTTATGTCTGACACCAGTGCTCACTTTTCCCCATCGACAACCTCTGTGCTGCTATGCTCGCGCTACTCTCAGGCACCATTCCCTGCTCCCAGGGGTCTTTCCAAATGATGCCGCATTGCCATATAATTGAGAAGACAAAATCTGGGGGTCAGCGCCACCTGCTAAGTTCAGCTGCTTTCCTTCCCCAAAACTGCCAAACTGTCCTCCCCGCAACTTACAAATGGTGTGTTCTAGCTCAACACACCGCTTTGCTGTTCCTCGAACACAGAGCCTTCCAGCCCGGGCATTTTTTCCTCCCCTGTCCCGCTTTGCAAAGTGGTGTTGGTTTTGGCGGGGCGGTGGCAGCCGAGAGGGAAGCAAGCAAGTTTGCAGGGAGGCTGCAAGAAAGTTAATTAGCCTCTAATTACAGCACTAATTAACTAAAATACTAATCACCCTTACAAATCATACATTACCATCGGCAATTGCTTGCAGGATTAGCATAATAATGCTTCCCTTTGCTTTATCGGGAGGGAAAGGGGGAAAGTAGTCATTAATAACCATCTGGAGTAGCCATTCACAGATCCCTTTTATCTGTTTGGAAGGGTGGGCAAGCGTGGCAGGCTGGGAAGAGGGAGAAAAAAGACTTCAGCAGAGAATATTTGGTAGTTCTTAAGTAGATTTTAAATGTTGCACCTGGGGCAACAGAGATGGGGGTGGTCTTGATTTGAGGAGTGGCGCTGTGGGTTAAACCACTGAGCCTAGGGCTTGCCGATCAGAAGGTTGGCTATTCGAATCCCCGCGACGGGGTGAGCTCCCGTTGCTCGGTCCCAGCTCTTGCCAACCTAGCAGTTCGAAAGCACACCAGTGCAAGTAGATAAATAGGTACCATTCCGGCGGGAAGGTAAACGGCGTTTCCGTGCGCTGCTCTGGTTCGCCAGAAGTGGCTTAGTCATGCTGGCCACATGACCCAGAAGCTGTACGCCGGCTCCCTCGGCCAATAAAGCGAGATGAGCGCCCCAACCCCAGAGTCGGCCATGACTGACCTAATGGTCAGGGGTCCCTTTACCTTTACAGGACTCAAGATCCGAAGGGCTGAGTGTGGTGGAAGCTCTTGATGAACTTTTGCCACTTGAGACCTCAGGGAGCGGGGACTGAACCTTTGAAAAATACTAGATTTAAAAAGGCAGCCAGGCACCCTGAACATCCAATGCCCATTTGGAAAACTCCCTAGTGAGCTCAGTTTCTCTACTGAGCTTGATGGACCAATGGCATTACTCTGCGTAAGGCAGTTTCCTGAGATCCTAAGGGTCCCTCTGAGTACCTAACTTTTGCCACACCGGTGGGAGGAGGCCAGCTTCAAGAATAGCCTGCGTTCTTGCAGAATAACCACTTGCACACATGCTCACTGCCAGCTTTGGGGTTGTTGTTTTTCGGGAGGGAGATGGTGGGGGCTTCAGCAAGATAAATAAATAATAAAAAATATTTATTATTATATATATGCCGCCCATCTGACTGGGTCGCCCCAGCCACTCTGAGCAGCTTCCAGCAAAATATTTAAAAAATTAAAAAATTGTCCAGAGTGCATTGCAGTAGTCCAAGCGGGAGATAACCAGAGCATGCACCACTCTGGTGAGACAGTCCGCGGGCAGGTAGGGTCTCAGCCTGCATACCAGATGGAGCTGGCAGACAGCTGCCCTGGACACAGATTTGACCTGCGCCTCCATGGACAGCTGCGAGTCCAAAATGACTCGCACCTGGTCCTTCAGGGGTACAGTTACCCCATTCAGGACCAGGGAGTCCTCCACACCTGCCCGCCCCCTGTCCCCCCAAAACAGTACTTCTGTCGTGTCAGGATTGAACCTCAACCTTGACTGGGATGCACTGATGGCAACCCCTGGTGTTGCGGCGGTGGCAAGCTATTAAAAAATCTGCCCCCGTTTGCTCTGAACTTTGTACGAATCGACACGGGACGCCTCACCTGAGGATGTAGTTCACCCAGACCATGTTCTTCTCGGTGGGGTTCTTGACGTTGACCGAGATGGTGGCGCACGACTGGACCCACACGAAGCCCCCGTTCTTCTGCAGCCAGCGGTAATACTGGGTCACCACCTGCCCCTTGTTTAACACTAGAGGAGGAGGAGAGGAGGCAACAGCCGTTAACAACAGTTTTAAGAAGAAAAACATTAACTGTGTCTACCCCAAAGCGCTGAGGAACAGTGGCAAAGTCTTGCCCGGACTGTACCACTTCAGGTCACCAGGGAAGGTTGCAAGCTGGGTAGAGAGCAAGCCTTGAGCTTGGCTGAAATTCTTCACTCTTTCACAACACATTTGTTAAATGCAAGGAGGGTTTTTTGTTTTTTGTTTTTAATGGAGGGGGCAAATCAAAAATTCAACAGCCCCCCCCCCACTTTGTTGGAAGGTAGTACAGTCCAGGAAGAGCTTTACCACTTGATTCTTCTAACTGCAAAAAACTGGTCCTTGGACAATCTGCTTTTCATAGGCAGCAGAGCTGAAGAGGTGCCAGGGTAGGAGAAGAATCATAGAACTGTGGAGTTGGAAGGGACCCCGAGGGCCATCTAGTCCAACCCCCTACGAGGCAGGAATCTTGACTGAAAACGGATCCGGAGAAGCTTATAGAGATGCAGGGGATTGCTTTGGCCGAAACAGTGACCCCTTTGGTCTGTAATGCCCTCCAGTTGATGCTAGACTCTGACACCCATCACTCCCAGCCAGCACGGCCAACCGCAAGGGACGATGGAAGCTGTAATCCAGCAAACAAGTCTCCCTTCAGTAGAAGTACGGACTTGGCAAAGAACTCTTAACTTCTGGCTCCGCCTAAACTCAACACCCCCCCCCCTACTATCCTTAGTACTTCAAGACTCCCATAAAAGTGCCTGGCTTAAAACCGTCTATCAAAAACTTCACCCTTGTGGCCTATCCCCACAACACCGACTCACTATGGGCCCTACTAAAGTAAACAGTCTAATTGGTCAATGTCTAAAAGATATCGAGCATCGGAATAACCTGGACACTATAAGGAAATTCTGCCCTTGGTATGTTCATTTTCCACCTCTCAGTTTTGATTCTCTGGCCCCATATCTGTACAAACTTATTATCCCAAAATAGAGACGTGCTTTTACACTTGCAAGACTGGATGTTTTGCCATCTGTGGTACTTGAGGGTCGATTCCAAAAGACCCCGCCTGAGAAACGTCTTTGCCCCTGTGGAGACGGTAGCACCGAAACAGCGGCACACGTCCTCCTGTCTTGTGCTCTCTACAAAGACCTGAGGAACGAGATCATCACTCCACTCGTACTAACCATCCCAGGGCGCTCAGTCACTGCCACAATGTCCTTTCTTCTATCAGATCAAAATGAGCAGATAACAGCAAAGGTTGCTAGGTTCATAGCAGGGGCAATCAGAATAAGGGCCACTAACTGACGGCTGATTCAGGACTTTAAACTGTGCTCTTACATCAAACTTCCTTTTCTGCATATACTGTAATGTTTTATTGTTGCTATGGCCATTGGCTAATGAGAATAAAGTTTTATCAATGATCCCAATGATCCCAGCAAACGTCAGGAGGGCCATAGACTGCCCAGCCATGTTCTAGTAAAGGTAAAGGGACCCCGAGCAGCGCACGGAAACGCCATTTACCTTCCCACCGGAGTGGTACCTATTTATCTACTTGCAGTTTGACGTGCTTTCGAACTGCTAGGCTGGCAGGAGCAGGGACTGAGCAACGTATTCAAACCGCCGACCTTCTGATCGGCAAGCCCTAGGCTCTGTGGTTTAACCCACAGTGCCACCTGCGTCCCAAGCCATGTTCTAGAACGACATAAAAAGCTCAGCCGACAGAGCACAAGACTCTTAATCTGAGGCTTGCGGGTTTGAGCCCCACATTAGGCAAAAAATCCCTGCATTACAGAGGGTTAGATGCAGTCCCTTCCAACTCTATGATTCTAAGTGCAGCCCTGGCTGACCAGACCAAAGGCCAGTCTAGCCCAGGACTCTGTTTCCCAAAGCCTCTGAATACCAGTCCCTGGGGAATCTAAAGGGAAAGAGGGTGGTTTCTGCTTGTGGACTTGCCAAAGGCTGCCTGTATTTAAAGTACATGGACTCCCCTGCCCCAAATCCTGGGATTTGTAGTTTGCTAAGGGTGCCAGGAATTCTAGCTCTTGGAGGGAATGCCCTGGACTAGATGAAGCTCTGGCACAACCCAGGAATGTGCATGGGATGCTCTAATACAGAAAGCTTATCGCCGTCAACACCGTTACGAAGCCAACATACAGTCCAGGTGACTTTGCCGGATTCCCTCCACATCCTCGCCGTGAATGAACCGGTAGCAGCTTTTGCCCACGAGCTCCGAGGGGGTCAAGTCCATATAATCGCTGATCCTGTGTCAGGGGAAGAAAGAGCAAAAAAGGAAGGCAGATTACGGAAGGGCTGAGCAGGAGATCCATTCATTCATATGGGGCCTTTTCAACTCTGGCTCCGGCCTGGTGGTACGCTCTGCCCCATGAGACCAGGGCCCTACAGGATCTGATTTCTTTCCGCAGGGCCTGTAAGACAGAGTTGTTCTGCCTGGCCTTTGGCTTGGAGCCAATTTGATTCTCTCCCTCCCTCTCTTTCTTTTTTCTTTTCCTTCTCCTCCTGCAATGAGGCTACATTTTAATATTTTAATGTTCCATTATTTTAATGTTGTATTTTACTTTTGTTTTTTAAGTTGTAATCATTCATCTTGTTTTTATTATTGCTTGTAAGCCGCTCTGAGTCCGGCCTTGGCTCGGGAGGGCGGGGGATAAATAAAAAATTATCATTATCTTTATTATTATTATTATTATTATTATTATTACAAGAAAGAGGTGTGACAGAGCCCTGCCCCAAGGAGCTTACAATCCAAACCAGGCAGATGGAAACAACAGAAGGAACGTGGGTGGGGGAAGGAGGCAGGGAGAGAATATAGGATCAATTACGTGGACTTTGGCTCAGATACAATATGGGTGTGGGGCTGGGGGACAGGAGCAGCAAATCCAGAGGCAATAGCCGAAACCAAGGGGGACAGGAGAAATAAAGACAACAGAAAGCCACCATCCTTTGAAGTGCTGTGTGTGTAATTTCGATTTCCAACTCGCTGTGACTTTTTCAGCCGTCTCTGCCAACAGATGCCCGCGTTCCCCGAGAATGGCACAAAGCAGCCCAGAGGGCCCTGGCAACCCACCTGCTCTCGCAGTACACAATCTGCAAGTCCATGTTGACCCGGAAGACGAACATGTGGCACTCGATGCGCACCTCGCTGAGCGTGGAAGGGGGCAGGGTGTGGGCCAGCGCCACCAGCCCCATCACGCGGCCCAGCAGGGAGTGGGCGTGGGAGAAGGAGGGCAGCCGGGGGCGGAGGCGGCCCGTGACGTGGATCACCTGCAGGGGGCGAGGGAGAGCAGGAGAAGTGGGTTTGAGGGAGGCCAACCCCAACCTCTCTCACCACCAAAGGAACACAAGCGAACAGCAGAGAACCTGCACAAGCAACGCTGACACAAAACCCCACATATAGTAAGTAAAATAGAAACATTGCCACCCGACCCCACCCCCACTCACCTCTCCCGCCTCCCCCTCTCTCCCCCTTTTCTTCCTAATGTCTCAACAAGCAAAACTGATCTGTAAAAATGTTACATGGGGGGGGGGGGAATACGAGAGAGAGACATTGCACACGCTTTTGTAACTCAAGAAAATCTTTAATAAATAAATAAAGAGGAAGTAAGACCCACGGCTGGAGCGGGCGTCATTTTACCTTGTAGCCGGAAGTTTTCACGTGAAGCCCTCTCTTGGTCAGGGTGGATTTCAGACGGATGAAAAAGGAGCGGTCCAAAACGTCGCCCTCAGCAGGATGGGAGCTGGCTGGATCTAAGATACAGAGACAGGCAGGTGTCACACCTTCAAAATTAGGAGCTGTTCCAAGAACATAAGCAGAGCCTGTTGGACCAGGCTAATGGCCCACATAGTCCAGCATTCTGTCCTCACAATGGCCAACCAGCAAGCAGGACTCGTACCTATACAGTAGAGGGATGCGGGTGGCGCTGTGGGTTAAACCACAGAGCCTAGGACTTGCCGATCAGAAAGTCGGCGGTTCAAATCCCTGCAACGGGGTGAGCTCTGGTTGTTCGGTCCCTGCTCCTGCCAACCTAGCAGTTCGAAAGCACACCAGTGCAAGTAGATAAATAGGTACCGCTCCAGTGGGAAGGTAAATGGTGTTTCTGTGCGCTGCTCTGGTTCGCCAGAAGCGGCTTAGTCATGCTGGCCACATGACCCGGAAGTTGTACGCCGGCTCCCTCAGCCAGTAAAGCGAGATGAGTGCAGCAACCCCAGAGTCGGCCACAAACGGGTCTAATGGTCAGGGGTCCCTTTACCTTTACTAGAACATGGCTGGGCAGTCTATGGCCCTCCTGGTGTTTGCTGGGATCATTGGGTGTCCCTTTACCTTTTACCTATACAGTAACCCTTTGAAAAAGTCCAGGAGGATGCCAGCGTGGTTAAACAGCCGTGTCAAGGACACCGTAAATGGTGAGTGGACTTCCTTTTAAGAAGCAGAAGTTTTGCCAAGTTTGGACACATTAGGAACAGGAAACCAGGGAGCCAGAAGATCTTTAGATGACTTTCCATAGGATGGAGAGTTTTGAAGAAGAATTGCGTATTGTATTTGTGCGTTGGCCTTCCCCATGGAAGATGTCCATATCTGGGCTACTGTTTTCGTGCGGGGGGTGGGGGGGTGAAGAGAAGCGTTTGCAGAGCTATGTCAAATAGAGGTGACCAAGAGTGAACTTTAAGAGCTAATTGACAAATTAAAAACTAACAAGAAGTCAGAGCCAGATGGCATTCACCCAAGAGTGCTTAAAGAACTCAAATGCAAAACTGCTGATCTTTTAACATAAATATTCAACGTTAAAAATCAGTTTCCTTCTTCCCAGAGGACTGGAAGAGGTAACCTGAGCGTTTTTAATTTTTTTAAGGAATGAGGTGGGCATTTGCTATTACAGACTCACCACCTTATTTTTTCTCCTAGGTAAATTTGCAGGGACCATTATTAAAGCTAGTATTTCTAAGTACATGGAAGAACAAGCCATGTTGAGGAAGAATCAGCATGGTTTCTGCAATGGGCGGTCCTGCCTCACTCTAGCCTTTTGTAGTTGTTTGTGTGTCTCAAAAAACACATGGCCAGGGGTGATCTGGTAGACATGAGAGGTTGGATCAGATGCTAGTCATACTCAGACCCACTCGAATTAATGGGCATGACTAACCTAGATGAATTTCACGGGTCTACTTTGAGCAGAACTTAGCTGGAAACAATCTTATATATCTGAACGTCCCAAAAGCTCATCAAAAGCTCTTGAGCGAACTTGGCAGTTATTGGGTAAGAAAGAGATTCCTTATATGACTCAGAAACTGGTTGAAGATCGAAGGCAGGGAGTAGGGGTGCAAGAAGAATCAACTTAACTCCTTCACAGATGCTGTGGAATAGGTGTGAGGAACATTGATGTGGCCAAGAGCTACATCAGATTGTTGTCATTCTTTAGTCATTTTAGTCGTGTCCGACTCTTCGTGACCCCGTGGACCAGAGCACACCAGGCACTCCTGTCTTCCACTGCCTCCCGCAGTTTGGTCAAACTCATGCTGGTAGCTTCGAGAACACTGTCCAACCATCTCATCCTCTGTTGTCCCCTTCTCCTTGTGCCCTCCATCTTTCCCAACATCAGGGTCTTTTCCAGGGAGTCTTCTCTTCTCATGAGGTGGCCAAAGTCTTGGAGCCTCAGCTTCAGGATCTGTCCTTCCAGTGAGCACTCAGGGCTGATTTCCCTAAGAATGGATGCGTTTGATCTTCTTGCAGTCCATGGGACTCTCAAGAGTCTCCTCCAGCACTAGAATTCAAAAGCATCCATTCTTCGGCGATCAGCCTTCTTGATGGTCCAGCTCTCACTTCCATACATCACTACTGGGAAAACCATAGCTTGAACTATATGGACCTTTGTTGGCAAGGTGATGTCTCTGCTTTTTAAGATGCTGTCTACAACGAACTATTGAAGGTCATAAAAACCAAAATGTGGATTGCACAGCCACGAAGCTCAGCTAGTCACTGCCTCTCTGCCCAGCCTACCTCAGCGGGTTGTTGAGGGGGGGAGAATTATATATGCCACCTTCAGCTCCTTGGAGGAAGAAGGTGGGATACAAATGTAGTGAAATAAACAAAGAAACCCTAACCTAACCCAACGAAACAAGTAACCACAGGAGGCTGCAATGAGGACTCAGATCAGCCTTCATCAACCTGTTTTGGACCACAACTCCCATCCACTCCCATCAAAGCACAATTTAACCTATGGAACTGCCTGCCACACGAGGAGCTGGTTCCTGGATTAGCTTTTTAATGGGGGGGGGAGGGAACCCTGACCAAGTATTTTAGCATTCTGCAGCTCCACTGCCCTACACAGGACATCAGGTCTAGAAGAAATGTTTTACCTGAGCAACCAGCACTCCCTTTCGTTTTCCTTCTCTCGGTTGTGGGGATCCCTGCTTCTCACGTTCATAAAAGGGTCAGTTCTTTCAGCTTGTTTTGGACAATTCCCAGCAGCTCCCAGAGTTACACAGCCACATGGGATCTGTGGTCCAGAACAGCTAGAAGGGGGTTGGGTTGGGGTGAAAGCTGTCCTAGAGGAATCTAGCTAGCCAGGGCATGTTGAGAACAAGACTGCTGGATGAGACAGACCCCTCATCTGACCCCCCCCTTTCCTCCCCCCACATTCTTATGAGAACACACTCAGGGGCAGAACGCTGCTCTCGTATTCTCTTTTACTTTCCAGCTCGGTATAAATCTTTCACAAGTTCCCTGGATAAAAGCCGAGCAGGCGGATGCCAAACGAGAAAGGAGGAGACTCGAGATACCGCTTCGCTCCTCTCTCTCTCTCCCTCGGTGTCCTTCGCAGGTGTGCAAGTGAGTGGGGACAGAGGGCAAACCGGGCACCGGGGAGCAGCCTCTGACCCGCCAGGTCAGCTTGCGGAGAAGCAACAGGGAGAGCTACTGGAGACTCGGCGCCTGATCCCGGGCAGCAACGTCCCATCGGCCCAACGGCGCTTGCAGCCAAGCAAGGGCAAAACAGGATCAAAGCAGCACAGGGAAAACAGAGAAAGATGCCGCATCTGTACCATACCTTTAAAGCACTGTGATAGCTCAGTTGGTATAATAATAATAATAATAATAATAATAATAATAATAATAATAATAATAATTTATTATTTATACCCCACCCATCTGGCTGGGTTTCCCCAGCCACTCTGGGCGGCTTCCAACAAAACACTAAAATACAATAACCTGTTAAACATTAAAAGCTTCCCTAAACAGGGCTGCCTTCAGATGTCTTCTAAAAGTCTGGTAGTTGTTTTTCTCTTTGACATCTGGTGGGAGGGCGTTCCACAGGGCAGGTGCCACTACCAAGAAGGCCCTCTGCCTGGTTCCCTGTAACCTGGCTTCTCGCAGTGAGGGAACCGCCGGAAGACCCTCGGCGCTGGATCTCAGTGTCCAGGCAGAACAATGGAGGTGGAGACGCTCCTTCAGGTATACTGGGCCTCTGAGGCCATTTAGGGCTTCAAAGGTCAGCACCAACACTTTGAATTGTGCTTGGAAACGTACTGAGAACCAGTGTAGGTCTTTCAAGACCGGTGTTATATGGTCCCGGCAGCCGCTCCCAGTCACCAGTCTAGCTGCCGAATTCTGGATTAGTTGTAGTTTCCGGGTCACCTTCAAAGGTAGCCCCACATAGAGCGCACTACAGTAGTCCAAGCATGAGCGTCAGACTCTTCATCTTGTGGGTTCGAGCCCCATGTTGGGCAAAAGAGGATCCTAGTGGTTCCTCTACAAATTTGTGACTCTACAATTCCCCTTTGAGCAGTCACGGCTTCCCCCAGAGAATCCTGGGAGTTGTAGTTTGTTCAGGGCACTGAGAATTGTTAGGAGACCCCCCTGCTCCTCTCCCAGAACTACAATTCCCAGAGTTCCCTGGGAGGAGGGATTGATTGTAAGCCAATCTGGGAACTGTAGGAGGGGGAACAGGGTTAAGCCTTAACAGGCAACAGTTCCGAGGATTCTTTGGCGAAAGCCATGTCTGCTTAGAGCTGAATCATAGTGTTTTAAATTTACAGCATGAATGGGGCCAGAGTCATTTGTTCACCCAGGTCGATGTTGTCTGCTCTGGCTTTCCCCCAACCTGGCACTCTCCAGGTGTTTTGAACTACAACTCTCATCAGACGCTGCCAGCATGACCCATGGCCGGGGATGCTAGGAATTGTAGTGCAACACATCTGGAGGGCATGGAATTGGCAGCCCTTGGTCTAACACTGACCGGCAGAACCTCTCCAGGTTTTCAGGCAGGAATCTCTCCCAGCCCTACCTAGAGACACCGGGGTTTGAACCTACGGCCTTCTGCACAAATCGCAGGTGCTCTAGCACTGAGCTATGACCCTTGCATGGATTCTCTTCCAGCTCTGGGGAAAAGGAGTGAGCTCCACTGTTTGGAAGAGCAGAGGCCTGTAAGAAAATTCTGTGCCTGCGTTTCTGTTTGCCGTCAAAAATAAACTGGTACAAGATAAATAGACACGTAGCTTTAAAAATCAATCGTGTCGGCTATTCAAAAGATTTATTTTCTACCAACTCCCTGGGGAGGGAAATGCTGGCCAGTGGTTAGAGCTGGAGGCGTCCACGGGGGAAGGGAGTAGACGGGGGTCACTGTGCTTCAATTATGCACCCTGTCTGCAAGAGAAAATAGTGTTCTGAAAGAGGCTTCCTGTCTGCCTTTGCAGCCCAGATTGATTCACAATTCCAGCTTCCCACGAGCGTTTTCCTCAGGAGAAAACCCACTGGGGCCGCAAACCCACACAACATGCATGCGATGACGTTTGATCCCAGAAGCCTGAGCTGGAATACTCCAGGGTCAACCTGTGATGGCCTGGGAATCAGATTCAGAGGCTGAACCTGAGGAATCCCAGCCTGCACAGGAGTCCCTGCCTCCAGGGCCGGCCGAGCTGGGGCTGGGGCCTGAGCCTGAAGGGTCCTCACCTGTGCTGGATCCTCAGGTGCAGACACCAGCTGAGCCTGCTCTGGCTCCGGAGGTGATGACCCATTGCCTGCAGGTGCTCCACTCTCAGCCCCGTCAGGGGAAGCTGAGGTTGCCTCTGGGTCCGGTAACCCTCCAGCCTCTCCTGAGCTGCAGAGGCTCAGGGCAGAGAGGCGGAGGGAACTAGGTTCTCACAGGAGGAGTGCTCGCCTCCAGGCCAGGAGAGGGGAGTCACCTGTGGACTGGGACCGCCCTATGCGTTGGGGCAGATAAAAGCAGCCAGCCCCAGTCCCAGGTTGCGGGAGCAACATTGTTGGTAGCCAATTCCTGCCTGCACCCTGTCCTGCTCTTCTGCCAGAGTTCCTGACTACATCCGGCTCCTTGCCTTGGACCCCGCTTCAGCCTTGACGGACAGCCTCCATACCACACCATCGACCTTGGACTGGACTCAGACCACGCCGCACGGTAACCCCCTGGGACCAGCACACAACCATTGCCATGACCACAAATTCACTCGGTTATAGGCCCATGGGTGCTAGGGATGCGGGGCACCCGGACGCCGGGCTCTCAGTCCGGGGCAGAGATTTGGAGTCCGGGGATTTCGGAAGAGCTGACAGCCGCTGCAGAGCAGAGCCCATCAGAGCACGGCAGCTCTTCTGCTGCAGGCAAGCGAGGCGCTGGGGCAGCCGGCCAGCTATGCCCTCCTGCACACCTGGGATTGGTGGGCCATCAAGAGGCCCGCCCAGCGCACACTGCTCACACAAGGCACCCAGTTTTGCTCAGTCGCCACCAGGACCACCTTGGGCTTGACTGTTGTTGCGCTGGGCTCTGTTTGCCCATCCACCACCCAGCCCGGCTGCGGCCTTGCTCTGCTGCCACCGCTGCCACATCCCTGTTGCTGCTGAGGTGTCAGCAACCTGTGCAACCTGGGGGGGCGCCAGGCGGATCTTTGCACCCGGGCGCCACATATGCTTAAGACGGCCCTGGTCATAGGCATGTTTTTAGTCTCAGCGGCCCAATCTGCAATGTCAAGACTGCAGGGGTGGTCTACCTTGCCGGGGTGTTGTAAAGATTGCTGAGCTAATGAAGGTGAAATACTATATAGCCAGTATTATGGAAGAGACTCTTGAGAGTCCCATGGACTGCAAGAAGATCAAACCTATCCATTCTTAGGGAAATCAGCCCTGAGGGCTCACTGGAAGGACAGATCCTGAAGCTGAGGCTCCAATACTTTGGCCACCTCATGAGAAGAGAAAACTCCCTGGAAAAGATCCTAATGTTGGGAAAGATGGAGGGCACAAGGAGAAGGGGACGACAGAGGACGAGATGGTTGGACGGTGTTCTCGAAGCTACCAGCATGAGTTTGACCAAACTGCGGGAGGCAGTGGAAGACAGGAGTGCCTGGCATGCTCTGGCCCATGGGGTCACGAAGAGTCGGACACGACTAAACGACTCAACAACAACAATGGAAGAGGAGGAGACTGGGTGACGGGCTGCGAAAGTGGACAAAAAGAGAGAATCTGGTGGGGGTAGGCTGGTTTGGGACCAAGTTTTAATTCATTTATAAAGGCTAGTCTACACTGGACATTAAACGGGCTTCAGTCATCATGGCTCTCAAACAAGAAACCTCTGATGAGAGCCAGAACGTCAAACGAAATTCCCTGTCACTGTTCCTTGGAGCCATGGGTGGTCCCCCCCTTGAAACAGATGGCTTTGCTCTAGCCCTGGAGGCGAGAGGGTACCTCTGAGCATGCGACAAGTGCCTGATCCCCATGACCTGAGCAACCACACACAGCTTCCATGCTTGCAATATTTCCTGGTGTGCTTGAAGCATGGGTATGCTAGAAAGTAAGAATAACCTGCTGGGTCAGGCTGGTGGCCTGTCGAGTCCAGTATCCTGTTTTTGCAGTGGCCAA
Source organism: Podarcis tiliguerta (assembly GCF_965153285.1). Lineage (NCBI taxonomy): Eukaryota > Metazoa > Chordata > Lepidosauria > Squamata > Lacertidae > Podarcis > Podarcis tiliguerta. Next base: position 79,244,312 of record NC_139541.1, read on the forward strand.
GCAGACGCCCGTTAATGGGAAACCCGCGAGCAGGATCCGAGCCCTCTCCCCTCTTGCTGTTACCCAGAAGGCATACCAGATTCAGAGGTCTCCGTCAGCCCAGAAGAGGATGTGGCCGTGGCCAGGGTGGGCGCTTTCTGGCGCGTTGCGTGAGACGTCTCCGAGGGAGGCTTCAGGCCCAGCTGCTCAGCGACCTCAGGGTGGTCTCCAGGGTGGACGTAATCGAAGATGCTGCTTCCTGTCAGCTCCACCTGGAAGACAAGGAACACCTGGCTGTGTCAGGAACAGGAGCAGGATTTTTTGGGATTCCAAGCCCTCTTGCATTCTGACCCCCTTCTTACTCCTTACCCAGGTTGATCAACATCAGGGTGGTCCAACATGTGGCCCTTGAGGCCTTTTCCAGCGGCCCTTGGCAACATTGGACAGCCCTCCATCCCAGCCCTCCGTTCTGCCATTCCACAGCCAGGTAAGCATGGTGCTGGGCTTTGGGAAGGAGGCGTGAGGACTCTGGCAGGGTCCTGGGGTCTGTCCTCCTCCTTCCCAAAACATGGTTAGTGCTTTGCCAGGTCTGGGAAGGAAAAGGGAGGCTTTAGGAACCTGTCAGATCTTTAAAGCCCTAAATGGCCTCGGTCCAGTATACCTGAAGGAGCGTCTCCACCTCCATCGTTCTGCCTGGATGCTGAGGTCCAGTGCCAAGGGCCTTCTGGCTGTTCCCTCACTGCGAGAAGCCAAGTTACAGGGAACCAGGCAGAGGGCCTTCTCGGTAGTGGCACCCGCCCTGTGGAACGCCCTCCCACCAGATGTCAAAGAGATGAACAACTACCAGACTTTTAGATGACATCTGAAGGCAGCCCTGTTTAGGGAAGCTTTTAATGTTTAACAGACTACTGTATTATAATACTTTGTTGGAAGCTGCCCAGAGTGGCTGGGGAAACCCAGCCGGATGGGTGGGGTATAAATAATAAATTATTATTATTATTTGTGCCTCCTTCTCAAAAAGGGGGGGGGCACTTGCTTACTTATCTGGCTTTGGGAAGGCAGCAGGAGGGCTGGGGCAGGTGCCTTCAATTTTGACCTCACTCCCCACCCCTGCACAACAAAGCAGTGTTCTGTGCCAAAGTATTCTTGCGGCCCACTTGATATGAAAAGCTGTACCGCCCTGATTTAAACGCTGAAGGTTAACATAGCAAGTTTACACAAATCCCTCTCGCCCGGTGCAACAGATCCTCTTGGATTTTCATAGAAGCACTGCAGTTCTGGGGAGTGTGGGAATCCAGAATTGAATGCAGCACTGGCTTTAGGATTCAGCCTCCAGAGAACCCCAGCTTTCGCTTTTTGTTTTGTAAAGAAGGCAAGTTTCTAGTCCTTGTGGCTTGAAAGTCCGCGGGCAACACTCAGCAAAAACCAGAGGTGCGGATGAAGGAGGTTTTCAGGGGCCAGGGTGGGGGCTCCAACACCCTGCTTAGTTATTTGTATTATATTTAAAGAGGTATACATTCCTGGTAGTCCTTTGCCTTCTTCCCGGGAGCAGAAGAAACAGGGCGATACAATGCACTAAAAATAAATTATGCAGAACAGGAGGGGCAAAAACTCGTTAACAATAATGAGAAGGAGGGACATACACATTCATGCATGCCCAGAATTTTCTTCCTGCAGAATCTCATTTGCCTTTATTTTATCTTTTTAAAGAGAACAGCAGACTCACTGCTCTGGGTTGAAACAAAACAAATAAAATAAAATAAAATAAAAAATTCCTTCCAGTAGCACCTTAGAGTGAACAGATGTGGCTGTAACATACAGCCTGGCTACATACAATGGATTGTTCGGTAAGTTTGGGATAGTAGCTAGAAGCATGTAGATACGTTTGACGGTCAGTTGGTTGGTGGTGTCTATACGCCCGTAGAAGAAGGGGACGACAGAGGACAAGATGGTTGGACAGTGTTCCTGAAGCTACCAGCATGAGTCTGACCAAACTGCGGGAGGCAGTGGAAGAAAGGAGTGCCTGGCATGCTCTGGTCCACGGGGTCACGAAGAGTCGGACACGACTAAACAACAACAACATACGCCCGTCCTGTATTTTTATAGTAGTGTCCAAAAAATGTATTTCTTGCATAGATTGGTTCAGTGTTAGGTTGATGGTGGGGTGAAAGTCATTGAATGTCTGGTGGAGGGTGTCGAAGATCTGTTGACCATGTGTCCAGATAATAAAAATATCATCAATGTAACGCAAGTACAAGAGAAGTTTGAGTGGGTAGGAGTTTAGGAAATCTGCCATGAAGATGTTGGCATACTGTGGAGCCATGCAGGTGCCCATTGCTGTAGAGAAACAGATCATCACCAAATTTGAAGTGGTGGTATTTATTTTGTTTTGCTTTGACTATGGCAGACCAACACGGCTACCTACCTGTAACTGCTCTGGGTTGCAATGTGAAGTCACTGCCTCCAATATTAGACCAATGGCCCGTCTCGACCAGAGCTGTCCAGCCTTACTGGCAGCTGCTCTTCCAGGCTCTCAGAGAAAAGAGGTTCCTCCCATCACCTGCCGCTACCTGATCATTTAGCCTGCCAGTGGTGCCACTGGCGAGTAGACCTTTTGCATGCCAACGAGATACTTTTCTACCTTTAAAAAAGGATCCACCGTTTGGGGGGGGGGGCTCAATCTCCAGGCATTGTAACTCACTCTACGTGGGGCTGCCCTTGAGACTGACCCAGAAACTCCAGCGGGTGCAGAATGTCGCGACGAGACTCCTCGAGGGGTCCTTGTCGCAGGATCACATTCACCCGGTGCTATACCAGCTGCACTGGCTCCCGGTGGAGTACAGGATCAGGTTTAAGGTGCTGGTTTTAACCTTTAAAGCCCTATACAGCCTAGGACCCTCGTACCTACGGGACTGCCTCTCCTGGTATGTCCCACGGAGGACCTTACGGTCTTCAAACAAAAACATCTTGGAGGCCACAGGGAGGTTAGGCTGGCCTCTACCAGAGCCAGGGCGTTTTCGGCCGTGGCCCCGATCTGGTGGAACGCTCTTTCGCAAGAGACTAGGGCCCTGCGGGACTTGACATCTTTTCACAGGGCCTGCAAGACGGAGCTGTTCCACCAGGCCTTTGGCCAAGGCGCAGTCTGACCCCCCCTCCTTTGATAATCCTCAAAGAACTCTAGCCCAATGGTTGCCACTAATCTTATTCTGAATTGATTTTAGAATGTATTTTAATTAATTGGTTGTGATTTTATGTGAACTGTGTTACTTTTATTGTTGCTAGCCGCTATGAGCCCGGCTTTGGCTGGGGAGGGCAGGATATACAGTAATTTTTCGCTCTATGAGACGCACCAGACCATAAGACGCACCTAGTTTTTGGAGGGGGAAACCAAGAAAAAAAATATTCTGAATCTCAGAAGCCAGAACAGCAAGAGGGATCGCTGCGCAGCAATCCCTCTTGCTGTTCTGGCTTCTGGGATAGCTGCGCAGCCTGCATTCGCTCCATAAGACACACACACATTCCCCCTTACTTTTTAGGAGGGGAAAAGTGAGTCTTATAGAGCAAAAAATACGGTAAATAAAAAATTATTATTATTATTCCTCAATGCACTCGGCAATCAAGCTGCAGCCTTCCTGCCCGGTGAGATGTCCCTTGTTTTGTGGCTCCGCACTAGATATTGGGGGAGTCTGGGTGTGCCGGCACATCTGCATGCAGAAGGGTCCTATCCTGCGCAAACATAGAGAAGCGGCAGCTGCATTCGGCTGCTGCCCGAAAGGGCCCCCCGCAGAAGCAGCTAGGAGCACACAACCCAGCCGTTTCTGTTAGCCGCCACCCTCTCCCCAGGAATAAAATAAAATAAAAAGGTGGGCCCCCACCTCCGTGACCTCCGAGCCACCCTGCCTGCCGACCCAACAGCACCTCATCAGCATGCAGGCAGCCAGGGAACCGCACTGCCTGATTTGAATACTAAAGGTCAGCACTTCGGGTTAACGTTTCCCACATCGTAATGAATTGGGGGGGGGGGGGGCGGACAGGAGAAAGGGATCAATAAATAATAATGCCGAGCTATCGGCAGGGTCAGGTGCATTCGAAAAGAGCTGCTCCTCATTAAAGATGCACCAGCAAAGGGCAATTTGACTGAAAGAGGCGAGGAAGGCGGAGGAAGATGAAGGAGGGGGCAGCCAGTAATGGGGGGGGGGACACGGAAAGCAGACGGGAGGAAAGGAAATATATTTGCTGCCCCCTCCTGCAGGGTCAAAGACCTCTAAAGAGCCGGGGCTTGTTAGAAACACACCTCTGGCCTGGCTGCTCAATTCTGTACAGCACCTGGCACCGTGTTCCTCAATGGTGACTAGCCACAACAGGGGCGCTCTGCCAATAATAATAATAATAATAATAATAATAATAATAATAATTTATTTATACCCCGCCCATCTGGCTGAGTTTCCCCAGCCACTCTGGGCAGCTTCCAATCAAGTGTTAAAAACAATACAGCATTAAATATTAAAAACTTCCTTAACAGGGCTGCCTTCAGATGTCTTTTAAAGAGAAGATAGCTGCTTATTTCCTTCACATCTGAAGGGAGGGCGTTCCACAGGGCGGGCGCCACCACCGAGAAGGCCTTCTGCCTGGTTCCCCGCAACCTCACTTCTCGCAATGAGGGAACCGCCAGAAGGCCCTTGGAGCTTCCATGGTTGAAGGCGGCAATGCTTCTGAAAGCCCCTTGCAGGAGGGAAGAGGGATCTTGTGTTCGAATCCTGCTTGAAGGGTTTCCCAGAAGCATCTGGTTGGCTGGTGTGAGAACAGGGTGCTGGACTCCCTGGCCTAATCCAGGAGGCGCTTCTTATGTTCTTAAGGATGCCTCTCCGCAGCAGGAAGACCGCCACAATAGATTGCCAACGGAGGTGAAAAGAGGCGATGCATCTGAGCAACACATCCTGCTTGCATTGTCTTGAATGAGCTGATGGGTTGAGGACCAGAGAGCAAATGGCTGGGCCAAAACTGGCCCAAGACGTTTTGCTGCCAGAGGCAAATGCCCAGATCACAAACACACTCCCTCTTCTGTGTGCAGAGTCCGACCGGACTGGGAGTTGCCTCCGACTTCAGCTCTGCCAAGCATCCTCTTCTGCACCTGAGGGCAGCAGGGTAGCTTAAGAGATGCAGAAACAACCTTGTGTCGCACACAACTGTTCCCTCCAACGCCTTCAACCAAGCAAGTGCTGCCTGAAGCGGCCGCCTCCCACTGCCTAACGGTTGGGCCGGCCCCAAGGAGCTGAAGGACCACGTTAGCCAGGCTCAGCCTTAAAGCCGTGGTGTAGGTTTGTTTGTTTTTAAATGTAAAGGCTGAGAAAGGCAGGAATTTGGGGGGGCAGAGTGGGTGGGATTCAAGGGAGGCACAGAGATGACGGAGAGGCGTTTCCAGTGCATTTGAAGCTCCGGTTTGAAGAGAGGAGAAGAATTCAGGGATGCACAAGACCCAGGCAAACCGACTCCATTCCAGACCCAGTAGAATCATAGAATCATAGAGTTGGAAGAGACCACAAGGGCCATCGAGTCCAACCCCCTGCCAAGCAGGAAACACCATCAGAGCACTCCTGACATATGGTTGTCAAGCCTCTGCTTAAAGACCTCCAAAGAAGGAGACTCCACCACACTCCTTGGCAGCAAATTCCACTGTCAAACAGCTCTTACTGTCAGGAAGTTCTTCCTAATGTTTAGGTGGAATCTTCTTTCTTGTAGTTTGGATCCATTGCTCCGTGTCCGCTTGTCTGGAGCAGCAGAAAACAACCTTTCTCCCTCCTCTATGTGACATCCTTTTATATATTTGAACATGGCTATCAGATCACCCCTTAACCTCCTCTTCTCCAGGCTAAACATGCCCAGCTCCCTTAACCGTTCCTCATAAGGCATCGTTTCCAGGCCTTTGACCATTTTGGTCGCCCTCCTCTGGACACGTTCCAGTTTGTCAGTGTCCTTCTTGAGTATGAGAAGGAGCTGCCCAGTAGAGTCCTGATGAAATTTAGAGTGGGATGCAAGAGTCACCTTCCTTCTGCACACACACACACACACACACACACACACACAGAGGGGGGGGGGTACCTGTCTTCTTTTCCTCTCACCCCCCCCCCCCGCCAGTCCCCTCTGCCTTTCTCCTCCGGCCTCCGGCAAGGTCTTCTCCATCACAATTTAATGCTATATCAAAGGCTGCCTTCTCCTTGCCCGGGGTTTGCTCCAGTCTGGAATCTTTGCCAGAGAACAGGTTGAAAGTGCCCAGTTTGTAAGTGGGGGCCTCGGGGAGCAAAAATCAGCTTGAAAAGCGGAGCAGTCGCCTTGTCTCTCCCCGCCTCCCCCCTCGCCCCACAGCTGTTCTCAGGCACACCCCAACCAGATTGCAGGGAGTTGAGGGGGAGTGGGGAGAGAAGGAAAGCGCAGGAAGGAAGCCACCCGAAGAAAGAAGGAGTGGGTGGGGATGAACCAGACTCAATATTCGTTATTTACAATGGCTTCCCCATAATTATTCCGTGTACACTGAAAAAATCCTGAATTCCAGACAATCGGGAGGTGTGTTTTGGCTGGCAGGGTCTCTCAAGATCTTCCCAGCAGATTATTCCCAGGACCAAAATAGGAATATGCCCCGTGCACATGGGCCTTCGTTCTGCCACCCTTCCCTGCATGGGGGCAGATAAGGCCTGATTCTGACCCAGTTGCCTCCATGGTATTTTTTCCGGAGAAAAGCAACCCACACCGTTTCGCAGCCAGCATGAAGTCCGAACGGCGCTGGAAGCTCTTGGCCTCCGTTCAAAACTCTTGTTTGAAGAGTTTGGTTCCTGGCAGGTAAGAGCAAAGGATTTTCTGCTGCTCCAGAGAAGGGGACACGGAGCAATGGATCCAAACTACAAGAAAGAAGATTCCACCTAAACATTAGGAAGAACTTCCTGACAGTAAGAGCTGTTTGACAGTGGAATTTGCTGCCAAGGAGTGTGGTGGAGTCTCCTTCTTTGGAGGTCTTTAAGCAGAGGCTTGACAACCATATGTCAGGAGTGCTCTGATGGCGTTTCCTGCTTGGCAGGGGGTTGGACTCGATGGCCCTTGTGGTCTCTTCCAACTCTATGATTCTGGGGGCTGGAACGCGGCCGCCTAAATTCCAGCACCTGAGTTGGGTTTGTGGCAAACAAGCGGGGTTCAGATGCCAACTCTGGGAGGTGGGTGGCACAAAAGCCAGATTTCCCCTAGGATGAACTGGGTCTTCTTCGCTCGAGGCGCCCAACCCCTTCTCTGCCTCAGTTTCCCTTCCTGCATAGCTGGAATCCTCGGGAATAAGAGGAATCAGTTGCCAGCATCCTCTTTCTCCTCCTCTGAAAGGGAGATGTGCTGATGGAACGAGGCAGCTGTCACTCACGCTGCAACAAACTGCCATTCCTGGGCCCGGCGCCAGCCGACTGACACCTCCTAACAACAGGGCTCTCCGCTGGGGGGGGGGGCTGGTCCCTTGCCTCCCCTTACCCCTTCATCCAGCTCTAATTGCTTAAGGGGAAATGGAAAGTTGAAAGGCAAAAGAGGTCTCGTTCGGCACTGCGCGGAGCGAAATTGGCGCTATTGATTGGTCGGGGCCGGAGCACGTTCCCCTCTGCTGATATTCAAATCCCGCCGCCAGCCCCCTGCTTTCACATTCTTGCCTTGTTGTCAAGGTGAAAATGAAAAATAAGAAAGCTTAAAAAGAAGAGGGGAAGCTTGCGGGGTGTTATGTTGAGCGTCGAGCGACTTTCGTGCGCAGGAAACGGGGCTTGCCTCTCAGGAGAAATGGCCGTGGTCGTTTTACGATTGGCTTTATGAATCTACAGCTCTTCAGTTGCTTTTATGGATGATTCCTTCACAAGAGGCTGGGGGGGGGGGGAGTGAAGACTTGGTTGCAACCTTTCGTCTCTGTCCCAGGGTCGTGCCATCGACTGTGCTCACAAACCGGCTCCTTTTGCTGCCGGCTCCCCGGGAGCAAAGTTCCCTTCTCAGCTGTTTGCTACAAGAGATCTGAAACTCGAAGAGCCAGGCTCGCTTTCTCCCCTCCTCCCTCCTCCTCGCCTTTTCCTTTCGTGCCACATATTTTCAGGCTGCAAGCTGTGGGAGGTGCGGGGTCCTTTTCGGCCGAAGGGCCGAACAAAAAACGCTTTAAACAAACGCGTAAATGACACTTAGTGGAATCAGCTTGCCACTCCCAAAAAAACCTGCAGTTTGGGACAATGCAAAAATCAAAAATTGCTTACTGCTGCGAGGTCGCTCAGCAAGCAGCGTGGCACCTGGGACAACAGTGGGAGTCCCGGCAATGGCAGGCAGATGTTTTTGAGGGTACAAATAGGGACACGGGTGGCACAGGTGGCGCTGTGGGTTAAACCACAGAGCCTAGGACTTGCCGACCAGAAGGTCAGCGGTTCGAATCCCCACGACAGGGTGAGCTCCCGTTGCTCGGTGCCTGCTCCTGCCAACCTAGCAGTTCGAAAGCACACCAGTGCAAGTAGATAAATAGGTACCGCTCCGGCAGGAAGGCAAACGGTGTTTCTGTGCACTGCTCTGTTTCGCCAGAAGCGGCTTAGTCATGCTAGCCACATGACCCAGAAGCTGTACGCCGGCTCCCTCGGCCAATAAAGCGAGATGAGCGCCGCAACCCCAGAGTCGGCCACAACTGGACCTAATGGTCAGGGGTCCCTTTACCTTTACCTTCCCTTAGGGCAAACCACCTTTAACCGGGTGCTTTGCAAGGAAGATGCAGGCTGGGTGTGTGGAATCTGGGTTTTACAATTTGCTCCTAACTTCCTCCTCCCCAAGGTCTCCTGGAAAACATGCGCGTGGTGGGATATGGCGGGGGGACGACAACGCTCTTCTCCCTCTCTCCTAGCTGCAACCCATCAATCGCAGCTCAGAAGGAAGGCCGATCATCAATTATCAGACAAAGCATGTTTAAATTGCATCGTTTGTAGCAGAGATAATTACCACGATTAATTATTCATGCGGCAAGGACTGTGTGAAGTGTTTATTGGGGGGGGGGGGGACTGGAAATCGGCAGGCCAGGAAGGGGAGCGATGTTCTCTGTTGGGAGGTGGGACCCGGAACGCTAAAAAGCACGGGGAGAGCACACCTCGCCAGGAGGCAAAGGGTGACGCTGGGGCCGGGGCGTAGTCTTCGGCTCAGAAGTTTCTCATGCAGCCAGGCCCAAGGAAACATCCTGTGGAACTTGGGAGCTCGCACTCTGAAGCTTGAGCACACAAAGGCAGCCCAATTTAAGGGAGATAAGAGAGATAGAAAGGCCCCAATGCACCACACTCTCATGGATCAAAGAACTATAGTGTTGGAAGGGAACCCTGAATGCCATCTAGTCCAACCCCCTGCAACGCAAGAATATGAAGCTGTCCCTTACAGGGATCACAGACATACATCTGAAGGCAGCCCTGTTTAGGGAAGTTTTTAATGACTGGTGTTTTATTGCATTTTTAATCTTTGTTGGAAGCCGCCCAGAGTGGCTGGGGAAACCCAGCCAGATGGGTGGGGTAGAAATAAATAATAATAATCATCATCATCATCATCCTTGCGAAACTAAGGGCATTTCCAAACCGCCCAGTTTGTTGGGCATTCATCCATATTGGTTTGCAGGGAGATCCGCTACATTGGCTATTTAATGAGCAATCATTCTGATTTCTTTGCAAGCGGAGAGTTAAACTGCTGCTGCATCAGAGCAAGCATTATCCCACTCTTTCCCATGCACCTGCCTTTAGGCGTCATTCTGGGTAGCTGAGATCATATCTCACTGCATTTTAGAAATTCTATTCGTATGTATACATTTTTTTGTCAGATTAAAGTTGCCTTCTTACTCACTGTACACATTTCAGCAGCGTTTTATTGTCCATTTTGGGGGGCTCTTGCCCAATCCTGTTCACTCTCCCAGAATCACTTGTGGAGTCCTAGATCTCTGGCCACCAGATGTTTTTGAGCGCAACTGTGCTGGCTGGGGCGGATGAGAATTGCCGTCCAAAACAGCTGGAGGGCACCAGGTTGACAAAGGCTGCTCTAGCACGTCTGGTTTCAACCTCCTAAGCTAAACAAGTCAACTTCCTTTATGCATGGGCAAAAAGGACTGTCCTCATGAGGACTACACACCTGCACGCTCTCTCTCTCTCTCTCCCTATTAAAATGGCAGAAGAGGTTCTCAGAAGTCTGCTCCCAGCTATGCATGCTTAGAGAATACCATAGTAAGCAAATTATGGGTTGGCTGCAACCATTCCTGCCCATTCCAGCTGCCCAACGGTACCTGGCTGCAGCCCGCAAAGTATTTGGGAGCCTGCAGATTCTCCACCTTGCAGACGCTGCAGAGAATAATCTTGCCTGTTCCCAGCGCAACCCCCACCCGGCTGCATAATACTCATGCGCTATACATCTGGCCGCATGAGTGGGGTTTTCCCCCCTCTTTTATTTCCAGTCTGTGCATGTATTATTCACGTTTTAGCACACAGCTCACACAGCTCCTACCTGCGAGAGCCCAAGGTAAATAGACACCGTCTCGGAGATGTAAAGGAATTTTCCCTCCTGGTTCAGTGCAAACACAAACCCATCCAGAGACTGTGGAGAGAGAGAGAACACAGAAACAACATTTATATTATATAGATGTGTTTCCCCAGCCCCCACTCCAAATAATACAGGCTGGTGCTTTTGCCAAGCAGAGGGGGGAAAGGTGGAAAGAAAGTTACGTGTCACACCAACGCAGCTAGTCCAGGTGTAGGGAAGATTCCAAAATTATTATTATGATTTTAGTTATTAGATTTGTATTCTGCCCTTCATCTGAAGATCACAGCATGGTTCACAGCATAAAACCTTGCTACAAAACTCCCAGGGCATTACGTCATAGGGACTAGAAACTCTACCGCAAATCAAACCTTGGTAAATCCAGTTCCTAATTTGGTTTAGTGCCCAAACAGATCCAGGGTAGCAACCCAATGCACTAAAAATAGGGCAGCAGGCTTTAAAACGATTGATCAGCGCAGATATTAGCTGCAGCTTAAAATGAGCCCATTGATTAATTAATGGGTAAGACTGGATCTCGCCAGCTTCCAAGCTGGATGGCGAACAAAAAATTGCAGAAGGCCTTTTCCTTCCTTCCTTTTTTTTTTTTTAAAAAAAATATATATAAACTGTTATCTGCCTCACATTCAAAGATGGGGAGGGGTCCCTCTCCTCCTCCAGGGATGATTTTGCAACATGCAAACAGTGTTAGAAACTCAGCAATATAAGCCAGCCTCTAAATGGCACCTTAAACCTAGGTTGCGGTGGCCACAAAGGAATATCTACTTGCAAGGGGTTTGGACTAGATGATTCTCAGGGTCCCTTCCAAAGCTACCATTTTACAATTCTATGATCTCTGCTACATAGCTTGGCTGTAGCTTGCTCTTACAACAATTCACTTGTCCCTGTATGCAAGGAGTAGAGACACACGCCATGGAAACGGAACTGGTATTAACTTTAATACCAGTTCCATTTCCATGGGATGTGAAGGAAATCAGCCCTGAGTGCTCACTGGAAGGACAAATCCTGAAGCTGAGGTTCCAATACTTTGGCCACCTCATGAGAAGAGAAGACTCCCTGGAAAAGACCCTGATGCTGGGAAAGATGGAGGACACAAGGAGAAGGGAACGACAGAGGACGAGATGGTTGGACAGTGTTCTTCTTGAAGCTACCAGCATGAGTTTGACCAAACTGCGGGAGGCAGTGGAAGACAGGAGTGCCTGGCGTGCTCTGGTCCAGGGGGACACGAAGAGTCGGACACGACTAAACGACTAAACAACAACAACATAGACTAAGGCAGAGGTTTTTAAACTGTGGTGGTCAGCCTGGCACCCAGCAATCTCCACGCATCCCCAACTGGACCCGCACCAGTAGCAAAACGCACCTGACGCCCTGGGGGATTTTGAACACTGCAAATATGCAAACATATTTAAGTTCAGATCAAGTAAGCAAAATGGGGGTGGGGATAAATTAATTTACAACAGGAAGCACCTTCAGATTGGCTGGCAGCCCATGTTAAAGACGTACCGTACTTTTCCGTGCATAAGACGAGTTGTTTTTTTACTCCAAAATAGTGTTAAAAAATGGGGGGTTGTCTTATACACGGAGCGTGGGTAGGGAGGACATGTGACTGCCACGAGCTGCAGATTGTCATAGGCAATTTGCCTGGCGATTGGTGGCTGTGGCAAAGGCTGGTTTGTATTGGCTGGTGCTGCAGCAATTGTGCATGTGATTGCCAGCCACTGCTGGAGATCGGGCAGCCGCTTTTTGGCTTCTGCAATGCGAGCGATTGTCAGTGCCTATCCGTTGGGTTAGTGATTTACTGCATCCCCCCATCTCCCCCTGAAAAGCTCTGGGCAATCCTCCCCCCGAAAAAAGATCAACAAGTAGGGGGCGTGTTATACAAGGAAAAATAAGGTATGTGCAGAAAACCTGGCAATGGCAGGCTATGAAGTTAAGCTGTTGCCTTGCACAGAGACAAATCATTGGCCCTTCTAGCTAGGCTTGAGCTGCTCGGGCCGGCAGCGACTCTCCAGGCGCAGGGCTCTTCCACAACTTTCCCATCCCCCACAGATTGCTTTTCATGAGGACTGAACCTGTGAGCTCCTGCAGACAAGATATGCGCTCCACCATTGAGTTAGGGACTCCTCTAGAACCAGGTTAGTAGGCACGTCACGGGCTGTTTCTGATTTCCCTCTCCCACTTCTGACTCCCAGGCTTCACCCCCCAAAGATGAAGTCAGGCACCAATCTGCATGTGATGAAGTGGACTCTCATTCACGGAAGCTTGTTAAACTACAATAAATGCGCCCGTTGTTAAGGTGCCACAAGGCCCTTTGTCGCTTCTGCCAAAACAGGCGGCATGGCAAGACCCTGGGAACACAATTTGCTATAGAAGACGTACCCCACAAAATAGCTGCTTGCAAGGCCTGGGCAACATCAAGACTAGAGCCAGTCAATACCAAAGAACCAAAAGTCACCCAAAGCAGTCCTGGAATTAAGACTTCCTAAGAATATTAGGAAGTGAGAGCTGGACCATCAAGAAGGCTGATCGCCGAAGAATTGATGCTTTTGAATTCTGGTGCTGGAGGAGACTCTTGAGAGTCCCGGGGACTGCAAGAAGATCAAACCGATCCATTCTGAAGAAAATCAGCCCTGAGTGCTCACTGGAAGGACAGATCCTGAAGCTGAGGCTCCAATACTTTGACCACCTTCATGAGAAGAGAAGACTCCCTGGAAAAGACCCTGATGCTGGGAAAGATGGAGGGCACAAGGAGAAGGGGACGACAGAGGACGAGATGTTTGGACAGTGTTCTCGAAGCTACCAGCATGAGTTTGACCAAACTGTGGGAGGCAGTGGAAGACAGGAGTGCCTGGCGTGTTCTGGTCCAGGGGGTCACAAAGAGTCAGACACGACTAAACAACAACAAGAATATTAGGGTTCGTTTTCAGCAAAAAGGCATTCGTAAACCTCATCATAGCGAAGGCAGGCTCGGAAGAGAAAGAACAGCGGTTGTCGGTATATCCTGAGACCCTTACTCTCAGGGTTGTGGGTTCAAGCCCTACGTTGGGCAAAAATATTCTTTTTGGTTGTTTCCTTCCAACTCTGTGTCAACCAACCCATCTCAAACCTTTACTGGCATATAGATGAGGTTCCAAAAGGTTCAGCACTATAAAAGCGCAGCAGTATCTGCATCTAACAATTAAAATACTGTGACGTTTGCGAATCCTCACTGCGTGTTGCAGAAACCTGGCTGCTATCTCCACCTTATCCCCATGCTGAGTAAACATTAGGAAGACTACCTTGCAATCGTCCGATGGCCACTACCTGCTAATTAACCAGCTGATTAATGAACACAAATTGAACTGTCTGATACAAAGGGCAGGGCAAAAGAACGAGGGTTCTATAAAGTCTCAGAAGCCAGGGGGGTTGCCAAATAAGATATTCAGTGTTCTGGGGGGGGGGGGCTTAAGACCCTGAACAGCTCCTGCCCATCGATAGCTACCCGCCACTCAGGCTATGTCCAGTACCGACTGCCAGAGGCAGAATGCCCCTGGATACCAGCTGCTGGAAATCACAAGCCGGGAGAGTCCTGGTGCAGCGAGGTCCAGCTCAAAGGTTTCCCATGTGGGTATTTGGTTGGCCACTGTGAGAACAGGATACTGGATTGAATAGGGTCCCTGGCCTGGTTCGGAAGAGCTCCCTCTTACGCTCTGGTGCTGGCAGGAGCAAGATAAAACAGTTGCTAAAAACCAAAAGCAGGGCCTTTTCTGCAGTGGCTCCCCATTTGTGGAATGCTCTCCCCAGAGGAGTTCGCCTGGCGCCTTCATTATATGCCTTTAGGCGCCAGGTGAAAATGTTCGTCTTCAGCCAGGTCTTTGGCTAACATCCTATATCCTGTTAAATGTGTTTGTTGGGAGGGTTCTTTTGTTTGCTTGTTTTTATTATGCATTTTGTATGTATTTTAATCTCGCATTTTCATGCTGTGAACAGCCTTGAGATCTACAGAGCCAAGAGCAGAGCACCTATTTGATAAATGAAAATAAATAACGAGAAAGCCTTGCAAATCTGCTTTATTCCCACAGGGTCACAGAGCCTAGCCTCTCTCTGGTCAGGGTTTGGGTTACCTTGACACAGAGTTTTGACAGAGAGCTTTTGTGGGCGTGTTTTTCTTTTAAAGCTCAGAATACACCTTGCATCCCGATAGACCTCTGGCTTCAGAAACAGATTTGAAACTAGATTTGTCTACTTTGCTTTTAAAGCCACCCAGAGTTGGTGGCAATCTTTACCTCTTGGGGGAGCGAATTAACCCTGTGTCGTGCAAAGAAATACCATATTTTTCTCTCTATAAGATGCACCAGACCATCAGACGCACCTAATTTTTGGAGGAGGAAAACAAGAAAAAATATATTCTGAATCCCAGAAGCCAGAACAGCAAGAGGGATCGCTGCGCAGCGAAAGCAGCGATCTCTCTTGCTGTTCTGGCTTCTGGGATAGCTGCGCAGCCTGCACTCGCTCCATAAGACGCACACACATTTCCCCTTACTTTTTAGGAGGGAAAAAAGTGTGTCTTATAGAGCGAAAAATACAGTAACTTATTTTGCCTGCCCTGAAGCTTATAGCATTCGGCTTTGTTGGCCGACTCCAGATTGCAGAAAAGGCCCTGTTTTTGGTTTTTACCATGATGATGAGGACAACTTCCTTTCCGCTTTCTCCAAATTGAGCATAAATTTTATGCACCTCCATGTGTATTTAAGATCTGCACAGCGCCTAAAGAGGCACCTAGAAGCAGCTGTTTAAAAGTGCAGGAACATCTGGAAATTCCCTAGGCAAAGAGGAGAGGAGGCAGCAAACCCGCTCCGCAAAATAAGGAGCAAGAATGCCCTGGATATTTGTGCTGAGCAAAGACCAGACAGAGAGAGCGCGCAACCTCTTCAGGGTTCATCCAGGGAGGAGAGCCGAATAAGGCCGAGAGGGGGAGGGGAGAAGAGCCACAGCCAAAAGTTTTTTCTCCCCTTTGCTTTTTCACCCCCCACTCCAAACTGTTCCAGAAAACAGGAAGCTGCTCCCCAAGGAGACACAGGACGGAAGCCTCAGACCTCCCCTTTGAATCTCCCCATGGCAAATGTTAGCAAACGCCAAAAAATGCCCCGTTTTCGGGTCCCCGGCCAAATCCCTTTAAAGCTGGATGATGATGTCCTCTCCTAAGGCAACGTTTGAAGCAGTTTACGAAACCGGTCCCAGGGCAGTTGGGCAGAAACGACTCTGCGAGCTCCAAAGGGAGTTCTTTGGGGGCGCAACGCTGAGTTCGCCCTCCTTTCGTTTTGCAAAGTCCGGGCGATAAATCCCTGTAAGGAGGGATGAATGTTAACCTGCCCCCTCTGTGGCTGCAACAATGCCCAGGGCTGGAAAGAGGGATCGGGGCCAAAGCCGTCGCCACTCCCAGGGCCAAAGGACATGTTATATGCCAACTTGTGTACTGGTCCCAGGGGGATGTGGGGTGGGGTGGGGGAGCGGATTTGAAGCATGGAAGTGGCTGATGTAACCCTTTCCTCACCTTCTTTGCCCTAAACTCAAAATCAGCTGCTTCCCCCCCCCCCCAGGTTCAAAAGACATTATTTACCCTCAAGACATCGATTCCATAGAACGTATTTTGTTGCATTGTGCAAAATATGAGCAAGCCAGGGCTGAACTGATACTACCCTTGCTGGTACCTTCCCCAGGAAAATCAGAGGCTCACTATGTCAGGTTCCTATTGAAAGACCGGACAAATGCTAGAACATTAGCAGTGGCAAAGTTTTTATCGGTGGTTGCAAGAACAAATAATCCCTATATTCTGAACAAAATGCTTGTTTAACCTGGAGGTAGGCTGTCTGAATTGTGCATTGCTTTGTAATGATTTGTTGGGTCTCTGGACCGTAATAAAGATTGATGATGATTTACCCTCACAAGCATGCATTTAAAAAGCTGGAAATGGGGAGTCATCGCCATTTGCAAAGGAAGAAGTTAAGCACCCTACTTTGCTTCTCCACTCTAGATTTCCTGTTCCCGAAGAAACTTCTCAATCAAAATAAACAGTGAGGAGGGGGAGTCTGTTAGCGCACAACACATTTGCCTTTGAAACGTAGTTTCGCTCTGAAAGGAAGTTTAAACAAGCAGAAGTTTGGCAAGATTTCTAGTCCATATGATTGCCAGGATAAGCTAGAGGATGAACCAGCAGCGCCTAACGAAATCTCTGGAGTCCGGAGAAAGGGGGTTCTCCAACTGGGGTGGGGGTTACCCTGGTGCAAAATTCAGACTTTAGTGCCTCCCAATATTGTTTCACATGGTGACAGCAGTCTCAAAATTAAAAGATGCCTGCTTCTTGGGAGAAAAGCAATGACAAACCTAGACAGCATCTTAAAAAGTAGAGACATCACCTTGCCAACAAAGGTCCGTATAGTTAAAGCTATGGTTTTCCCAGTAGTGATGTATGGAAGTGAGAGCTGGACCATAAAGAAGGCTGATCGCTGCTTTTGAATTATGGTGCTGGAGGAGACTCTTGAGAGTCCCATAGACTGCAAGAAGATCAGACCGCTCCATTCTGAAGGAAATCAGCCCTCAGTGCTCACTAGAAGGACAGATCCTGAAGCTGAGGCTCCAATACTTTGGCCACCTCATGAGAAGAGAAGACTCCCTGGGAAAGACCCTGATGTTGGGAAAGATGGAGGGCACAAGGAGAAGGGGACGGCAGAGGACGAGATGGTTGGACAGTGTTCTCGAAGCTACCAGCATGAGTTTGACCAAACTGCGGGAGGCAGTGGAAGACAGGAGTGCCTGGCGTGCTCTGGTCCATGGGGTCACGAAGAGTCGGACACGACTAAACAACAACAACAACAATATTGCTTCACACCCAAAATAAATCAGATGTGCTTTCACAGTCAGCATCTCTCAGATGAAGTGAGCCACAGACAGTGTCTTGTCCCATAATCAAATAGCTTTGTCTTGCTCTATTCTGCCTATTCAGACCCCACCAGGACTCCTGTGTCCAGTTCTGGGCACCACAGTATAAGAAGGACATTGACAATATGGGGCGTGTGCAATGGAAGGTGACAAAGATGATCAAAGGTCTGGAAACCAAGCCTTATGAGGAGCGGTTGAGGGAGCTGGGTATGTTTAGCCTGGAAAGGAGAGGAGATGTGATAGCCATCTTCAAATATCTCACGTGGAAGATGAAGCAAGCTTGTTTTCTGCTGTTCCGGAGGGTAGAACTCGAATCCATTGCTTTGACTTACAAGTAAGGAGATTCCAACTAAACATCAGGAAGAGCTTTTTGACAGTGAGGGCTGAAGGAGACAGTGGAACAGCCGCCTCCAGGAGGTTGTGGACTCTCCTTCCTTGGAGGTTTTCTAAGCAGGGGTTGGATGAACATCTGTCATGGATGCTTTAGCTGAGATTCTTGCTTTAGCTGAGATTTCTGCTTAGTATACCTGAAGGAGCATCTCCAACCCAATCGTTCTGCCTGGATGTTCCCTCACTGCAAGAAGCTATGCTACAGGGAACCAGGCAGAGGGCCTTCTCGGTAGTGGCGCCCGCCCTGTGGAACGCCCTCCCACCAGATGTCAAAGAGATAAACAACTACCTGATATTTAGAAGACATCTGAAGGCAGCCCTGTTCAGCGAAGTTTTTAATGTGTGACATTTTAATGTATTTTTAATCTTAGTGGGAAGACGCCCAGAGTGGCTGGGGAAACCCAGCCAGATGGGCAGGGTACAAATAACAAAATAATAATAATAATAATAATAATAATAATAATAATAATAATTATTATTATTATTATTATTGCAGGGGGTGGACTAGATGACCGTTGGCGTCCCTCCCAGCTCTACAATTCAACGATTCTATGAGTCTCCTCCCCAAAAATAAAATTTCTGGAGCTTGCACTACCAGATTCCCTGTCCTGAGGCATTGGGGCTCCTCTTAGCCCCCCGATCTCTCACCCCCTGCCTCTCTCCCAAGGCCTGCCCTGCAGCAACAATGCCTCTTTATACCAACGGGATATATTCGCACAATTACGACGTTCCCCCCACGAAGGAGCCTGGGTGGTGAGGAGGGGGAGAGGAAGGGAGAGAGGAGAGGAGAGAGAGCGAGAGAAAGAAATAGCAGGAGATGAATGGAAACGACAGCCACGTTAACGTTCCAGCACGTTAATTACTGCTGACAGATAAAATTGCTTTTTTTATCATCATCAAGTGGTTTCGATGTGCCGGCCGGAGGTCATTGCTGTGGCAATTAAATGGTTGACACCACATGACGGGGACGTCTCTGCGGGGGCGGGGGGGGGGGCTGGCTGCAAACAGGGAGGAAGAGAGGTATGCATGGATCAATCCCTAGATTTCTTTTTGCCAGACTTTCAGCACATGCACATCAAGAAAAACACGCTTGGCGCAGGTAGCAAAAGTAGCAGAAGCAGGGGAAGAGCAGTTTGAGAGAGACAGAGAGCCACAGCGTAGGCTGCAGGTTCTGGGGGCCCCTCACTGGGATAAGGAGCTCTCTGTGGGTCCCCTGCCCCCCACATCAGTGGACCAACCTCCCCGCAGCACTTCTCACCAGCTACTGAGCAAGCAGGCCGCACTGACTCCAGACTCTGCTTTTCCCCTAAGAACACAGGCAGCTACAGGTACATATATTCATTCATTCAGACTTTATTGGCATAATGGGTACAGACCACTGGGTTCCATCCTGCTCTGTACTGCCTAAACTGGCTGGCAGCAGTGTCTGTCTGGGGTTTGGGGCATGAACCTGGCTGGCAGCGTCACCTGAAGAATCCGTGACCGTGGCGAGCTCCCGTTGCTCTGTCTCGGCTCCTGCCAACCTAGCAGTTCTAAAGCACACCAGTGCAAGTAGATAAATAGGTACCACTGCGGCGGGAAGGTAAACGGCGTTTCCATGCGCTCTGGTTTCCGTTGTGCCAGAAACAGTTTAGTCCTGCCGGCCACATGACCCGGAAAGCTGTCCGTGGACAAACGCCGGCTGCCTCGGCCTGAAAGCAAGATGAGCACCACAACCCCAGAGTCGCCTTTGGCTGGACTTAACTTTTTAACTTTTTTTTACTTTTACCTACCAGGGATCAAACGGCGTTCAAGGTCCCTGAGCCACGGGCCATGCCGGCTGGGGCAGATGGAAGCGGCAGGCCAAGGCAACCAAGAGCCCCCAGGCCAGTGTGGTGTAGTGGTTAAGAGCGGTGGACTCCTAATCTGGGGAACCGGGTTCGCGTCTCCACTCCTCCACATGCAGCTTCTGGGTGACCTTGGGCCAGTCACACTTCTTTGAAGTCTCTCAGCCCCACTCCCCTCACAGAGTGTTTGTTGTGGGGGAGGAAGGGAAAGGAGAATGTTGGCCGCTTTGAGACTCCTTGAAGGGAGTGAAAGGCGGGATATCAAATCCAAACTCTTCTACTCTTCTTCCCAGGCATGAGGATGGAGGGATTGTGCCAAAGACTTCACAGGAAACAGGGGCTTCAAGGAAGGGTTGGAAGAGCTGGGAGGAGAGGTCTCCTGAAGCAATATTTTCCCATCCAGCAGGTAAGAAGCTGCAGTACCACGGACAGCTCCAAACAGGCAACTTGCTCAGCAGAGTCTGAGAGCACAGAAATCTCTCTCTCTCCCAGGCTCTGGGCCCTGGCAAATCCTTAAAAGACAAACCACTGAGAAGCTTCGTTTGTGTCATGAACTGGCAGGACAACAGGAAGGAGAAAGAGGATCTGGATGAGGGGTGTAGGACTTGGGGCACAAGGGGGCAAGCTGGGAGGTGGGGAAGGAGCGGTTGGTGTAGGAAACTACTCATGGGGTGATGGAGAATGACAAGGGGATGGAGGCCAGTGCACAGGACCCAGAGCCAGAGCAGCCCCTGTCTCCATGAACACAAAGGGCTCTGAGGCATAGGGAGAAGCAGCAGGTGGGGCGCTCTAAGAGGCTGAGGCAGTCAAGGACCCACAGGCCAGCTCACCAGCTGAGCAATGCAGCTGGCTAGCTCTGGGAGGAAGTCTTGATGGATTCTAGGCAGGTGTTTTGAGGATGCAACAAGGAAGCAGCAAGGGGAAAGGATAGAGGAGCAGAAAGATGGGTGGGTCAAGCCCATGGGGGTCCTGGAATGTAGGAAGATAAGAAGAAGCCTGCTGGATCAAACCCATGGCCCATCTAGTCCAGCATCCAGTTCTCACAGCGGCCAACTAGATGCCTGTGGGATCTAAGCACAAGAACCCTCTCCTGTGGTTTCCAGCAACTAGGATTCAGAATTATTGCTGCCTCCAAACATGGAAGCAGAGGATTGCTGTTTGTGGCTCGTAGCCATCGATAGTCTTATTCTCCTCTGTGAATCTGTCCAATCCTCTTCTGAAGCCATCTAAGCTGGGACACGGATGGCGCTGTGGGTTAAACCACAGAGCCTAGGACTTGCTGATCAGAAGGTCGGTGGTTCGAATCCCCGCAATGGGATGAGCTCCCGTTGCTCAGTCCCTGCTCCTGCCAACCTAGCAGTTCGAAAGCACCTCAAAGTGCAAGTAGATAAATAGGCACCGCTCCAGCGGGAAGGTAAACGGCATTTCTGTGCGCTGCTCTGGTTCGCCAGAAGCGGCTCAGTCATGCTGGCCACATGACCCGGAAGCTGCATGCCGGCTCCCTCGGCCAGTAAAGCGAGATGAGCACCGTAACCCCAGAGTCGGTCACGACTGGACCTAACGGTCAGGGGTCCCTTTACCTTTACCTTAAGCTGGTGGCCGTTGCTACTTCTGATTTCTGATGGCTACAGGATCTGCTTCCTTTCCACAGGGCCTGTAAGACAGAGTTGTTCCGCCTGGCCTTTGGCTTGGAATCAACTTGATCCCCTTCCCCTCTTTCCTTTTTCCTTTCTCCTTCTGCGATGGAACTCCTATTTGGGGACTTCCTTGGCTTTTTTCTGGCCCACGTAGCACCAGTCTGGATAGTTGGCCTTGGTGAAGATTTGACGTTTTCATCCCAAAAAAGTTTTGGATTTGAGTTTCTACTGAAATGAGGCTGCATTTTAATGTTGTATTTTAATCTTGTTTTTAAGTTGTATTTTAATCAATTGTTTTATAGCTGGTGTTAGCTGCCCTGAGCCTGGTCTTGGCTGGAGAGGGTAGGGTATAAATAAATTCTTATTCTTATTCTTATTCTTACTTCTTTCAAGAGCAAGTTCCATGCTCTGACTCTTTGCCAGTGTGAAGGCTTCCTTCTATCTCTCCCAAATCTTCCCAACATTCACATGTCCACGAGCTCCGGGAGTTACGAGAGAGGTAGACAAACTTTTCCACATTCGCTTTTCTCTATTCCTTGCATCGTTCCATGGGATTTCTGCCGCGTCACATGGGAGGGAAGGACAAAGGGGCTTGTTGCCGGATCCGAGAGCGGTCAGGAAGCCAGGAGAGGGATTTTAAGGCCTGCATCCCATGGTCAGAGCAGCGAGAAAAGACAAATCGTTCTGGCAACAACAGTGCTGGCAGAGGAAGGAGAGAGTCCAAAAGGGGGAGGATTAGCCTTGTTCCTATAAAAGCAGAGTCCAGCAAGCAGCTTCCACTACACTGAGAGGAGCTATGGCACTCCCTCCAAGGTTGCACATGGAGGGCTGCCCCCCACAGCAGTGATTTCTGTCAGCCAGCTGTTGGCACAACATCTGCATCCCCCTCACCCTCCCTATACGTAGCCCCCTCCTCACACACACCAGCGGCCAAATCAGATTGCTTCCAAATAAACCTGAATTAGCCTCTCACACTTAAAAAAAACCAAGCCCTCAAGCTGGAGACAGTGGGCTGTGGAAAGGAAGCCGCCACACCTGGCCAAGGAGCCAAACAAGGTTAAGACCTTCGTTCTCCCTCTGCGCAGAATCCTCTAACTCAATTGATCCAGCTTGCTCGCCTTTTCGCTCCTGCCTCTTCGCACCTGCTCTGGCCGCGGGCAAAATTAGGTTCCCTTTGAATCAGCAACTCAGGAAAAGTGTGTTGCCAGGCCAGTGCACTATGCCCAGAAATAGAGACATCTAGTGTGGTGTATGCCTGTTGTCTTTGTCCATGGAGTTTTCTTGGCAGGGATACTGGAGTGGATTGCCGGTTCCTGCTCCAGGTGGATCACGTTTGGTCTAAACTCTCCACTATGACCGGTCCATCTTGGGTGGCCCTGCACGGCATAGCTCATAGCTTCTGTGAGTTATTCAAGCCCCTTCGGCATGGCAAGGCAGTGATCCATGAAGGAGAAAAAGCAGGAAAAAATAAAAAGCAGAGACATCACTTGGCGACAAAGGTCTGTATAGTTAAAGCCATGGTTTTCCCAGTAGTGATGTATGCAAGTGAGAGCTGGACCATCAAGAAGGCTGATCCCTGAAGAATTGATGCTTTTGAATTCTGGTGCTGGAAGAGACTCTTGAGAGTCCCATGGACTGCAGGAAGATCAAACGTATCCATTCTGAAGGAAATCAGCCCTGAGTGCTCACTGGAAGGACAGATCCTGAAGCTGAGGCTCCAAGACTTTGGCCACCTCATGAGAAGAGAAGACTCCCTGGAAAAGACCCTGATGTTGGGAAAGATGGAGGGCACAAGGGGAAGGGGATGACAGAGGACGAGGTGGTTGGACAGTGTTCTCGAAGCTACCAGCATGAGTTTGACCAAACTGCGGGAGGCAGTGGAAGACAGGAGTGCCTGGCGTGCTCTGGTCCAGGGGGTCACGAAGAGTCAGACATGACTAAACGACAACGACAAAGTGTGGTGTATGGGGTCCAGCAGTCAGGAAGGCGGTTTCTGCACGTTCTGTAGAAGAGGGGCAGATGGGGCTCATCCACCTGGGAAGGGAGCCCATCTAGGGGACGGAAAACTCTGATCATAAACCTCCACTGCCTTGCGAGATATCTTTGAGAGAAGAAAAGGCTCGGGAGTGAACCCTACATGAATCCAGAATGGAGTCCAAAAGGGGTTTTTGGTGGCACCTTGAATGCCTCCTTCCGGCAACACCTGCAGCCAAGAAGATGCCAAACGTCTTACACTGATTTCCTATGGACCACATTGGTGTGGCCGAGAGGGGTGTCATGTCATCTGGGCAGCCCAGGACCCCCATACACACTGCCCAGGCTTGTGTCCCAGGGGGGTCACTTTGGTGCTGCAAACCCAGCGGTTTGACTTCACCCCTGAAGGCACACTCCATTGTCTCTCGAGACAGACGGATGCCAGCGAGAAGTGGTGTACAAAAGTGAGAGGAAGATGTGTGTGTTGTTCTGAGCTCTGTTTCCAGGCAGGAGAAGGGAAGTACAGCATCAGCTTCCCATTCAGCAAGGCCCCCCCCCCCCAGGTTCTCTACCAGGTAGGACTTGGGAGAAAGCCCTCTCTAAAGCCCTGGAGAGATGCTGAAAGTCAGTGTAGGCAAGGCTGAACTAGACAGACCAAGGACCTGACTCAGTGTAAAGTAGCTTCCCAGGCAGAAGCAGAGCAACCTCGTAGGATACAGGTTCTTGTGTTAATTACAGGAAGGCAGCCAGCAGTAGTAGGCTGTTGCCTTCATGCCCTGCTGGTGATCTCCTGCAGCAATTGGGCTCCCCCTGTTGGAAAAAAGAGCTTGCGCCGCACAGCTTGATCCAGCAAGAGCAGGGGTCAGCGACCTTTTTCAGCCGTGGGCCGGTCCACCGTCCCTCAGACCATGTGGTGGGCTGGACTATATTGGGGGGGGGGGGGAATGAACGAATTCCTATGCCCCACAAATAACCCAGAGGTGCATTTTAAATAAAAGGACACATTCTACTCATGTAAAAATATGCTGATTCCCAGACCGTCCGCGGGCTGGATTGAGAAGGCAATTGGGCCGCATTTGGCCTCTGGGCCTTAGGTTGCCTACCCCTGCGCAAGACAATTTGTTGCCTTCAGAAATGAGTTAATTGCAGGCTACACTTCAACAATTTGTGGCTTAGCAGGAGATGAAGTTCTCAGCATGGGAGGTAACAGCTAGGGATGTGGAAATGGCCAAGATTCACTTATTAGTCCCGTGTCCAGAACAAAAATGCACCCGGCAAATAGGATCTATAGTCGCTGTTGTTTTCAGTCCTCAAAAGACACGCAACTGATTGCTCTCCCCTCCACCTCATTTGCATTCTGCTTCCTTTGCACGGACATGAATTGGGGCGGGGGGGGGGGGGGAACGTAATGAAAACATCATTAAGCATGTAGTTAATTACACGAAGTTCCACCACAGAGGACAGCAAGGCAAACAACATTCCCCCGCCCCGGAAGCAGGACAGCAACAAATGCAGAGCGGATCAGAAATCAGTGCTTTCCTTACACCCCTAGCTATGGCTGATTTGAAACAGAGGCAGAGGGGAAGGGAGCCTCTCCTTCCAACTCTGGATAGCAGCCATGAAATTAAAAGACGCCAGCTTCTTAGGAAAAAATGACAAACCTAGACAGCATCTTAAAAAGCAGAGACCTTGCCGACAAAGGTCCGTATAGGTAAAGCTATGGTTTTCCCAGTAGTGATGTATGGAAGTGAGAGCTGGAGCATAAAGAAGGCAGATCTGAATTCTGGTGCTGGAGGAGACTCTTGAGAGTCCCATGGACTGCAAGAAGATCAAACCTCTCCATTCTGAAGGAAATCAGCCCTGAGTGCTCACTGGAAGGACAGATCCTGAAGTTGAGGCTCCAAGACTTTGGCCACCTCATGAGAAGAGAAGACTCCCTGGAAAAGACCCTGATGTTGGGAAAGATGGAGGGCACAAGGAGAAGGGGACGACAGAGGACGAGATGGTTGGACAGTGTTCTCGAAGCTACTAGCATGAGTTTGACCAAACTGAGGGAGGCAGTGGAAGACAGGAGTGCCTGGTGTGCTCTGGTCCACGGGGTAACGAAGAGTCGGACATGACTAAATGACTAAACAACAACAAACAACAACATATCGTCAGAGACCGTTTTCCTTTTTACATCTCACCTGGAGTGGGGGGTGGGGAATACCTGTTCTGACGAGGCTCAAAAAAACCCCAATGAACAGGTTGCAATGTTAGAATTTTGGAAAGAGGAAAGTGTCATCCTGGCTCAATTTAAACCTTGGATTGACTCTCGTAGCCTCTTTTTGTAAAAGAGCAAAGCAAAGTCCTCTCCTAACACACACACACACACACACACACACACACACACACCACACCCTCTGCCAGTCCCAAGTTTGTCCCAATCAGTGAGTCAAATGCACAGCAATGATGGCAGGCTGCTCTCAGGCTATGGTGCAGACAAGCCCTGGGTCAACAGCTGTCGAACTGCCTCCAGCCTTTCCCCTCCCAAGAAAAATGGCAGGGTTTTAAAAGCTGGGTGGTCGTTTTAAGCAGGGTGGGGCAGGTAAAGAGAAGGGGGCTGGACAGGCAAGCTAGAATCTAACGGGGAGGTGAGGTGGGCTAGGCTCAGGGTCTCTGGAAAGAGAGGGACCCCTGGGAAGAGAAAGGATCAGGCCTTCTCGGTGGTGGCACCTGCCCTCCCATCAGATGTCAAGGAAATAAACAACCAGCTGGCTTTTAGAAGACATCTGAAGGCAGCCCTGTTTAGAGAAGTTTTTAATCTTTGATCTTTTATCGCGTTTTTAACATTCTGTTGGGAGCCACCCAGAGTGGCTGGGGAGACCCAGCCAGATGAGTGGTGTATAAATAAGAATATTATTATTATTATTATTATTATTATTATTATTATTATTATTATCATCATCATCATCATCATCTTCCCTGCCAAGTTTCGATGGACAGCGTTTGGAAACATTGAGGGGGAAACCAGAATCTATCTTTCTTTCTTTCTTTCTTTCTTTCTTTCTTTCTTCCTTCCTTCCTTCCTTCCTTCCTTCCCTTCCCTTCCCTTCCCTTCCCTTCCCTTTCCTTTCCTTTCCTTTCCTTTCCTCTCTCTCTCTTTCTGACAGCTCCTTGAGGAGAAGGGGCAAGAACATGCCTCTATTGAAAGGGCTTTAAAATGAAGTGAAACTGCGTGATTAGCTGAGGTAGCAGAAGGTAGAAGGAAGGCCAAACCTGACCGCTGCCAGCCACACCAAAGAGGCTAGCAGAGTACCCGATCTGCCCTATAAGGTAAAGGCTTGCAAACAGCATGTAATTAAAGTAAACGAATTGCATTTACTGTGTTTTTTGCTCTATAAGACTCACTTTTCCCCTCCTAAAAAGTAAGGGGAAATGTTTGTGCGTCATATGGAGTGAATGCAGGCTGCGCAGCTATCCCAGAAGCCAGAACAGCAAGAGGGATTGCTGCTTTCACTGCGCAGCGATCCCTCTTGCTGTTCTGGCTTCTGAGATTCAGAATATTTTTTTCTTGTTTTCCTCCTCCAAAAACTAGCTGCGTCTTATGGTCTGGTGCGTCTTATAGAGCGAAAAATACGGTAATTGATTACGTGCATCAACAGGGAGCGCCCAACTCAATTTTCTTCCAGAGCGTCTTAGTCCTTCAATAGCTTCCCTAGCAAAGTTTTCCAGTAGTGTGAAGAAACAAATAAATATTTCTTCCAGTGTGGATCTGTGGCTGCACTGCTACCAGGTGAGGCTACCTAACACTAGCCGTACTGTGAGGAGACCCAGTCAAATGAATGAACGTGACCACAGTGCATTAATTTGAATGGGACTTCTCTGAGCAAATCTCTCTCTCTCTGTCTAGCCTACTTTGCAGGGTTGTTAGAAAGATGAAATGAGCAAACACCATTTACGTAGCACAGGACTGGACTCCGATTTTAAAAGCTACAGATTAAACCACATCCAGATTTGGGGGGACCTGTTGGAAACATGACGAGGCAGATCATTCATGTGTGTGGGCTTGTGGGGCACAGATGCCACGCAGGGTCTGTTCCCCTGCTCACACACTTCCCCTCAGCTGTCACGAGCCAGGCTGTGCAACCAGGGCAGCCATCGGCTGGGGATTGATAAATTGCTGTTTAAAATATTACCATATGCCACTTCTGATAATTAGCCCACAGCCCCAGGAGACAGCAGTAATGAGTGCTCTCAAGAAATAATTAGCCCGATCCGTCGGCTTCACCGGTGCCTGCCCTCAAAATGTCAAGCCTCGAAAGATGCATGGATAGCGTCGTGGCATCGCTTAGCCACTGGGGGGCGCTGGACTTGCCTGGGTCACTGTGGAAATCAGGAGCTTTCTATTCTTCCCAGGAAGAGATAATGAACATTCCTGCTTAGCTTTGCGGTAGACTCCTTCTCTGAGCCAGAAACTGTGGGCTTACAGAGGTTGATAGACCTCAGCTTGCCTCACCACTGACCATTGGTCATGCTAGCTGAGGCTGATGGGAGATGGAACCTGTAAGGCCCAAGGCTTCCCAACCCTGACTCCAAGCCTTGTGCGACATAATAATAATAATAATAAAATAAAATAAAAATTATTTATATCCCGCCCTCCCCAGCCGAAGCCGGGCTCAGGGCGGCTAACAACAATCAAAATAATCCAACATTCTAAAAACCTTTCATTATAAAAATTAATTAAAATCAAATTGATGGCAACTATTGAGCAAGACTCTGTACAGATTGCCAGAGGAGGGGGTCAGGCTGCGCCCTGACCAAAGGCCTGGTGGAACAGCTCTGTCTTGCAGGCCCTGCGGAAAGATGTCAGGTCCCGCAGGGCCCTAGTCTCTTGTGACAGAGCGTTCCACCAGATTGGAGCCACAGCCGAGAAAGCCCTGGCTCTAGTTGAGGCCAGCCTAACCTCTCTGAGGCCTGGGAACTTCAGGATGTTTTTATTTGCAGACCGTAGGTTCCTCTGTGGGGCATACCAGGAGAGGCAGTCGAGTTTTAGACCCATAAACTCCTAACAAGGAAACCAAAATGGCACAGCTCCCTGCACCGGAAACGTTCTGCTGTAACAATAGGTGGCATGAACATTCAGCCACTCATTATTGAGGGGAAGGGTGCGGAACAGGTCTCGGTGTTTCAATTTCTGGGAATGGAGTTGAGAGATGACCTAACCTGGGGAGAAAACAGTAAAGACCTGATGAAGAGAGCACAGAAGAGGTTATATTTTCTGAAAATCCTCCGGAAAAATAATCTCTCAAAGGACATGTTGATGGCATTTTACCATTGTACTGTTGAGAGTGTATTAACTTATGGTCTCTGTGTGTGGTTTGGGAGCTGCATGGTCAGGGGAAAAACGATGCTGTCCAGGGTTGTAAAGACTGCAGAGAGAATAATTGGGTGCACTCTTCCCATCTTGGGTCAAATCTATGCTTCCAGGTGCCATAAGAAAGCTGCAGAGATAGTGCAGGATAGTGCGCACCCCGGAAATGATTTCTTTCAGCTTCTGCCTTCTGGAAGAAGGTACAGGGTTATAAAGACTAGGACTAGCCGCCTGAGAAACAGTTTCTATCCAAATGCAATTTTGGTTTTAAACGCAGCGTAATGTAGTGTCGGACGTGGGTGGCGCTGCGGGTTAAACCACAGAGCCTAGGACTTGCTGATCAGAAGGTCGGCAGTTCGAATCCCCATGACGGGGTGAGCTCCTGTTGCTCGGTCCCTGCTCCTGCCAACCTACCAGTTGGAAAGCATGTCAAAGTGCAAGGTAGCTAAATAGGTACTGCTCTGGCGGGAAGGTAAACGGTGTTTCTGTGTGCTGCTCTGGTTCGCCAGAAGCGTCTTAGTCCTGCTGGCCACATGACCCGGAAGCTGTACGCCGGCTCCCTCGGCTAATAAAGCGAGATGAGCGCCGCAACCCCAGAGTCGGCCACGACTGGACCTAATGGTCAGGGGTCCCTTTACCTTTACCTAATGTAGTGTCTGTGGGAGTATACTGTATTTAATTATGGGGTATCAGAGTTCTTAGTGGGTTAACCAGGCTGGGATAGCTGGGATAGCAGGCTTGTTGGTTTTGAATGTCTGATGTAGATTTTTTAAATTTCGTTGTTCTGTATGGGACAATGACAATAAAGATTATCGTCTGATATCGTATCGAATGGAGGGGGAAATTGGCTAGCTTCCGCCTGGCCACAAAACTCCACAAGAGGGAAAAACTGTGCAAGCAAGCTCACTTCCCTCCCTTCACAAAAAAGTAGCATTACTATTTTCAGAATTGGATGCCTCAAGGATTTTCTGCAAAATACGTTTGACAAAAAAAAAAAAAAAAAGGATTGAAAGCCAGGATACCAATTCATAAAAAGTGGGGGGGGGGGGGGACCAAATAAATGCACTAGTGGAATTTCAATGCAATATGGTGGCTCAGGAAGGGGGCGGAGCCTGCCCAGAGATTGAAGGAGAAGAATCTTTCAGGTGATGTGAGGGAGATCAGACAGAATCTGGACTTCATTGGCTCTTCACAGTAATTAAATAATAATAATAATAATAATAATAATAATAATAATAATAATTTTATTTATTCCCCACCTTCCTCAGCCAAGACCGGGCTCAGAGCGGCTAACACCAGGCATTAAAACAATGGATTAAAATACCACTTAAAAACAAGATTAAAATACAACGTTAAAATGCAGCCTCATTTCAGTAGAAACTCAAATCCAAAACTTTTTTGGGGATTAAAATGTCAAGTCTTCACCAAGGCTAACTATCCTGACTGGTCCTACGTGGGCCAGAAAAAAGCCAGGGAAGTCCCCAAATAGGAGTTCCATCACAGAAGGAGAAAGGAAAAAGGAAAGAGGGGAAGGGGATCAAGTTGATTCCAAGCCAAAGGCCAGGCGGAACAACTCTGTCTTACAGGCCCTGCGGAAAGAAATCAGATCCTGCAGATAATTGCCAAATAGAGTCAGACCAGTAAGAGACAGGCAGGTCACGTGAGCCGTACTCACCTGTAGAATGTGGCCCCCTAAGTGCTGTTCAAAGAGCTCTGTTAGCAGGGTGTTCACATTCCTCCGGCCAGCAGCTGTCAAAGAGAGAGAGAGAAGGAACCCGCTATCAGAGAGGTCACGCCTTGGACACCCCACCACCCAGTATTTGGCTCCCTGATCTCCACACTTGCCAAGGAGAAGCTGCTGGTGCCATGGCATTGAAACTCATGGTGTGAGCAGGAGGGCAGGGATTCGAGAGGCTGAGAACTTGCAAAGTTCCTCCCCGTGGAACGCCCTCCCACCAGATGTCAAAGAGAACAACAACTACCAGACCTTTAGAAGACATCTGAAGGCAGCCCTGTTTAGGGAAGCTTTTAATGTTCGATGTAGTACAATATTTTAATATTTTTTTGGAAGCCGCCCAGAGTGGCTGGGGAAGCCCAGCCAGATGGGTGGGGTAATAATAAATTATTATTATTATTATTATTATTATTATTATTATTGGGAGAATGTGGAATTTCCCAGCCCTGGAAGATCCTTCTTGGACCCCAACAATAACCGCAACACATATTGCAAGTTTGGCTCCAGCACGGAGCTTACTCACCCCCACCCCCCTAAAGCTGGAATTGCAGAACTGAAGATCTCTCTCATCAGCAAGAGATTTGTCCTAAGAGAGTTTACTCCAGGGGTCAGCAACCTTTTCCAGCCGTGGGCCGGTCCACCATCCCTCAGACCATGTGGTGGGCTGGACTATATTTTGAAAAAAAATATGAACGAATTCCTATGCCCCACAAATAACCCAGAGATGCATTTTAAATAAAAGAACACATTCTACTCATGTAAAAACACCAGGCAGGCCCCACAAATAACCCAGAGATGTGTTTTAAACAAAAGAACATATTCTACTCATGTAAAAACACGCTGATTCCTGGACCGTCCGCGGGCCGGATTGAGAAGGCGATTGGGCCGCATCTGGCCCACAGGCCTTAGGTTGCCTACCCCTGGTTTAATCCACAGGATACCAGCTACTTCCTGCTTACGTTTGCAAAGGAGAGTGTACTTCTGAACATAAACAGATCCCCTTGCTGCTTCTTGATCCCACTCCACATCTCTGAGGTCAGGAAGCCACTTCCAAAAAAAGGAAGAAGGAGGAGGAGGAGCAGGAGGAGGAAAAACTCTCTTTCATCTTATATTTGTTCAGGGGATAATGATCAGGGACTGACAACCAAAGTTTCAGTCTCCCCACCTGTCCCCACAATAAATAAATGAAGTGCAAATATAATCTTTCCCACACACCGACCTCCTCATTTTTCGAAGGCCTTTCCTTCGTTCAGCAGTGAGCATGCTGTGATATCACAGCAGCCCAGCCAGTGCTTGAGGACGGCTTGTAGACCATCAGCCATCAAGTGTTTTAAGGTCTGTATATAAGCATGTCAATCCTAAACCTTATCCATCTTGCTCAAAGGCAAGAAAGCATCTCAAGCGACTGAACCACGGGGTTAGAGGTCAGCTACAGAGAGAGACCCTCCTCCCCACAGCTTCTTCTGGACACCAAAGAGCAAATTCTTAAGCCCCGAACATTATCAAAAAAAAACAGAAGAAAGAGGAAGGGGGGCAGAAAGGTTGGAATTCTTTTCCAGAAGTAATTTAAAGGTAGAAGGGAAATGTGAAGAAGAGGAGAGAAGCCTGAGACAGAGATCTTTTACAAAAAGAGAGAGATTTACCAAGTAATTTGGCAAAACAAGAGCTGTTACTAAGAGGGGCATTTGCATCTCAATTCCGGGACAATTTTATACAGGGACATACAAAACAACAACAACAATAAACCAAGCCTGTCATCCACATCTCCTCTCTTTACATGCATGTGCATCTGTGCACATTGATGCTTGCACAAACCCCGCTCTGGGGTGGTGAGCGCACACAAGCAAGAACCAGGCACTCACTCTGGGGGGAGACAAGGACAGAGCCCTGGGGGTGTGGAGGGGGAAGTCTGGAGGGGAGAGAGAGGACCTGCCATTGTGCTCTGCACATTCCTGGGAGATGGGATTAGAATACTTATCAGCTCCGCATTCACTGCTCCCCAGCAAAGCTGAAAAGCTCACAAGACCCCGGCTTAACCTTCCTTTCAGCCCCTTCACTCCCTTGCAGTGAAGTTCCCTGGCTCAGGGGCCGAAAGAGAGGGGGTGTTGGGGGGGTGACTTGCGGACGAGGACACCCAACTGTGAGATGCCAAGAGGAGAGGCCCTTAGAGAAATCCATACAGAGCCCGAAAAAGATGGCTTCTGTTCCGCCACCTTTCTGAATTCCTGGGGCTGTTTTGATGCAGGTTGGGAGGAGTTCGAAAAAATCTGCCGGGAGTTTGCCTCGGCAGAAACCGGATCGTTTGGTGCTTTGAGGTGGTGTAGCAAAATGGTCAGCATCTTAAAAAGCAGAGACATCACCTTGCCAACAAAGGTCCGTATAGTAAAAGCTATGGTTTTCCCAGTAGTGATGTACGGAAGTGAGAGCTGGACCATCAAGAAGGCAGATCGCCGAAGAATTGATGCTTTTGAATTCTGGTGCTGGAGGAGACTCTTGAGAGTCCCATGGACTGCAAGAAGATCACACCTATCCATTCTGAAGGAAATCAGCCCTGGGTGCTCACTGGAAGGACAGATCCCGAAGCTGAGGCTCCAATACTTTGGCCACCTCATGAGAAGAGAGGACTCCCTGGAAAAGACCCTGATGTTGAGAAAGATGGAGGGCACCAGGAGAAGGGGACGACAGAGGGCGAGATGGTGGGACAGTGTTCTCGAGGATACCAGTATGAGTTTGACCAAACTGCGGGAGGCAGTGGAAGACAGGAGTGCCTGGCGTGCTCTGGTCCAGGGGGTCATGAAGAGTCGGACACTACTAAACCATTAAACAACAACAACAAGCAAAATGGCACCTCGAATCATAGAACTGTAGAGCCAACCTGCCAATTAACCCTGGGCACACCCAGGGTCCACCAGGGAATCTTCCTGTGCCAGCCCTGTTGAAGCCAACAAGGGGGGGGGGGGGAGAGAGAGAACTGGGCAAAATGCTGAGCCCCCTCTCCTATTAGTGTCAATGGGTCTGCCCAACTCTTGTCAGTCATATTAATTAACACTCATTAAATTTATCACCTGCCCTTCGCCAGCAAAGTCCCAGTGCTGGTTACGACAACTTAAAAATCGGAGAAAGTTGCATTTTGCAATTCTGCCCTAATCTTCTATCCCATCTGTCAATGGGATGCCACTGCATAAGTGGCTGTGGGATACAGCCGGGCTTCCAGATTTGAGCTTCCAGACTGCTGTGGCAAGGGGATCATTTGCACCCGGTGCCACAGTCTTGCCCCGGCTCAGCAAACACTACGGAAAACCCACACCCGCCTGTCGGCAGGTGGCTTTGCTTGAAAGGGACACAGATGAAACGGAAAGGCTGTGAGTCTGTGGCAGAACATCTGCTTTGCACGCAGAAGGTGCCAGGTTCAAATTCCAGGTGGAGCTAGGAATAAACCCCTGCCTGAGCTGCTGCCAGCCGGTGTTGACAATACTGAGCAAAATAGACCAACAGTTTGACTCTGTGTAAATTGGTATTCTATATAACCTTTTGGAAATGAGGGTTTGGAGCTCAGCACCCCCCCCCCCCGCAACTCCTCAGTTGCACAGTTGGTACAGAATAAGACTCTTACTCTCGGGGTCGCGGGTTCGAATCCCACGTTGGGTAAAATATTCCTGCATTGCAGGGGGTTGGACTAGATTGGCCCCCGTCGTCCATTCAAATTCTACAATTCCTCAAATGCTCAGAGACACCACTTGGCTTCAGTAAAATTGTAATTATACACCTGGTTTTCATACATACACGTGAAGCTTGCCTTGCAGGGAGTCATGCCGTTATTCTGTCAAGCTCAGTGGACTTGGCTCTGGCTGGCAGCAGCCCTCTGTGGTCTCTGGCAGGAAATAGACATCCCTATTGCTGCCTAAAGGTAAAGGGACCCATGACCATTAGGTCCAGTCGTGGCTGACTCTGGGGTTGCGGTGCTCATCTCGCTTTATTGGCCGAGGGAGCCGGCGTACAGCTTCCGGGTCATGTGGCCAGCATGACTAAGCCACTTCTGGCGAACCAGAGCAGCGCACGGAAACGCCGTTTACCTTCCCGCCGGAGCGGTACCTATTTATCTACTTGCACTTTGAGGTGCTTTTGAACTGCTAGGTTGGCAGGAGCAGGGACCGAGCAAGGGGAGCGCACCCCATCGCAGGGATTCGAACCGCCAACCTGATCGGCAAGTCCTAGGCTCTGTGGTTTAATCCACAGCACCACCCATGTCCCTATGATCGCTGCCTACCTCATCCTTTTAACTGCAGATGCCGGGGAAATGGACATGGGAGGGTTTCTGTGTGTAAGGAAAGGGCTCTAGCGCCCAGCTTGCCCTCAACTATGGGAAGCAGGCTGTGGGGTTAAGCCCTGGGTGAAATCCTGCCCCCCAAACTCAAATGGTCATTCACTGCATCTCTAAGGCTCTTTCAGTCTGACGCTCGACTAGGCAGACACAGACCCACAAAACCATGATCCTGGACTTACTGGGGCAAAAGGAGGGCAGGAAGAGAAATCAATTATCAGAGCTCACTTTCAAGGAGAAATAGTATTTTTACAAGGAGAAATATTATTTTTACAAAGAAAATCTCTCTCTCTCTCTCTCCCCCTCTTTTTTTTTAAAAAAAGGAAAAATAGCTGCAGCGCCAGGCAGCCTCGGAGATGGCATTTATAATGGCTGTCCCCGTTATCTGTACGAATTTACTTGTAACTAACAAACAGAGAACTCCCTTGACAGACACTCAGAACAATACCAGCACCGCTAATTGCCGCAATTTGCTCTGTCATTTTCTTTAATTCCTTCATTTTTCTCTCTTGAAATAACCCCGCGGGTCAGACAGAATGCTCCTATAATTAAAAGCATTTAATGTAAGAATTAGAAAGCTGCTAGGATTACGGGGAAAAGAAGGGTACGGTGTGGTGGGGGGAGAGTGAAAGAGGAATATATGGGGAGGGGGACAGAAATACACCCCCCACCAACACACACGATTGCAACATCGCCAGCTTTTAAAGCCATAAAGCAGGGGGAAACGACAACCACAGGCTGCCCAGAAAACACAAGCACCTTATATTAAAGGTAAAGCTAAAGGTACCCCTGCCCGTAGGGACGCGGGTGGCGCTGTGGGTTAAAGCCTCAGTGCCTAGGGCTTGCCGATCGAAAGGTCGGCGGTTCGAATCCCCGCGGCGGGGTGCGCTCCCGCTGTTCGGTCCCAGCGCCTGCCAACCTAGCAGTTCGAAAGCACCTCCGGGTGCAAGTAGATAAATAGGGACCGCTTACTAGCGGGAAGGTAAACAGCGTTTCCGTGTGCGGCTCTGGCTCGCCAGAGCAGCGATGTCACGCTGGCCACATGACCCGGAAGTGTCTTCGGACAGCGCTGGCCCTTGGCCTCTTTGAGTGAGATGGGCGCACAACCCTAGAGTCTGTCAAGACTGGCCTGTACGGGCAGGGGTACCTTTACCTTTACCCCTGCCCATACGGGCCAGTTGTGTCCGACTCTAGGGTTGTGCGCCCATCTCGCTTAAGAGGCCAGGGGCCAGCACTGTCCGGAGACACTTCTGGGTCACGTGGCCCAGCGTGATGAAGCTGCTCTGGCGAGCCAGCACCAGCGCAGCACACAGAAACGCCGTTTACCTTCCCGCTATAAAGCGGTACCTATTTATCTACTTGCACTTAGGGGTGCTTTCGAACTGCTAGGTGGGCAGGAGCTGGGACCGAAGGACGGGAGCTCACCCCGCCGCGGGGATTCGAACCGCCGACCATACGATCGGCAAGCCCTAGGCACTGAGGTTTTACCCACCCGCGTCCACAGCGCCACCCACGTCCACACAGCTTATATCATTTGATTATTATTAGTGGAAACCTCTGAAAGGCAAAGACACAGAGACAGTGGGAGGTGCTGGCATGGTGAACTTGGACTGGGATGACCCGGGTTCGAAATGTGATCAATATACGGTGTGAATCAGCAAGGGAGCAAAACAGCCGACTCTACAGGTGGAAGGAAAAAGTCAGCACATCACGTCAAAGGTCACCAACCAGCGAGCTGGGACCCAGAAATGGACCACAACAAAACTGTTGACCAGGCACCCTAATTTGATCAGCTTCCACGAGGGCTGCCATGTGGTCACAGCCAAGGTGGTGTAATGGTTAGGGCAGGGGTCTGCAACCCACGGCTCCGGAGCCGCATGTGGCTCTTTTACACCTTTGCCGCAGCTCCGGGGCGGATACTAACGAGGGGAGGAGGCGCATTGTGCGCCCCGACACTCCCCACTGTGGCGGGCACTGTACTGGCTGTGACGTCGCATGGGGGCGGTGCGTGCGTTAGTCACGCACCGTCCGGACGTCACCTTCCCGCTCGCCCACCCACTACATTGTAATTGGCATGTACGCTGGTCACTGTTTTGAAGGGGAGTGAAGAACACACACACACAAAAAGGTAACTTGTTAATTTAACGTTTATTTCTATGAGGAGGAGTAATTCTGAGGGGTCAAACAAAGAAATAATAAAAAAAAGTGACAAAAAAGTTATTTTTATAATGACGAGTTTTGCGGCTCCCAGTTTTTTTTTCTTCGGAAACGGCTCCAAGTGGCTCTTTTTGTCTTAAAGGTTGCAGACCCCTGGGTTAGGGTGTCAGACTAGGACAGGGGTAGGCAAACTAAGGCCTTCTAAATCCGGTCCATGGACGGTCCAGGAATCAGCGTGTTTTTACATGAGTAGAATGTGTGCTTGTATTTAAAATGCATCTCTGGGTGATTCGCGGGGCATAGTGATTTGTTCATTTTTCTTCTTCAAAATATAGTCCAGCCCCCCACAAGGTCTGAGGGACAGTGGACTGGCCCACTGCTGAAAAAGTTTGTGGACCCCTGGACTAGGACCTGGGAGAGCAGGGTTCAAATGCCCACTCGGCTGTGTAGCTCACTGAGTGACCTTGGACCAGTCAGTGTCTCTCAGCCTAACCTCCCTCACAGGATGAAATGGGGAGGGTGGAGAACCACGCACAGTGGTACCTCGGGTTAAGTACTTAATTTGTTCTGGAGGTCCATTCTTAACCTGAAACTGTTCTTAACCTGAAGCACCACTTTAGCTAACGGGGCCTCTCGCTGCTGCTGCGCAATTTCTGTTCTCATCCTGAAGCAAAGTTCTTAACCCGAGGTACTATTTCTGGGTTAGCGGAGTCTGTAACCTGAAGCATCTGTAACCCGAAGCGTATGTAACCTGAGGTACCACTGTACACAGCCTTGAGATCCTTGGAAGAAAAGGCGGTATGTGAATGTAAGAAGGAACTACTACGGCAGGAGAAAGGCATAGGCCCTTTTCCAATAACACATTTCTGAATACTAGAACTGAGGGGGGAGAGACTTTCTGCAGGCAATGGCTTTTCCCACTCTCCTTGCTCACCCAGACCATGACTTTGAGAACAGCAGCAGCAGCAGCAGCAGCAGCAGCAGCAGCAGCAGCAGCTGGGAAGAGAGGAGCTCAGGGATAGTTTTTAAAAAAAAAAAATTATAAAATGCGTGTCCTCGTTTCTCAATTTGATTCTTTTACATGGTTTTGTACGTTTTGTGCATTGCGATTTGCTGTTATTTTTATTGATTATAGACGAGTAATTCTTTATTGTAATTGACAAGTGTAAACTGTTTTTTTATTATTATTATTATTATTATTATTATTATTATTATTATTAAGTACTGCTTTATTTGATATAAGTTGTTTGTTTTAAACTTACTGTGACTTTTTATATTGGATCAGATTGTTACAATTAATGTTTAATGTTTTATTATTTATTTTTATGCTTGTTGGAAGCCACCCAGTGTGACTAGGGCAACCCAGCAAGATGGGCGGGATATTATTATCAATAACAATAACAATAATAATAATATTCTATCCTGCAGCTAAGGGACGTGGGTGGCGCTGTGGGTTAAACCACAGAACCTAGGACTTGCTGATCTGAAGGTCGGCGGTTCGAATCCCACTGACGGGTGAGCTCCCATTGCTCGGTCCCTGCTCCAGCCAACCTAGCAGTTTGAAAGCATGTCAAAGTGCAAGTAGATAAATAGGTACCACTCCAGCGGGAAGGTAAACAGCGTTTCCGTGCGCTGGTCTGGTTCGCCAGAAGCGGCTTAGTCATGCTGGCCACATGACCCGGAAGCTGTACGCCGGCTCCCTCGGCCAATAAAGCGAGATGAGCGCCGCAACCCCAGAGTCGGCCATGACTGGACCTAATGGTCAGGGGTCCCTTTACCTTTTTATCCTACAGCTGTGCCTCTGCTAAGAGAGCTTTCTATGGAGAAGGGCCTTCTGTCTATTTTACAGTCTATTTCTATGGCTTTCGAGACTTCACTTCAAATTTATTGCATTTATCTCCCAATTTTCTCTCCAAGGAGCTCAAGGTGGCGGTACCTATTTCTCCTCCCCCTTCTCCACACTTATTCCCCACAACAGCCCTGTGAGGTAGGGCTGGGCTGAGAGGCAGTGACTGGCACAAGGTCTCAGCCAGTGAGCTTCATGCCCAAGTTTGGGGGCGGAGATTTGAACCCTGGTCTCCCGGCTCCGGGTCTGATTCTCTAACCGCTGCACCAAGACCGGCTCCCTATGATTGAAATGAAAGTATGCTGAACGAAATGAATGAATGGAAGTACGCTGAGGACTAGAATGCTGAAATGGCCATTGCGGTGGGATAGCTTGCATGCCATCATGGCAGAAGGCGGCGGTGGGGAGGGGCGTCAGGAAGTTGCCGTAAGAGTCTGCAAGATGTGAGACTTGGAGGGAGCAGGGATGCCACATCAACATCTCCCTGAATCTAGGGCAGGCACCCCCAAACTCAGCAGTTTTGGGACTACAATTCCCATCATCCCTGACCACTGGTCCTGTTAGCTAGGGATGATGGGAGCTGTAGTCCCAAAACAGCTGGAAGGCCAAGTTTGGGGATGTCTGATCTAGGATCTGGAGGCAAAGAGCAGGAGCCATTTCCAGGTCTCTCTGCACGGGTTGCCAACTCCTAATGCCACAATCAGTCCCTGACTGACACAGTCCTTTTTCAGAATATCAGCCCAGGCCCACTTTGCTTTTTTGAAGCTCCTGTTCTGGAAAGCTATGAGGGGTGAATGCTGAACTCGGGGCAGATTTTCAGCGCAGGAAGGAGGGCAGAGAGGGCATCGTAGCTGTTTCTGTCGTGAGCGGGGTAGAACGGCTGCAAAGGCCTCTAGGAAAGGCAGCAGCAGCAGTAGCAGCAGCTGGAATAAAGCAGGTGAGTGGAAGGATGGAAATATGTGAGGGGATGGAAGAAGAACGGCAGCTGAGAGGACAAAAGGAGGGCAGCTCTGACGGAGGTCTGAGAAAGAAGTTGAGGCGAGGGAGAGAGGGGTATAAGAGACAGGGCAGAGAAAAAGAAGGCAGAAATTTAGGAGAGAGGAAAGCAAAGACTAGACAAGGTGTCAGAGGACAAAAAAAAGCAGGAATGAAGGGAAAGAGAAAGGTACCAGATGACAGAGGAAGGAAGGAGGCGGAGAAAACGAGGGAGAGCTGAATCGTTTTGGATGCCATCGGTGCTTTTTAGTGTAAGACAACACAAAATATAATGGTGATTATTACTTTTTTTCCCCTTGCTCACTGTCAAAAACAGGGTTCACTAAAGAGTCGGGGAAATCCAGAAAGCAAAGAGGACACCACAGCTAAAAGGACATGAAAAATTTGGCCAGCAATGCATGGAAATAGGGGTTCACTGGGACTGAGGGGGAAATAGCATGCCAATTCCTCAGTGTGTGAAATGTGGAGAGATGCTGGCAAGTTTGAAACCATCGACGCTGCCGAGGCTCTAAGAAATAAGCTCGCAAGCAAGCCATAATAAGAACGGACAACCAGTTTTTGAAAAACAAGGAAACTTTGCTCCCTCTAAAGCAGCGGGAGAGGGTAGGCAGATCTCAACTTGTTCTCAATGCCGCTCCAAATGTAACTTGGATTCATCCCTCTCTCCACAGCGAAGCATTGGCTTCCATGCATTTTGTTCTTTTAAAAAAAGTGAATTTGTTAATTTCACCAGAGACTATGCTCTTAACTAAGCCCTCTGCAAAGGAAGGGGTTCCGAACACACAACCCTTACTGTTTTTCATGAAAAGTGAGATGGTGATCATGTAGGAAAAGGTGCAAACAAGATTATTTGGACTTCAATATGAAGTTTGGGGAGTTTGTGAGAAATTAATCTTTAATGTCTGCTTCTTTATTAGACACCTCGTTGCAGCTTTGAAGGATGGCGTGCCTTGCAGGTGGGTTCAGGTGCTTGAACGAAGCCCTTCAATGGAGGGAAGATTTCCCCCCCAAAATTGTGACGTTAAAAAAAAGAACCACTCCAAAAATTGTTGAAACTCCAGTTGAGATGTTAATCAGAAAATTTCACTGACACGTTTCCAACTTTTTTTCAATGCTTTTTTTGGCAGGTGGGGGGAGGAAGATCAAGCAGTGATCTATAAAAGGAAATGCTTTGCAACATGTAGAACAATTAATTGAACTTTTAAGTGGCTGTTTTCCCCATAATATATGTGGGCCCAGATTCACTGGAATTAAGATACAGGATGTAAAAAGAATTCTTCGAACTCAGTTGTGACACAAGCTTAAAAGTGCAATTTCAGCAACTAATGCTACCAAAGTTTTGGATTTTGGTTAGTAAATAATACCCGGAATTGTCAAGTGAAGTAATCTCTCATCTGCTGCCACTTTAAAAAACCCAGTTTAGCCGTAGAAATTAGTTGTGAGTTAGTCTTTCTAATAACTTACCCCCGCCACAACACCATAACAAAATCTGGAAGCATAAACATGCTCAAGTGTCCCACTGAAATCGTCAGCCTTTTTAAAAACCACTGGTTTTCAATAGCATTTCAGTCTTTTGGTTAAGATCAAATGTAAAAATCACTGGTTTTCATTTGGCAGTAATGCAAAGGCAGCTCTACATGCATTGCCATGTGAATGGCAATTTTAGGATTAATAATGTGCCTTATTGGACGCGGGTGGCGCTGTGGGTTAAACCACAGAGCCTAGGACTTGCCAATCAGAAGGTCAGCGGTTCGAATCCCCGCGATGGGGTGAGCTCCTGTTGCTCGGTCCCTGCTCCTGCCAACCTAGCAGTTTGAAAGCACGTCAAAGTGCAAGTAGATAAATAGGTACCGCTCCAGCGGGAAGGTAAACGGCGTTTTCATGCGCTGCTCTGGTTCACCAGAAGCGGCTTAGTCATGCTGGCCACATGACGCGGAAGCTGTACGCCGGCTCCCTCGGCCAATAAAGCGAGATGAGCGCCGCAACCCCAGAGTCGGCCACAACTGGACCTAATGGTCAGGGGTCCCTTTACCTTTACCTTTAATGGTCCGTATTAGCACTATCAAACATCAAAAGTGAAAAAGGGTCCAAAGTTGGAATTCAGACGTGGGTCTCAAACTTGGACCAGCTGAAGACCACGGCATCAGATTATCTGCAAATTCTGTAAACATCCAAATTCTGCAATCAGAATTAAGCAATCTGGAATGATCTGGAATGATTTTCAAAATTGTTATTCCTTTTGCAAAACATGTTGGATAAGGGATGAGTAGAGAAAGGGGCTTGACATTTCCAATTATTATTTCCAGGGAATTTTAAACACCTGAAAGATGGGTCATTCATGTGCCCATTTCACAGACAGAGAATAACAAAGGCCTAGGAGTGACTTAGCCTGAAAGCCCCTGGAGAGTTCGTGGCTCTTGCTAGATTTGAATCCAGGACAAGACTTGAATCCTCACCAAGGTCATCAATCCATACCGTTTTTCAGGCAGCAAGTGAAGGAACAGACAACAGAACACTCCTTCAAGTAACCAGCACCCCTGAATATAGAAAAGCAGCACGTGACAGAGAGGGATATTTAATCCTGACTTTCCCCCTGACACGCTAGCTTACTATGTGTGGGGAGTTTGGTTAGATGGAGGAGCATCAAGGAAGGGTATCAAGGAAGCTCTGAGAAGGCGCAGCCCAGACAAAGTTCAACCTCATGAGAACTGAGGCGAAAAATGCAAATTGGATAAATTTGGGTGGGCTCCCACTCAGTCTAGAACTGAGGCAGCCTTAGGCACTGATTCCTGCCAGTCTCAACCCCCTCTTTCCCCAGCTGCAGAACGGGGCTTCTAAGAATAACACAAGCCTAAAGAATTGATGCTTTTGAATTCTGGTGCTGGAGGAGACTCTTGAGAGTCCCATGGACTGCAAGAAGATCAAACCTATCCATTCTTAGGGAAATCAGCCCTGAGTGCTCACTGGAAGGACAGATCCTGAAGCTGAGGCTCCAATACTCTGGCCACCTCATGAGAAGAGAAGACTGCCTGGAAAAGACCCTGATGCTGGGAAAGATGGAGGGCAGAAGGAGAAGGGGACGACAGAGGACGAGATGGTGGGACAGTGTTCTCGAAGCTACCAGCATGAGTTTGACCAAACTGCGGGAGGCAGTGGAAGACAGGAGTGTCTGGCGTGCTCTGGTCCAGGGGGTCATGAAGAGTGGGACACGACTAAACGACTGAACAACAACAACAACAACACCTTTCAGGGCTGTTGTGAGAATGAGTGGCCTAGTGTTGGTCTCCAGGCCCATCGGCCCCAACCAGGTCTCGGGGGTGACAGAATCCAGCCACATCTGTGGATAGCCACAGGTTCCTGATACCTGAGCTTTATCTCTTGCACTGCCTTTGGGGGTTTCCCCCCTTTCCTTTCGCAGCTTCCGAGTTTGGGGGGGGGGGGAGAGAGTTAAAGACGGAGTCCAGTGCAGAAATGACTTTCCTAAATCTCCATGTGGCCACACTGAGGTCTAGGAACTTACTTTTTTCCAAATAAATTAAAGAATTCGATGCAGCGCCCATGTGCTCCAGTGTTAGCGGAGTAGCAGCCCAAAGGCAGCCTACAGCCGCACCTGAACGAAAACAGCAACCGAAGAACTGATTCCGCGGTGTGCGTTGTGCGAAAACAAGGCCCACAGCGGGGGAGGAAGATGGGGCGGGGGGGTGGACAGCACATGCAAGCACCATCACAACCGCAATCCACACAGTAATTTTGTCCTGTCAACGTGCAATAATCATAATATTTCACCCTCCACTGAACAATGGTTCTTAATCTCTTAAAACATGTTATTTTTCCCCTCCCTCCATTCCACGGCAGGAGGAAGCGCTATTTAAATGAATTTATTTTGCTACGCCTAAGACCGAACAGCGCAAGGCCTGCCTGTTCACATCCTGGACTTTTTGCTGACTTTCAGGGGAGCAAATGGCACACAGGAGAGAAGGGTCACCATTCACTTCTATGGAGGGGAGTGTTACAGAAATTACAGGGCAGGGGGCACATCTTTAAAGCTGTTAAATGTGACAAATATTATGCCTGAATGTATCCTTCCGACTTGACAGCTCAGGGAAGATACCTAGCTTTATAAATCATATGAAATGGTCAAAGGCCTGGAAACGATGCCTTATGAGGAACGGCTAAGGGAGCTGGGCATGTTTAGCCTGGAGAAGAGGAGGTTAAGGGGGGATATGATAGCCATGTTCAAATATATAAAAGGATGTCACATAGAGGAGGGAGAAAGGTTGTTTTCTGCTGCTCCAGAGAAGCGGACACGGAGCAATGGATCCAAACTACAAGAAAGAAGATTCCACCTAAACCTTAGGAAGAACTTCCTGATAGTAAGAGCTGTTCGACAGTGGAATTTGCTGCCAAGGAGTGTGGTGGAGTCTCCTTCTTTGGAGGTCTTTAAGCAGAGGCTTGACAACCATATGTCAGGAGTGCTCTGGTGGTGTTTCCTGCTTGGCAGGGGGTTGGACTCGATGGCCCTTGTGGTCTCTTCCAACTCTATGATTCTGTGATTCTATGAAATCAACCCCTTTGCCAAGTTCCTCCATTCCAACGCCATTTTGCCCTTGGAAAAAGGACTCTTCCCCCTGGCACCTCCTGCCATGATCCCTCAAGCGTGAGGACACAAAAGATGATGTATCAGTGATGCTGTACAAACTGTATTCTGGGATATTGTGGGAAGTTTGA
Organism: Podarcis tiliguerta; assembly: GCF_965153285.1. Lineage (NCBI taxonomy): Eukaryota > Metazoa > Chordata > Lepidosauria > Squamata > Lacertidae > Podarcis > Podarcis tiliguerta. The sequence goes on from NC_139541.1 coordinate 79,288,738, forward strand.
ACCTGTTGCGCAACAATAAAGGATATAAGTCTACTGACTGCTGTTTTGCTCCAAATTACCGTATTTTTCGCTCCATAAGACACACTTTTTTCTTCCTAACAAGTAAGGGGAAATGTCTATGCGTCTTATGGAGCAAATGCATGGTCCCTGAAGCCGAATTGCCCAGGGGCGAAAAGCAGATCATGCAATGGTGCAAAAGCGTGGTTACAAAGCACGGATCCACATGGATTCTCTGGATTTTTGCATTGGGCTACCCCAAACTCACCGTCAAATCACATGTCTGTGGCCACAGCATGAACCACAAAAAGCATACATCCACTGTTTCGTTCCGAATATATATCTTTTCTTGTTTTCCTCCTCTAAAAACTAGTTGCATCTTATGGTCAGGTGCGTCTTATGGGGTGAAAAATACGGTACTTGGCTGGAATTGCAAAATTAATGAATGTTAGAAGAATATTGGAATGAAGTTACATGGTTTTAGCAGAAGTGTTATTAAGAACTATATGAATATTAACTGTTAATGTGCCAAAGTGGAAAATTTAAAGTTAAATTGTGTTAGGATAAATTATAGAACAAAAATTGAAGAAGAGAGAAAGGATTTGTTGAACCAGCAAATTTGAACTAGAATACAAAAAAGGGAGGTGCGAGGAAGTCGAGGAAATAAGCAAATGAAAGATATAGATATGAAACTTGGATGTGTGTTTAAATGTTCTTGTTTTCTTTTTGTTGTATTGTTGTATTGTATTTTTTTATTGTTGATGTATTGTCTGTTGAATCTATGTATTGTTGTTTTTTTACTCTTTTCTTGTTATAATTATAAAACATCTAATAAATATTATTTTTTAAAAAAAAAAACATGGAATTTTCTTCTTTTACTGACCGCATGGACCCGGGGGGGACCTGTACCCTGGCGAGCCGGGCTGTTGAGTAGTCTCTCAACCCGGAATTTTCCTTATCAGGAGTAAGGGGTTGTTCTAAGGGGAAAAGAGTAAAGGGTTGATCTAAGGCCGCCAGATTTCTGCCCCGCAGCCATTTAGAAGCCGAGTCTCTATTTGCTTAGCTCCACCAATTAGTTTCCGGGCCCAATTCAAAGTGCTGGTTTTGACGTATAAAACGGCTCAGGACCCCAACACCTCAAGGACCGCCCCTCCCCCTATGAACTGACCCAGACCCTACGGTCATCATGTGACACCCTTCCTTGTGTGCCCCCTCCTCGAGAGGTCAAGAAGGCAGCAACAGGAGAACAGGGACTTCTCTGATGTGGCTCCCTATTTGTGGAATGCTCTCCCTAGGGAGGTTTGCCTGGTACCTTCATTACATTTTTTTTTTTTAAGTGCCAGGCAAAAACCTTCCTCTATAACCAGTTGGCATTCAACTATCTGTGACCTTTTAGAAGTGGATGTTTTTACGCTATTTCTCTTTCCTCTTGCCCTCAAAGCATCTAAGTGGGTTTTCTAAAAATCTGCTTGTTTGTTTGCTGCTTTGGTTCGCCCTGGGCAAGACAAAGCAACAGACAAATTTAATAAAAAATAAATAAGCCTTTCTCATATGAGACCACCCTCTTTCTGAGATCACCACCAAAGGCCCTGCTCTTGCTTTTGCAGCTCAGACAGGCAGGTACTAGGGACGGGGCCTCTTTAGTGGTGGCAGCCAAGTTGCTGAGTCACCTCACAAGAGGCATCTCCCATCCCATACGCTTTAAAACTGTTTCATCTGAGTTCTTCAACAAGAGGTAGCTGGAAACTCTTGTTCCATTTGTTACCTTCTGCAGCTGCTTATTTGAATTTGTTATTTCCATCTCACCGCACTGGCCTTTGACACCTGAGGTATAATTTCCCCCCACCTTCCGATTGTAAATTGTTTCCACCGATTTAAATATTGTGTTCTCACCTTGTTGCGACCCACCCTGGGACCTTATGGCAAAGGGCAGGCCCAATCAGAGAGAAAAGTATATAGTGAATCCAGTTCTCCAACTCTGATTAGAAAACACACACACAATTTTAAGAATGGATTCCCTCCTGTTACAAAACCCAGAGTTTTCTTGAGGAAGCTAGCAGGACAGCTGTGCTAACTAAATCAAAGCAAATATTTTGCAAGATCGTTCCTCAGGCATCAAGAGGAAAGGTAACTCAGGAGTAGCAGTTGGTGTAGGGGTAGTGGAACCTGTCTGGAGGCCAACAACAACAACAACAACAACAACAACAACAACAACAACTGTACCCCTCTCATCTGACTGGGTTGTTCCAGCTGCTCTGGGCAGCTTCCAACAGATATAAAAAGACAATAAAACATTGAACATTGAAAACTTCTCTAGACAGGGCAGCCTTCAGATCTCTTATAAAAGTCAGGTAGTTATTTATCTCCTTGTCATCTGGTGGGAGGGTATTCCACAGGGAGGGCGCCACCACCGAGAAGGCCCTCTGCCTGGTTCCCTGTAGAACCGCAAGAAGGCCCTCGGAGTGTCCAGGCTGAACGATGAGAGTAACTGAGCCAAGCCCATTTAGAGCTTTAAAGGTCAGCACCAACACTTTGAATTGTGCTCGGAAACAAACTGGGAGCTCTTAACCCCCTGACTTAGTGGAGGCTTTCATACACCCACGAGGACAAGGAATCATAGAATCATAGAACTGTAGAGTTGGAAGGGACCCTGAGGATCATCTAGTCCAACCCCCTGCAATGCAGGAATATGCAGCTGGTCCATACAGGGATCGAACCTGCAACCTTGGTGTTATCAGCACCATGGTCTAACCAACTGAGCTATCCAGGCTCATCAGCTTGCTTCAAAAGAGTGGTATGTTTAAGAAGCCACAGATTCTGAAGAAGGTAATGATCACCAGATTCAAGGTGAAAACCTGAAAAAACCCAACAAAATTAAGAGCCCCTGCCTTCCAAACTCCACTCAAGCTACCAAAATATTGTTAAGCAGTTGTTGCTTTGACCCACATCCGATCCCCATCATATCCTGATTGACACTGCTTTTAATCCATGGTAGATTTTTGCCAGTTCCTTACAACCATTCAGGGTTACACTGCTATCTAAACTGCAAGGGTTTTTTGAGGGGGGCGCAATCTGTGTAAAGCCAAAACTAATTTTTGCACTCTGTAAAAACTAGGCACATCTGCATATATTTTCTCATTTGTACTGATGGGCACACTCTGCTCAGCAATCCTCATAAAAGCTCTCATGGATGAAAAAAATGAAATCTGAAAATCTGAAAAATTAAGGGAACACCTATTTTGGGGGCCAGAATTTTTTACATAAATAAATAAATGGCTGAACTGTGTCTGCATCTTCTGCAAGTCCCCTGATACCCTTCTTCAGAAAAAGAAGTAACTTACCCTTCCCCCCCCCCTTTTCCAAAAGTGAAGCTTTCTTGGCTCAGAACTGGACCTCATTCTATGCCAGGCCACACTCTGGAGCAGGCAAACTCAGCCCTCCAGATGTTTTTTGGGACTACAATTCCCGTCATCCCTGACCACTAGCCCTGTTAGCTAGGGATCATGGGAGTTGTAGTCCCAAAACATCTGATGGGCCAAGTTTGCCTGTGCCTGCTCTGGAGGAATATGAGGTCCCAGCTATAACCAAGTAGCTTTTCAATTTCAAATGGGGAAGCATAGGTGCCGGCTCCCTGGGGCTCCGAGCACCCACAAAATTCCCCATGAAGGGGTAGGGGACCCACAAATTTTGGCGCCAGGGCCATGCATGTTGCATGGCACCCACGGCCCCCGGGCACCCACAGTCGAGGGGCCAAGCTGGAACTCCTGTGGGGAAGGGTTGGATTTCGGTGGTAGAAGCTTGCATGCGGAATGCCTCGGGTTCAAATGCGGCAGCACCTCCAGATAGGACTGGGAGACACCCCTGCCTGAACCGCTGGAGAACAGCTGCCAGTTAGTGCAGACAATAATGAGCCAGATGGTCTGATTCAGTATAAGACAGATATCCATGTATATCACATTTATATATCACATTTGCCCCCATTGCTATTCATCTGGCATGATTTACCGTATTTTTTGCTCTATAAGACTCACTTTTTCCCTCCTAAAAAGTAAAGGGAAATGTGTGTGCGTCTTATGGAGCGAATGCAGGCTGCGCAGCTATCCCAGAAGCCAGAACAGCAAGAAGGATTGCTGCTTTCACTGCGCAGCGATCCCTCTTGCTGTTCTGGCTTCTGAGATTCAGAATATTTTTTTTCTTGTTTTCCTCCTCCAAAAACTAGGTGCGTCTTGTGGTCTGGTGCGTCTTATAGAGCGAAAAATACAGTATTCTACTTGCAGGTGGGGAAGAAGAGTTTGGATTTGATATCCCGCTTTATCACTACCTGAAGGAGTCTCAAAGCGGCTAACATTCTCCTTTCCCTTCCTCCCCCACAACAAACACTCTGTGAGGTGAATGGGGCTGAGAAGCCTAAGGTCACCCAGCAGCTGCAGGCGCAGGAGAGGAGATGCGAACCCGGTTCCCCAGATTACGAGACTACCGCTCTTAACCACTACACCACACTGGCTCTCTAGAGAAGCAAGGCCCCAAATCCATCCTTGATTACTTTAAAACCTGCTCAGCTCCTACCCCTCAGATTTCAGAGGTCAGCTGCCTGCACAGTTGCAGGCTTCTCCTTCTAAAAGTGGTACTTTTCTCCCCGGAAAAGTGGTACCTCGGGTTAAGAACTTAGTGCGTTCTGGAGGTCCGTTCTTAGCCTGAAACTGTTCGTAACCTGAGGTACCACTTTAGCTAATGAGGCCTCCCGCTGCCGCCGCCACACGATTTCTGTTCTCATCCTGAAGCAAAGTTCTTAACCTGAGGTACTATTTCTGGGTTAGCAGAGTCTGTAAACTGAAGCGTCTGTAACCTGAAGCGTCTGTAACCCAAGGTACCCGTGAGGGCTGACAGCATCTTTCATTTCAAACAACAGACCCAGAAAAATGGAGGCTGAGTCCTGCACACACTACTATAACCGCCAAACATTTTGGAGGGCACGGAATATTATCCTTTCCTAATCCAGCCTTCCTTCTTCCGGCAAAAGTGCAAGGGGGGAAAGTGTTCCCTCCCCCTTTCGAAAAAGAAGAAGAAGCAGAAGCCGCGAGGGGGTTAATGTCAAAATCTGGCGGGATTATTGGAGTCACAAAAAAGAGAGTCGTCCAGAGCTGGAGTAATCACTGAATTCTTCCCCCAAGTGTGTAATTATGTGGGAGAATAAAGCCAGTGGAATCGCGGCGGATTACGGCCGAGCAGCTGCAAACCCCCTTTTGCGCAGTCGGAGCAGCGGGAGAATTAGCTGCAGCTGAAAGGCAAAGAGCAAACCCGTCTCTTGGCTCCTTGCTGGCAAAGTTAACTGGGAAGGGGTCTAACCGATGCCTCATAATTTGGAGGTGGGAGGGTGACAGTAGGATGAAGAATGGAGAGAATAATATTCTGCACCACCTGGCCAAAAGATCCCGAGATCAGCTCCTGGAACTCTGGGACTGTCTGTAGAAAATGCCTGCAGGGAATTACTGGAAAATATCTCCAGGGATATTTTTAATTCTGGTGCTGGAGGAGACTCTTGAGAGTCCCATGGACTGCAAGAAGATCAAACCTCTCCATTCTGAAGGAAATCAGCCCTGAGTGCTCACTGGAAGGACAGATCCTGAAGCTGAGGCTCCAATACTTTGGCTACCTCATGAGAAGAGAAGACTCCCTGGAAAAGACCCTGATGCTGGGAAAGATGGAGGGCACAAGGAGAAGGGGACGGCAGAGGACGAGATGGTGGGACAGTGTTCTCAAAGAAGAAGAAGAGTTCGGATTTGATATCCCGCTTTATCACTACCCTAAGTCTCAAAGTGGCTAACGTTCTCCTTTCCCTTCCTCCCCCATAACAAACACTCTGTGAGGTGAGTGGGGCTGAGAGACTTCAGAGAAGTGTGACTGGCCCAAGGTCACCCAGCAGCTGCATGTGGAGGAGCGGAGACGTGAACCCGGTTCCCCAGATTACGAGTCTACCGGTCTTAACCACTACACCACACTGGCTCTCACACTTTTCTCAAAGCTATGAACATGAGTTTGACCAAGCTGCGGGAGGCAGTGGAAGACAGGAGTGCCTGGGATGCTCTGGTCCATGGGATCATGAAGAGTCGGACATGACTAAATGACTAAACAACAACAACAACATCTCCAGGGAAGACCAGATGCAAAGTCATAAGTGCTTGCTTAGTCTTTATACACAGCTGTGGAACCTTTTTCATGCATCCTCAGCACACCTTACAACAGCCTTGCCAGGTAGGTCCGTATCCCCCATTTGACAGGTGGGGACCTAATATTGAGAAGGAGAGAAGCTGCAGTGCGAATCTGCGGCAGAGAAACATGCCAAGCAAGGGACAGCACCGTGTTGTGGGCAGAGTGCCCAACTAGTACCGGAGAGACCTGGGTTCAAATCTGTCCTCAGTCGTGAGGCTCACTGCATGCCCTTGCGCCAGTCACTTGTCTCTCACCTTAGCCAACATGGAAGGGTTGCTGTGAGGATATAAGAACAAAGTTGTCCAAGCTCCTTAGAGCTAGGATTAAAATAAGGCATCACGGTCGCCAGCCACCAGCACCAGCAGCACAAGAAGGGAGCATAAGGCACAAAAATGGAAGCAAGAAGAATTACCAACGAAAGAAGAATGGAGGATGAAATTGATGGACTATGCAGAATTAGATAAATTAACAGGAAGGATTCGAAGCCTGCGGGATCAGAGATTCTTAGAAGGCTGGAGTAAATATATGAACTATTTGAAAAGTAATTGTAATGAACAGATTACGCTAGTAGGACTGCAAGAAGTTTTGTAAGGAGGATGATTTGAAATATTGCAAGAAAGACTGTGAGGGAATTATTAGTTAATGACAATTAAGAGTAATAGAGAAATTAAGAAATGCAGAGTAAGTGATAAGAACGAAAAATCATCAGAGGTGTTGATGGAAGTCTAAAATATTGCATAAGAAGTTATGTTATACGACTGTTGGAAATGATATATTAAAAAAACCAATTAAAATGTATAAAAGAAGAAGAAGAAGGGGGCATAGGGGCAAGACAGGTGGCGCTAAACTTATGCTCACTTTGTTCCCATAATCCACACTCCAGCCAGCCCTCGCCTGTCCTCTTGCTCCTACTTTGCAAGCCAAAAGTACCCCGTCTTCCGACTCAAACACCAGCCGGGAACAAGGGGGACTCCACACATCCAGCCAAAGCGAGGCAATCTGGGTCAATTAGATTGAGTGGCCCGGGGGTGGCGCAACCATGGATGGAGGCCAAGCGTGGGCGAGTCACTTTTGCAAGGGGAGAAATTGAGGCACCAGACATTCTTCCACCTCCCTCCCTCCGCCGGGCTGGTTGGGGGTGGAAGAGACAGGAGTCGTGGTAAGGCTGGGCTTCAGCAACTGAGTTTGGGGCTGGCACCTGGCTCTCTGCCAGGCTGAGGGCGATTCGGTACCCACTGAGAAGCGAGAGGACAGGGCGTGCAGCCAAGGGACTTGATGGCAAACGCCGGGTGCCTAAATCGTCACGCACCCAGGTCCATCCATCTCTCTCTGTCTGTCTCTCACACCCACGGCCGTGGTCTGCTTGCTGGGGAAGAGAGCAAGGACGTAAGAAGCACCTTGCTGGGGGAAATCTGTCTGAGATAATAAGGAGAACCTGCTGGATCCGGCCAATAGCCCTTCCAGGCCAGCATCCTGTTCTCACAGTGGCCAAAGAGAGACCTGAGCACAAGATCAACTCTCTACTCCTATGGTTTCCAGCGACTGGTGTTCAGAAGCTTTGCCGCCTCCAACCATGGAAGCAGAGCCTCGCTGACAGCCTTACAGAATGCCGCGGCGAGACTCCTTATGGGGTCCTTGCCGCAGGATCACATTCACCCAGTGCTATACCAGCTGCACTGGCTCCTGGTGGAGTACAGGATCAGGTTCAAGGTGCTGGTTTTAACCTTTAAAGTCCTATATGGCCTAGGGCCCTCGTACCCACGGGACTGCCTCTCCTGGTATGTCCCACAGAGCACAAACAAAAACATCTTGGAGGTCCCAGGCTACAGGGAGGTTAGGCTGGCCTCAACCAGAGCCAGGGCTTTTTCGGCCATGGCCCCGATCTGGTGAATTGCTCTGTCACAAGAGACTAGGGCCCTGCGGGACTTGACATCTTTCCGCAGGGCTTGCAAGACAGAGCTGTTCCACCAGGCCTTTGGCCAAGGCACAGTCTGACCCCCTCCTTCTGTAATCCTCATAGCACTCTAGCCCAATGGTTGCCATTAATTTGATTTTGAATTGATTTTAGAATGAATTGATTTTAGAATGCATTTCAATTGACTGATTGTGATTTTATGTGAACTGTGTTGCTTTTATTGTTGTTGGCCGCTCTGAGCCCGGGTTCGGTGGGATATAAATATTTTTTTATTTTATTTTATTACTACTATTATTATTACCCTCTTGTGAATTTGTCCAATCCTCTTTTAGAGCACAGACACTCCCACCGCCCCATCCAGAACGTGACCGAGGGCAGCAACGCTTGAGAAGGAAAAGTCACACGCATGGGAGGTACCTTATTTTTTGCTTTATAAGACTCACTTTTTCCCTCCTAAAAAGTAAGGGGCAATGTGTGTGCATCTTATGGAGCGAATGCAGGCTGCGCAGCTATCCCAGAAGCCAGAATAGCAAGAGGGATTGCTGCTTTCGCTGCGCAGCGATCCCTCTTGCTGTTCTGGCTTCTGAGATTCAGAATATTTTTTTTCTCGTTTCCTCCTCCAAAAACTAGGTGCGTCTTGTGGTCTGGTGCGTCTTATAGAGTGAAAAATACGGTGATGGGAAATGGAAACGCAGGGAGCTGCTTCCATAGACATCAATGTTGCCCGCAATGACTGGCAGCAGCCCATGGTTTCAGGCAGGGGACGTTTCCCAGCCCTGCCTGGAGACGCTGCCAAAGACCTTCTGCATGCAAAGCAGGTGTCCTGTCACTGAGACGCAGCCCTTCACCAATACAGGCAGAGGGAGAAGGTGGGGAAAATGCCCCAGGGTCAGGACAAGGACTTCTGTCCCGGGTCCCGAAGAGGCTGGGAAGAGAGGCCGGCTGCATGGGCTGTCAAACAGCAGCCCCACTGGATTCGCCCATATTCAGCTGTTGTGTTCTTTCGCCTCTCCCCTCCTTCCCCAACTCTTTCTGCTATAAGCTCTTCTGGGAAAGGACTCTCCCTCCGTTTGCACTGCCGGGCGCATTGTCATGCACGCAGCGATGGTGCTATTAAAATGAGAATGCATGACGAAAATAAGAATGCAGGGTGGAACTGCAAAATGCAACGATTTAAGAACAGGGAGTCGGCCACCAGCAGTTAAAACTGGGCCAGCCAAGGGCAGCTTTCTCCAGCTCCCGATCGTCTGACCCACATTCAGGCAAAGTACAGGCGAAAGTTTCTCCGTTGCAAGGAAGAAATAAACATTTTTCAAGCTGTCAAACCCGTCTCCCCCTTACGTGCTCATTCATTTGGAAGATTCGCGAAGGGCTTAATGAAAGAGATCGCTAATGGTGTGCAAAAGGAGCTGCAGACAAAACAGGAGCTAAAATCTGCAAGACCATTCAAAAAACAAATTTATGTACATGCAGGGGGTTGGACTTGATGACCCTTTAGGTCCCCTTCAAAATTTATAATTCTATGAAACTATCGTGACTGAAACACAGATAAAAATCGGAAAAGCTTTGAACGTAAGGATAGGCCACTAAATGATGCCCCTGGGTGGGCTCTTAGATCATGTCTCTCTTTTTTGATTCTGTGCACGAGACACCCATTGTGTACACCGATCGGAGACGGGAATTTTTGCTTCCATCAGGGGCTACATTCCCTTGGGTGTCATCTGTCAGGGCTGCTGCTCAGGACAGTCTCTCTGGCTACGTTTGCACCACAAATGTTAAGAAGAAGAAGAAGAAGAAGAAGAAGAAGAAGAAGAGGAGGAGGAGTTTGGATTTGATATCCCACCTTTCACTCCCCTTCAGGAGTCTCAAAGCGGCTAACATTCTCCTTTCCCTTCCTCCCCCACAACAAACACTCTGTGAGGTGAGTGGGGCTGAGAGACTTCAGAGAAGTGTGACTAGCCCAAGGTCACCCAGCAGCTGCATGTGGAGGAGCGGAGACGCGAACCCGGTTCCCCAGATTACGAGTCCACCGCTCTTAACCACTACACCACACTGGTTAAAGCACTATGATTCCACTCTAAACAGCCACAGCTCCCCCCCCCCAAAGAATTATGGGGCCTGTACAGCGGTACCTTGGTTCTCAAACTTAATCCGTTCCAAAAGTCCGTTCCAAAACCAAAGCGTTCCAAAACCAAGGCACGTTTTCCCACAGAAAGTAATGCAAATGGATTAATCTGTTCCACCACTTTTAAAAACAACCCCCAAAACAGCAATTTAACATGGATTTTACTATCTAACGAGACCATTGATCCATAAGATGGAAGCAATAAACAATGTGCTGCAGTCACACAATCAATCAATCAGTAGCTGAACCGTGTTCCACACAGTCGCAAAAACAAAACAAAAAAGAGCCGCAAAAACAAAAACGCAAAATAAACAGCAAAAACACGCAGACCTCAGCGTAACACTTAAAACGGATGTGTGGCACTCAAATCGGAAGCGTAACACTCAAAACGGAGCACGTTCGGCTTCCGAAAAAGGTTCGCAAACCGGAACACTCACTTCCGGGTTTGCAGTGTTTGGGTTCCAAGTTGTTTGAGTACCAAGGCGAGCTACAATTCCCAGAGCGGTTGAATCCCTCTTCCCTCTGGGAACCGCAACTCCTAACAACTCTCAGCACCCTTCGCAAACTACAGCTCCTTTTAGGCGGGGCGTTAACGGTTAAAAGGGAGCACCTTGAACTAAACCCAGAAACTGAATTGGCAACAAGGCAGCTGGTCAAGGACTGGCCTAATGTGATGTGACCTGCTTGCTCCGAACAAAATATCCTGCAGGCTGCATTCTGGATAAATCAGAATGGTTTTCCTGGCCTCGCCTTCAAGGGCAGCCTCGTGTTTGGTGATGCTCCACAACTCTGTCACCTAGACGGGGCAAACTTTAATTCGGAGCTTGATCTCTCGCGAGGGACAAGGAAGGAGCTCATAGCTGTCAACCTTCCCCTTTTTTTGCGGGAAATTCCCTTATTCCAGCGCCGTTTCCCGCTGCTTCCCGCTGCTATCCCGGATTGTTAGATATCCCGTAGACTGTCCCCGGGACAGGTGAGGCTGCCGATCCCTTATTTTCAAGGCTGCCGATCCCTTATTTTCAAATCTGACAGTTGACAGCTATGAGGGAGCTTCCAAACACTCTTTTTATTTATTTTGCAAAACCCACATACCTCCGGATCGCAGCAAGACATCCAGGGATTTACAAGAAATGTTAAAGCAGAACTTCCAAACCCTCCTGGTTCCCTTCTCTCATTTCCCCCATGTCAAATTTTAGATCGTAAGCAACTAGGCAGCAGGAACATGTCCCCTTTGAACTCTGCAGAGCACTGCAAACACTCAAGGCCCCATAAAATAACCCTAAGCAAATTCAGTTTTATGCTTGCTGTCCCCCACACCCCTTCCTTCATCCCATTTCTTCCACACTGGGTGACTGGGGGCGGGGGGGGGGGGAGAGAACTGAAAAATCAGGCTCCATTTTACTTGTCAAATTAGGGCCAATTTAAACAATTGGTCTCCCTCCAGATGTTTTAATAAACCGCTGATTGATTAATCAACATGACCTTAATATTTTTCCCTGGCTAAGCCCCGGGAAGATCTTTGCTGGCGGCATTAAAAACTGCTGCTAATTGCGCTAATGCGATTGATTAGGAAATTGGCCCCGGGTCAAAGATGGTAATTAGTACAGGGGAAATCGCTGGCCAACAGCCTCTTTTGCGGATGGGGGTTGTGGGAGGGGGGGGGGAGAGAAGAGAGAGAGAATAATTTGCCCGTCAGGCAAGGTGCTGCAAGTCAGGATTCCTGGGTTCTAGTTGCTTCTGCCCAGAGGCGACATTTGCAAGTGGTTAAGAGTTTTACGGGTTGTTATTTGAGGACGGGTGAAATTCAGGCTTCCGGGACCTGAATTCTTTTTCTTCTTCTAAAACTCCAAGGTCCACTCAGAACCAGCACAATTATGGATGGAGGCACTCACCTCAGGCAGTCAAATTCAAGGCATGTCTGCACCATAGATTTTAAGTACAGTGGTACCTCGGGTTACATACGCTTCAGGTTACATACGCTTCAGGTTACAGACTCCGCTAACCCAGAAATAGTGCTTCAGGTTAAGAACTTTGCTTCAGGATGAGAACAGAAATCATGCGGTGGCAGCAGGAAGCCCCATTAGCTAAAGTGGTGCTTCAGGTTAAGAACAGTTTCAGGTTAAGAGCAGACCTCCGGAACGAATTAAGTACTTAACCTGAGGTACCACTGTACTGTTCTACCAAGGCTGCCTGCAAAGAATTCTGGGAACTGTAGTTTTTTAACGGTGCTGTGGGGAGACCCCACCACCACCATTCCTTTCCCAGAACTAAAATTCCCAGAATTCCCTGGGAAGAAGGATAATCGCTAAATCATTCTGGGAATTGCAGCTCTGTGAGAGGACCAGCGGGGTCTGCTAGCAACTTTCGGCACCCTTCGCAAACTACAGCTCCCAGGCCGCTCTGGGGGGGAAGCCACGACTGTTTAATGTGGAATCATAGTGTGTTAAGTGTATGGCGTGGCTGCAAATCATTGTGTAACTTACGATTCTGGCATTTTCACTCCCAGGATAAGGTGCTTGGGCAGATTTTCTACCTCAAGTGTCAAAGTAACTCAGCCAGCCTTAATTTACTGTATTTTTCGCTCCAGAAGACGCACTTTTTTCCTCCTAAAAAGTAAGGGGAAATGTCTGCGCGTCTTATGGAGCGAATGTGTGGTCGCCCTTTCTGGCCCTGCCCTGTTGCCCTGGCCTTCATTGTTGAATGTTCTGCAGACGGAAGTTGTTTGCTTCCCCAGTGACATGTGACTGGCTGATTAGATTATCTGTCTGGAAACTGTAGAAATGGCTCCCTTTCCTGTCCTAAAGAAGCTGCAGAACTGTGAGTTGAACACCATAAAAACAGGATTTTTTCCCCTTTGCAAAGTAAACTCAACAACTTTGAGCTGATCCTCAAAAGAAGGGGCTTTTCCCCTTTGCAAAAGAAGCTGCACAACTGCCAAAAACGGGGCTTTCCCCCTTTCCCCCTCTAAAAACTAGGTGCGTCTTATGGTCAGGTGTGTCTTATGGAGCGAAAAATACAGTGGTACCTCGGGTTACATACGCTTCAGGTTACAGACTCCGCTAACCTAGAAACAGTACTTCAGGTTAAGAACTTTGCTTCAGGATGAGAACAGAAATCGTGCAGTGGCGGCGCAGTGGCAGCGGCAGGCCCCATTAGCTAAAGTGGTGCTTCAGGTTAAGAACAGTTTCAGGTTAAGAACGGACCTCCGGAATGAATTAAGTACTTAACCCGAGGTACCACTGTACATCAATTTGCAATTTGAGTAGGAGAAGCAGAAAATGGGACGGGCCATTTTCTGCACACCCACACGTCTTCCTGTGAGATCTCAGTGCAAAATCACAGCACCCTAAAGGGCAGCCATGAGAAAATGGAATGTCCTGCTTTTTCTTGGGATGCTTGCGGGGTATGTTTTCTGCTCCACCTTAGGCAGCAACATGTATTGGGTTAGCACCCGCCACTCAGAGCCAAGTGAAGTACAAAATAATGGGGGGCGGAAGGTGAAGGACCAAGCACAAAATGGCTGACTCAGGGATCAGGAATCGAACCCATTACCCTTCCTCCCTGGCCCCTCTTAAGTCTAAACACTTGGCTGTCCTGTAGCCAGGATGGATCTTCACCCAAGATCAGAGATCCTTGCAGAAAATTAGAAAACCTGCCAGCAGATTTGCATCAAAGAACCAATTAATATTTATGTTTTGCAGGTGAGAAAGAAAGTGGCCGTGAGTTTTATGAAATGGGAAAGTTCTGCAAACACTGGTAAGCACGAAGTCCCATTTTACAGCTGGGGAACACTGAGGTTCAGAGAGACACAATGCTCCCAGGGACAGGGGCAAAGAGGACATTTGCACTTTCCTGAAACCCTGGGGAGTTGCTGCAGAGAATACTGAGCTAGAGGTCTAACTCTGTATAAGGCACCTTGTTATGTTCCTATGATACTGTGGCAGCCGGCAGTACCTTGGAAAAAGCTGCAGTTTTTGTTCAGCGCCTTCTTTAAAAACAGATTTCCCACTCCACCTCCCCACCCCTCTCGCCAGATCTGATGAATTAATTAAATCAGGTTAATTAGTTTTTGCTTGGTGGAAATGTCCAAGTTAAACTGTTTGGTCAACTCCAAGAGAAGCTGGAGGAGGACGAAGTTGTAAAACAGGATGCAACCTACGAGGTAACAGTCTAACACCAGCCAGACAGGTCAGTGCAAGAGGTTAAAGAAACAGAGATGACCTGGGGATCTGGAGGTCCCAAACTCTACCTGTCTTAACCCCTTTTTTGCAAGCTGAGTTGCACCCAAAGTTCCAGAAAAAAGGAACCTGTAACAGTTATGTTATAATTACAGAACCGTACTGTTGGAAGGGACCTGGGGGTCATCTATTCCAACCCCCTTCAATGCAATGTTGGGCTCTAACTCCCAGCTGTGCTGCCTGGCGCTGGGGGGAGTTCTAGTCCAGCAACATCTCGGGGGGGGGGGGGACAGGTTCCCCAGGCAAGGCGTGAAGGCACCAGCTCTCCCCTGTGGATCCAACACCTGATATTCAGAGATATGCTATTCCCAAGGCTGGAGGCTCCATGGAGCTATCTCAGAGTGGCGAATAGACTTTCCCTCTTAAAAGAAATGGCCTAAACCTTTAAAAAGGACATCTAAGGTAGAATCATAGAATAGAATCATAGAATCATAGAGTTGGAAGAGACCACGAGGGCCATCGAGTCCAACCCCCTGCCAGGCAGGAAACACCATCAGAGCACTCCTGACATATGGTTGTCAAGCCTCTGCTTAAAGACCTCCAAAGAAGGAGACTCCACCACACTCCTTGGCAGCAAATTCCACTGTCAAACAGCTCTTACTGTCAGGAAGTTCTTCCTCATGTTTAGGTGGAATCTTCTTTCTTGTAGTTTGGATCCATTGCTCCGTGTCCGCTTCTCTGGAGCAGCAGAAAACAACCTTTCTCCCTCCTCTATGTGACATCCTTTTATATATTTGAACATGCCTATCATATCACCCCTTAACCTCCTCTTCTCCAGGGTAAACATGCCCAGCTCCCTTAGCCGTTCCTCATAAGGCATCGTTTCCAAGGTAGCAGTCCTTTCCCTCTTAAAAGAATTAGCCTAAACCTTTAAAAATAAAAAATGGCATGTAAGGTAGCGGTCATCACCCACATCTTGAAGCAGTGAGTTCCACAAGTTAATTGTGCATTGTTGTGTGACCAATATTTCCTCCTGCCCACCCTGAACCGGCTGCCCGTCAATTTCATTGGATGAAAGCTACCACTCCCAGCTACTAGTATTACCCTCTCCGCAGTTCAGGGCCCAAACATCAATTTCCATGTACTATGCTACTGGTCCTCATTGTAAAAAGCGAACTCATGCAGCACACTCTGCCCATAAGCATCCGTGCATCCTAATTCTCTGTTCTGACCCTGCTTTAGCCCTCCAACACCACTCTCTATTTTTAAACCCTCTTCCAGGACACAGCTGCAGCAGAACAATAGGGGAAAAGCCCTTCCATAGTTTCATAAAAGTTCTCGGCGCTCATTTTTCCTAGCTGATCATTAACAGAATTCACTCTGCAGAGATTTTGGCTCCTCTTGCAAACAGGGTGCCTAAGGGTGGGGTGCAGAGTTCAGCTCAACAGCAAAATGCCCCTTTCTCAGTGCTGGAATTTGCTTTTTGAGGGGGGGGGAGAGGCAAACGGGGTGCAGGAAGAGGGGGAGAAACGGACAGTGCCTCGCCCAGCCTCTCCAAACAATAGGCAGATGTTTATCCCTATTTCACGGAACACTCGTTATTTGGCTGATAATTACCCCGCGGGTAATGATAGTAATCAGAAATTGCTGCAAGCCTGTATTCTTCCAAGGCAGTTAATTTATTTAATTACACACTTTGAAGCTGCATTATTTAAATGGTGATTTATTGCATGGCTAATCAATGCTATTTTATCTGGGCAAGCGCCTTTGTGCGGTGCGTGCGTGAGCGCATGGGTGTGTTGGAATGAAACGGCGCCCTGGCCTTTTCTGCGAGGAATTAGGGATACGGGGAGAAGAGGAGGACAAGGAGGAGGAAACGGACAGGCTGTGGGGGAAACGAGATTTAACTGTGTCATAGGAAGGGGTCGCCAAGAAGGACGCCGGTCTTGCGAGAGACCGGCAGGAGGGGACGAACCGCAACTCAGCCGCAGAGCATGCAGAAGTCCCCATGCTTCA